>NW_024871149.1:0-1200000 GCF_019054845.1 Dipodomys spectabilis | reverse complement strand
GGGAAGTGGAGAAATTAGAAAATGGCAAGGACATTTGCACAACCATGTTCCTTGCTGCTCAATTCACAGTGACACGAAATGTACACAACCCAGATGCCCCACAATAAATGAATGGAACCAATAATTATGCCATCTATATACAATGAAATTTTACAGAGCCATTAGAAAGGATAAAATAATGTCATTTGCAGGGAAATGGATGACACTAGAATAAATCATGTTAAGAAAGTTTAGCCAACATCAAATTGACAAATGGTACCTGTTCCCCTGATATATGGAAGAGAGGTTTAAAACACCATCGGATATGATATACTGAACAGGATTCTAGACATCATTTACAGTAAGAACAGAAGAGGAAGCATTTGGCAAAAATCACAAAGTTATAATACCCAAGCACCTTTTCTACATAATACTATATATATATATATATAATATATATATATATAATATATGTATTATATATTATATATATATATATATATATTGAATTGCAATGATAAGGAAACAAAGGAACTTTTCTTAATTTGTCTTTTCATTTTCTAATGAGTCTGTATTCTTCACCTAATATACAGGGAAGATGGGGGAAGGGCACAGAATTAGTGGGAAGTGGGTGAAAAAATGCAGCAGCAGAGCCCTCTGGCTCTACTGGACATTGATGAAAGTGAACCATGCAAGTCGAGGGTCAAGATGGGAGGGAGGGTATGGAAGAGAATGTGGGAACAGATGAGATTATGTAAAAGGAAGGAAATGTACTAGTTACCTGACATACAGAAAGGTAACCCTGCTCTATATAGCCGCTAAAACATTTTTTTTTGAAGAAAAGTGTTCCCAAATGAGAACATATGAGAATAAGAAAATACAGAGCAGATAATTCTTTTTTATGTCCTTGGTACCTGATAGTTTCAATCAATAGCTATTGTCCTACCAACTGAGTCATACCTCTAAACCCAAAAGTCCTTACAATATTCAAATTTTTCATTGATTTCTTCATATTTTCTATTTTCTTTTTCATATGTGTGTGTGTGTGTGTGTGTGTGTAAGAAATGGAGTGTGATCACAGGATCTAGGTGCTATCCCTGAGCTTCTTTTTTGCTCAAGAGTACACTCTACCACTTGAGACAAAGCTTCACTTCTGGATTTTCTTGAACAGTTTATGGGAGATAAAAGATTCACAGGGACGTTTTGGCACCACTAGATTCAAATCATCATCTTCAGGTCTCAGCCGCTGGAGTAGGTAGTATTATAGGCATGAGTCAAGGCTTCTGGCTTATGAATTGTTGTCCCTTTTTTAAAAAGATGGTGCCAGTGGCTCATGCCTGTAATCGTAGCACCACAGGAAGCTGAGATCTGATAATTGAGGTTTAAAGACAACCTGGGTAAGAAAGTCTGTGAGACTATTATCTCATAAACTGGTTAGCAAGAAACCAGAAGGGGCACTGGCTCAAACTGGTAGAGTGATAGCCTTGAGCACAAAAAAACAAGGACTGCCCCCAGGCCCTGAGTTCAAGCCCCACATATAAAAATATGTAAAAAAAATTGCAATCACTTGTAATCTCAACATCTTCAATTGGTGGTGTATTTAAAGTTAATTTGCATCTCACTTCGTATGTATTTGAGGGGGAACTAAACATATAACATTTTTTTTTTAAAAATGAACAGCTGGGTTCAGGTGGCTCATGCCTGTAATCCTACCTTTTCAGGAGGCTGAAAAATGAATATGGTGGTTTAAAGACAACCTGGGCAGAAAAGTTCCCATGAGACTGCTATTTCCAATTAACCACTAAGTGGTTTAAACTGGTATGGTAGAGTACTAGCATTGAGCAAAGGAGTTCTGGGACAATATCCATGCCCTGTGTTCAAGTCCTATGTCTGAAGGACAAATAGAAATCAGGTCTGGGAAGTTGGCTCAGTGCTAGAGTGTTTGCCTTGCATGTGGAACCTTTGGGTTCAATTCCTCTGTACCACATAAGCAGAAAAAGCCAGAAGTGGCACAGTTGCTCAAGTGGTAGAGTGCAAGCCTTGAGGTGAAGAGATACGGGAAAGTGTCCAGGCCAGAGTTTAAGATCCATGATGGATAAAAAGCAAACAAACAAAAATATTCAAACATTTAAATGATGTGCACAATAGACTATACACTAAAGATGAAAGATTAAATTAATGAATTAATAATTAAAGTGACCAACATTGTTTTGATTTTGTAAGTGGTGAATATAGCAGAAAAAGTGATAAGAAATAATGATTCATTTCTAAACACTCATATTGTTTTAAACTCATTTACTACTTTTAAACTAAAGGAGCACATAAGTATCATTTTACAAAAAAAAACAAAAGTTGTACATGTATTTCAGCCTGAATTCCACATTTTATAATTTTCCTTTTAGTAAATAGTATCTTTTCATATAAAATACCTGTAATCCCTTTATTTAATACTTATCATTCTAGTATTTGATTATATCATAATTCCTCCCTTACTTCTTTTCTTCACATCCTTTCCTCCTTTCTATACTAGCAGTTAAATTAAGGGCTTCATGCACTTAAGGTAGGTCCTCTAAAAGGTGAGCCACATGCCTGCTCTTTTTGCTTTAGTGACTTTTTTTTTTTTTTGGTCATGTGGCTTGAACTATGGGCCTGGAGACTGTCCTTGCACTCTTCAGCTCAAGGCAAGTGCTCTACTGTTTGAGCCACAGTGCCACTTCTGATTTTCTGGTGGTTTAATAGAAATAATAGTCTCACAGATTTTCCTGCCTAGACTGGATTTGAACTGTGATCTTCAGATCTCACGTCCTGAGCAGCTAAGATTACAGGCATGAGCCCCCGGCACCCAGCTCTGCTTTATACTTATTTTTTTGGGGGAGGGGCTGAACTCTGGGCCTGGCCACTGTCCCTCAGCTCTTCAGCTCAAGGCTAGCACTCTACCACTTGAGCCACAGTTCCACTTCCGGCTTTTTTTTATTCTGCTTATGTGGTGCTGAGGAATGGAACACAGGGCCTCATGCATGCAAGGCAAGCGCTCTACCACTGAGCCACCTTCCCAGCCCTGCTTTATCCATTTTTATGGCAGGGTTTTCTGTTTATGACCAGGCCAGCATGGTCTACAATCCTTTTTTCTACCTTTTCTGAGTAGATGAAATATAAAGCACAATGCATTGTGTTCAGATATTGATTGAGATCCAATATTGTGAATGTTTCCCTGGGCTAGCCTCAAATCATAATCCTCTCTGTATCAGTCAAGACCTAATAGCTGGCATTACAACTATGAGCTACAATGTGTGGCTCAAATTTCTGACAACTAGAACATATGAACAAAGTTTTAATAATTTTAAATGTTGAATTTGAGGAAAATGAGTGCTTTTATTTGCCTAGTTTCAAATTTCACCAAAAAACACAAATACACAAATATTAACTTTTGATTTCCTATATTAAATAAGCAGATAAACTTTAAAAAGCAATTAACTATTTAAAGAAAATAGCTAGGACTGGAAAGGTGGCTCATTTGTAGAGCGCTTGCCTTGCATGCCTGAGGCCCTGGGTTCAATTCCTCAGCACCACATAAGCAAAAAGAAAAAAGCCAGAAGTGGCACTGTGGCTCAAGTGGCAGAGGGCTAGCCTTGAGCTGAAGGACTGAGGGACAGCGCCCACGCCCAGAGTTCAGGCCTTACTATTGGACACCCCCCCCAAAAAAAAAAGCTAAATAGTAATCATCCTTACCACTGTAACTTTGGACTTAACACCTTGTCAAACATTGTTTACATCATAGTTGGTTTTTATGGGCAGTATATTCCATAAACGGATCATGCCACCCCCAATGTCGATGGTCAAACAGCCTATATGCACAGGTGTGAAAGCAAGGCTGTAGGCCATCACACGATCCATGCTCTTATATCTGACTTGCTTTGGAAACAGGATTATTCTTCTATTCTACTTTCTACAAAGTTGCATGATTAGCAAGCATGATTTAGAATGAGAATGGCCTCATACTCCATGTTCCACGTAGGAGTCTTGCTTTCTGTATATCACTCCCATAAATCTACATACTGGACTTGGCTTTATTGTTTCAATGTTGTCTTATTTGTAGTCTTCTATATTGTATTGAACCCTTATACTTAAACTCAGAACTTCTTTCTTCTATTATTGCTATTGTTTCCCTTACTGTTAGCACATGTAAACTTGGGAAATAATGAACAGCACGTACACTCACAAAACGAATGTTCTGAGAACCTTCTTCCCATTTAAAATTTGCCTTAATTGACAGAGAACTTACAAAGTTTGAACTCAATATACTCATGTATAATGTATTTATAAGCAATATAAATTTCATATTTTCTCTTTAATAAGTTGTCTCTGAAACACGTGTTACCTCAGGTCCAAAGGTGTCCTAGTGTTATTTCAGTGAAGCCAGAAAACATTCATTATACCTCAAGCAGCACCATCGATTGTTGCTGGAAGTAACTGTTACTGGATGAGGAAACTGACCCCAGGAGAGCAGTGGAACATAGAGGAATAACAAAGTCCAAATTACCTTGTGCTTTCCTTTTTACTGTACAAGAAAAGTATCCCAAGCCTTGAAGGAAACTCTATCCCTGGCTTTTCCGAGTGTGTTTTTTACTCATATAAAATTTTTCTGTAAACTTCTAGTTTTGAGAATATTACAAAAGGAAATAATGTACCATTTGAAGGCCAGCATAGAACAAAATGAAATCACGTTGTTTTAAAAGTGTTCTCCTGCAAAGGAACAAAGACATGAAGGTTTTAAAGTGTCTTATGGATGGATATTTCACCCCTGAGATGATTCTCTTGATGCAGGAGTCAGTTACCAATTCCTTTGGTCTGGTCCTGAGTTCCTCAGAGCATTAAGGATTCCAAAAAAGCAGGATCCAGTCAATATGATCAGCAAAAGAAGCCTCTTCTCTGATCAGTACACCTTTAAGGAGGGTCCCAAAGAAATATCTGGGATTTTTCTTTGCTTGTTTGTTTAGTTGGTGCTGGTTCTGGGTCTTGAACCCAGAGGCTGGATCCTGTCCCTGAACAGTTGTCTTTCCTGCCCACCTGCCCCCAAAGCTAGTACTCTACTGCTTGAGCCAAAACTCCACTTCTGGTTTTTTGGTGTTCAATTTGTGATAAGAGTTTGACACACTCTCCTGCCTGGTTTGGTTTGAATTAAGATAGTAAGAAAGCTAAGTGACATCAACTGTGTGGACTTCTCTTTTGAAACAAAAATATTAGATGAAGTTTATTGTAAAGCTAGTATTTGACAATTTATAAAGGAAGAGAATATGTCTAGCAAAGAAGCCATAACTTAAATAACTCAGCAAAAGGAGGTGCACTGAATCATTTTGAAATTATTTTTTCTGCTTGGGAAGATTATTGATCTTGTCTTTCCTTTTGGGGAAACTTAAGGTAATATTTGCACTTTTTGTTGGTTGTGGGACTTGAACTCTGATCCTGGGCGCACTCCCTCAGCTCTTCAGCTCAAGTCGAGAGCTCTACCGCTTAAGCTATATCACCACTTCTGGGTTTCTGGCAGTTAATTGAAGATAAGGGTCTCATAGACATTCCTGACCAGGCTGGCTTTCAACCACAATCCTCTGGTCTCCTGAATAGCTAGGATTCCAGGCGTGATCCACCAGCACCCAACACATATTTGCGTTTATGTGCACTGAATGACACTATATAATGGAACACAATATATATATGGACACAATATATATTGGACAATATATAATGGACACAAATAATGGAAATTTGAATCGAATGATGGCATTGCAGCTTTTCAGGAAATTTGAGGTAACAATAAATATGTCCTCCTTTCCATGTTGTTTCATTAATCATTAACAACTCATGAGCTATGGGACCCTTACATTAGCATCCTCTGCCATCTGTGTAGGTGTATTTAGTATCAGGAAATGTTTATAGAGAAATATAGAAAGACAATTTTTAGAAAGCAAAGAAGATAAGGTATGAAGGAACAGCACAGAAGGAGATACATCTTTTACACAGAAATTAAGAAGTAGCCTAAGAGATATAGAATGCTAATGGTAATGAGAAATAAGACTAGGTGATAACTATTTGTTCAATAACCAAAAATGGTTCTCTAAAACAAATTCTGGTATATCTTAGTTACTGTCATTTATTCATTAACTCTGGAATTATACCTTCTCTTCTGTCACAACTGTTAATTTGCCTCTGCTGTTTTGGTGCCATAAATGACCAAAAATATTTCCAAATCTCATTTAGACTACCCTTCTCATTGTGATTAGCAGTGACCATTCACAAACCTGGAATCTTTGAATTTCCAGAATTAATCTTCACCTGACATCTAAGCACGTTCAAGCCATTAATTGCTGTGACCTAATGAACAAAACTTTTTTTTTCAACACAATATACTAATATAAGTAACGTACATGAATTAGGGAATACTACTGTCAGGTGTCAGTATGGCAGGAGCAATTATATATACCAAGTATGGGTTCCTTATTTTGTATTTACTAACTAATATTTTTTTCCTAGTCAAGGGGCTTAAACTCAGCACTAGGGAATAATTTCTGAATTTATTTATTATTTTTGCTCAATTCAATCACTCTACCACTTGAGGCACAGCACCACTTCCAGTGTTTTTCTGTTCAAGTGGTACTGAGGAATTGAACTCAGGGTTTCATGCATGCTAGGCAATCACCGTATCACGAAGCCACATTCCCAGAGCCCTAAATGACTTTCTTAAGTTGATATTATATTTTTATTCCATAACTATGTACCATAATATTGGCCTGGTGCTAGAAAATGATGTAGAATAGAATACAATAAAATAAATCCAGTAAGGCTAGATGGACAATGAATAACCCTCACAGTGTAGCAAGGGCACAGAGGTCTTACCTCATGGAGATGTATCAACACGATGAGTGTGACCACTCCTGACCCCCAGCCCACCTCCAGAACCAGAATGAGTAGGCCAAACTTGTGTTCCAGCCACCTGGGGACATTGGGCCACCTCCTACAGCACCCATTCTACCAGTTCCAGTCCCGAGAGAGAGAGAGAGAGAGAGAGAGAGAGAGAGAGAGAGAGAGAGAGAGAAAGAGAGAGAGAGAGAGAGAGAGAGAGAGAACCAGAATTACAGTTAAATCCGGTGCCAGTGGCTTAGAACTCTAATCCTAACTAAACAGGAGCCTGAGATATGAGGATCATGGTTCATAGACAGCCCAGGCAGGAACATCTATGAGAATCTTATCTCCAAAGAACTACCAGAAAACTGGAAGGGGCACTGTGGGCTCAAGTGATAGAGTGCTAGCCTTGAGCTGAGGAGCTGGAGAACAGTGCCCAATCCTAGAGTTCAAGACCGATGACTAAAAAGAAGTGGACTTCCCACCACAAGAAGTGGACTGAATAACACCCATTGTCCTAGGGAGCATGGTAGAGAAGTCAGGCCGAGCTTCCTGTGAACTTGAGGTCCTAAGTAGGTCACCTGGCTTCTCTGTGCCTCAGTTTCCCCAACTGCAAAACTGAACAAAGTGAAGGATCTCCTTCCACATTGGGATAGGGTAATAATGAAAGAGAGTCATGTTTCAGTTCATAATTCCACACCTGTGGCACGATTAATAACAGGCCCCACCTGAGCCCTTACTGGTATCTTCCGGTCATATGATCACAGAATTGCCAAAAACTTATCTGAAGGCTGCTCCCTTTCTGCCTAGCCATTCTTCAGAGATCTCTCTATATAAATACCTTGTTTCCTCACAACTGTCGTATGAGGAGACTGAGGTCCAATGGTTGAGGCCCTACCAAGAGCTTCACGTGTGGTCAAGAATCCTCTGCTGTGGACTGAGTTTGGGATAATCCATCTAAACCAACGACTGTGCATGGTGCCACATGTCTACCATCCCAACTAGAGAGGACCAGGCCTGGTGGAGCATATCTTTCACAGCAGGACCGCGATCCAGCCCAGCCTGAGCATATATTTAGTTTCTATCTCAGAAATGCTCAAGACAGAAATGTGGCTCATCAGAGCCGGGGAGAGGAAGCAAGCATGGGGGTCATGGTGTCCCCAGGGGGGATGTTTGACCCGGGTTGCATTGGTGTTGGGGTGGCCACTCACCTGTGCTGCTGAGAGAATCTATTGGCAGCTGCTCCAAATGGGGCAGCAGCTATGGCAGCAGCATTGTGGACACATGAGCCCAGAGCAGATGACTAGGGGCAGAGACCAGGTCGGGGATTTAGGCCTGCTGGCAGCACGCCATTGCCTGAGGTTTGAAACCTGGCACCGCATGAAGGGAGGGAAGGGGCCGGGTGGGGGTGGGAGCATCAATTTCCTACTATACTCCAAAGTCACCTCGAGTCTCTTCCTCACCACTCAGTCACCTCTACCTTCCTCAACTACTGGTAGTGGTGTAAACTAACAGAGGGAATCCCAGTGCTACCTGGCAGCATGGAATGTGGGCGTGGCCAGCATTCTTGTATCCCATTGGTCAGAAAGAAACATGAAAGAATCGGGGTGTGGCCAGAATCCTGTGAAGCAAGCAGAATGGGTGAGTGTCAACAGGCCATCGTGGGGCAATTTGAGCTGCCAGGATGTTCCCAGGACTTGAGAACGAGCCCCAGGGGTTAACAAAATAAAAACAGATTGACATGCAGATGGCAGTATGCTAATAAATATATATATTTATAGAGTGCCAGAGATATCTATACATAATTCAGTTATTTAGACTATTCCTACCAATTCCTGAGTATTCATTATGCATCCATGTAAGTAATGTTATTGTTTAAATCCTTAAAATATTAATGAAAGCACAGTGTCCTGAAATTATTGGGTCCCTCTAAGTAATAATATTCTTTTAATGCTTCATCAAAATTAAATAAAATCAACCAGCCTTCTGAAATGATGCTGTTTAATTTTATGGGATCACCATGCACCATGAACTCATTCAACTGTGACATTGAGAAAATTCCAGTGTTATTCCTTTGGATGGGAACCAGTTTCTTAGTATCTCCTGCCACTGGCTGGTGTCAAGAAAGGGGATTCGAAACGAGGGCCTATGATGCCACGTGGGCCTATAGCTTCCCTGATAGTCTGTCAGCCTTCAGCAAAGCAAGGTGAAGTACCCTTTGCAACAGTGTCATTCAGACCCAGAAGGGTCACTGCAAAGGAAGAAAACATAAAAGGCCACATTTTTTCTGTGCATTGATTTCCCTGAAAGACCTGGGGTTCTTGGATCACAGGAGCACCTGTGTGTCCAATGGCTTCACCCCAACCTAGGGTGATCGAAGCTGAGGTGGACTTGCCACTACCTGAGATCAAGCCCCATGCTGAGAAAAAATTAGCTCCCTGGCTTGCAATTCACACCGTTTATTCTTACAGGCTTTGGATTTGAACTCAGGATCTGGGTAAATCTGCAGCAATGTGGATAAAGGAGAAGATCATCTTACATGAAGATAAAAAAGTCAGTCCTGTTCACTAGTCCTTAATTCAAGACCCAGCCCTCGAAAACATGCTATTTATATATATTGTAAAGATAGGATTTATACTTACCTATAGATGTTCAGTCCATATATGTTTGGTGTGGTTGTTCTTGGTATCTTTTGTTTTATTCATTTATTTATCATTGATTTTACGATGATGAAACCCATTGTGTTTATTATATTGATGACAACCTGTCAGAGAACATCTAGATTTGAAAAAATGTTTTCCATGATGCCTGGCCCCCAAGATACTCAGAGAAAAGGAAAAAAAAAGTTTCACACGCTCCTTACTCCATGATTCACTTGTTGGTAGTGCTGGGATTTGAACTCAGGGCAAAGAAAAACCAATTGGTCTATCAGTCAAGGTGATCATATGAACCTGTGAGCAACTAAGGAGTGTGGCCAATCCCAGAATCTGACATTGATCCCCAGGGTGGTCGACTATAGTCAGAAATTCATAATTAAAACATAGGATCTATATTGACATACATGTGTGGTCAGCATCTTGTGTTCAGTGCAATTATTCTCCTTATTTTGTCTCTAATTCATGCAGGTATTGTGTACTTTAATAAGCATGGTGACAGGTATAACTGTACTGACATGGATGACAACCTGTTCCCATGTTTACAGAGTTGCCTATGCATTCTCCATCGTATTTGAGACCCAGGAGAGGATAAAAGGTACAACAACTGGCTTCTGACATCAGGATGAATCAGTTGTCAGTGCTGGGATTTTAGCTCAGGTCTGGGTAACTCTGTTGCACTGTGGGAGAAGGGGAAGCTCACCATCTTTAAAGAGTAGAATGTCAGGCCTGGTGCAGGACCTGATTTGAAGCCCCAGCACTGGACAAAATAGCAAGCCCACCTTTTTTAAACATAGGATTTCTCTTTACCTGCAGGTGAGGTATGCATCTTGCATTCAGTGTAGTTATTCTTTCTATTTTGTGTCTTTTTCAAGGATGTATTGTGTATATTATTGCGTATGAGGTGACAGACATAACTGCTGACATGAATGACAACCTATTCACATGGCTAAGAGTTGCCTATGTAGCATTCTCCATCCTCAATGAGACCCAGGACATTCACAGGACAGGAAAACCTGTGCCACCATAGGCTTCTCACATCAGAATGAATCTTTGGTAGTGCAGGAATTTGAACTCAAAGCCTAGCAGGCCCTATTGGGAAATGGGTAATGGTGAGCACATCAGGCTAAGATCCACTAAGGAACTAGGCCATTCCTGGCACCTGAGATGGAACCCTCATGGGGGCCAATATAGTCATAAATTCATAATTAAATAGAGGATCTATATTTCCAAGCATGGGTGGGTGGCATCTTGTGTTTGGTGTAGTCATTCTCTTTGTTTTGTGTCTTATTCATTGAGGTATTGTGTATTTCCTTGAGTATAGGATAACAAATATAACTGTGGTGAACTGGATGACAACCTATTCCCTTGAGTATAGAGTAGCGTATACATTCTCTTCCTAGCTGAGCCCCAGAACTTTCCCAGTACAGGAAAACAGGTGCAACGACTGGCTTCTCACATCAGGGTGAATTTTTGGCAGTGATGGGATTCGAACTTTGGGCCTAGGAGGCCCAACTGCCCAATGGGTCCACGTGATCACACCAGACTGTGAGCCACTAAGGAGCTGGGCCATTCCCAGGAACTGAGATCGAGCCCCAGGGAGGCCAAAATAGTCCTCAATGATCATTGAAACATGGGATGTATGTTCACATCCGTGTGTGGACTGCATCGTGCATTAAGTGTATTCTCTTTATTTTGTATGCTATTCATGGGTGTATTGTGTATTTTCTTGAGTATATGATGACAGGTATAACTGGGCTGACATGGATAACAACTTATTCCCATGGCCACAGGGTGGCCCATGCATTCTCTGACCTAGTTGAGATCCAGGACTTGGACAGGAAAGAAAACAGGTGCAACGATTGACTTCTGACATCAAGATGAATCTTTTGGCAGGGCGGGGAATCTGAACTCGGGACCTAGCAGGACCAAGTGGGGAATGGGGTCATATGAGCACACCAGCCTTTGAGCCACGAAGGAGCTAGGCTGTTCCAAGGAACTGCGATTGAGCCCCGCCCCCGAGGGGACAGCGGGGTGCACAACAGTCATCCATTCATAAGGTGAAGGTAGTATGCAAATAAGTACACATTTGTATAGAGTAGGAGAGATGGTAACCTGTGGTGGAATCCAATCTGTGTGACTACCGATTCTTGGATCTTTCCTGATGCCTCCATTTCATACTGTGATGATTATTGTCATGCTTCATCAACTGTTCTTTACAAATAATCGATACCCCATGAGTCTTGCCTATCATTTCCTACTTGCATCATGCACAAACTTCTCATTCAAGGTTGAGATCGATTACATTCCATGACTCATCCCAGGTCCAGAAATGAGTATCTCAGGATCTCCCGCCATTTCCTCTGCATAGGGGGGCTGAATTCAAGCCTCAGGCCTGGAAAAGATATTCCTTATATACTTTTTTTTTTTTTTGGTACACTCGTGCGACTGAACTCTGGGCCTGGGCGCTGTCCCTCAGCTCTTCACCTCAAGGCTAGCGCTCTACCACTTGAGCCACGGCTCCACTGCCGGCTTTTTTTTCTGCTTATGTGGTGCTGAGGAATCGAGCCCAGGGCCTCATGCATGCAAGGCAAGCGCTTTACTATTGAGCCACCTTCCCAGCACTCCTTATGTATATTTTAAAGATAGGATTGATACATCTGTACAGATGTTCAGTCCATATTGTGTTTGGTGTGGTTATTTATTTAATTTCTTGTTTCATTCATTTATTTAGAATTTATTTTATTGACTCTGATGACACCTATACCATTTATTACATTGTTTACATCCTGTCACAAAACATCCAGATGTTAGATATGTTCTCCATCATGCCTGGCAGTGCCAGGATCTGAACTTAGTGCCTAGCAGGCCCAATTCATGATTGGGTGAGTTTGATCATGGCAGCCTCCAGTCAATGAAGATGTCGGGTGGTTCCCAGGCTCTGGCCAAAACAGCGATACATGAATAGGCAGACAGAGGTATACAAATAAAAATATATATTAGTAAAGTGTTCCATACCCGTCTATCTATGATGGAATGACACCTACTATGTTCCTTCCAACTCTTAGGTATTTATTATACCACAATTGAAGGAATATTATTCTTTCCATACTTAATAAACTATTAATTAAGCTCAATCAGCATTCTAGGATTATTGCATCCAATTTTAGCGTAGACCAACGTATAAATTACTCTTTCAATCAATATTCCTATGCATAGGAATGAGTCTCTTGTGATCTCCTGCAATTGATGTCAGGACTGAGATTTGAACCCAGGGCCTATGTTGACAGGTTGGACTATGGCTTCAATAATAGCCCACCAGCCACCAGCAATGGCAGGTTAAGTCCACATTGCAGCTTTGTCATTCAGACCCAGGATGGTCACTGTCCTAAGAAAAAAATCGTAATCCCCCAACTCTCTGCAGCTCACCACTTTTCGTGCTTTCCAAATTGTTTTTCTTCCTGAAAGCCCTCTGGGCCCAGGATCACAGGATCGGCTATGTGACCAGAGACTGCACCCCAGCAAAGGGAGATCCAAGCTGAAGTAGAATTTCCACGACCTGTGTTCAAGCCCCATGCTTGGCCAAAAAACTATATATATATATATATATAAATTAATTATTTAAATAAATTTAAAAAATAAAGCTCCCTGGTTTGGAATTTCTGCCAGTTTTCTTTTCTAGCCTGGGATTTGAACTCAGAGTCTTGGTAAATCTGTAGCAATGTGAGTGAAGAGTTGCCATTACTTGAGTTCAAACTCCATGCCAACCAAAAATGAAAAACTAAGTCATTGACCTCGGCAGGGGGAGGTAGTTGTGGAGATGGGAGGAAAGGGATGGTAGGGGAAAAACACAGGAGGAGTAAACAATGCTCAATAGGAAATGTACTCATTACCTTGCTCCTGGAACTGTAACCCCTCTGTAGAACATTTTTACAATAAAAAATATACAAAAAAAAGAGAAATAATGTAGTTCTCAGAGAAGCACTTTGAAGGGAAGGGAAGGATGTTTGAATAGCTGTACAAAACTCTATATTGCTTTTTTTAATATTCAGTATGGAACTGAGTAAACATAACTACTTCCATCAAAAAAATTAGGGAAACAAAGGAGGAGGCTACAATGCTTGATAAGAAATGTACTCATTATCTTGCCCATGTAATTGTTACTCCTCTGTACGGTATTTTCACAATAATAAAAAAAAAAGTACTCCTTTCCTGACATACGCAACCGTAACCCTTCTGTACATCATCTTTACAATAAGAATAGAAAAAAAGAGCTATTTATTGATGCTATTTGTTTCTTTGTGATTGAGCTCTGATAGACGTGACCATACTATAGCTGGCCTTGTGTTCTAATTGTGACAAGTCCTCTTCTTTTGGAATCAGTAATGCTGAAAACAAAGGCCGTCTTTCTTGCCTCCATGACACTGAATCTTCACCTTATTTATTAAAGGAGGATTATGTAACATTTAAAAAAAAATAAGTCACTCTCTTAGAACTGGGGCCAGTATTTCTGCCATTGCTAGGTTTTGAGCTCACCGTCGAGGTAACATTTTGCACCATGGGTGAATGCGATGCTCATTGTCCTTGAGGAAAATAAATCCAGGATAGTGTTCCCAGGGCCTGAATGATGGCCCTGCAATGGAAGAAATATTTCTATACATGTGTAATACATGATATATACATTTATATGGATGTTAATTTCATATTATGAATTTTATAATTGATTTTGTATATTACTTTTCTTTGATTCATTTATTTATGGTATTTAGTATTATTATACACATAATATTATATTTTGCACATCTATTATAAAATTATACACAATAATTTAGGGCATTGACTCATTTTAATTAACATTTTATTAAGTGTTGAAACATGATACATAATTAAATGGAAGCACTTGTCTCAGTCTTCACATGTTTAGAGTCTCTCCTAAGTATGAGCTTTCAGTTCAAGCCCAAGTCTGGCAAAAAAAAAAATTGAGCCTGGTGAGATATATTATTCTTGAACTCAGAGGAGGGCCAAGGTTATAGGTAAGAGGTAGGATAGAGGGCAGGTGCTGGAGGCTCACCCCTGTAATCTACTCAGGAGGATAAAATCTGAAGATCCCAATTGCGAGCAGGAAAGTCAATATGAGACACTTTTCTCCAAGTAAACACCCCAAAAGACAGAAGTTGAGCTGTGGATCAAGTAGTAGAGTGCTTTCCTGGAGCACAAAACCTCAGGGATAGGATAACATCCAGGCCCTGAACTGAAACCCCAGGACTGGCACACACACACACACACACACACACACACACACACACACACACACACACACACACACACACACACACACACACACATACACACACACACACACCAATATAGAGCATTTGCCAGTCAGCCTACACAAATTCCATTTCTAGCAACTCAATATTAAAAAAAAATAAAGATGGAGAAGGGAAGGAAAGACTTTCTCCAGGAAGTTTTATACCCAGTACCAAAATTCCACAGTAGTTCGCATATGTGGGTACAAGACAGAGAGCCTCTGGAAGAAAGTAGAGCATGGGCAAAGGTCCTGAGGTGTGCTGTAGTGCAGGTGGTGTGAATGGTATGAAGGTTTATGGCTTCAGAAAAGTCTGGCAGGATATTCAAGGCTGGGTCAGCGTTGACTTGAGTCACAGGGCAGAGGGTGGGGTCCCAGAATAGCGCCCAGGGGGAAGATTAGCTTTTCTTTTCGCCAGGGACCCAAAGCCATTTCCTGTGGCTTGAAACCTGTTTTCATAACTCCTGACCCTCAGGCCTCCTTTGCATGGAGGAGTCAGGGCAAACGCAGAGAAAAACTCTTGCTTTAGAAAAGCTTCTAGCCCAATGCCACCAGTGGCTCAACCCCTGTAAATCCTAGCTACTCAGGAGACTCAGATATAGATCGAGGGTCAAGCCAGCTCAGGAGAGGAAAGTTAATGAGACTTTTCTTGCCAATTAACTACCAAAATCCAGAAATGGAGCTGTGGCTCAAGTGGTAAAGTGGTAACCTTGAAGGAAAAAGTTTAGAGACCAGAGCCCAGACCCTGAGTTCAAGCCCCAATACTAGCACAGGAAAATTAAAGAAAAGATTTCAGGAGCTCCTAGTCCACTGTGGTGTAAGGCCAGATCATCGAGGCACAGGTGGCTCAGCCTGTCCTCCTAGCTCCTCAGGAGGCTGAGATGTGAGGATTACCTTTCAAAGCCAGCCAAGGCAGGAAAGTCTGGGAGACTCAGATCTCCAAGGAACCTACAGAAAACCGGAAGTTGCTCTGTGGCTCAAGTGGTAAGGTGAAGAGCTGGGGGACAGAGCCCAGGCCCAGAGTTCAAGCCCCATGACCAACACCTGGCCTGCTTAGACCTTACTCTGTAGCTCTAGGCAGAGTTCTTTGCAGTGGGCCCCTGAGGGTCCCCTAATATCTAGGTGTACTACAAGTCTTGATAGAAGCCTGTTTGGAGGCCATTGCCTACAGAGCAGGCCACAGATTCAGAGAAGTATCAAGCCGTGGGGCATGAAGTTCATCAGAATGGCATCTGTCATGGGTGCAATGTGGATCAGAGCAGTAAGTCACTGTCTCAGACCACAGTTTGGGGCCAGGAGGGGCAGGAGCTGTAAGATGTCATACCAGATAATGTCTAGTCACACGAGTATCACAAGAGTGCAAATTTGTCAGTCAGACCTTGGGCAGGTGTTGAGTTGGGCTCATGAAAATTTTGTAGGCTCAGGAATTCACAGCCAACTGGCTGCTGCTTGTAGCAGTCACTATCCCAGGAGTTCGAGGGCTCAGTGCCCTGCTTTCCTCACCAGTGCTTGGGAAAGGGGAGCAGATGAAGTTCTGCAATCATGGGCCGACAACCAAGGAGGAACCCTAGTGTCCTTCCCTTGATCCTGTAGCCCCATGTTGAGATCGAGGGGCAGGTTCCATGGAACTTACTGACATGGCCCAAACCCCTCAGCCCAAGAAGGACTTAGGGAGAAACCACTTGATCTGGCTTGAGAGTTTACTGTGACTATGACTCAGGACTGCCCCCCAGTTGTAGCTCAGCTCATCCAGGTCAAAACTAATGCCCCAGAACATTGAGGTACTATACCAGTCTCTCATCCCCCAGTTCCCTGGGCCTGGAATCTAAAGTATATGCCTCTGTATTCTGCGAATCCAGAATTGTCTAGAAGGACCTGAGAGGCCCAGCTGTTGCCAGAAGATAGATTTGCCTACGATAAGGTATGTTGACATTTCCTAGACATCGAACAATACATCCAAGCCACCTTGGCCTCACCTCTCATGTAGCCCCAGGTTATCCTTGTTTGGGAAGCCTTTAGTCAGCTATCAAGGTCGAGTTGGCCAGAGCCACTTGCAACCACCCTTCCCCCACACCACTACCAGCATGCTGGGAGTGGGAAATGCAGCCAGGGGCCCAGCTGAGAAAAAACAGGACAGAGCATGAGTCACCCTGGCCCCCAGAGGCAGGAAAGAACATATGCCAGCCTGCCCTGAGGACCCAGAATTCCCTGGATGAGGACAAAGATATGGACAGCCAGACTTGGGTCCCAAGGAAAAGCTGGAATATGCAGGTCTCTGGCAATTTGGGACTCATTGTAGACCATGATAGGGGACTAAAGACAAAGTTGCTATTGAGGAAGGGCACCATCCAAGGTCAGGAAGAGGCAGACAAGCAACCAGGAAGTGGGCAGAGAATGATGAGGGAAAAAGACACACACAGAGAAACACACACACACACACACACACACACACACACACACACACACGGGTAGCCCAAGGTCTCAGCAGTCCCTGAGCAACTGAACATCCCAAACTCCAAGAATATGACACTATCATCCTCAGACCAAATGCTGACAAAACTCAGCGCCTCTCACACATCTGGAATGGCTCATAAAACAGCATGGCATTTCCTACTGTACACAGCACTATGAAGAAAACTCAGCCACAGCATTTTGGTTGTCAGTCATGGGGTTTGAACTTTGGGCCTGCCTGCTATCCCTCAGCTCTTCAGCTGAAGGTGTCTGCTCTACCACTAGAGCCACAGCACCACTTCCAGTTTTCTGGTGCTTCCCTTGAGTTAACGTCTCACAGAGTTTCCTACCCAAGCTGGCTTTGAACAGTGATCTTCAGATCTCAGCCTCCTGAGTAGCTAGGATGACAGTGGTGAGACACAGGCATTGCCCAGTTTCAGCCACTTTCTTTTTTTTATTTTATTTTATTTTATTTTTTTTTTGTTACCCCCTCCATTGTTTTCCCCCACTTTCTTACAACCAGGGGAAATCCAAATTGTCAGGTCATAAAGCACATGCAACCCTTCGCGTTCAGACTTTGACACCAGTATCCAAAGCCATTCTTCCTTGGTTGGAGAGAATATAATCGACAGTACCCTCCAACCTTACTCCCATTCACCCACTCCCTGCCTAAGATAGGCAACAACCTCTGGAGTTCTTGGTGAGACAAGGCCCAGCCTGATGTAACTTTACACTCGGGCAAATTTGGGGAGTTCTTAGAAATGGCTGTACACTGAGGCCAGAAACTGGTGTCCGAACCATAGCAACCCAAATCCTTCACCATTTCTGGCAATCAAGAGGTGTCTTTCTTTCTTGTTTTTTGGGGTGAGGGGCTTGAACTCAGGGCTTGGGTACTGTCTCTGATGATGAATTTGCTCAAGGCAGTGCTCTACCACTTGAGCCATGGCACCACTTCCGGTTGGAGATTGGAGATGAGAATCTCAAAGGAATTTCCTCCTTGTGCTGGGAAACAAAACCCTCTGGATCTCAGCCTCCCGAGTAGCCAGGATGACAGGCGTGAGCCATCAGCGCATGGCCTATGGTGTCTCATTCTTTACAATTCCCAACTAGTCTTCCTCTAGTCACTACCACCTAGACCCTCCTCTACCTCCCTCAGGGACAGCAAAGGGAGGCTCAGAATCTGGGGAGGGCCATGGGCATTAAAGGGCCCCTTCACATCACTACCCCTTTCTAAGCTCCCATCCACTTCCTCTGGATGGCCTGGTTGTCTGGGGCATATCAGACCCACGAGGACTTCTTAGGCCTGCCCTGTATCCCCCGCCACATCCAAATGGTACCTGAGAATTTCTGGGGCAATCTGCTCCATGTTCCAGTGGAAGACGTTGGAAGGTTGCTGATAACTGGGTCCAGGGGTGCCTAAGGCAGAAGGAGTGTCCAGATCCTCTTTGTCAAAGAAGGAGACACAAAGCGTGGATGGATCTACTAAGAGCTACAGGGCACAGCCATCCACCTGTCACCCAGGTCCCTTGGAGTGCAGTTTTACATTGACAATGCTGGGGCTTGAACTTGGTGTCCAGGCGCTATCCCTGAGCTTCTTTTGCTTGATGTGAGCACTCTTCCACACAAGCCACAGTAACACTTCTGGCTTTTTCTGTGTATGTGGGACCTAGGACTCGAACCCAGGGTTTCCTGTGTGCTAGGTGAGCCCACTACTGCTAAGACAAAATCCCAACATTGGATAGCTGTTCTTCTGTGACCCCTGGGGCCTGTCTCGGACAGTCTTCCCCAGCTTTACTGAGTTTCTAACCAGCAGCCCTGGCCGGAAAAGAACATGCTCCGCTATGTTGTCCTTTATCTATGGCATCTTTTCTGTTTATGCTTCCTGTCATATCCTCCTTGTTAAGCAAGAACTCCTTTCAACTGCTGCCTCTAAGAAGCCCGCTCCAATCACCCTGGCAGAGGCGGATCTTCTCCAATCTGCAGGCTGTTGGACTTGTCATGCTCTGCCTTCCAGCAGGTGTGGGTTGAGAGTGCACAAAGGCGAAGGCCTAGCTTTCACCACCCAATTTCTGAAGGCTCTGATACACTACCCAGGAACCAGTACGGTATCACACTCTGTGAGAGGGCACTTGAGGCCCAGGCAGTCTGGGGGCAACAAATGGTGCCATTTCTTGTGTGGGCTTGAACTGAGGATCTGGGAGCTGTCTTTCTGAGTTTTCATGCTCAATCAAGGCTGCTACTCTACCATTTGAGCCACAGCTCCACGTCTGGATTTTTGGTGGTTCCATGCAGAGAAGAGTCTTATCAGCCTTCCAGCTTATGGCTGACTTCGATCTTTGATCCTCAGATCTCTGCCTACCAAGGAGCCAGGATGTCAAGTGTGAGCCTGAGCCAGACAGGCTCCAGAACCTTTCCTTTGAGCTTCTGTTTATCTCGTGTCAACTAGCAAGCCCTTTTTAAAATAGTCATTTATATTGGATCAAGTTCCTCTCCTAGGTCAGTTAATCCAAGGAGATAAAGTATCTTTGGAAATCGCCAGTCAGAGTTGGCCTACGTGAGTGTGTGTGTGTGTGTGTGTGTGTGTGTGAGAGAGAGAGAGAGAGAGAGAGAGAGAGAGAGAGAGAGAGAGAGAGAGAGAGAGAGAGAGAGAGAGAGAGAGAGAGAAAGAGTATGAGTTTCAGGGATACCTACCTCCAACTCTCTGGTGCTTCTTTCACCCAGTGGTGAGTACATCCAGGATCCCCACCCCAAGAAAAGTGGGGAGGGGAGGGTACTTAAGGTTACATCAAGTGGGATGATCTGAATTCTATCCTGCAACTGAAGACAGGGTGATAATAGAGAGAAGGAGAGCTTGAGAGAAACATCAAGGGAAGCCCCTTACATTTGGCTACAAGTACCAGAAAGAAGAATGCATCCATCCTTTTTGGTAGTAAGATAACAAGTGCCCACTATTCATTTATTTTATTTTTTGTGAGTCCCAGGTCTTGGATTCAGGGACTCGGTGTCATCCCTGGGCTTCATTTACTAAAGGTTGAGGCTATATCACTTGAGCCACAGCACCAAAGCTGGCATTTTTCAGGGGAGGAGGGAGTTGGTTTATGGCAGATATGAATCTCAGACTTGCTGCTGGGAAGGTAGCTCAGTGGCAGAGTGCTTGCCTTGCATGCCTGAGGCCCTGGGTTCGATTCCTCAGCACCACATAAGGAAAAAGAAAAAAAGCCAGAAGTGGCGCTGTGGCTCAAGTGGCAGAGTGCTAGCCTTGAGCTGAAGAGCTGAGGGACAGTGCCTAGGCCCAGAGTTCAGGACCCATGACTGGACCAAAAAAAAAAAATCTCACAGACTCTCCTGCTTGGGCTGGCTCTGAGTTACGACCATCAGAACTCAGCCTCCCGAATAGCCAGGATGACAGGTGAGAGCCACTGGCACCTGACCACCACCATCCATTGATAGCTCTCTAGGGCCAGTGCTGGGCTACCTGCATTGCACCCTCCTTGTTGTGAGTGGGAAGCAGACCTGGATGTGTTTGATACTTCAACAGACTACCTACCTTTGAGCATTGTTCTGGCTCAGTCTGATGCTGGCTTCCTCCTTTTCCACAGCAATGACTTTGCGCTGTCACAGAACAAATGTCCCCCAAGAGGTGCTGGACCTGGGGTCTTTCCTCTGCACACTGACTCTATTCCCCAAAACGACACACTACAGCATCGTGAAGTAGACATAGAGTGAATTCAGTTTCTTCTAATCAGGGTCTGGCCAGATAGGTGGCAGTGAGGATCAGAGGCTTGGGATAGTGCTGTGCAGTTGGACAATGAGATGCCTGTTCATCCACTTTCCTTTACCTGTCTTAGCAGAGGGTAGTGGGGAAGGACTCACTGGACAGACTGACAATGAATAACCATCACGGTCTACCCCAGGCACATAGGGGCTTACCAAAGGGAGCTAGTTCCACAGTCCAAGCAAGAATGATCCTGACACACAGCCTACCTCCAGAATGAGAGGGTCGCATTGGGTCCCAGCCACATGGGGACACTGAGCCAACTCCTCCACGACAAATTCAACAAGTTACTGAGATAGAGGCAGAGAGAGAGAGAGAGACTTACACTTAAGCAGGCTGCCGGTGGCACAGACCTACAATGGTAACTACACATTGAGATATGAGGATCATGGTTCAGAGCTGGCCCAGGCAGGAATGTCTGTAAGACGATTATCTCCAAAGAACCACCAGAAAACCAGAAGTGGTGTTATGGCTCAACTGGTTGAGCCCTAAACTTGATCTGAGCAGCTTGTGCATAGTGCCCAGGCCCAGAGTTCAAGCCCCATGACTGACAATAAGTGGACTTCCTACCACAAGAAATGTACTGAATAGCACCCATTGTCCTGGGGAGCATGGCCGAGAAGTCAGGCCAAGCTTCTGGTCACCAGGGGATCATGAGTAGGTCACCCAGCTTTTCCGTGCCTCGTTTTCCCCAGCTGCAAAGCTGAACAGTGAAGGATCCCCTTCCTCATGGGGATAGGGTAAGGATGAGGAGAGCCATGTTTTGTTTCATAATCCCATACCTGTTGCATTATAAATAACAGGCCCCTTCTGAGTCCTTTCCAGGTATCTTCTTGTTATATGCTCACAGAATTGCCAAGAAACTTATCTGATGATCGTTGCCTCTATGCCTGGCTCTGCCCCAGAGTTCCCCTTGTATTGATCCCTTGTTTCCGCACAACTGTCCTGTGAGGAGACTGAGGACCAATGGTTCCAGGCCGAACCCCGAGCTTCAACTGTGGTCAAAAATCGGCTGCTGTGGACTAAGAGTTTTGGACAGTAATCTAAACCAATGACTGAGCATGGCGCTACATATCTACCATCCCAACTACAGAGGACCAGGCATGGTGACACCTGCCTGTCACAGGAGGACCATGATCCAGCCAAGCCTGAGCATATATGGAGTCTCTATCTCAGAGATGCCCAAGACAGAAAGGCTTGGATCCCATGGAAGAAAACCTGATTGGAAAGCCTAAGCTCTTCATTTCAAACCCTCATATACCAAAAAGAATCTGAATCCCGGTGCCAGAGGCTCATGCCTATAACCCTACCTACTCAGGAGGCTGAGATCTGAAGATCACTGGTCAAGATTTAAGTTAGGGTTGGCCTTGCCCATCAGACGTCATGATGAGATGACCCAGAGTCTGACCCATGCCAATAAGGTCCATGCTAACAGGGCTCACAACCTTAATAAGTGCTGACCACACTCTCTGTCCCCTGGGGAGCCAACCCCTACGGGCCCCACCCCCAGGTCCTCCCGTGCTCCCTCTGCCACCAACCAGGCCCAAGTTAGTAGACAGTTCCGGGTATACAAAGATCCCTTGCTCTTATAATTTAAAGGTGCTGAGTCCCCTTCAAACATCTCACCATTCCAAGCCCCCAGACCTCAGCCACAAAGTCCATGCACCCCCCAAGACAGCGGTTAGAAGTTACCAAAGGGTCCAGCACTCCTTGTAACAACCAACTTCTACACACACACACACACACACACACACACACACACACACACACAGAGCCATCATGGGTGGCTCCTGTCTGTCATCCTAGTTATTCAGGTGGCTGAGGTCTGAGGATCACTGTTCAAATCCAGCCACTGAGGAAAGTTTGTGAGGCTCCTATCTACACTGAACCACCAAATAGCCACAGGTGGAGCTATGGCTCAAGTGTTAGAGCTCTAGCTTTGAGCAAGATATCTCAGGGACAGCACCTAGGCCTTGAATTCAAGGCCCAGTTCTTCTACCTCCAAACACACACAGACACAGACACAGACAGTCTGACAGTCACACACACACATACACACATACACACACACACACACACAAAGGATAGCCCAAGGATTTAGCAGTCCCTGAGTACAGAAACATGAACTCCCTCAATTAGGATCAGATTCCATGCCCTGGAAGGTGGCAGTACCGACATCAGACCCACGGTAGACAAACCATTGAGCCTCACACATATCTGGAATGTCTCATAGACCATCATGGAATTTCCTATCATACACACTGCTATGTGGAAAACTGTCACCTCTTTTTTTTGTTGTTGGTCAAGGGGTTTGAACTCTGGGCCAATGTGCTGTCCCTCAGCAATTCAGGTGAAGTTGATCACTCTCCCACTTGAGCCAAAGCAACACTTCCTGTTCTCTAGTGGTCTATCATCAAGTCTCACAAACTATTCTGCCCAAGCTGACTTGTAACCAAGGTTCTCACATCTCAGCCTTCTGAGTACCTAGGATGAGAGTTGTGAGCCACGCGTGGCTTCCTGCTTCAGCCACCCTCATATACACAGAGGAAACCCATGTCGTCAGGCCACAAACTTTTTGCAAACCTTCACTTCAGATTTTGATACCCAGCATCCAAATCTATCCTTCAATGGAGAAAATAAAGACACAACAATCTCACACCTGCACCCCTTCACCCACTCCCTGCTTGTCACAGGACACGTCCTCTTGAAGCTGTGGCTTCAAACTGGAGCAAATTTGGGGAGTTCTTACAAATATCTGTACAGTGAGGCCAGCACTTGGTCTCCCAAACACAGCACCCTCCACACACCCCCACACCTCCACCATCATTTGCAGGCAAAGATGTCTTACTTTCTTTCTTTTTTATGTTGTAGGGCTTGAACTCGGCCTGGGTGCTGTCGCTGAGCTTTTCAGCTTAAGGCAAGCACTCAATTGCTTGAGCCACAGCACAGCTTCTGGTTTTCTGGCAATTACTTTTAGGTAAGAGACACAGGGTCTTTCCTGACCAGGCTAGCTTTGACCCGTGATCCTCAGATCTCACCTCCTGAGTACCTAGGATAAATGCCATGAGCTACTGGCTCCCAGCCAAACAAACTTTTCAATTCCTGTCATCCTCTCCCCTCAGGAGACTGAAATCTTAGGACTGCAGTTGGATGCCACTTAGCAGCAAAGCCCGTGAGAAGTATTTATCTTCAATTAAACACCCCAAAAAGCTGGAAGTGGAGCTGTGATTCAAATGGTAGTGTGGTATCTTGGAGCATAAAAGACAAGATCCACGCCCTAGTTTCCAGGTTTTTCTAGCATAGACCCACCCACAAAACGGAAGCAAGTGGGCCCACGGGAGCTCAAAGCTAACACATAATATTCAGGACTCCCAGAACAGACCCCATCCAGCTTTGATTCTCTAGATTCTATGTCCTACATCATGGCAGACTTAGATGGGACTGAACATGTACCAAGTTGGGACATTCAAGTACAATCTCATACCGAAGATCCCCTGACCTTATCAAAGACTCAGGATCTCTCGATGTCCTGCCTGAACACTGGGCATTGAGGTAAGGTCTAGTTATCCAACCACATGATATGGGAACCAAAGGGATTCCTGGTCAAGGGACTGAGACTGGGGGGATCTAGGTCCCTCTTGGGGAGGTGAAAAGGGCTGCTCTATCCCAGAAATTTTCCTATGTTGTGAGTATTATCAAAGAAACAACCATTCTCAGACCACAATGCCCCTGATTTTCCCACCAGCCTCTACCCAGCTCTGCCCCACCTTCATCCTGCCCTCTCTGAATCCCAGACCTGCCACGTATACTAAAGAGTGAGCCAGCCAAGAGACACACTTCCTGCCCTCATTCCCAGGCTGTCCTTTGGCAGTGACATGCTTACCTCAGTCTTTGGAGAAGGAATGAACACCAGGAGTGGTATTGTCAGACTGAGCCCTGGAAAGTCCTAGACCCCAAGGATGTACTGCACAGGATTCCTGCAGTGAACCTCAGCCAGGTTGTCAATTATGAATCCAAGGCACCAGGACTTATATTTGCAGTGTGGCTGGATCAAAGGCTGTTAGTCTATGTTGTCAGGCGAGGTCATGTCTCCAATATCTTGACACACGAGACCTAGGATCATTCTCCCTCTTCAAATTCCTACTTATACTTTGACCACCCCCCCATGAAACTCTCTCACTCCAATACCTCCCTAGACCTTGGAAACTTTCTTCTTATCTGATCAGAAAATAAACTCGATGAGGCTGGGCATAATTGAAACCTGGTGACCCACTCTGAACCCTAGGATCTACCCGAGGCTGGATCCCTCTGTAGTCGGTGACCACACAGCTCCTGGATGGCATGAAGTTTCTGAGGGGTCAGTGGCTTGGTCCTACACACTGGCTTTAGGCTCTGAAACTGTCCTCACAGAGATTGTGAATAATTGGCTCCCTTTATCCAGGGACTCCAAACCAAGGCTTGCATGTTCTCCCTTTTTACTTCCTTCCTCTTTTTCTCCCTCTGTCCTTCTCTCCTCTCTCACTTTACCTTTTTGTGTCAGTTCTGGGCCTTGTACTAGGTGCCTAGGTGCTGTCCCTAAGCCTTTTCACTCAAGGCTAGCAGTCTATGTCTTGAGCCACACATCCACTTCAGGTGGTTTTTTTTTTTTTTTTGGTCGTTAATTGAAGGCAAGAGTCTTACAGGCTTTCCTGCCCGGGCCAAAAGCCTCAATCCTCTCATCTCAGCCTCCTAAGTAACTAGGATGACAGGCTTGAAGCACTGGCATCCAGATCAATCCAAGGTTTCTTCATGGGCTGTGGAACCAGTCCTGGAACTTTTCGTTGTCTATGACCCCCAAGAGCCTGGTACACACTGTATTGGTTTGTTGGTTAAATAAATGACCATCTGTCTATGACAATACTACAGCAATTTCCCATCTGATCCAGGTAAGAATCCTCTGTGGGGGAGTGGGGACAAAGCCTGATGTAGCTCTCCAACAGTTCTCCCTCCTCCCTCTTACCCACTCCTGGTGCCACAACACTTAACTGTTTTGGCTCTGAGGGTGTGAGCCACTATGTACTCGCTACATTCCAGGGCCTCTGGGATGCCTATCTTCTCAAAGATCTCTGTCCAGCAGCTGACCAGCTCTGTGGCACTCAATTCCCCATGGAGGTGTGAATGAGTTTGCTGTGAGCTGAATGCCTGGTTCAAGGAGACTCCTGTACTCCCCCTGGGGCCAGCCAGGATCATCTACCACATCTGGCCCATAAATTTCATGTTGGAGAGGAAGGATTCTTGAGGCAGCCTGGGTTCTCTGAATCTCCTAGAGTACAGTACAGGTTCTGGGAATCATCTCTGGTTTTTGCTGGCATGCTGGGGATGGCAAGGTCACAATCTCTGCTCCCCACAATGTCCTCGAGTGGGGTCGTCACCCTAGAGAGATGCAACAGCTGCCAGGGAAAGTCAGTCAAGGCACAACGTTCAAAGCAGGAGACAATCTGGCTTGGGAACTCTGCCTGTGCCGCTTTGAACATCATTGTTTGATGGCTGAAATCATCCATCTACTTTGATCCATAATCCCAGGCATTAGTGGAAATTGCCAGCTTAAATTAAAAAAAAACCTGGAAAATGTGGTATTTAATTTGTCCCAATCAAACTTAAAGGTTTCCAAAGTCAGTGGTCCCCTTTTCCTTCCACACAGCCTATAGCAGTTTACAGAAACTGGCATTCAGCGAGCCCTAGGTAACTGCCACCTCTTGATACCGAGCGGGCTCCAGCAGAGGGAATGGACTTGCCTACCACTGCCCAGCTGGAAACAGCCCAGGCGGGAACACAGATTGGATTCTGCAGGACTCCAGGGAGAACTGACACTGGCACTACCCCTGGAGGGTATCCTCACCACCAGTGAGGGCCTGCATCCCTGTGCCAGGATGCCCACAGAGACCATTAATGCCCTATATATGGTTTCCCTCTCATCCATTGTCATCATGAACCATCTGCCATGTCACACCACACGCCAGTCCCCAAAACCTCATTGCTTAACAGCCCCTGCCTTATCATTTCCCTCATCTCGTTCCCTAATTATGTTGGGCAAACACATTCGCAACCCTTGAATTACCTCCAACTAAACACACAAGAGCAGAGTGTCTGGCTGGAAGAATGTGGCTGTGATCTCATTCGCCTCACCAAACTTCTGGCAGGGGATAGAAGGACAGGCTTCCACTCAAGTCCAGGGTTCACACAGTTCTTCTAGGGGAGGCCCACTCAGGCTCAGCAGCTACTGTGGGCTACAGGAAAGGGCGAAGAGAGAGGTGGAACGGGGAGGAAAGTAATGTCTACTGAAATCTTCCATAAAGGAGCCATGGAACTGTGAAGGAGAAGACAAAAATTGTGGCTGGGCTTGTACTTGGTATTGATGAATAAAAACAACAACAAATGCACACACACACAGAGAAATAAAATGCGTTTGCTGTTTTTAGACATGGTGACTTATATATATTTTCATTGTTCTCATCTCTCTGCTCTCCCAACACACACACACACACACACACACACACACACACACACACACACACACACACACCTCCAGAATGGTGACAGATGACTCTTCCATGTAGCACCTACAATTTGCCAACTCATCACTCACCTGAGGACAGTCAGACTGTACAAGGAGAAAGATTCTCTCTCTCTCTCTCTCTCTCTCTCTCTCTCTCTCACACACACACACACACACACACACACACACACACACACAGAGTCATCACGCGTGGCTCCTGTCTGTCATCCTAGTTATTCAGGAGGTTGAAATCTGAGGATCACTGTTCAAAGCCAGCCACTCAGGAAAGTTTGTGAGGCTCCTATCTACACTGAACCACCAAATAACCACAGGTGGAGCTGTGGCTCAAGTGTCAGAACTCTAGCTTTGAGCAAGATATCTCAGGGACAGCATTTAGGCCTTGAGTTCAAGGCCCAGTTCTTCTACCTCCAAACACACACAGATAAAGACACAGGCACACACACACACACACACACACACACACACACACACACACACACACACGGATAGCCCAAGGATTCAGCAGTCCCTGAGAACAGAAACATGAACTCCCTCAATTAGGATCACATCCCACCCCTGAGAAGGTGGCAGTACCGACATCAAACCCACGGTAGACAAAACATTGAGCCTCTCACATATCTGGAATGACTCATAGACCAGTATGGCATTTCCTACCATACACACTGCTATGCGAAAACTTAATCACCTCTTTTTTTTGTTATTGTTGGTTAAGGGGCTTGAACTCTGGGCTTTGGTGCTTGCCCTGAGCTCTTTAGCTTAATCAAGCACTCAATTGCTTGAGCCACAGAATTGCTTCTGGTTTTCTGGCAATTCCTCGGAGATGAGTCTCAAGGTCTTTCATAACCAGGCTGGCTTTGACCCATGATCCTCAGATCTCACCTCCTGAGTACCTAGGATAAAAGCCATGAGCTACTGGCTCCCAGCCAAACAAACTTTTCCATTCCAGTCATCCTCTCCCCTCAGGAGACTGAAATCTTAGGACTGCAGTTGGATGCCACTTAGCAGCAAAGCCCGTGAGAACACTTTATGTCCAATTAAACACCCAAAAACGCTGGAAGTGGAGCTGTGATTCAAATGGAAGAGTGCTATCTTGGAGCATAAAAGATAAGATCCATGCCCTAGTTTCAAGCTTTTTCTAGCATAGACCCAACCAAGAAAGGGAAGCAGGTTGTCATATGGGAGCTCAAAGTTAACACATAATACTCAGGACTCCCAGAACAGACCCCATCCAGCTCTGATTCTCTAGATTCTATGTCCTACATCATGGCAAACTTAGATGGGACTGACCATGCACCAAGTTGGGACATTCAAGTACAATCTCATACTGAAGATCCCCTGACCTTATCAAAGACTCAGGATCTCTCACTGTCCTGCCTGAACACTTGGCAGTGAGGTAAGGTCTAGTTATCCAACCACATGATATGGGAACTAAATGGATTCCTGGTCAAGGGATGGAGACTGGGGAGATCTAGGTCTCTCTTGGGGAGGTGAAAAGGGCTGCTCTATCCCAGAAATGTTCCTATGCTGTGAGTATGATCAAAGAAACCGCCCTGCTCAGTGCCCAGTGCCTCTGGTTTTCCCACCAGCTTCTACCCAGCTCTGCCCCACCTTCATCCTGCCCTCTCTGAATCCCAGATCTGCCATCTAGACTAAAGACTGAGCCAGTCAAGAGATCCATTTCCTGCCCTCATTCCCAGGCTGTACTGTGGCAGTGGCATGCTTACCTCAGTCTTTTGTGGAGGAATGGACACCGGGGGTGGTATCATCAGTTTGAGACCTGGACAGTCCTAGTCCCCAAGGATGAATTGCAGAGGCATCCTGCAGTGAACGACAGCCAGGTTGTCAATGATGAGACCAAGGTGCCAGGACATTTAATAGAAGCGTGTCTGGATCAAATGCTGGTACTCTATGTTGTCAGGTGAGGTCATGGCTCCAATTTCCTGACACACCTGACCTGGGTCCATCCTCCCTCTTGAAATTCCTGCTTATCCCTTGCCCCCCCGCCCCACGTTGAAACTCTCACCACCCTAGCCCTTGGAAACTTTCTTCTTATCTGACCAGAAAATAAACTCGATGAGGCTGGGCATAATTGAAACCTGGTGACCCACTCTGAGCCCTAGGTTCTACCCGAGGCTGGTTCCCTCTGTAGTCGGTGACCACACAGATCCTGGATGGCATGAAGGTGCTGAGGGGTCAGTGGCTTGGTCCTTCAGTTCTGAAACTGTCCCCACAGAGATTCTGAATAGTTGGCTCCCTTGACCCAGCGACTCCAAACCAAAGCTTGCATGTTCTCCCTTCTTCCTTTCTTTCCTCTTTTTCTCCTTGTCCTTCCCTCCTGTCTCTCTCTACTTTCTTTGTGTTAGTCCTGGTTCTTGTACTGGGACCATATGTGCTGTCCCTAAGCCTTTTTATTCAAGGCTAGCAGTGTACGGCTTGAGCCACACATCCACTTCTGACGTTTTGTTTTTGGTCATTAATTGATGACAAGAGTCTTACAGGCTTTCCTGCCCGGGCCAAAAGCCTCAATCCTCTCATCTCAGCCTCCTAAATAGGATGACAGGCTTGAAGCGCTGGCATCCAGATCAATCCAAGGTTTCTTCATGGTCTGTGGAACCAGTCCTGGAACTTTTCATTGTCTGTGACCCCCCCAGAGCCTGGTGCACACTGTAATGGTTTGTTGGATAAATAAATGAGCATCTGTCTATTACAATACTACAGAACAGTCCCATCTGATCCAGGTAAGAATCCTCTGTGGGGGAGTGGGGACAAAGCCTGATGTAGCCCTCCAACAGTTCTCCCTCCTCCCTCTTACCCGCTCCTGGTTCCACCACACTTAACTGTTTTGGCTCTGAAGATGTGAGCCACCATGTATGTACTCACTACATTCCAGGGCCTCTGGGATGCCTATCTTCTCCAAGATCTCTGTCCAGCAGCTGACCAGCTCTGTGGCACTCAATTTCCCATGGAGGTGTGAATGAGGTTGCTGTTAGCTGAATGCCTGACCCAAGGGGCCTCCTCTTCTCCCCCTGGGGCCAGTCAGGATTACCACATCCGGCCCCCAAGTTTCATGTTGCAGAGAAAATCTCCTCGAGGTATCCCTGGTTTCTGAATCTCCCAGAGTCCAGTGCAGGTGCTGGGAATCGTCTCTGCTCACAGCTGGCAGGCTAAGGATGGTGAGGTCACAATCTCTGCTCCCCATGACATTTTTGGCTGTGGTGGTCACCCTAGAGAGAGCTGGAGGAGAATCAACAACTGCCGAAGAACGTCTGTCAAGGCATGAGGTTCATTACAGGAGACCATCTGGCTTGGGAACTCTTCCTGCGCTGCTTTGAATGTCATTTTTTGGAGGCTGAAATCGTCTGTCTAATTTGACCCATCATCCCAGGCGTTAGTGGAAATTGCCAGCTTCAAGAAAAAAACCTGGAAAACATTGCATTTCAGTTGTCCCAATCAAACTTGAAGGGTTCTAAATTCAGTGGTCTGCTTTTTCTTCTAGACAGCCTACAGCAGGTTATAGAAAGTGGCATTCATCAAATACAAGATCATGTCATCTGCAAACAGGGAGAGTTTTATTTCTTCTTTCCCTATTTGGATCCCCTTTATGTCTGCATCTTGTCTTATTGCTGTAGCTAGGCATTCTAATACTAGGTTGAAGAGAAGTGGGGAGAGTGAACATCTCCATGGTTTCCCTTATTTGCAATATCTAGTATATATATGAGTCAACCAGAAAAGGTCAGATAAGTTGATGTTAGGAAAATGAACCCTAAGATATGTATTTAAATGTTTTTTTTTCATTCATGCATTTGTTTCTAAAGCATTTATAAGATTATTTCTTTGTTGGTTTGTATGTCCCTCCCTCACAGTATAATCCCTGCTTTCACTATATTTGATGTCGGTATAATTTGTGGAGGGTAAGGGGAAAAACAAGTCGTTTAAATAAGGATATAGGTGGACCCGTTGCAACAATGAGAAGTACAAGTGGTCATGTTGAAAACGAACTTTACAACTTTGGTGGGGGGAGAGGATTAGGTGGGGGTGCGGGGGGAGGCTGGGAAGGGATGGGAAGGGTAAACAAAGGAGGAGGCTACAATGCTTGATAAAAAATGTACTCGCTATCTTGCCAATGTAATTGTAACCCCTCTGTACAGTATTTTCACAATAAAAAAAAAAGAAAGTGGCATTCAGAGAGCCCAAGCTAACTGCCAGGGCAGTTAGCAAGCAGGCTCCAGCAGGGGGAGCACACTTGCTTACCACTGCCCAGCTGGAAATGGCCCAAGCTAGACACAGACTGGAGTCTGCAGGACTCCAAGGAGGACTGTCCACCAGTACATTGCCCCTGGAGGGAATCCATGCCACCAGAGGGGGCCTAGAATACCCTGCCCAGATGCCAATGGACACAGTCAATGCCCTGGGTAAGTTTCCCTCTCAGTCTCAATCGTGGTGAACCATCTAACATTTCACAACATTCACCACTTCCCATACCCTCCTAGCCTCACAGCCCCTGCCCTATTCTCCCCTCCCCCCAATCTGTTCCCTAATTACGTTTGGCAGACACATTTCCAACCCTTGAATTAGCTCCAACTATACACACTAGAGCAGACTGTCTGGCTGGAAGAGTACAGCTGTGGTCACAGTTGCCTCATGAGCCTTCTGGCTGAAGACAGAACAGGTGTCCACTCTGGTCTGTAGTTCACACAGGCCTCCTAGGGAAGACCCATACAGGCCCAGCAGTTATTGTGGGCTACAGGAAAGGGAGAAGAAAGAAGTGGAAAAGAATGTGTACTGAAACCTTCCCCAAAGGAGCCATGAAACGGTGAAAGAGAAATCAAATTATCGCTAGACTCTTACTTGGCACTGACGAAAAAAGAACAACACACACACATACATACACACAAATAAAAGGCTTTTGCTCTTTGTAGACATGGTGCCTTAAATATATTTTCATTGTACTCATCTCCCTGTTCTCCCAACACACACACAGAAACACACACACACACACACACACACACACACACACACACACACACATACACACAAATAAAAGGCTTTTGCTCTTTGTAGACATGGTGCCTTAAATATATTTTCATTGTTCTCATCTCCCTGTTCTCCCAACACACACACAGAAACACACACACACACACACACACACACACACACACACACACACACACACACAAATCCAGAACTGTGACAGAAGATTAGTCCATGCAGCACCTGTAATTTGCCAACGGATCACTCACCTGAGCACAGTCAGGCTGTATAAGGAGAAAGATGATCTGTCTGTCTGTCTGTCTGTCTGTCTGACTGTCTCTCTACCTTCCCCATCTCTCTCTCTCTCATGCTCCTTCTCTCTCTGTCATGCACACACGCACTCACACACACAGACTCAGAGCAGTGACTCTCCTGAGTTTGTTGGTTCCTCCTTTTGGACAAGGTACAAGCTTGAGCACGGGGGTTGCCTGGTCAGAACAGGGGATCCAACCAAAGGGAGCACCACTCTAATAATGCAGAACAACCCTGCCTATCCCTTTCTCCAGGGCCAGACACTTTCCCTTGGGAACAACCAGCCTTGACTCCCCATTCACAAAAACCCTAGGCCAGGACACTTGGTGAAGGTGTCCAGAGATAGGTGGCTTCTCAGAGCCTGGGGTGAAAACAAGCAGAGGGTCATGGTGCCGCAGATGGTTGTCTGACCTGTGTTTGGGACAGTGTTGGGGAAACAGATTGGGTCTTAAAGGATACATACATGGATGGACTCCCTACTTCCAGCCTAGATGCTTCTGGGTGACTTGGTGGATTCTTGGGGGGGGACGAGGAGATCAGATGGAAAGGGAGCACCAGCAGATGCTGGGAGAGCTGGGAAATGTGATCACACTGTGATTACTGTTAACAGCTGGGATGGGGGGTAGGGCAGACAGGCTGGGTGTATGTGAGTCCGAGTGGGTATATACCTCTCAGATATTCATCTTCTGTATGACTCCAAGTGTCCTCACATACCTAGTGGGCTCTTCTGGGACCCTCTTCAGGTGAAAGGGTGACCGAGCACAGAAGACAAGGGCTCACACAACAAGGAGGGCCTATCTTCTGCATCCAACACCCACCACCCCCAGAAAAAAGAAAAAGACTCAAAAAGGCAGGTGTGGAGATGCTATTCCCCACCTCTGATTAAAGCCACCAGGTTCCCACCAGAGAGAGGAAGGATGTAGATGTGTGGCTGTGTGGCTCCCACTGCTCCAGGCCAGGTGCTCTGTGGCACCCCTCCTCACCCATTCCTGCATCTCCCTGTTTCCTGGGACATGGCCACTAGGGATGGGGGTGGGATCCCCAGGTCAACACACACCCCTACTCCTGACCCCTGGGGCACGTTTGTGAGAAGGCCATGGCAGACTGTGGGGTGGGGGAGGGTGGACTCGAGGAGGAGACAGGAAAGGGGAGTCAGGAGGTGCAGGTCCGGGTCAGTGGTTGGTTGGCCGGGGTGTTTCCAGGCTGTGGGCCCTCAGAGCCACCACACATGTGTACTAATGGGAGAAGCTGTAGGCGGTTGCTCCGGGTGCACATGGGCCCAGAGTCTTAGGACCAGGGGTGGCGACCAATTCAGGGACGCAAGCCGGCCATGGGTGTGCCATCTCCTCTGGGCGACTGTGAGAGGCAGCTGGTCGGAGTCGAAAGTGCCATGTTTAAAATGCAATGCTGCTGGGAGTGGGGAGGAGCATCTGCGGGTACATGGCAGGACTGCATGTGGCCTCTGCTCCTCTTCTTCAGCCTACACCACCCCCACCTCAGCCGCTCCTGTGCCCCCCTTGCGGGGATCTCAGTCTCAGGGCCACCATGGCCACCGTGCCTCGGCGTGGCTGCCCGTGGCGATACGCCTGCTGCGCCAGCTCCATGTGCTCTGTGCTCCCCACCAGAACCTGCAATATGATCAGCGAGGCTGCCAGCTGATGAAGCCACTTGCCCTCGCTCTTCTCTCTGCTCTCTCTCTGCTCCCACTCCTCTCCTGGGCTGTGTTGCCCCGCCAGGCATGCCCACTAAAAGATTAAAAATTAGAGATACATTTTACAATTGCTCACTGCTGATTTTGCTTTTGTAAACTTGCTCGCCCTAGCACTAAACCCCCTCCCTTCTGGAAATAAGGAATTGAGTAAAGAGTCTTGGAGCCCAGATGCCGGCCCCTGGACAAGGTCTGTGGTCATAAATAAAGAACAAACAAGTAAATTCCCCAAGTGGTCAAATGGGACCTAAGAATGGGACCCAAGATAAGGACCCAAGATAAGGGCCCAAGATAAGGACCACCTGGCAAGTCCAGCAAACTAGGCCAAACGTTAATCAATCACAAGCCTGTAACTATGTAAACTCCCCCCCCCCCCCAGGGTGACCGCTCCCCCTAGACTTGCCCTGAGCCACTGTTTTAAACTTCCCCGTGTAGTAAAAATGATTGCTGGAGTACATAATGACTTTTAAACGGGCCAATCCTGGGGACACCTGGTGTTATATGCTAATCTTGTGGATTTTGCCTTTAAGAATGCCTGTAACCTCTTCTCCGGGCTCTCTCCTGTGCCGAGGCAGAGAGACGTTTGCGCAAACACTGAATAAACTCATGCTTGTTGCATCTACTGGTTTGGAGTCTTGGTTTCTGGGGCGCCCTCCCATTGAAGAAAATATCCCAGGAGTCTGGGGTCTTTCATTTGGTGCATTGGCCAGGAAGCCGGCGCCCCCAGACCCCAAATTCCAGGACCGGTAGGAGGTAAGATAGAGCTTTTACATTTCGCATCTTCTGTGTTTGTTATCTCTGTTCTGTATTCTGCACTCTGGGATCCAAAGAAAAGTGCCTGTACGGGGTCTGTATTGAGGTCAGTGGGGGAGGCAGATGTGCCCTGAAACCCCTGGCCCGGCTCGGGCAGACATGCCCTTGAGGTTTGCTTGGGTCTACAGGCCCTTGAGGTTTGCTTGGGCCTATGGGCCCTTGAGGTTTGCTCGGGCCTACGTGCCCTTGAGGTTTGGGGGGGAAGAGGGAACGTGGAGTCTCTCTCCTTCCCGTGTAGAAGGAGGGGACGTGGAGTCTCTCTCCTTCCCGTGAACTGGAGGAAGGGGGAATGTGGAATCTCTCTCCTTCCCGGGGAGTTTAGCCGTGGTGGGCCACTCCCATCTGAAGTTGCTTTCTCTGTTTACAGTCGTTCAACTGCGTGCAGCACCTGTCTGGTTTCCTCTGTTTCTGTTTAGTGTTAATTGTCTCTGTTGACTGTTTTGTTGTCCTTAAAGGGATGGGGCAGCAACTAACAATCCCCTTAAGTCTGACTTTAGGTCACTGGAAGGAAGTTACAGCCCAATCCCAGATTGTCAGGTTTTAGGAACTTGCTTGTTTGTCAATTATGAAATTGCCACTGACCACCTGCGAGTGGCCCCAGTTAGATCTCAGCCTCGGGCCTTGGCTTGGGGGGTCTGAGCATGGGGGAGAACCTGTCAGTCTGAGGGGACGGCCGCTGGGGACTTCTTTCCCTTGCCCCAAGATGACTGGCAATTCTCCTCCACCTTGGAAGGCCCCTGGGTCAACGCTTGCAGGAATCTAAAAAAAAAGAAAGAAAGAAAGAAAAGAAAAAAATCCTCCGGAGGTGAGTAGGGGTGTTGAGTTCCCTGCTAAGTGAATGGTGGTGAGATGTCGTCCCATTCACTGAGACCTGATTTTGTCTTTGTGGCCACTTGTCTGTCTTGTTTACTTTGGTGTGTTTGTTTTATGTTTTCTGGGGTAGGGAAGTTCTGGGTGAGTGTGGCAGGCTCACTCAGCAGACTCTGGATTCAGCTTGCTGAGTGGGAGCAGCACAGAGTTCCGGTAGGGATAAACTGGGGCCCATTAGTCCCCAACTCAGCCTTCAGTTCTTGTCTAGTTCTGTTTTAGAATTGGTACCAGTTTAAATGTGGATCCTTGGTTTTTGTGTTTATCTGTGTTTTTGTTATTTTTTTAAACATCTCTGGGGGAATAAAAGTTCCAGCTGGGTTCAGTCACAGACCTGCTATGCCCACCCTCCCTGTGAGGCATGGAAGGTTACTGGGCTAGTTTGGTTCCCTTCAAGCCTCAGGCTGCATTTTCTCCTTGTGCAGGATGCCAGCAGGGAGGGTGTAAAAGGCTGTGTGCCTGGTTTGGACTTTTTCAGCTAGTCCTGACAATGTAACAATTTGTAAAGTGCTCTTGTCTAAAATTGGATTAAAAAAATTCTGGCCAGTTTAGTTTTAGGTGACCCCCACCCCCAGCCCTCCTCCAACAGAAGGGATTCAAAAGACTAATTAGTGACTTGCCTTGCTAGATAAGCAAGCTCTGGGAAAATAAAGCCCAACATAGGTACCTAGTTTAAAAAAAACACTATCTTAAATTTTTGTTTAAAAACTTTAGAAGGTGTACATACGACTGATTTTGATTTTTACGTGCTTTAAGATCTGTGTGAGTGTTTTGTGTGTGTCTGTGAACGTGTTCAAAGATAAGAATTGTCAGCATGCTGTAACAATTGGGTGAGTTTTAATTTAAAAATTCAAAAGGTTATGAGGTTTGGACATTACCAAAAATTTTAAAGAATCTTCACATTGTTTTAAATGGCTTTTTAAAGATTCTTTTACTTGCAAATTACAAAATCTGGTATTTTAAAATGCATAAGACTGTTTATACTGTAATCAAGTTATCTGGCTTAGCAAAAATGCATTGGCAGTTTGGGATTTAGTTCCCTTGGCTAAAATTTGGGGATAAATATTAGAAATTTAAATGTAAAGGTTAGTTTAACACTGTCAAAGACAGTACCTGTTTTGCTTAAAACTGTGTATTTCATTCAAGAACCAAGAGAAGAGATGGAGAAAAACTTAGAAGCCAAAAGAAGACCTATCTTTAGGGGTAAGTGGTGAGCAAGTCGAAGTGCAGTTCAGCTGGTCATGCATGGTGGGACAGGCCCTAGGAGGAATCCACGCATGGTGAAAGAGGGCAAGCTGGCACAAATGCAGTTCATCTAACCCTAGAGTCGGATTGGGTGTGTGCCCATTCCATAGAAGGGGCTGAGTGGCCCATCTTTGTTCTCTCTTTTCCCTGCAGACAGACACTGAAAACATGATGGTTAAAATGAGTGATGTGATGATCTGATTAGTATTGCTAAAACTTCCCCTTGGATGTGTTAACATTAAAATTAGAAAGGCTTTAAAAAGAGAGTTAAAAGGTTATTTGTATAATGTGACTTGTTTTTAATGTTTTACAATTAAGATGTTTTTAAAAGTCATAAAGATGCTAAGTCTAGCTTTTTGATTCAGTTATGATGATTGTTATTTGTGTGTCTGTTTTAAAACAAGCAGTCAAGAGGCAATGAGTGACACTTGGCCTCAAGATTTCAAGGGATCTTTTCAAAATGAAAATAAAAACTAAAGTATACAATATTAAAAAAAAGATTAATAGGAGACTAAAAAAATAGGGAATGGATTTTTGGATATAAAATTTAAAATTAAAGTTGTTTTTAACATTGGCTTCAATGTGCACAGAGGAAAAATTAGGATTACCAAAATAATTGCTATTCCAGTTTGCTCTTATAGCTTGTTTCTTAAGTTTCCAGCAAGCCCAGAGCAAAGCACAGAGGATTCTTACAAGTTTGTCAGATGTAACTTTAATAAGTTTCAGGTAAGAGCATGCTTAAAAGCTACTTCTATGTTGACCACCTTGTTGCTTTTAATTGGAGTAAAATGGCCTTTTATAAGATTCATTGATCTGGAACTGGTTCAAAGCCAGCCTGGGCACAAAAAGGTCCCTGTGAGACTGTCACCTCTATTCAGCCAGCAGGGTACTAGCCCTGGACTAAAGAGTCAGGGGACAGTACTCAAGCCCCAAGCTTGAGACTCACAGTGGCAGAGTACTAGCCCTGGACTGAAGAGTTAGGGGACAGCATTCAAGCCCCGAGTCTGGGACTCAAAGTGGCAGAGTGCTAGCCTTGAGCTATAGAGCTGAGGGACAGTGCTCAGGCCCCAAGTTCAAGTCCAGCAACCAGCTAAAGGGAAATGCCAATGAGGCATTTATCCCAATGTGAAGAAGACACTCCTGGGACAAAAGCAATGGAGGAGCATCCAGAGGCAGTAAGCCACTGCTTGGATGGCAGAAATGTCAGATCCTAGAGTCATTTGTGTATGGCCCTTCAAAACTGGTCAGAGCCGGGAGGTCATAAGAAGAGTTTGTAAGCATGCCTAATGTCTATGACTATCTACCTTGTGAGGGACAGGAACTTGCCAGTCCTCTGTGATAGTAAAAAGCTAATGTTATAAAACGTGGGGGATAGTTTAAATCTCAACCCCTTTATGTGCCAAAAGCTCTAATTGGCAGCTCTAATTGAGCTGACACTAGTTACATGAATTTCACCTGCTCAGGAAAAATACAGAGAATGTATTTCTATTGATATCTGTCTCAGGCATTGTTGGGATCATTAGAGATCACATTCCTAAGCCATCTAGGAAGATGCTTTTGCAAACCAGAGTGAAAAACAAGCTATACTGCTGTAGCCGGAGAAAAGGTCTGTGCAGTTGTCAAAAGTTAAATATTGTTCTTAATGACATCTAACCCTGATGGCCTCTTTGTAAAATAGGCTAAGGTTATAGGTTCCTGGCTAGGTAGGATTAACGTCCCTGAAGTCAGCTTGAAAAAGTTACAGAAGATGGACTTTCGCCCTTCTACCCCCAATTTAAGATCAAGGGTCCAGAGTCAGTTTTGGAGAAATGAGGCAAAATAGATAAAATAATTTTTAAAAAAGGCATAAAGAATAGTGTTAACTGTTGTAGGTGTTCAAGGTGTGGAAACTGCATCTGTCAGAGATGGCTACAAGACTAAGCCTTCTGAGCCTTCTGTGTCTATTTACAAAATATCTGGTTAGTAAAAAGTTGTGATTTTGGTAAATTGTCCTGGGCTATTGTTTAAAGATCTTAAAAACCAGCAGGATCAAAGCCTGCCAAGCCTATGCAATGTATCCTTAACCAGTCTGTGTAGGAATTTACAGCCCAGCATGAGGTGTGACAGTCCCTTGGAGCCACTGAGAAACCCTGCTGCTGCTGCTGCTGCTGCTGCATTCAACTACGGCCTGAAAGCCACCTGGAGGAACTCCTGCCTGATTCCATCACCTGAGTCTGCTTCCTGGTTGACTGCTGCTAAATCTAAGATCTTGTGGGACATTCTTTTGGGTGATATCCATAAACCCTCTCTTCCCACAGTGGATATTGGGGACAAGGATATCGCTGGCTTGCTTGTCTTAGGTACTTCAGTGCATAGTGACTAGAAATCCTCTCCATGGTCACAGCCTAGTTTGGCTCTGGTATGGTAATAACCTGAGTGTGTTATCAATGGAGGTAATACTCTTAGCCTTAAAATCTAGCAAGTTTCTGCATCACAGTGGTGCCTTAAGGCTGTTCTAAGATAAAGGTTCCACAAGCCAAAGGAAAATTGGGCAGTTTTAAACTCCAGCCACAAAGATGCTCAAGGAATTTAAAAAAAAGAGGGAAGTAAAGAAAGCCTTGGAAAAGGAATTGGGGAAATTTGAAAAGTAAGAACTGTCTTTAAGACAAACCTCAGAAAGTTTAAGTACGTAGCAGATGGTATGAGTATGTCTTAAAATTGGAGATTACAAGTAAAGCTAGTATTAAATTAAGTTAACTGTGATACACGGAGTCAGGACTGGTGGGAAAAAAAATGTAAGTGGCCCTGGTACTGTTAATTTTGTTACAATCGGACCTTGTATACTCAACAGACTGGTGTCTTTTCTAAAAGAAAAAGATCAGCGCAGTCCATTTATTAGTTCTGAGATCCAAATATCAAGCATTGAGAACAACTGACACCCCACAAGATAATATAGAGACACCCTAAATTTTAAGATTAAAGTTAGCCCAAAGAAAAAGGAGGGAATGAAAGATTAAAAATTAGAGATACATTTTACAATTGCTCACTGCTGATTTTGCTTTTGTAAACTTGCTCGCCCTAGCACAAACCTCCCTCCCTTCTGGAAATAAGGAATTGAGTAAAGAGTCTTGGATCCCAGATGCCTGTACTGCTTCTCCGGGCTCTCTCCTGTGCCGAGGCAGAGAAACCGTTTGCGCAAATGCTGAATAAACTCTTCTTGCTTATTGCATCTACTGGTTTGGAGTCTTGGTTTCTGGGGTGCCCTCCCGTTGAAGAAAATATCCCAGGAGTCTGGGGTCTTTCAACCACCCTGTTGCCCTACCCTGAGCCATGCCCTTGGCCACTGCTGCCATGGGAGTGTGCCTTGGGCCAGGTTCCCTCCTCCTCATGCCCCCTCCCACTCTTCCCCTCGGGCCTGGCCCTCACCCCTGGCTGCAAGCCAAGCCCTGACTGGGACCAAAGGCATCCAGGCCATGGAAATTATAGCCTCACCTCAGCTCACCACTCCCTCTCAACCCCAGTACCTGCCCAGGGTATCAAATCTCCCCTTAGCCCCACGGCTGGAGGAGACTCTCTTCCATGCCCCTCCAATCCACACACCAAAAAGGTGGTGCACGGTGACCCTTGTGTGTATGTTTGTGTATGTATGTTTGTTAGTGGTTATGTTTGTGTGTGTATGTTTGTTTGCGTGTGTTTGCATGTGTGTGATTATTGGGGATAACTACCTCTCAATGACTCACAACATAGTACCCTTTTAGATGAGTCAGCACACAGTACACTTCAAAAAACAGCACAAAGCACCCTGTGTAAAGGACTCAGCACACAGCTCCCTTTGAAGGACTTAGCATATAGTAAGTACCCTGTGTAGAGTACTCAGCAAACAGCATCCTTTGAAGGAGGGAGTCCATAGCCCACAAGGTAATGGACTAAGTGCATGGCATGCTTTGAAAAACTCAACGCTACCATTCTTTCCCAGGGACTCAGTGCATAGCACCCTGTGTTGAGATCACACACTGCCCCCTTTGAAGGGCTGAGTATGTAGCACACTGTGTAAAATAGTACACAGCACCCTTCAAAAAACTCAGCACATAGCACAATTTTGAAGGACTCAGCACATACTACCCTGTGGAGGGACTCAGCACATAGCACCATTTGAAGGACAGTACAGAGCACCCTGTGTAAAGGACTCGGCACAGAGCACTTGAAAAATTCACCTTATCCATCTCTTCTCAAGGGCTCAGCACACAGCAGTACCCTTTGGGATGAATTAGTACACTGCATCTTTTGAAGGACTCAGCATACAGTAGCTGTGTAATGGACACAGCGCACAGCACCCTTTGAAAAAACCACCAGGGCCCACTCTTCTCAGGGATTCAGCACATAGCACACTTTGGGATGACTCAGCAAACAGGACTTTTTGAGGACTCACACAAAACCCCCATGTTGGAAGGACCCAGCAAACAGACCTTGTGAAGGACTCAGCACATAGCTGTATGTCACAAGTTCAGCTTTCATTAGAATTAGGATGCTTTCTTCAGTATCACCATTCTTCAGAAACACTTGACAAATCCTACTAGTTCATATTTAGCTAAACTGGGGGAGGGTCAGCTGAGGGTCTTGAACTAAAAGCTTGGGGGTCCTGTCCCTGAGCTCTTTGGTTCAATGCTAGAGCTCTAGCACTTGTAGGCACACCTACAATTTTTTTTGTTTATTCTTTGACAGTTCTTACGGTGATTAGGAAGGCCAACTTGGGGTATCCGTGAGAAAAGGCTCTTAGCTCAGCCTGGAGCTGACCTCTCCCTTCCTTGTGCCTCTGGGAGCCAGGCCTCCTGGAGCTCTCTTGGCCTAGGGTGGAACATACCTGCTCTGGCATCAGCACTCAGGGTGAGCAAAAGTCAGCTTGGCCCTGGTCACTTCCCCCAATTGAATTCTAGAGGACGATGACACGGGGCTGCATGTCCCGCGTCTAGCCACGAGGAGGCAGGAGTCACCCACCATAGGGATTGTACCTGTGAGTTATGTTTACTCTTACTGCCCTGGGGCCCCCGTCGTGCTATGAAGCCATCTTGAACAGGAAAATCCTTGAGACTCTTATATAAAATTAACCATCAAAAATCAAGTGGGGTTGTGGCTCAAGTGGCAGAACACTAGATTGAGCAAGAAAACTCAGGGATAGAGCCTAGGCCCTGAGTTCACACACACACACACACACACACACACACACACACACACACTCACACACACACACCACATGCATGCAAAATCAGAGATTTCTACAGTGCAATCTTTGGGTATTCTCCACGTTTTCCCCACTAAGCCTCACGGGGGTTGACCTAGGTGTTGGATGCATACAAAACCACCTGGCATCTTTAATTTTGGGAAACAGTATGGCTAGAAGGTCAGCCTTCCCCATCCCAGCTACTTGATTGGGTTGTGGTCTATCCAGGCCCTTTGGGGCTCCTTATACAGACTCGCCAAGATTCCTTCAAAAGGCATCACATGCTGGGCACTCGTGGCTCATACCTGTCATCCTAGATACTCAGGAAGCTGAGATCTGGAGGATTATGGTGCCAAGCGAGCCTGGACAGGAAGGTGTGTGAGACTCTTATCCTCGATGAATTATCAGAAAAAAAGAAGTGTCGCTGTGGCTCAATTGGCAGAGTTCCAGACTTGAGAAAAATAGCTCAGGGACAGTGCTCACAACCAACAACAACAAGGAGAGGCATTGCATGTTGGCTTTGGGATTGATATGGGTCAAGTATAATTGGAATTTTCAAGTGCTCCAAGACAAAGCAGTACCTCCTTTAGTCCTGTGTTACTCTATCTCATCTCACACTCTGGCCTTGGCCATGCTTTGGTTAGCATGACTCTGGCTTGACAGGAGGGCTCCAAGGAGGAAGATCTCAGAGCAATCATCCCCACCACATCCTTCTGCCCTGCTCACTCTGTTGCTTCTGCTCTTTGCTACAGAGCATCTTCTTGGAATCCATACATGAGGTCATGGCCACCAACATTATGGTGAGTGTGAGTCTGGCCTAACTCAGAGCAGTCAGAGATGGAAGTTGGTCTGGGACTAGGAGCTTCTACCCTGTGTGTGGGCTGAGGCCAGGACCTACATTTATTCATCCTGAGCATTGAAGAGGTGATGAGAAAGTGTAGAATCCACATTGAGTCAGTTGAGTTTGGAATCTAGAGGATCACTTGTGTGAGGTAGGCTGTGGTGTCAGGGGGCCACTGTTCTTGGTACTCCTCTCTCGAGACTCCCCCGTCCCTCTCTCATCCCTCAATGGTAGAAGAGAAACTTCAATTAAGTGTGTCCAAGAGGGGGCAGGTGAGTATTTCTGTGTGAACCAGACTGTGCTTCATATTCATCCTAGCTCCTACTTCCTATTTTTCTGAGGAATGGCCATATGGGTTTGGGGGGGGGAGGAATTATCCTAACTGAGAATGTGGCTCACTGCTAGATGGTCGCCTAGCATGACTGACACCCTGAGTTCAATTCCATATAGAAAAAGCTGGAAGGGGAGGTGGGGTTCAACTGGTAGAGTGCCAGCCTTGACCAAAAGAGATCAGGGACAGTGGCTAGGCCCTGAGCTCAAGCCCCAGGACTGGAAGAACAAATCTTTGTTGGAGGCTTTTCTTCCCTTTGAAAACAATTTATTCTTTGTGATAAGCATAACATGAGCCTCTTCTCTGGCCACCAATGGGCCATTAGATGTCCCTTGAATTTGGACCGCTTCCTGGCAGCCTCTGCCCTACCTGGCCCATAGTTTACCCCCATCTTGTGGCAGATGGAGGCCTGAGAGAAGGCCACCTGCCACCTAATTCTGGTGGCTGCCGAGGCTTTTGAGAGTCAGCATGTCACATAGAGAGTTATCATCCACATCAGTCTACAGAAGAAAGGGAAGGAGTCCTTCTTGCCTGAGACCTCAAGCTGTAGGCGGCTCTGGATGTGAGGCATCTGCCACAGGATGTGCTCCATGGGGGAGTCATCTATGGGGTTGGAACCCCGACCTCTCCTCTGGCAGTTTCCAAGCTGACTTGAAGTTACAATTCTTCAAAACCTTTCTGCTCCTCCCTCATTTCGCCCACCCCAGAGCCTGAGGCATCTGAAGCAGTGGTGGTGGGGGCAGGAGCTCAGCCTGTGCTTGCTTCTGGAGCCGCTGTCCGTGCCTTCCCCTGCGAGGACCCACAGCAGTTCCTGCAGCTCTCTCTTCTTCTCCATCTTCTCCTGGGAGAGCCAGCACACATACTCGGCTTTCTCCTGACACAGCTCATCCAGGACAAACATCTGCTCTTTACATGCCATGAAGGACTCCTCGATGGTGCGGATGTGTGCCGACAGCTGGCTACATTGATGGTGGAGCTCATCCACTGGACTCTGGAAGTCCACCTCATCAGACAGGTCCTGGATGAAGCAGATTTTCTTCTCAGATGCACGTGTCCCACTTGCCATCCCCACGCCAGCTGTGATGGCAGCTCACAGTGCAGGGGGCCTGTGGCTCCAGCTCTGTCTGGCACTGAGCTGCAGGTGGGCTGGACACCTGCAGTAAGGCCGCTGCCCCTGCAGTAGAAGATTTCCCCTGTGGATCTCAGCCTCTGAGAGGGCTCGCAGATGCATGTCCCTCTAGGTCTGGGGCATGTCTCAATCCTCTGGGATGGTCATGTCGGGGGGAGTAACCTCCTCTCCTTTTCTTCCCCAGGACTCACACTTTCCACTTCCCCAGGGAAAGCCAGGAAGCTCAGCTGGACTTGGAGGCACTCCTCCTATGGTCTGGTCACTTCCAGGCACTTGAGAGTGTACCGCCACTTTGGGGGCACCACCTGGCCCCCCCAGTTTTTCGGGCCCTACACTTGCTTCAGCAGCTCCAGCAGCTGGGTCTGCCTCTGCAGGTGCTGCTTCAGGGCCTCCTTCTCAGAGTTCAGCCGCTCATTGGAGGTAATGTGCTGCTCACAGGTGTCTCTGAGCACCTGCAGCTGGGCCAGGGACTGATCCTGCTGCTCCTGCAGCTCCCATGATGCTTGGCCCTGTCTCTCTCTCTCTCTCTCCCTAACTCTTCTCTCTCTCTCTCTCTCTCTCTCTCTCTCTCTCTCTCTCTCTCTCTATCTCTCTCTTTCTCTCTCCCTCTCTCAGCCACCTCTTTCCATTCCTCTATCTTCTCCTCTGAATGGTCTAGGTTTCCCACAGTTCTTTCTTCACCTGTTGCTCTGAGTCCAGGATGCTGGTGAGCGCCTCCTTCTCACCGCTCGCCTTGTGGAGAGTGTTCCACAGCAGGGCCAGCTCTTCCTCTGTCTATGGGTCACACACAAACACATGCACCTTGTGGGGTCTAGGGTATCTCCTGCAGATCCTTGGCCTTATCCTCCAGTCTCTGCAGTTGCTCCTGCTGCTCTGTGTTCTGGAGACAGAGCTTCTGGTTTTCCTGGACTTGGATGTGAAGTTGTTGCTCCAGTTTTTTCAATGCCATCTGTGTGCCGTAGGCCTAGGCCTGGAACTGCAGCTCCACCTGAGATGGTCCTGCGGGGGGCCATGGCTCTGTCAGCTTCGTTCTCAGTTCCCCCAGCTCATTATCCAGCACCTGCCTCGTCCTTCTCTCCTCCTCTATCATTTGGTTCACCTGCTCGTTCAGCGACTGAATCGCCTCTTTCCATGCGGACCTATCAATGCTCAGGTCCTCTGTGAACGTGTCTCTCACCAGAATTGCTGAGGTCACCATCCAGCTCAGGTTGTCCAGTAGTCTCTTCAGTAACTCATGCGCCACCAGCACTAGTTGGAACTTGCAGATTCTGTTCTTCTGGTGCTGTTCTCTGTCCAGAGCACTTCCAGCTTCTCCTGCAACTCTGTGTTCACTTGCTGCAGGTCATCGAAACTTCTGGTCTTTTCCTCAAGCTGAAGGGTCACATCATTCAGCCTTTCAAAGAACATTTCAGTCTCCTTCTGTGCAGCAGTGTCCGTAGAAGCCACCATATGCAGATCTGCTACACACCACTCTGCAGCCTGCAGGTGGCTGGTAAGAGCTTCGTGCTACCATTATTTATCATTGGCCACCTGCTTCACTTGGGCTGGTGCAGATTGTAAATCTCTTTCTGGTGAAACCAACCTCTGTATGGGTGACTTGTGGATCTCTAGCTCTGTTTGTGGTGCTTTATGTAACTGGGCTATCTTCTCCCTTTCTTTCTCTAGTCGATCCTTCAGGTCTGTCTTCTCCTGCTTCAGTGGTGGAATCTTGGCACTGAGTGCCTGGTTTCTTCTTTTGCTGCAGTCCAGGGTGAGCACCACGTGTCACTAGCACATCTGCAGATCCTTGATGGTATCAGGACCCTTGAAACTATGGCCCCTGGTGGCTGTGCCTGTGTCCAAAGGCAGGGGAGGCCCACGGTCTGCATCACATTTGGCCAGACCCTCTGTTGAATCATGCTCCCCAGTGGTGTTTGTCTTGGGGATCCCTCCCTTTTCTGTGTTCTTTTTTTTCTCGAATGTTGCAGGTCTGATGGGAGGATTCCTTTGCTGCTGCTCTGGAAGTAGTTTCTTGCCTGTAGCTCTTTCATGGAGTCCTGTTGTTTCAGACATCTGACCACTGGGATGGGAAAGATGGGCTGGCCATGTTCCCAGGCTCTGGGAAATCCTCTATTCTCCCACTCACTGATTAGGATGTCAATTTTCTATTCTCCTCCAAAGTCTCCTCGAGTCTCCTGCTCACCACTCAGCCACCTCTACCTTCCTCAACTGCTGGTGGTAGTGTCAAACACCAAATGGAATGTGGGTGTGGCCACCATTCTTGTATCCCATTGGACAGAAAGAAACGTGAAAGAATGGGGGTGTGGCCAGAATCCTGTGATGCAGGCAGCATGGATGGATTCAAGATGACAGCGGCTCCCCCAGCCCCTTTCCAAGGGAACTTTGTCCAATCCAATTGGGGACAAGAGGGTGACCTGTTTTAGCTGGATGGCTGCACATATTGTTTTGTATGTCTGTTTGTTGCCAGTCCTGAACCTGAATTCAGGATCTGGGCACAGTCCATGAGCTGCTTTTGCTTAAGGCTAGCCCTCTACCACTGTAGCCATATGGCTCTACTTCTGGCTTTGCTGGCACTGAAGGTGGAAAGGAGTCTCAAGGACTTTCCTGCCTAGGGTGACTTTGACTATGATCCTCCTATCACAGCCTTGTAAGTATCAAGGAGGACTGCTGAGAGCCACTGGTGACTGCCTAATCACTGGTCTTGCTGATGTTCTTGGACAGACAGGTGAGTTCCCTATCCTCAGGTTTAAGTGGTGGGAGATGGAGCCTATAGTTCGAATCCTGGTCCTGCCATCTCCAAATGGGAGAAGATCCTAAATAACTCATTCGTATCCGTATGAATGCCAGTGGAATGTGATGTATGTCATGATTGAATGGGCCGTTCTTGAATGATTCTAGGATATAATTATACACAATTATATTATAAGACACTGATCAATTTTAATTAATACTTCACGAATCATTTAAACAATCACATTCATTAAATGGAGGCATAATGATATACCTAAGAATTGGGCATCACATAGTATAGAAATGTCATTTTTCTGCCAAGACATTCTTTAGTTAATTGGTATATACCATTTTCTGAATGTAGTTTGGTATATGAAACTAGGATATATTATACCTGACCTGATAATCAATTATTCAGTTTTTATCAGAAATGCTTATATCCAAATGTAGAGGGTAATCCAAATTATGTATATTTGAAGACAATGATTGGTTAGTCCTCTTCTCACATTACCCATTCCCTTCTTGAGAAAAATACACATTGTAAGGAAATGCTTAGACTGATTTGGAGAAATTGGTTGACTTCAAACCAGTGAGTTACTCTATGCTGAATTTTGTTTACTTTATATCCGGAAAAGCTGAATTCTTGCTTTATCATCTTCCTTAGGCTTTATACTCAGATTTAATCTCTGATAGGTGACAAATAAAGATATAAATATTTTTTAACAGTAGTAAAATTCAAGCTGAGGAATCTAGGTACAATGATACTCATGCAGATAGGCCTCATCAGTCATGAGACCATGATATCAAAATGTTAAACAATGCTTACTGGTGTCATGCTTATGAGATTTTGTGTATTATAAACAGTGGTTATTAGAATTTTTTGTAATCAACATCATTTCATGGGATAGGAACTGAAGTGAGACAATATACTCAGAACAAAATTTAACGAGGCATCCAAAATTAGTTACTAAGATATACATCATGTAACACAATGTTTTAAAACTGCAAGCTAAAGGAAATAATTAATGAAAAAAATAAACATTTACAATAAATACAGAATCAGTATGACTGATTTTACTTTTACCCCAGTTGCAATACGGCTTACATGATGATTTTTCTGGTTATATGTTTAGTTAGGTCTTGATATTTAGTTGGAGAAGTTCTTTCATATATTCATATGTCAGATCGAAGAGGAAATGAATTCCTTGCCAGAGTTAAAACCCATAATAATTTTACAGATGTAAACTGATACTTTGCCAAAGTTTCAAATCCGCACGAGTAACTTGGGATCTTTTTTGGATCTAAATAAATAGATATGCAATTTTGTCAGTACTAGAAAGATTTTGACCAACATTTATTAAACTACTATTTTCCAGAAACTACTTCTCTCTTTTCATGAGATTTTTAATTTCATTCATATCATGAGTTGATGTTTTCCTTTAGATAAGTTACATTCAGTCTTCTACAAAGTGTAATTTGGAGTACTTTAAAATTATGTACACTCATGTAAAATACTCAGATTCTACTATTTGCATATTTTTTCTTGTTAAATTAGTAGAAATTAGTTCTCAATACGGATACTTTTGGAGTTATTCATTACATTTCTGAATTTTTTAAGTATGTCATGATTTTGTTATTTTATTCTTTTAAATATGTGCAGATCTCACTCCGCATACAGTCACAATTGTTTTATACAATTTGATCCATTCAAGGGATTTGCTATATTAAGTTCATCTAGATGAATTTAATTACAAATTAACACAACCGTATTTCTGAGACACAGTTATCTTTATGGCTCTACGCCATGTTAACATGTGTTTGAAGTTTTTGTGCTTAAAAAAAAAACTGGGCACAACATGCTTTTGTTCCTGGGGGAGTCTACTTTGTTAGTTGTTTTTCCAGTTGTGACTTCAACATATGTGTGCATTTTATTTCAATTGTTTTGTGTCTATATTTTGTTTCGTATAGCAGAAAGTACAAAAAGAATCAATGATTTAGAACTTTTCCAAATAGAATTCTAAGATAGACACTTGAAATTTTGTGACAACTGGGAATAGGCAGGTCTTCATACAGAGACATTGTTTGACATGATTTGAATTCTTCGTCCTTGCCGGGCACTGGTGGCTCATGCCTGTAATCCTAGCTACTCAGGAAAATCAAGGAGATCTGAGGATCACGGTTCAAAGCCAGCTCAGGCAGCAAAATCTGTGAGGCGCTTATCTCCAATAAACCACTAGAAAACCAAAAGTAGAGCTGGGGCTCAAGCGGTAGAGCACTCACCTTGAGCTGAAAAGCACAGGGACAGGGCTCTAGCCCAGAATTCAAGCCTCATGACTGACCAAAAAAATGATTGAATTCTTCCTCTTCTTGCCTCACTATTTCCAATAGTATTACTACAAAGTCATAAGTGGAAAGAAAATAATTTTCTCTGTATGAATTCAGAATTTTTGTTTCAATTGGGACACACTACACATTCATACTTCATTTTAACTTGAAAATCTTCTTTCCTTCGTTTAAAATCACAGATGTGAATTTATAATGCTAAAATAGCAGCTACTAATTTATCTGAAATGATCCAAACTATTTTAACTTCATATTATATGTAATATAGAGTGTAATAATAATAGTAAGTAATGTAGTATGTAATATTTGACGTTGGGGAAAGTCAATAACTGTGGATTTTTGTGAGATTCTGAGTAATAGTAAAATTATGTATGATTCGATTAAAAAATTCACAGTTTCATCTAAAAATAAATCATACTTATAAACTAATGCTGAAAAAGTAAGATTGTTTATTGGAAAAAGAGAGACGTTTCAATAAGCTTACTTTTTAAAAATTTTCTTAGATCTGGACTTTGTTGGCTCATGCCTGTAATCTTAGCTACCCAAAAGTCTGAGATCTGGGGATACTGGTTCAAATTCAGCCTGGGCAGAAAAGTCTGTGAGACTCTTATCTCCAATATATTTCTTGAAAACTAGAAACGGCACTGTAGCTGAAGAGATACAGTGGTATCTTTCAGCCGAAGAGAGGAGGGACAGTGCCCAGGCCCAGAGTTAGAGTCCTACGACTGACAAAACAAGATTGACATGAATTTTACTTTATTAGTTTATGATTTTTTATTGTGAAAATACAAACAGGGGGTTTACAATTACATGAACAAGGTAATGAGTACATTTCTTTTCAAGCATTTTTGCCTCCTTGTTTCTCCTTCCCATTCCTTCATATCTCCCCTTCTACCACCCCACCAACCCCTCCGCACCAAAATTGTAAAGTTCATTTTCGACATAATATCTTGTACATGTCATTGTGGTAATTAGTCCACCTGTATAACAATTTGTTTTCCCCTTGCCATCTCCAAATTATACCAACATCAAAAACAGTGAAAACAGGGATTATACCGTGGGGGAGGGACATAAAAATCAAAAAATAAATCATGTCATAATTATGGCAGAAACAATAGCAAGAACAGAAAACAATTTGAGTCCTTATCTTAGGATTCATTTCTCCTAACATCAACTTCTCTGACAGTTTCTGTTTGTCTCAGACATATACTAGTTATTGCAAATAAGGGAAACCATGGCACTTATGTTTCTTTGGGCCTGGATTACTTCACTTAATATAATTTTTTCCAAGACTTTCCATTTCCTAACAAATGGGCAATGTCATTCTTTCTGATGGACTCATAGAATTCCATTGTGTATATAAACCACATTTTCTTGGTCCATTCATCTACTGAGGATCATCTGGGTAGGGACTGTATCTGAGGTATGGTAAATAATGCTGCAATAAACATAGTTTTGTTGGTAGCTTTAGTATGGTATTGTTTGTAATCATTTGGTTAAATGCCCAAAAGTGTGAGTGCTGGGTCATCGGAGAGCTCTATGTAGTCTTTTGAGGAAGCTCCATATTGCTTTCCAAAGTGGTTGAACAAGTATACAGTCCCACCAATATCCCCACCAGCTTCTGTTGTTATTAGAGTTCTTGATTATAGCCATTCTAACTAGGGTGAGGTGGTATCTCAATGCTGTTTTGATCTGCATTTCTTTTATGGCTAGGGAGTTTGAGCATTTCTTCGTGTGTCTATTCCTTATCCTTATTTCCTCTTCATGGAAGTTTCCCTGTAAGTCATTAGCCCACTTATTTATTGGGGAGTTCTTTCTTTGAGGATTTGTTGTTGGGGGATATAATTTTTTGAGTTCCAGGTATATTTTAGATATAAGACCCTTGTCTGTTGTATGGCTAGTGAAGATCCTCTCCGAATCTGTGGGCTTTCTATTGATCTTGCTAGCTTTATCCTTTGCCAGGCAGAAGCTCTGCAATTTCATGAAATCCCATTTGTCCAACCTTTCTTTGATTTTTGGTGTTTCTGGGTCTTTATTAAGAAAATTTCGGTCTGTGCCAAGGAGACCTAGGGTTTCTCATATTCCATCCTGTAATGTTTTCAGGGTGTCTGCTTTGACTCGAGGTCTTTGATCCATTTGGAGTTGATTCTGGTGCAGGGTGATATATAAGGATCTAGCTTTAGTATTCTACAAGTGATTAACCAATTTTTCCAGCACCATTTACTGAACAGGCTGTCTTTCTTCCATGCTGTTTGTTTTTTAGTTACCTTATCGAAGATTAGGTGGCTATAGGTCTGTAGGTTCATTTCTGTGTTTTCAATTCTATTTCATTGGTCCTGAGGTCTGTTCTTGTGCCAATACCAAGCTGTTTTGATTACTATGGCTTTGTAGAAGAGTTTGGAATTTGGTAGTGATATTCCTCCAGCACTGTTCTTTCTGTTAAGGATCATTTTTGCTATTCAGGGTCTTCTATTGTTCTGTATGAATTTTTGGATTGCCTCTTCTGTTTTCTTGAAGAATGAGTTTGGAATATTGATAGGTATCACATTGAATTGGTAGATAGCATTGGGAAGTATTGCAATTAGCACGATGTTGATGCTTCCAATCCAGGAGCATGGGAGGTTTTTCCACTTTTTAAGTTCCGTTTTGACTTCCTTTTTCAGGTTTTTAAAGTTTTCATCATAAAGGTCCTTCACTCCTTTAAGTTAATTCCTAGGTATTTCATTTTTTGTGGGGCTATTATGAATGGAGTTGCTTTCCTGATTTCATCCACACTTCTCACTGTTGGCCTGCAGAAAAGCCATTGATTTTTGAGAGTTAATTTTATACTATGCTTCCTTGCCAAAGTTTTGAATCAGCATGAGTAATTTGGGAGTGGAGTCTCTGGGATTTTTTAAATACAAGACCATGTCTTCTGCAAAGAGGGAGTCTTTTACATCATCTTTCCGTATTTGGATCCCTTTTATGTTTGTATCGTGTCTTATTACTGTAGGTAGGCATTCTAATACTAAATTGAAGAGAAGTGGGGAGAGTGGACATCCTTGTCTCGTTCCTGAGTTAAGAGGAAATAGCTTTCGTTTTTCACCATTATAATGCTGGAAGTAGGTTTGTCATATTCAGCCTTTATTGTATTGAGGTATGTTCTCTGGGTTCATAGTTTTTCCAGAGTCTTCATCATAAAGGGGTGTTGGATCTTGTGAAATTCTTTTTCTGTATCTATTGATATATCCATGGGGTTCTCATCATTGCTCTTGATGATGTGATGAATTATATTAACTGATTTGCATATATTGAACCAGCTTTGCATCCTGTTTGATCATGGTGTGTGATTTTTAGGATGAATTGTTGAAGGCCAAAATTTTGTTGAGAAGATTTGCATCAATGTTAATCAAAGAAATGGGTCTATAGTTCTCTTTCTTTGATGAGTCCCTGCCTGGTTTGGGATAACGGTTATGTTGGCATCATAGAATGAATTTGGTAGTGAACTTACTCTTTCAATTTTTTTGAATAGTTGGAGGAGGATTGGTGTGAGCCCTGCTTTGAATGCCTTGTACAATTCCACTGTAAATCCACCTGGTCCTGGGCTTTTCTTAGATATGAGGTCTCTTATTGCTGTTTCCATTTCTATGCTTGATATGGACATGTTAAGTTGATTTAAATCATTTTGGTTGAGTTTCAGCATGTCCATTTCTGCCAGGTCTCAAACTTATTAGCATAAAGTTTTGAGAAGTATTCCATTATAATGTTCTGATGGTGATGTTCCCATTCTCATCTCTGAGTTTGTTAATGTGGGTGTGTTCACTTTTTTTTCTGATAAGATTTGCTAAGGGTCTGTCAATTTTGCTAATTTTTTCGAAGAACCAACTCTTTGTTTTGTTGATTATTTTTATGGTGTTTTTGGATGATAATTTAGTTAATTCTAATTAAATTTTAATTATTTATTTCTGTCTACTGGATTGGGGTTTATTTTGCTGATCTTTCTGAAGGAGGTTCAGATGTCTTATTAAATTGTTGGTTTCAGATCTCTCTAACTTGTTGATGTAAGAATTCAGAGCTATAAACTTGCCTCGGAGTACTGCCTTTGCTGTGTCCCAGAGGAGCTGGTAATTTGTGTATTCATTTTTGTTGAATAACATTAACATTTGCATTTCCTTTCTAATCTCTTCCATGACCCACTGGTGATTCAGCAGTGTGTTGTTCAGCTTCCATGTGTTACAGGACTGTCTTTGGGCGCTTTTCATGTTGAGTTCTAATTTTATTCGCTTAGATGCCATTTCTTGGCCATTGTCTTGTTAGTTTTCTATGTGTAGGATATCTTTAAGTACCTTTGTAGGTCTGGTTTTGTGGAGATATATTGTTCAATTTTTCTTTGCTATGAACAATTTTTATTTGATCTTCAGTTATGAAGGAGAGTTTAGCTGGGTACACTGTTCTTTGTTGTGGTTTTTCTTTAGGGCATGGCATACATCATTCTAGGCTCTTCTTGCTTTCATCATATCTGCTGAGAAATCTGAGGATATTCTAATTGGTTTCCCTGTATAGGTGATTGGGCTTTTCTCCTTGACAGCTTTAAGGATCTTTTCCTTGGTCTGAATTAATCTTGTGAGGATTATAATATGACGGTCACATGACCTATTCTGTTCTGGTCTATTTGGGCTTCTGAAAGCATCTTTTATCTGAGTAGGCCATAGGCCTATCTTTTTGCATGTTTGGGAAGTTCTCTGCTAGTATTCTGTTAAATAAATTTTCTAGACCATTAACTTCTGTCTCTAGGTGCTCCTCTATATCCATTATCCTCAGATTAGGCCTTCTGATGGTGTCTTCCAAATATAGAATAGACCTATCATATTTCTTGGATTTGTCTTGGATATTTGTATGTTATTTCTCTATAATATCTAGGCTGTCTTCAGTCCCTGAGATTTGATCTTCTGCCTGGTCTAACCTGTCAAGAATTTCTATTTGTTTTTAATTTCTTTTCCTTTTATCTGGTCGGCTTTGATAGCTTCAAATTCCCTGATGGAGCTTTGGTTTAGATCTTGTATGAGCTTTACTTCCTTAATTTGGTGTTCAGTGTTTATTCTCAGATCACTTAGCTGATTGGTTATGGTTTCCTTGGACTCCCATTCCTTCTGGCAGGCTCTATTCTGCATTCCCTTTGTGGTCTCTCTGAATTGTTCCAGCTGTCTCTTTATAGATTTTTTGAATGCCTCTATTTCTCTCTGTCTATTCTGATCACGCTCTCACAATTCCTGTATTACTCTTTGATTAGTTTCCTCAAATTAAAGCAATTCCTGTAATTCTCTATGACGGTTCTCAGCCTGCTTATGCAATTCCTGTATTAATCTTTAAGTAGCTTCCTAATGCTCACAAGATTCCTGTAATACTATTTGGATTGCCTCTTCTTGGTCCCTATCACGCTCACACTGAGACCTTTGCAAATTTTCAATCATTTCATTCACCATGTTTACCAGTAGTGTTTGTAGAGCTGTTGGGGGAACTATTAATTATTATTACTATCATTAACTATTATTATTATTATCATTAACTATTCTCTCACATGATTATCATTAGTGGAAGTTCAGATACCTGGACTTGCCATTTTTCTTGTGTTTTTCCGGGTTGTTCTGCCCATTTGGTATGAAATTAACAGCAATTTTGTGCTTGAACACTATTTTAAGGTAAGCATCAGCTAGAGTCCTTCAGTTGCACAACCAAAATGGCTGCAGATACAATCTAGTTCAACAGATACAATCTATTCTAAATCAAACAACCATGGATTAATGAGTTAAGAACAACGAGGAAGGATTTGGCAAACCAGAAATTATTAGCTTCAGGGAGAAATGCGGGGAAAAATAGGACTAGAGGGATGTGAATAGGTAAAATGAGACTAAATGTAACCAATTCCTAATCTCTGAGAGGGAAATGGATTGGACAGAATCATAGGAGAGAAATTTAAAAAAAAAAATGGAAAAATTAAATTTAAATTTAGGAAATGAAACACTTAAAAATTATGTAAGTTTAAAGAAATGATATTGAGAGAAGAAAAGGATAGAATGAGAGGAGGGGAGGGATAGAAAGGAAACGTGAAAACTATAAAATAAAAATTTTAAAATTAGTTACTTGAAAATTATGTAGGTATAAAGAGATAATACTGCTATTATAAAAGTTAAGCCTAACAGGTTGTGAACTGAGTAATAAATTTCTGGCTTAAGTATGTACATAATGGGGGAGAAGGCCTACCAATTGATGACAGGTATGTATCTGGAGTTGAGCAGAACAGCAATTAAGTCATGCAAAAAATAAAGAAATAGAAAAAATGAAAATAATAAAAAAGGACCAAAAGGTCAAAGAGATTAAACACACACACACACACACACACACACACACACACACACACACACACACACACACACACACATACACCAAAAATAAAAATTATGAGAAAATAAAGATCAACAGAAAACACTTAAAAAATAAAAATTAAAAAAATGTTTAAAAAAAGAGTTCTTTGGTTTTGGGTGTTTTTTTTGGAGGCGGAATGGGAAGAGCCTGTATCTCCCCTGTATCTATAACCAGTGTCTTGGTGGAGTCTCTGGTCTGCTTGTGGTGTTTGGTTTTCCTATGGCTTGATTGGTTTCTTAAATCAGTTTGGTCAGGCAGAAAATGCCCTGTGTTAGTCAGGGTTTTGTGATCCTCCTCCCAGGCTAGTTCAGTGAGAGGGAGATCTTTGAGTATCACAAAAGTGGGAGATGGCTGTTTCCTCTAGTTTGGAGATGCAGTGATGAGGCTAGGTTCTGGGTAGGGTTGAAGCCTTTCATCAAACAGTAGCTTTTCCCTAAGGGGCTAGCTCCTGAGACACTCACAGAACCCAGCTTGGAGCCATTCTCAGGGTTTATGTTTACTTAATTTCAATTGTTGTCTAGGCTTCTGTATGGTGGGGCAGCCTCTGGCTCTGTCTACCCAGTGAAGAAAGTCTCTTCCCCGAGGACAAATTTCACTCTGCCTGGGCAGAGTGACTTTCCCCTGGTGGAACTGAGCCTGGCAGGACACTTCTAGTTCCTGTGACCTGCAAAATGACTTTCTTGTTTTTCTCCAAGGCCTGAGTCGGAGTTATCTGCTCAACCGGGCCTTTGTCAGTATCAAAGATGGAGACCTCCAGTAGTGGTGAGGGGAGGGGCGGCCTTCCCACATCTGCTCCCTGAGAAGGAGTCAGGAAGTCAGGGTTCTACTCACACCAGATTCTTTGTTCCTGGACCCTCTCTGGTCTGAAAACTGCAGGACGAAGATATCTGCTCCTTCTCAGTTCTTGCTGGTGTTGAGTAGAATCTGCTAGTCTACTGTGTCTGGCTCCTTTGTCCTGGACTCTCTGTTGTAGGTATGGTGTCTATGGCCACCGCCACTGCCACCCCAGCCCTTGCAGCCGTGGCTACTGGCAAGTGCTCAGATCTCTTTCCTTGCCTGGATGTTCCCTCTCTGGCCATCCTCTTTGTACGGTGATGGCACACTTGGGTGTGATTCTCTAGCCTAGGACTGTTCACAGGAACACTAAAACTGCTTTCTATGCGAGCACTTATTTTGAATCCAACCTCTCCTCAGCAATCTTCTTCTGAAATCCCTTAACACATTATTATGACATGATATTGTGACATAACATTGACATTGTGATATCACTGTGCCATTCTGTTTTCACATACCTATTATGACATCAACATGTTAGAAAAGTCATGGGTTTTAGGACTTCTAGCTCCTTCCTTGAATTCTTGTCCTCATTGTAAACTAGTAGCAATTGAAATCAGACATGTGATTGTAATATTACAAACTAGTAGTGACATCACTATTCCATGGGTGACTTCATTACCAACGTGATATCACAAAGCTATTGGAGCATCGCATTGCCATTGTGACACCACAATCACATTGTGACATTTCAATCGGTTATGACCTCTTAGCACCTTTGAAAAAGCATATGGCCTTAGTGACATCAAAGTTAAGTTGTTTACCCATATAATCATTGTGGTCTAACAATTAAACTATTATATTACAAACCCTTGGAGGCAGGATCACCAGTGTGACATCATTAACCAGTCCTTTCCTCATAACTTTGACACGATGCCCTTGTGATACATAGGCCTTTGTGATCTCATAATGTTTTTGACTTCATATTTCAGGTATGATGTGTGATATTAGAAATGCACTCTACCATGAAAATTATGTCATCACTGTCAGATATCATGAGCATTGTGTTACATTGTGATATCACATACCTGTTGGGAGTTCATCACATTTGAGCCAATGCATGACTTTGTAGATCTCACATTCCCATTCTGAATTCATATTCTCATTGGGAGTTAATGAGAATTGAAGTCCAGCATGCCATTGTGACATCAACAACCCAATTGTGATATCATAGACCTATTATGACCTCATCACCATTATGGAATCACCAACTAATTATTACATCAAAATATTATTATGACTTGATATTGTGACATCATATTGCCATCATTGTCCCATTCGGATTTGCAAACTGATTATGAGCTCATAAATTTTACAAATTTCATGGCCTTTGAGACTACTAACGTGAACTAGTATACGTATGATGCATAAAACACAAGACAATCCAATGAGGCACATTGAAAATAACTATATTTACACTCGAAATGTGCCTTCATTTACCTTGTCCTGGGCTGTACACTCAGTGACAAGCCAACCCAAACACCAAATCTCAGACCTCCAATGGGCAGTCACTCATAGTTAATTGGTCTGCAAAGCACCAACTCCCCAAATTATCATCTCCAAAGTTCCAAACTTCAATAGGAAAGGCTTTGTCCTTTTGCCTTACTCCCTCCTTCTTTATAGACATTCCTTCATTTCCCTTTTTCCCTTGCATCACTTCCTTTTGCTCTTTAGGCCTCTCCACTATCCACAGGCCTATACTCCTCTGGCCTGGTGGCCGATTGGCATACTTTCCCTCCTATTCTCCCTTAAATTCCTCTTCTCCCAAGTCTTTCCCCTCCTACTGTCTCACCACTTCCTTCTCTTGATTTTCTCCAATTCCATTTCTCTGACCATGCAGCGTATACATAAGTTGAACCCCTCCATCACTCCAGTGGGTCTCCTGCCTAACAGTATTCAACCATCACTTCACAAACTGCCCGTTCCCCAATCACTTCTTCACAGCTAATCATGTGAAGATGACATGCTACCCCTTCCAACAAGATACTCTGGCCCTTTGGTAGTATGTCCCATGCACTCCAGTGGGCCAGGATATGGGGCCTCATTGATAGTGCTGCTGATTATTAGGGCCCCGCTGCTTTACAGACCCACCACTGGTTTTCATGTCCAATCAAATCCTTGATTCCTTCTTACCAGATCCTAAAAATTCCCTTCTCTCCACCCAATGAACAGGCTTAAAATGTAAATTTAATAGAAAACAAGTAAATTATAGAAACACACTAGTTAGCAGTAGTTAACAGTAAGTCTTATCCTTAAGGGATCATCTGGGTGTCTCTGAACAGTTCATCTTACAGCCTTCTCTGTATATTGGTCCTAGCATGACCAAGTATGGTCCTTGCCGCTTTGGTCCTAACTCAGGAGCATGATAAATTTTTACCCACACCAGCTGTCCAGGCAAGAAAGAGTGGGTGAAGTTTTTTTTTTTTTTTTTTGTATCTCCATTTCTTAGTTTACTTCACTTACTTGAGGTCTAGCTTTTGGAATTATTGCTGAAGGAGACTTGCTATAGAATAAACTACATTACTCTCTCCAAAGAAATTTGCCTTCCAATTGGATTTAATTTCTTATTTTATATTTGAACTTATCAGTTGCCATCCCTGTTTATTTTTTAAATTCCTTGTATTATTATTTTTAAGTAGTTGTAGAAAGAAGTTCCCATTCTACAAAACAGTATATGAATACAAGGTGTCTGACAACATTGTCACCCATCCCTCATAACCCTTCCCTTCTCACACCTTTTTGTCAAAATTGAAATAGGTGATTACATATATTTCACAATATTGTGGAATTGTGATACTTAAAGTCACAAACACATTTTAACCTTGACAAGGCAAATTATCGTTATCATGGTCTAAAATTTGTTAATCCTATGAGCTTTGACAATCCAAATTATTTTTCCCAACTCAGGTGATGTTTACATTTTTTCCCTTTTGCTTAGTGTAAGCTATTCCCTCTTTCCCTCTCATTCCTCCTTTCCCATCATTGTGTTTGGGTTACTTAGATATTTTTCTTTTATGTCCAGTGCAGCTGATGGACTACTTTGTTGTATGTTGTTCCATTTCCCACTTTTTCTGTTCCTCCTCCTGGCTTCCCTCCATTGTGTGCATATTTCTACCATCTACATAATCAAGAACATGGAGTCATTAACGGTGATACAACAAAAAGAGTGTCTGTCCTTTGTTTCTCGATCCTGTTTACTTTGTCATACCTTTTGGCATTTTGGCTTTAGAATCCACATATCAGGTAGATCCTGTGCCATTTGTCTCTTTGTTCTTGGCTTACCTCACTCAAATAAATTGGTCTAGTCCCATCCATTTCCCTACAAATGCCATCATTTTGTCCTGTCTAATGGCTGCATAGTATTCCATTGTATATAGGTACCACAATTTTTGGATCCACTTATCAGTAGCGACTCATCTGGGTTGTTTCCAAATTTTGGCTATTGTGAACAGTGCTGCAATAATCATAAAGGAGTGTGTGTCTTTGTATACTGGTTCCTGTTGTTCTGAGTAGATGCCTAGGAGTGGTATGGCCAGTTCATAGGACAGGTCGATATTTAGCTTTCTGAGGTACCTCCATACTTCTTTCCAAGTGGTTGTATTAGTATACATTCCTACCAGCAATGCAGTAATGCTTCTCTTTCTTTGCATTCCTTCCAGCATTTGTCATTGGCTGAATTTAGGATGTGGGCCATTCTGACTGGGGTAAGGTGGTATCTCAGAGTTGTTTTTATTTGCATTTCCTTTACAGCCAGGTATGATGGACATTTCCTCATGTGTTTCTTTGCCGTTTTTACCTCTTCTTCTGAGAAGTCTCTCTTTAGCTCCCTTGACCATTTCAAAATTGGTTTGTTAGGTTTGTAAAGGGTTAGTTTCTCGAGTTTACCGTATATAATTGATATTAGAGCCTTGTCTGATATATTGCTGGTAAATATTTTTCCCAATTACTTGGCTTTCTTTCTAGATTGGTTGCTATTATTTATTTGTGCAGAAACTTTATTTTAAGGTAGTCCCATTTATCGAGTCATTCTCCAATTTGTTGTGACCCTGGGAATCTGTTCTGGAAGTTCCTGCATTTGCCTATAATTCCAAGTCTCTCTCATACTCGGTCCTGCAATAGTTTCAGAGTTTCAGGCTTGATGTTAAGATCTTTAATCCATTTTGAGTTTATGTTAGTGTATGGTGATAGGCTAGGGTCCACTTTTAGTTTTCTGCATGTGGCCAGTTTTCCCAGCACCAGTAGTTGAAGAGGTTATGATTCTTCCACCGTATGTCTTTGTCTCCTTTGTCAAATATCAACTAACTGTACCTATGTGGCTATATTTCTGGGTCCTCTAACCTGTCTCACTGATTTTTGGGTCTCTTTTTGTGCCGGTACCAAGCTGTCTTTGTGATTATGGCTCTATAATAGAGGTTGAAGTCCTGTATCATGATCCCTCCTGCATCCTTTCTTTTGCCTATAATTGTTTTGGCTGTGCTAGGTCTTTTGTTGTTTCATATGAAATTTTGGAATATTTTCTCTATTTCAGTAAAGCAAGTCATTGGAATTTTAATGGGAATTGCATTGAATATGTTTATTAATTTTGGCAGTATGGCCATTTTCACCACATTAATTCTGCCTATCCAGGAACATGAGAAGTCTTTCCATTTCCTGGTATCCTCTAAGATTCCTTTTTTAGGCTTTTATAGTTTTCATGAAATAGACCCTTTACATCTTTGGTTAGGTTACTTCCTAAATACTTTTTTTTGAGGTTATTGTGAATGAGGTTGTTCCCTTGATATACATTTCTATTTGTACTTTGTTGGTTTACAGAAAGCCGACTGATTTTTGTGGGTTAATTTTGAATCCTGGTATTTGCCAATTTGGTTTATAAGCTCTAAGCGTTTGGGGATGGAGCTTTAGGGATCGTTAACTTATAAAATAATGCCATCTGCAAAAAGAGAGAGTTTATATTCTTCATCTCCTATGTGGATCCCTTCAATGCATTTTTCTTGCCTTATTACTTTGGCTAAAAATTCCAGAACTATATTGAAGAGGAGTGGAGAGAGTGGGCAACCTTGCCTTGTTCCTGTTTTTAAGGGAATTGGTTGTAATTTTTCCCTATAAAGCATAATATTGGCTTTTGATATGCCATGTAACGCTTTTATTGTCTTATGAAATGTTACTTTTATTCCTATTTTTTCCAGAAATTTTAACATGAATGAGTGCTGAATTTTACCAAAATCCTTTTCCAAATCAATGGAGATAATCATGTGATTCTTGACCTTGGATCAATTTTACATTTTACAATGTAATCCAATTGATTGGATCAATTGGATTAATCCAAACCAATGGATTGATCAATATTACATTTATTGACTTACATATGTTAAATCATCCCTGCATCTCTGGGATGAAGCCTACTTGGTCATAATGTACGATTTTTTTATATGTTTCTGGATTCTGTTGGCTGCAATTTTATTGAGGAGATTTGCATCTGTCTTAATAAAAGAGATTGGTGTGTAGTTCTTTCTTTGTTGGGTCTTTGCCTGATTTGGGGATGAATGTGATATTGGCTTCATAAAATGAGTTTGGGATTATTTCCTCTGTTTCTATTTCTCTGAAGAGCTTGAGGAGTATGGGTATTAGCTCCTCTTTAAAGGCCTTATAGAATTCTGTAGTGAATCCATCAGGTCCTGGGCTTTTCCTGTTGGAAGATTTCTTATTACTTCTTCTATCTCATTGTAAGTTATTGACATTTGTAATTGATTTATTTCTTCTTGGTTCTGTTTGGACAATTTGCGTTTCTTTTTTTTCAGGCAGGAAAAGAATTTCATTTACCAAAAGGTTGTCCCCACCATGCATGGTGGAGAAGGATGACTGAAAAGGAAGGGTTGTCGACCCACCTCTGATCCAGGACTTATCTAGGTCAGGGACAGGAAGAGGTGTGGCCAGGTGCTGGAAAATTGTGGCCACACTGGATCTGCATGTGACCTCAGGGTCTAGAACCCTCCGAAGGTCAGATGGGAGGCTTGTGACCAGAGGTGGACTAGGATGTGTCCTAGCAGAGAAGCAGAAGGTGATTGCTTCCACGTCTGCCAGTTACCTATGTTACAGATATTGGGTGGAAACTTAGCCAAGAGGGAGTGAGGTGTCCCTGTTCAGAACTTACATTCCAGCCATTTGATAATTATGAAAAAAGGTGAAGATTCTCTCTGGCTACTTCCTGTTTGCAAGCAGCATTGACATTAAGGGTAAAAGGCTGATATGTGGTCCCATCTGGGAGAAGGCAGAAGGCAACAGCTGTCACTTGGGCATTGAGTCCTTAGATAAAGTCTGGAGGAGGCAAGTCTCTTGGATGAAGTCTGGAGAAGTTTCATGACGCATTGAGGGACTGAAAAAAAATACTAGAGAGCAAATAAATGGCAAGAGGTAGGACATGGGGCTGAAAATGTTGGTAGAAATGTCCCTACCTTCTTCTGACACCTGGAGACTAGATAGAGAAGAAGTCAAATAACAAGTACAAGAATATGAATTCCTGTCCAGTTGAAAGGTAGACAGGTATGGACATTAGATGGGCAGTGTTCTTACTTCTATTGACCTCCCAGCTCTGGTTAATTTTGATAGGGCAGGCACAAAGTGGATGATGTGATATCATCTCCTCTTATTCTTCTCCATGTTCCTTTGTTCCCCAGACTGGTTGAGTCTAGGTGCTCGTTGCTGGGATGGTTAGTCCCAGTTTGCATTCAAGGAGGCTTGAACTCAAGGCCTGAGCACTGTCCCTTTGCACTTCTGCTCAAGGCTAGCACTCTACCACTTTGAATGATGGTACCACATATAGTGTTTGCTGGTTAGACATAAGAGGCTCGAGCCATGTTTCCAGCCTGGCTCTTTGCAGGTTAGTTGGGAGATGAAGTTTGAGGGATTTTTCAACCCAGGCTGGCTTGCACTGCAATCTTTTCCACAAAAGCTCTGTTATTTCCAATTAAAGCAACAAGGAGATCAACTATAATGAGTAGAGCTTACCTGGTCCTTATCAAGAATTGACCAAATATTCTGCAATGACAAAACTCGTTAGATGTGAGAATCTTAGCACATATATGCCCAATATGTTAGAATCACATAGTCAGTACTAGACTACATAACACAAAACAAAAAAGGCAAAACTCAAAACTTAAAATTTTTGACAACAATATTTAGACATCTTTGCTAACAAAGCACATCAGATGGTTGGGCCTCAGTTACCAGGGTCTGTGAAAAGAGCAACTTGTTAGCAATGCATATTAGAATAGATGGATGGAGGAGTAACAAGCTTTGTGGAAGTGTACGGGTTGGATGGGGCCAAACCCTTAACCCACCATGTGGCCAAAATGGTGAACTCAATTTGGCGAATTTCTGAAAAAAATGAAAAGAAAGCCTGAACAAAAAATCAAGCCTAGTTTGGCTGGCCTTTTTGAGGGAACCTAGAGAGGTTCCCTGGGAACCAGCCCATGTTGCACTCTTCATGGCACAATCCAAAAAGGTGTAGAGATATAGAAAGTTGGACATGAATAGCAGAGAGCAAAGACAGCCTGATAGTAAAGAGACTTCTGAACATGTACCATTGCAGAGGCATAAATTGTCTAAATCTGTGAACAGCAAAAAATATTAGGTCATCTGGCTATCCAGGGAGCACAGGAGGCATGTCAGCGGGGTTTCACAGCTCGGACATGACTCACAGGACCCCATTAAATGTGTTAGAGAGTCAGTTTGGTGAGTGAAGGAGAGCTGACCAGGAAGAAGTGGTGTTCAGGCTTGACCCAGACCCCTATAGAGAGAAATGGCTAAGCCCCCCAAACCAGGCATTCTCGGCTTCAGAGATGACCATCCTTTCTGCTAAAGGCCGTAGGAGCTCTCTGGAATGGCGCCACATCTGAGCAGAGATTGAGTAACAGAGAGTAGTGGAGAGTAGTTTCATTCACCAGAGTAGAGAAGTGGTGTGGACGGTGGAGGTGTGAAGGCCAGCAATGGTATTGGTGAAAAGTCTCACGTGGTGTCTCAAGGCAGTTTGGTTTGCAGAAAAGGGGTGGTTAGAAAATTCTAGCATTTCCAATTCAAAAACCTCATCCCAGTCATGGCACCATTTGTAAGGTATATTAAATAGGTAGGTTTCATTAAGTAGCCCATGAAGAGAACAACACACACTATTCAGTCATGAAAAGAAGTTTATTTACTGAACTGCTGCCCCCACCATACATGGTAGAGAAGAATGGCTGAAAAGGAAAGGGGGGATAGCAATTTGTATTTCTGTAGAAATTCATCCCTCTCTACTAGGTTTTCTTTCCTTTGTGTTGGAGTCTGGAATTATTTCTTTATGATTGTTTTGATGTCTTGGATGTTTGTTGTAATTTTTCCTGTGGTATCTCTGACATTATTGATTTGGGTCTCCTCTCTTATTTTGTTAGTTACTCTTGCCAGTGGTCCTTCAGTTTTAGTGACTTTTTAAAGCAGCTTTTAAAAATTAATTTTATTTATAATTTTCATAATCTCTGTCTCTTAAATTTCAGCTCTTATTTCCGTTCTCTATCTAGCAACTTTAGGTTCAATTTTTTCTTGTTTCTCTAGCAGTTTTAGTTGCATCATAAGATCGTTTACTTGTTCTATGTTTTCTTGATGTGTGCACTGAGAGCAATGAATCTGTCCCTCAGGACTGCTTTCACTGTATCCCATTGGTTTCTTTGTGATGTATCTTCATTTTCACTGAATTGTAGGAACTTTTTAATTTCTTCTGTGATCCATGTATTGTTCAACAGAGTGCTGTTTAATTTCCATGTTTTTTTCTACTTTATACCTTGTTATTGAGAACTAGTTAGATTCCACTATGCTCACATAGAATACAGAGTATTATGTTGATCCTCTTGTAGTTGCTTAAATTCCATGTATGAACTAAGAAATTATCTATTTTAGAAAAAGTTAGGGGGGTTGCAAGATTAAGACCCAACTGGGGTGAATACCTTTAATTCTAGCTACTCAGGAGGCTCAGATCTGTGTATTCAGGTTCAAAGCCAGCCCAAGGAGTCTTTTCTGGGGTTGCTCAGCACCACACCCTGCCTCAAGTCTAGGGTTGTTCACCACATTTGCCACCATGGGCTGCTTATGCAAACCAGTATGGAGAGGTGCCACACCCCACTACGGGTCCAGAGTTGTTTGCTGCCGCTGTTGATGCCACTGCTGCTGCCACAGCTGCGGCCACTGCCACAGCTGCTGCCACTGCCCCAGGATCACCTGGGCCACTTATGCAAGCCAGGCACCCCACCACAAGTCAGGTGTTAACCACTGCTGCTGTCTCAGGATAGGCTGGGCCACTTATGGAGGCCAGTATGGAGAGGCACAAACTGCCACGGGTGTGGACTTGTTCACTGCAGCTGTCCCCACCTCAGCCACCGCTGCCGCCCCAGGCTGGTCTGGGCAAGTGCCAAGAGGCATTGTGTCCCAATTCTGGGTGGTTTGCCACCATTGCCAGCTGCTGCTGCTGCTGCGGTTCCAGGTTAGGCTAGGCTATTTGCACCAGCAGGACAGAGGGGCCACCCTGAGAGACTAGGGTCGTTTGCCACTGTTGACAGCTGCTACTGCTCCTGACTGGACTGGACTACTTGTACCAGCCAGGCAAAGGCGCTGTTCCAGGGAGGGTGAGGGGAGTCTTTGTTCCAGCTCTGGCTTCTGAGATTTCTGTTTGTATATTCTGGGTTGGCCCAGCTCTTGGGAGTCTCCTGGGAGACTTGGGATGCTTGTGGATGTGTGGTCCACAGAGGGTCCAGACCCGGGGCACTTAATCAGCTTGGCACAAAACCCCATCACTTAAGCTGCGCAACGTGGAGCCCCATCACCAACAAAGGGTGGGGGAAGGGTCTTCCCACTTTACTGTCTGTGTAGGTTTTTCCCTTTTCCTTTTGCACTTCCTTTATCTCTCTGAGTAATTGCCTTTTTTTTGTGGGTCACTTGGAGAAACAGAGCATTGAAATCCAAACACTGTATTTGGTTGGAGAGAGCTGTGGTGTTTCCCTGCTGTTTCATCACCTTCTTGGTCCCTCCCCTTCAGGTGGAGTTTTTCTTATCCTCAGGTGGAGTTTTTCTTATCCGGCCGTTGGGCCTTGGTTAACAAAGGATAGGAACGTAAAAGAATATGTTGTAAAGCCTGCAGATTGTAGTTAGAAATTTCTGTTAATATAGCCTTCCTAATTTTAGGAACCCAAGGGAGTGTTCTACACTAAAGTTTTTCAAGGCATTGAATCCTTTAGCATAAGGGCTACATCTTGCTCAAAGGAGAGTGAAGTGGAGGAGACTTACCTAGCCATGGCTAGTCTCTGTATTTAATTTAGTTAAAGTTTCCTTTAAGGTCATATTCAATCTTTCTAGTGCTTGAACTCTGAGGCTTATAAATGGATTGTAACTTCCAATTTATTCCTCGGGCATTAGTTAATAATTGAGAATTTGGGCCATGAATGCAGGGCCATCTTTGGACCCTACAGCTAGGAGGAAACCAAATCAAGGTACTATTACATGCCTCAGCTCAGCCTGAAAAAATGTCCACTATTACTAATAGATACCAATAGCCATACTTTCCAGGCTTTGCCTCTGTGGAGTCCACTTTCCCAAATTCACCATCTGAAGTTCCTCACATATTAATTCTTTCCATGTGTTCCAGAATTTCAGCATTTACCTGTTGGAAATTAACTACACACATTACAAAGTATTGTCAGGCTAAGGCTCCACCGGTTTTCAGAACAGTTTTAGGCAGTGTCCTTGGGCAATTTACCAGGTTGCAAATATCTACATGTAAACTAACAGAAAGCTTGAGCCTGTATGCATTTTTCACAAGTTTAGTGTCAACATTTGCACACTTATTACCACTGTTTTTGCTTCTTCCTTTAACATTGATGACTAGGAGCTCTAGATAACCAACTTGTTTTAGACTGGTCTCCCAAGCTACCTGATCAGCTCAGATGTTTCCCTATTTCTTATGGTCTCTAGTTCCTTTAAATCCTGCAGAGTACTCTGAACCTTGAAGACTTCTTTCATTTTATTCTCCTGTTCTCTCAAGCTTGCTTTCATGATCCCACTCTCCTTCTCAATGTGCTCCTTAGCCTGCAAGTGCTTTGGCAGGGTCACATGAGAGTTCCCTTGACTGGCCAACTGCTGCTCCTTCTCACAACAACCTTGCTTGCTCTTCAGCTCCTCCCTTAAGTTCACAAAGGTGCTATTGAGAGGTATTTTTTCCCACCTCCACCTTTTCCACTGGGACACGATGCTTCTGCATTACATTCATGGTGAAGATCTCAGCAGTCTTTTGGGGCTTTTACTCTAGTAGTTTCTCTTTCTAGTTTTCAACTTCTGTGTATTTTTGTGACAGATCTTTCAACTGTTTGTTTAGCTCTTCTGTTTTTATTCCTAATGTTCTTTCTCTATCCATGGCATTCTCTATCAAAGCAAGTGGTCCTTTAACACTTTCTGAAGAGAAACAATCTTTTTCTTGAGCCTGATATTTTCCTGTTCTCTTTTCTTGGCCTCATCTTCTATGACACAGCGCTTCCCTTTCTTCTCTGCTAACTACTCTCCTTCCTTCTCTGTTGCTTTGAATTTCTGGTGATACTTTTCAAAGCTTATAATTGACATGTACTTCAGCCTAATATATTCTTATATCAGATGCAGCTCCTTTTTCTTTTTCTTTCCTTTTTATTTTGGGTCCGGTCGTGGGACCTGAACTCTGGCCTGGACACTGTCCCTCAGCTCTTCAGCTCAAAGCTAGCGCTCTACCACTTGAGCCACATTGCCAATTCTGGCTTTTTTCTTTTTGCTTATGTGGTACTGAGGATTCGAACCCAGGGGCTCATGCATGCAAGGCAAGCACTCTACCACTGAGCCACCTTCCCAGCCCCCCAGCTCCTTTTTCATAGCCATAATTTCTTAATGGAATTCAGAGGTCCTTTGCATGTTTCTCCAAAGCTATGAACACATTTTCTATGTGGTTAATATGATTACTTAACCTGTCATTTACATTTTCCAGGTGGTTACTGTGCTTACTTAACCTGTCATTTTCTATCATTCTCCACCTTGGACATTCCTTTTCCTAATGTCCATTGTGCTTGCATTAAGCTCACTGATCTAGTCCTAAAGGTTCTCTACTGCCATTTTCAAATGAATTGTGCTGTCTTTGCCAAAGGTTTCTTGATCCTTTTTCTGGTGCTCCTACCAAAACTCAAACTCTCTTCTTAGACTCGTTTTTTTTTCTTTTCAGAGTGTCTCTCTTATCCAACACCAACTGGGCAACCACTTTACCTCAAAACCTTCTAACTTTTCAAGCTTTCTTCTAATATCTGTGGCTGACTGCATAACAAAGGCCATATTTAGGGCTCTTTGATTCTCCAGGACTTAAAGATCTATAGCCTGCTTTACAATGTTGGTGTGGGGGGGGAAGGATTGGGCGGGGGGGAGGGGGAAAGCTGGGAAGGGAGGTGAAGGGTAAACAAAGGAGGAGGCTGCAATGCTTGGTAAGAAATGTATGCATTATCCTGCCCATGTAATTGTAACCCCTCTGTACAGTATGTTCTCAAATAAAATAAAATTAAATTAAAAAAAAAATCTATAGCCTATAGGTCCTATAGGCTTCTGGGAGAAGTTCAAGAAAAAGCATTAGGGTACTCACTGGGGAACAGTACCATCTCACTCACCTTAGATTGAAGACTTGGCTTTCTAGGCACTGCGATATCCCTGCTAGCTGAACCTGGAAATAATTGGTAAGCACCTCCATACCTCGCCTGCTGTTAGTCTCAGCTTGAGTAAGTCTCGGGAAAGACTTGCTCCAAATAATCTGGTTCAGTTGTGGGGCTACTGTCTGGTCCAAAGACCACCATCAAGTCGCCAACAGTATTCACTCCCTTTTCTACCAGGTGAAAAGCACCTGTAAAATTTGCTGACAGTCATCCCAGATGTGCTTGTCCGTGAAAATTACTGTCTCTAATGAGGTAAGAGCCCCTGTTTTTTTCTGAAAAGGATGGATTTTTCTGTTTCCAGATATACAGGTTACTACTTGTAAAGGGAACATATATTAGAAATGGGTCCTGCCCACCATCTCCTCCATGTTCCTCTCTCAAGGGTAATAAGGGTAACATACCACATTGTACCACATCAGTCTGGTACAAGTAACCACTTTCGGTGTGGGAGGTCTTATTAGAGTTGCTGATGACAAAGAATAGGAGAGAGAGTACATCAATGCATCTTCTTCTGAGGGATTCTTTAAACCTGGGGGAGAATATTTTTTGGATATGACAACCTAAGGCCTTGTTCTACCATCCTAAGAAAAGGAGTAAACAGGTGCATACAGGACACAGATAGAACTATCAGCATATATACAAAGACCAAGATCCACAGACACCTAACCCACATGTCCCATACCTCTCAATGTTGACCTCTACAGGAGGTCCCAGATGACAGAGAGAACGTCCCAGATTGCCTCTTGAGGAGGCCACAGATGACCTTTGGAGGATGTCACATATGTCCTCCCTAGGAGGCCCTAGATGACCTCTCATGGAGGTTCCAAATGGATTCCCAAAGGAGTTTCCAGATGTCTTTTCAATGAGGCTGACATTACCTCTCAAGTAGCTCCCAGATGGCCACTCAAGGAGGCCACATATGAACTCCAGAGGAAGTTCCAGATAATCCTCTTGAGAAAGCAACAGATGACCTCCAGAGAAGGTCCTATATAGCTTCTCAAGGAAGTCCCAGATGATGTCCAAAGACGGTCATAGATTTCTCATCATGGTAGCCTGAGATGACCTCCCAGAGAAGCTCCAGATGACCTCAGGAGGTGGTTCTAGATTGCCTCTTAAGAAAGACCCAATGACTACTTTTGAAGAGGTCTCAGGTGGCCTCCTGAGGAAGCCCCAGTTGACCTCTCGAGAAAGTCCAAGATGGCCCCTGGAGAAGGCCTCAGGTGACCTCCAGCGTAGGTCTCAGATGGCTTCTCAAGGAAGTCGCAGATTTACTCTTGATGAGGTTCCAGATGCCTTCCCATGGAAGCCCTACATTATCTCTCAAGTAGGTTCCAGATGGTGTCCCAAGGAAGCCACAAATAGATTCCAGAGGAGTTCAAAACAAGCTGGCACCTCTAGAGGTACATAAATGACTTTTGTCCATGTTGGACCTCCAGAGACAAACACTCGAGATAGACTCTCAACCGTGAAGGCTGACACTCTCACATATGGGGATTTTTCCCTGGGGCCAAGGCCTGATGCAATCCAAATGGATTATCTCGATGGAGTCTTCAAACATAAGGACCTCTATAGTTCAAGAAAATCCATCGAGACACGTTTTATATAATAAATGTTCTTGGATTACATTTATTGGATTGATCAATGGATTGATCAATTGGATTGATCCAACCAATTACATTTTACAATGTAATCCAAACCACCAACCCCCAAAATTACAATATCCAAAGTTCCAAACATCAAAGGGAAAGCCTCTTTTCCTCTTCTCTTTATCTCTCCTTCGCTACACACCTATACTTCTTTTAAGGTCTTTTCCTTTTTCCCATCTACTAGTTCCTTTTTCTCTTTAGGACTCTCCACTCTCCACAGACCTGAACTGCTTTGCAAGGCTCGTCAGTGGCCATCCTTCACCTTCTGCCCTCCCTCAACTTCCTCTCCACCCAGGTCTTTCCCCTTAGGCTATCACACCACTTCTTCCTTCCAGGACTTTTTCCTTTTTCTCTCACCTTCTATTGCTCTGAACAAGCAGCCTATATAAAGTCTGTACCCCTTCTCTACCTCAACTGCCTGTTTTCAACTATCACATCCCAAACTTCCCACAGCCCAATCACTTCTTAACAGCTCAACACATGATGATTAATGCACCAGTCCCGCCCACAGGATGCCTCACCTTCTTTGGTGGCATTCTTTGTCCTCTCCAGCTGGCCAGGAGATGGGCCCATGCTGATTATCAGACCCTATAGATTATCTGGCCCTGCTGATTATTACAGTATCCTCCTTGTGAACTAGTAGCAATTGAAATTGTAAATTTGATTGTGATACCTCAAACCCATTTTGACATCATCACCGCCACGACATCACAAAGCCATTGTGACAACATTGTCATTGTTACATCATGATTCCATTGTGACATCTCATATCTATTATGACCTCTTAGCTCTTTTGAAAATCACATGCCCTTTTCAACGTCACAGTCCCTTTGTGTATCCATATCCTTGTTGTTAAGTAATGACAATTGAGATCAGACATGCCATTATAACATCAAAAAGTGTTTGTGACATCCTCAACAGTGTGACATCACATTTTCATTATGAGAGCATCAGCTCATTGTGACATCACCAAACTCAATGACAGAATCGCATTATGACAATTCTCGTTTTGACATCATAGACACATTGTGAATGCCTATTCTGTGATTTCATTGTATTTCAAATGTGGCATGAGAGTTGATATCAGAAATACAATTTTGTACCTACAAAACATTTTGACATCATAATAACTTTGTGACATCACAGTACCATTGTGATATCACTAACACAATGTGACATCACAAAGCTCTCCTGTCCTCATAACTTTTGTGACTTGCTGACATTGTGATATCTTAGACCTTTTTGCCCTCATAATTTTTTCAATCTCATATTGCATGTATGACTTGAGATAACAGAAATCAACTGTGACATCATGACCATTGTGACATCACACTGACAGATATCATGATCATCATGTCACATTGTGACATCACAAAAGGTTTTGATGTCACAATTAATTGTTGATGCCATACGGTAAGGGGTTTATGATGTCACAATTGATTAGTGATATCCAAATGGCATAACATATCTCATTTGTCATGAAATCACAGAGAATATGAGTTCACAACAGACTGTGGTATCTCCAACGTCGTGTTTTCACAAATGTTATGAAGTCCTAGGAGGATTGTGATGTCACAGTGTGACACAATGATGTCTGTCAGTGTGATGTCACAATGGTCATGTTGTCACAGTGGATTTCTGGTATCATATATCAAAACTGTAATATTATAAGGTTGAAAACAGATTACGAGCTGTAAAGGGCCTAAGACATCACAACTGCTGCACATCACAAGACTTATGAGGACAGGGCAGGTTTGTGATATCACAGTGTGTTAGTGATATCACCATGGCACTGTGTTGTCACAAAGTGATTGTGATGCCATATATTTATGAGATCACAATATATTTCTGACCAACCCACATGCCACATTTGAAATAGAATGAAATAAGAGAATAGGCATTTACAATGTGTCTATGACATCACAATGACAATAAATGTCATAATGCTATGAGGTCATTGTAAATTGGTGATGTTGCAAGGAGGTAATTGTGTAATAATAAATATGTGTTGTCCCACTGGTGATGGGGTCACAAAGTGTTTGTGATGTTACTATGGCATATATTAATTCAATCGTCATGTATTCACAATGAGGATATGGGTACACAAAAGGACTATGATGTCACATATGCCATGTGTGTTTTCAAAGGTACTTAGGGGTCATAATAGCTTTAAGATACACAGTTTTGATGAGGTCACAATGGGTTTTTGATGTCACAATGATTTTGTAATATCTCAAACACAATTCCATTTTCAATTGTTACTATTTCACAATGTGCATACATGTTCACAGAATGAGCTGGAAGTACTAATGGACATGAATTTTTAAAAATGTTAGGAGGTTATTTTAGTTTTGTGAATGAACAATGGGACAGTGATGTCACCATGACAATGTCAACTCATCACATCATGTCAAAATATTTTTTTGTTGTCACAATTAGTTGATGATTCCACATTGGTGGTGAGGTCACAAAATATTGGTGATGTGTTGGCCATGTCACAATGACATGATGATTCTCATTTGTCCTAACTTACAATGAGTATATGAGTTCCCAAAGGGACTGTGGTTTCTCCAAAAGTATGTGTTGTCACACATATATTGAAATCCTAAAAGGTTTGTGATGTCAGAATTTGACACAATGGATATGACATCTGGCAGAATGATGCCACCATGGTCATGATGTCACTGGGAATTTGTGATATCAAATGTCATATGTGAAATCTAATGAGGTCAACAACAGATTATGAGGACAATAAGGCCTAAGGTATCAGAATTGCAGCATATCACAAAAGTTATCATGAGGGGATAGGTTTGTGATATCATGGCAGGTTAGTAATATCACAATGGCAACATGATGTACAAAGGGATTGTGATGTCATAATGATTATGAGTTCCTGATTTGTTTATGATATCAACCTACATGCCACATTTGAAATAGAATGAAATCACAGAAAAGGCATTCATAATGTGTCTATGATGTCACCATGACAATGTGAAGTTATAATTCTATCATATCATTTTAGTTTTGTGATTTCACAATGAGTAGATGGTATAAAAATGATAATGTGATGTCACAATTTTGATGATCTCACAAACTGTTTTGGATGTCAAAATGTCATGTCTGATTCTCAATTGTCAATATTTCACAGTGGGGCTTTGGGTACACAAAGAGACTCTGATATCACAAAGCTATGTATTTTTCAAATGTTATAAGAGGTTATAATAGATTTGAAATGTCACAATGTGATCTTGGTATCAAAAACAACAATGTGAAGTCACAATAAGTTTGTGATGGCACAGTGGTGATGAGGTCACAATGGGTTAGTTCTGTCACTAGTTTGTAATATCACAATTGTTTGTCCAATTTCAATAACTACTAGTTGACCATGAGGACACTGTAATAAACAGCAGTGCCCCTATAATCCACGAGAACAGATAGACATCATGGCCTCCTAGTCTGGACCAATTGAATGGGGGAGTGCATGACACTGGAGGGGGCAGGACATGCTGCTGAAGGAGATAGGATGTCAAGCCCCACATGGTCAGCTGCCAAGAAGTGATTGGACATGGACATTTTGTAAGTGATCATTGAAAACTGGAAGGCAAGAAATTATTGCTGTTGGGGAAGGGTACAGCCTATATATAAGCTGCATTTTCAGAGCAAGAGAAGGGGAGAGAAAAAGGTTAAAGGCCTGGATGGAAAGAAGTGATGAGACTGCTGGAGGGCAAAGACCTGGGAGGACCTGGGAGGAGAGGAAATTGAGAGAGAGCAGGAGGTGAAGGACGGCAACTGGCCACCTGGACAAGTCAGGGCAGTCCTGTCAAGAGCAGAGCACCCTGAAAAGAATAATGGAATGGTGGAAGGAAAAAAATGAAAAGACCTGAAAGGTAGGACAGATCTGTAGAGAAGGAGAATGAAGAGAAAGGAAAAAGCCTTGTCTTTTGAAGTGTGGAGCTTTGGAGATCATTATTTTGGCGGTTGGTTGTTTGCAGACCAGTTAACAAATGGCTGAACTGCTCTTTGGAGGTCTGAGGGTTCATGGTTGAGACTGAATTTAGCTCTCCGCATCCAGCCCAGCCAAGGTAGTCGCTTGTTACAAAATTTATGAGGACAAGACAGTTTTGTGATGTTACATTGCATTAATGATATCACAATGTCAATATGAGGTCAAAAAGGGATTGTAATGTCACAATGATGGTGTGGTCAAAATGGGTTTCTGAAATCAACCTATATGCCATATTTGTGATACAATGAAATCACAGAATAGGAAATCGCATTGTCTCTAGGAATTCACAATGAAAATGTGATGTCATAATGCCGTGATGTCATAATGCCATGATGTCATTGTCATTTTGGGATGTAACAATGGGCTGATGGTATTATAACAACAATGTGATCTCACTCTGGAGATGATGTCACAAAGCGTTTATCATGGTACACTGGCATGTCTGATGTCAGTTGTCTTTGTTCATAATGACAACATTGTTACCCAAAGGGACCATGATATCACAAACACCACGTGATTTTTCAAAGGTGCTAAGCGATCACAAGAGTTTTGGGATGTCACACGGTGATCATGATATCACTGTGGCAATATGATGTCACAATGGGTTTGTTATGTCAAGTGGTGATAAGGGCACACTTGGATAGTGATGTCACAATGAATGTGTAATATTACCATTACAGGTCCAATTTCATTCTACTAACTCACAATGAAGATATGAGTTCACATAAGGAGGTAGAAGTCAGAAAGGCCATGAATTTTGTATAATATCATGAGGACATAATAGGCTGGTGAAAATGCAATGAGACAGAGATATCCCATTGGCAATGTGATGCTACCATTACATGAGATAGTATTGTTTTCAAGTTACAAATGGTGATGCCATACAGGTGATGAGGTCACATATGTTGGTGATTTCACAATGGGATGGTGATGTCACAATCTCATGCCAGATCTCTAATTGACAATGAATATATAAGTTCACAAGGGAAAATGATGTGTCCAAAGGCATATGTTGGCACAAGTGTTATGAGTCTTAACATGTTTGTGTTGTCCTCATGTGACTCAATGGTCAAGAAATCTGGCAGTGTGATGTCACAGTGGTCATGATATCACAGTGGATTTTTGATATCACATGTCATGCCTGAAGTATTATGAGTTAAACAATTTATGATCTCAGAGAGGCCAAAGAGATCACACTGGCAGCATGTCAAAAAAGTAATGAGGATGTCTGTTTTGTGATGTCACAGTGCGTTAGTGATATCATAATGGCAATGTGTGTCATCAAGGTATTGTGATATTATAATGCTTATGTGGTTACAATGTATTTCTGATATCAACCCACCAGCAATATTTGAAATAGAATGAGATCACAGAATAAGCATTCCAATGTATCTGTGACATCACAATTACATGTGATTTGAGATCATTGTTGTTTTATGATGTCATGATAGGCTGATGTAATCATAATGACAATGTGATGTTACACTGGTGATGATGTCACAAAGGTTTTGCGATGTTAAAATGGCATGTCTGATCTCAATTGTCATTAGCTCAACATGAGGATATTAGTACACAAAAAGCCTGTCATGTCACAAAGGCCATGCTTTCTTTCAAAACTTCTGAGTTCATAATAGTTTTTGGATTTCACAATGTGATCATGTTGGTACAATGGCAATGTGATAACACAATGAGTTTGTGATGTCTCCGAGGTGATGAGGTCACAAAGAGTTAAAGATGTCTCATCAAGTTTGTAATATAACAGTGACATATACAATTTCAATTTCTTCTAATTCACTATGAGGATACTAAAATAACCAGTGGGGCCAGAATTATTTGTGGGAGCCGATATTCATTGTAAATTCTTGGCTTGGCCCTCCGGAGATTGTGGGGAATGCCGCCAAAGGTGGAGGTGTCAAGCCTCACACGGTGAGCTGTCAAGAAGTGATTGAGCATTGGGCAGTTTTGGAAGTGATGGCTGAAAACTGTTAAGCTTGAGATCCATTGGAGGGAGGACGGGTGCAACCTAAATATAAGTTGCATTTTCAAGGCATTGTAAAGCGAGATAAAAATGGGAGTTACCTGGATGGAAGAAAGTTGTGAGACAGCAGGAAAGGAAATACCTGAGAAGGGAGGAAGCTGAGGGAGAGCAGAAGTTTGGCAATTGGTCACTGGGGCAAAGTAGGGCAGGCCTGTGGAGAGTAGAGAGGCTTGAAGAGAAGAAGGAAGTGGTGGAAGGGAAAAAGGGAAAGACCAGGAAGGAATGACAGGTCTGTAGAGAAGGAGGGAAGAATGGAAAAGTAAAACCCTTGCCCATTGAGCTTTGGAGCTTTGGAAATCATAATTTTGTGGTTTGTGGTTTGCAGAACAATTAAGAAAGGGTGGGGTTGCCCATTGGAGGTCTGAGGTTTGGTGGTCAAGGCTGCTCTTGAACCTGGGTATCCAGTCCAGGATAAGTTAATCACAGTCCCCTTTCTAGTGAAAAATGGTTTATTATATTAATAAATATAATGTGACTCGATGGTTTGTCTCCTTGCCTTAGAGGTCATATGTACATGAGTACAGAGAAAGAGCTTGAAGTCTCAAAGTCCATGAATTTTCTAAGATCTGATGAGGCCATAACAGGTTTGTGAAAACACAATGGGAGAGTGATATCACAACAGCAATACCACAGTATCATGTCAAAATAATGATTTCATATAACAATTAGTTGTTGATGCCATTCTGGAGATGAGGTCACAATAAGTTTGTGATGTCACAATGGGTTCATGATGTCAGAGTGGCATGGGAGATCTCAACTCTCATTAATTGGCAATGAATATATGAGTTCAAAAAGGGACTGTAATGTCTCCAAAGGCATGTTTTGTTAGAAATGTGAGATCACAATGTGACAAAATGGTCATGACATCTGGCAGTTTGTTGTCAATGGGGATTTCTGATATCACCTATCATACCAGAAATATCAGATTGAAAACAGATTATGAGCTCACAAAGGGCCTAATATATGGCAATGGCAGTATGTCACAAAACTTATAAGGACAGGACTGGTTTGTGATGGCACAGCAGATTAATGATATCACAATGGCAATGTGATGTTACAAAGGGTTGTGATATCACAATTGTTATATGGTCAAAATGGGTTTCTGATATAGAATGAAATCACAGAATAGGCCTTCACACTGTTAAGTCTATGAATGTAACAATGTCACTGTGATTTATAATGCTATGATGCCATTGTCGTTTGGTTATGTCAAAATGAGCTGATGGTGTCATAATGACAATTTGATGTCATTGCTGATTTATGATGTTACAATGGTTATGAGGTCACATTATGTTTCTGATATTAACAGGCAGGTCAAATTTGAAATAGAATGAAAAAGCTGGGCGCCGGTGCCTCACGCCTGTAATCCTTGCTACTCCAGAGGCTGAGATCTGAGGATCGCGGTTCAAAGCCAGCTCAGGCTGGAAAGTCTATGAGAATTTTATTCCCAATAAAAACCATTAGAAAACCGGAAGTGGCTCTGACTCAAGCGATAGAGCACTCGCCTAGAGCTGAAGAGCAGGGATAGCACCCAAGCTCAGAGTTCAAGCCCCACAACTGACAAAAAAAATGTTAAAAACAGGCATTCACAATATAACATCACAATGACAATGTGATCTCATAATGCTATCTTGTCATTGTAGTTTTGTCATGTCAAAAGTAGTTGATGCTGTCATAATGACAATGTTATGACACTCTGGTGATGTCACAAAGGGTTCATGATGTTAAATTGGCATGTCTGATATCAATTGTCAGTTCATAATAAGGGTATAGTTCCACAAGGGGACTGTGTTGTCACAAAGGGCATGTGTTTTTTCAGTGGTGATAAGAGGTCCTAATAGGTTTGCGATATCACAATGTGATAGTGATGTCAAATGGCAATGAAAGCACACAATGGTTTTGTGATGACACATTGGTGATAATATCAAATAGTTTTGTGAAATCACATCTCATAATTGCATGTCCAATTTCACATGTCCAATGAGGATATGAATTCACAGAAAAAGACAAGTATAAATGGCCATGAATTTTCGAAAATGCTAAGAAGATATATTAGGTTTTTGAAAACACAATGGGACAGTGATATCACAATGGCAATGTGATGATGCAATATGATGACAATAATGTTTTGATATCATAATTTGTGATGCCACACTGATGAGTTCACAAGAAGTGTGTGATGTCACAATGGGTTGGTTATATCAAAATGACACATGTGATTTCAATTTTCATTAACTCACAATGAGTACATGAGCTCACAAAGGGACTCTGATGTATCCAAAGGCATGTATTTTCACAAAAGTGATGAAGTCCTAACAGGTGTGTGTTGTCAGAATGTGACAAAATGTTCATAACATCTATCAGTGTGATGTCACCATGATCTAGATGTCACATTGGATTTGAGTATCACATTTCATACCTGGATTTGGTTTGAGAGGATTGGAATTTCACAGTGGGTTAGTGTTACCACTATGGAAATGTGGGGTCACAAAGGGATTGTGCTATCACAATGGCTATTAGATCACAATGTGTTTCTACTATAATAGGTTTGTGCTGTCACAATTGGTTGGAAATGTCACAATGGCATGCCAGATCTCAAATGTCATTAATTCACAATGAAGGTATGAGTTCACAAAGGGACTGTGTTGTCTCTAAAATCATGTGTTTCACAAATATGATGAAGTCCTAACAGATGTGAGTTCATAATGTGCCACCACCGTCTTGATGTCTGTCAATGTGATGTCACAATGGTCATGATGTCACAATGTTCATGATGTCATGATGTCATGACATCATATGTCATACCTGAATTATGAGTTTCAGAACAGATTATAAGCTTACTAAAAGCCTAAAATATCCTAATGGCAGCATATCACAGAAGGTATCACTAAGTTATGACCTCCTCATCAGTATGGCATCACCAATTGTGACATCAGAACATTATTATAACATGATGTTGAGACACCACATCATCATTGTGAAATCACTGTCCTATTGGGTTTTCACATAGTATGACCTCACACTATGAAGCTTCTTCTATCAATTCGTATCCTCATATTGAATTATGAGTAATTGAATTTGGATATATCATTCTGATATTACAAACAAACTGTGACATCACAAAGCCATTGTGACCTCATCACCACTGTGACATCAAAAACCCAAAGGTATATCTCATTCCATTGTGACATTATGGATCATATTGTGCCAGTCCAAAACTATTATAACTTATAACCACTTTTGAAAACACACATGGCCTCTATGACATCACAGAACCTTTTTTGTATCCATAACCTCATGGGGAACTAATGACAACTGACATCAGACATACTAAGGAAACATAACAAATCCTTTCTGACATCATAATTGTGACATCATGTTGCCATTATGACACCATCAGCTCATTTTGACATGTAAAACTACAATGACATAATAGCATTGCAACATCACATTTTTATTCTGATGTCATAGACATTGTGTTTGCCTATTATGTTATTGATTCTATTTTTAATGAGGCATGTCGGTTGATATCAGAAACCCATTGTGTGTTCATGACCATTTTGATATCATGATGCCTTAGTTCCATCCCATTGCCATTGTGATGTCACATTGCCAAATTGATGTCACAAAGGGATTTTGATGTGACAATGGTTGTGAAATCAAAATGAGTTTCTGATATCAACCCACATGCCACATTTCAAATGCAATGAAATCACAGATTAGGCATTCATAATGTGACTATGATATCACAATGACATAATGGCAAATATTATAATGTCAGTGCCATTTTGTGTTGACACCATAAGCTAAAGATGTCATAACAACAATGTGATGTTACACCCGTTATGACGTCACACAGGGTTTATAATGTTACAATGGTTATGAGGTCACAATGTGTTTCTGATATCAACTGACATGCCACATTTTAAATAGAATGAAATCACAGTATATACATTAACAATGTGTCTAACACCACAAAATGGCAATGCGATGTCATAATGCTATGAGGTCACTGTAGCTTGTTGATGTCATAATGTGCTGATGGTGTCATAATGATTGATATCACACTGGTGATGATGGCACAAATGGTTTGTGATGTCACAATGGTATGTCAGATGTTAATTGCTATTAGTTTACAGTGAGGACATGAGAATGAATTCACCATGACCTATACAAATGAACTGTGATGACACAAACGCCATGTTTTTTCTCAAAAGTGCTTAAGTTCCTAACAGGTTTTGGTTGTCAAAATGTTAATGATAAAAAAATGGGTTAATGATGTCAAAACTATTGCTACAAGTTCATGATGATACAAATTCACAGAAGGAGCTTGATGTCCCAAAGGCCATGCATTTTCTAAGATGTGATTAGGTCATAATAGGTTTGTGAAAGCACGATGGTACAGTAATATCACAATTGCAATATGATGTCAAATTCTATTTAATTGGTGATGCCATAATAGTGACGAGTTCAAAATTGTTTTGTGAGATAGAAAACAGTTTCAGAGTTCCAGTGAACAGTCCCAAGCCAGAGAATCACACCAAGTGTGCCATCACAGGACAGAGAGTTAGTCAAGAGAGGGGAAGCCAAGCAGACACATCTAAGCGCCTGCCAGCAGCTGCTGCTGTGGCGGCAGGGTCGCAGCGGCGACCACAGCCGCTGCCATACCTGAGCGCTCACACAGAGAGTCCGGGACGAAGGAGCCAGACGCAGCGGGTGAGAGGATTCTACTCAACACCAGCAAGAACCGACAAGGAGCGGACAATTTCATCCTGCACTTTGCAGACCAGAGACGACCCAGGATCCAAGACTTGGCGTGAGTAGAAGCCCCACTTCCTCACTCCTTCCCAGGGAGCAGAGGAGGGAAGGCCACCCCTCCCCCCCCCAGCACCGGTGATCTCCATCTTGGATACCGACAAAGCTCGGAGGAGCGGCTAGCTCCAGCTCAGGCCTTGGAATAAAACGAGTCATTTAGCAGGTCACAAGAACTTAACGGCGAAGTGACCTCACAGACTCAGTTCCATCCAGGGAAAAGTCACCCAGCTCAGGCGCCAGCCATTGGAGTGGCTCTCCTCACCGAGTAACCAGAGCCAGAGGCTGCCCCTCCCTCTAGCAGCCACCACAATCAATTGAAAAACAGAAACCCTGAGAATGGCTCCAGGCTGGGTGCTGTGAGTTTTTTCACAAAATAGCCCCAGGGAAAAACTACTGTTTGTTGAAAGGCCTCAACTCTACCCAGAACCTAGCCTCATCACTGCATCCCCCTCTTTTGTGATTCTCAAAGCAGATCACCCTCCCAGTAAACTAACCTGGGAGGGAGATCTCAAAATCTTGGGTAAAGCAGAGCATTTTTCTGCCTGTTCCAACAAACTGACTTAAGAAACCAATCAAGCCACAGGACCTCAAGCTGATCAGAGACTCCAACCAGACTCTGGTTACAGACAAAAAGGAGATACAGGACTCTTCCCACCCCTCCCCCCCCCCAAAAAAAATCAAAGAACTTTTTTTTTCTTCTTCTTCTTCTTTTCTTTTTTTCTTTTTTTTTGTTTTGTTTTTTTTCGTTTTTTGTTACCTTATATATATAAAAAAAATTTTTTGCTTTTCTAAAACTTTTATTAATCTTTAATTTTTGCCTCTTCTGAAAAAATAATTGCTTTCCATTAACTTTTTTTTTTCTTTTCTCCTCTTATAATTTTTATTTTAGGAATACGTGAATGTGTGTTTTCCTTTCTTTTCTTGTCTTCTTTCTCTTTTTCTTTCATTCTTAATTATCTTTTTGTTTTTTTGTCTAGCTCTACTGAACTTCTGATCTTTTCTTCTCACTTTCCTATCCTTTCCATCTTTTCCTCTTTGTTCTTCTTTATGTGACTTAACTCTTGTCCTGCACATCCTCAGATAAACCCGTAGTTAACCAGTAGACCCTACCCCCCATTTTGTACACACTTAATCCACAAACTTATTACTCAATTCAAAACCTCTGAGACTTAAATTCATTAATAGCAGTACTACCTCTTTATACCTATATAATATTTTAAGCATTTTTTTAAAGTTTTTCACATCTCCTCTATGTCCCTCCCTTTCTCTCAACATATTCATATTCCTCTATAAATAGATGGTCTTTTAATCTCTAAAATAACATTAATTTTTATGTTTCTAATTTTTTTTCTGGTCTCTTTTCATTTCCCTTTCCCTTTCTTCTTTTTCTCTCCCTCTCTACTTGCATCCTACCCAACCTATTTCCTGCATTGTGATTAGGACATAGTTAACTCTCCCTGTGCCTCCCCACACCAATCTATTCCTATTTTTTACCCACATCTCTCCCTAACCCTAATAATTTCTGGTTTTCCAAATTCTTCTCTGTGGTTCGAAGCCTTTTAACATATAGTTGTTTGATGTCGAATAGATGTATCTGTTGAACTAGATTGTATCTGTAGACTATTGACTGTACAAATGCAAACTTTGGTTGATGGTTGCCTTAAGATAGTGTTCTAGCACAAAACTGGTGCTATCTTCATCTCAAATGGGCAGAGTAAGCCGGAAAAACACAAGAAAAATGGCAAATTCGGGTATCTCAATTCCCAATCTTGATAATCAGGGGTTAGAACAGATAATGAATAATCCAGAGGAGAGTTCCCAAACAGCTCTACAAACACTGCTGGCAAACATGATAAATGAAAAGTTTGACAATGTACAAAGGACTCTGTATGAGCGTGACAGGGAGAGAGAGGAGGCATCCCAGAAGTTTATACAGGAATATCATAAGCGTGAGGAAGCTACTCAAAAACTGATACAGGATTTTCGTGAACAACTAGAGAATACTCAAAGAGAAAGGGAGGAATGGAGTGAGCAGGCTGAAAACACTCAAAGAGATCTGCAGGAATCCCACGAACGGGAGGAAGCTAATCAGAGAGTAATACAGGAATTGAGAGACCAGGTAGAGAACACACAAAGATCACTAAAGGCATTCATGGAATCCATTAACAAAGAGCTGAAGGAAGTCAGGGAGACCACAAAGGGAATGCTGAATGAAACCCAACAGAAGGAATGGGAGCCCAAAGAAACCATAACCAATCAACTAAGTGATTTGAGGACAAACCCTGAACACAAAATTAAGGAAGTAAAGAAATTCATACAAGACCTAAAACAGAGCTTCAACAAAGAAATTGAAGCCATCAAAGCTGACCTATTAGAAGGAAAAGAGATAAAAAACAAAGTAGAGAGTCTTGACAGCACATTAGACCATGCAGAAGATCGAATCTCAGGGATTGAAGACAGCCTAGATATTATAGAGAAAGAACGTACAACCATCCAAGACAAGTCCAAGAAATATGATAGATCTATCCAACACCTGGAAGACACCATCAGAAGGCCTAATCTAAGGATAATGGGAGTAGAGGAGCACCTAGAAACAGAAGTTAATGGTCTAGGAAATTTGTTTAACAGGATCCTAGCAGAGAACTTCCCAAACATGCAAAAAGATAGGCCTGTCCAGATAAAAGAAGCCTTTAGAACCCCAAATAGACCAGACCAGAATAGGACATCCCACCGCCACATTATAATCCACACAGGATCAACTCAGAACAATGAAAAGATCCTTAAAGCTGTCAAGGAGAAAAGATTAATCACCTATAAAGGAAAACCAATTAGAATCAACTCAAATTTCTCAGCAGAGACAATCAAAGCAAGAATAGCCTACAATGATGTATGCCATGCCCTAAAAACAAACAACTATCAACCAAGAATACTGTACCCAGCTAAACTCTCCTTCATAACTGAAGGCCAAATAAAAACCTTCCATAGCAAAGAAAAATTGAAACAATACATCTCCACCAAACCACTCCTACAAAAGAATCTTAAAGATGTCCTACACATAGAAAACAAACAAGACCGCAATAAAGGCCAAGAAACTGCACCCAAACTGAGAATCCATGAACCATAGGAAGAACCCAGTTTTTGCAGCCCCCAAGAAGGTAGATAACATGGCAGGAACTCCCAAATACCTCTCAGCCCTATCTCTTAATGTTAACGGACTGAACTCTCCAATTAAGCGACATAGACTATCTAGTTGGATTAAAAAACAAGACCCTTCTATCTGCTGCCTGCAGGACTCACATCTTGCCAGTAAAAACAAACACATTTTCAATGTTAATGGCTGGAACAAAATCTACCAAGCAAACGGACCCCATAAACAGGCGGGAGTTGCAATCCTAATATCAGATAAAAAAGACTTCAAATTAAAATTCGTGAGAAGAGATAAAGAAGGTCGCTACATACTAATTAAAGGACCTCTCCTTCAGGAGGATATTACAATTCTAAATATCTATTCGCCAAACAATGGAGCACCCAAATATATCAAAGAAACACTACTTTCCCTCAAATCCCATATAGATCCAAAGGGATTAATTGTTGGGGATTTTAACACACCACTCTCCCCACTAGATAGATCAACTCAGCAAAAGCTCAACAGAGAAACCACAGATCTAAACAGCTGCATAGATCAACTAGACTTAACAGACATTTACCGAACATTTCACCCAGCAGCATCAGAATACACGTTTTTCTCAGCAGCACATGGAACGTTTTCTAAAATAGACCACATTTTAGGCCACAAAGCAAACTTGTCTAAATTCAGAAACATTGAAGTTATACCTTGCATTCTCTCTGACCACAAGGGAAAAAAATTAGAACTCAACACCAAAAGCCACCAAAGAAAGTCCGGTATCACATGGAGGCTGAACAACACACTGCTGAATCATGAGTGGGTCATGGAAGAGATTAGAAAGGAAATTCAAATTTTCATGCTATTCAACAAAAATGAACACACAAAATACCAGCTCCTCTGGGACACAGCAAAGGCAGTACTCAGAGGCAAGTTTATAGTTCTGAGCTCCTACATCAACAAATTGGAGAGATCTGAAACTAGCAATTTAATGACGCATCTAAACCTCCTTGAAAAAGACCAGCAAGATAAACCCCAATCCAGTAGACGGAAAGAAATAATCAAAATTAAATCAGAATTAAATGAATTAGAATCCAAAAAACTATAGAAAGAATCAACAAAACAAAGAGTTGGTTCTTCGAAAAACTTAACAAAATTGACAGATCCTTAGCAAATCTTATCAGAAAAAGAAGAGAACACACCCAAATTAATAAACTCAGAGATGAGAATGGAAACATCACCACAGAAACAACCAAGATTCAGAACATTATAAGGGAATACTTCTCAAAACTGTATGCTAATAAGTTTGAGAACTTGACAGAAATGGACCTCTTCCTAGCAAATATTGACATGCCAAAACTAAACCAAGATGAGTTAAACTATCTTAACAGGCCCATATCAAGCATTGAAATAGAAACAGCAATAAGAGACCTCCCAGCTAAGAAAAGTCCAGGACCAGATGGTTTTACAGTGGAATTTTACAAGGCCTTCAAAGCAGAGCTCACCCCAATTCTCCTCCAACTCTTCAATGAAATTGGAAGAGAAAGCTCACTACCGAACACATTCTATGAAGCCATCATAACCCTCATCGCAAAACCAGGCAGGGACTCATCAAAGAAAGAGAACTATAGACCCATTTCTTTGATGAACATTGATGCAAAACTTCTCAACAAAATTTGGCCAACTGACTTCAAGAATTCATCCAAAAAATCATACACCATGATCAAACAGGATTCATTTCAGGGATGCAAAGCTGGTTCAATATACGCAAATCAATTAATATTATTCATCACATCAACAGGAGCAAGAATAAGAACCACATGGTTATCTCAATAGACGCAGAAAAAGCATTCGACAAGATCCAACACCCCTTCCTGATGAAGGTTTTGGAAAAATTAGGAATCCATGGAACATTCCTCAATACAATAAAGGCTGTATATGACTAACCTACAGCCAGCATTATACTCAATGGTGAAAAACTAAAGCCATTTCCTCTTAACTCAGGAACAAGACAAGGATGCCCACTCTCTCCACTTCTCTTCAATCTAGTATTAGAATGCCTAGCTACAGCAATAAGACAAGATGCAGACATAAAGGGAATCCAAATAGGGAAAGAAGAAATAAAACTCTCCCTCTTTGCAGATGACATGATCTTGTATTTAAAGAATCCCATAGACTCCACTCCCAAATTACTCAAGCTGATTCAAAACTTTGGCAAAGTAGCAGGTTATAAAATTAACCCCCAAAAATCAATGGCTTTTCTGTATGCCAACAATGAGAAAAGTGTGGCTGAAATTAGGAAAGCAACTCCATTTGTAATAGCCCCACAAAAAATAAAATACCTAGGAATTAACTTAACTAAAGAAGTGAAGGACCTCTATGATGAAAACTTTAAAATCTTGAAAAAGGAAATCAACACAGAACTTAAAAAATGGCAAAACCTCCCATGCTCCTGGATTGGAAAGATTAACATTGTGAAAATTGCAATACTTCCCAAGGCTATCTACAAATTCAACGCAATATTTATCAAAATTCCACCCTCATTCTTCAAGGAAATAGAAGAGGCAATCCAAAAATTCATATGGAACAATAAAAGACCCCGAATAGCAAAAACGCTCCTCAACGGAAAGAACACTGCTGGAGGAATATCAGTACCAAATTTCAAACTCTACTATAAAGCCATAGTAATCAAAACAGCTTGGTATTGGCATAAGAACAGACCTCAGGACCAATGGAATAGAATTGAAAACCCAGAAATAAACCCACAGACCTATAGCCATCTAATCTTCGATAAGGGAGCTAAAACAATAGAATGGAAGACAGACAGCCTCTTCAGTAAATGGTGCTGGCAAAACTGGTTAACTACATGTAGAAAACTAAAGCTAGATCCTTATATATCACCCTGCACCAGAATCAACTCCAAATGGATCAAAGACCTTGAACTCAAAGCAGACACTCTGAAAACATTACAGGATGGAATAGGAGAAACCCTGGGTCTCCTCGGCTCAGGCCGAAATTTTCTGAATAGAGACCCGGAAACACAACAAATCAAAGAAAGGTTGGACAAATGGGATTGTATAAGGTTGCAGAGCTTCTGCAGGGCAAATGACATAGCTAGCAAGATCAATAGAAAGCCCACGGATTGGGAGAAGATCTTTACTAGCCATACAACAGACAAGGGCCTCATATCTAAAATATACTTGGAACTCAAAAAATTAAACCACCCAACAACAAATCCTCAAAGAAACAACTGCCCAATAAGTAAGTGGGCTAAAGACTTAAAGAGAAGCTTCTCTGAAGAAGAAAGAAGGATGGCCAATAGACACATGAAGAAATGTTCAACATCCCTAGCCATAAAAGAAATGCAAATCAAAACAACATTGAGATATCACCTCACTCCAGTTAGAACAGCAAAAATCAAGAACTCTAACAACAACAGATGCTGGAGCGGATGTGGACAGAAAGGAACCTTACTTCATTGTTGGTGGGAATGTAAACTTGTTCAACCACTTTGGAAAGCAGTATGGAGGTTCCTCAAAAGACTCCACATAGAGCTCCCCAATGACCCAGCAATCCCACTTTTGGGCATTTACCCAAATGATCACAAACAAGGCCACACTAAAGCTACCAGCACAACTATGTTTATTGCAGCATTATTTACCATAGCTAAGATATGGAACCAACCCAGATGCCCCTCAGTAGATGAATGGATCAAGAAGATGTGGTATATATACACAATGGAATTCTATGCCTCCATCAGAAAGAATGACATTGCCCCATTTGTTAGGAAATGGAAAGGCTTGGAAAAAATTATATTAAGTGAAGTAAGCCAGGCCCAAAGAAACATAGGTCCCATGATTTCCCTTATTTGCAATATCTAGTATAGGTATGAGTCAAGCGGAAAAAGTCAGAGAATGTGATGTTAGGAAAACGAACCCTTAAATATGTATTTTAATGTTTTTGTTTCTTTCATGCATGTGTTTCTAATGCATTTATAATATTATTTCTTTGTTGCTTTGTATGTCCCTCCCCCACAGTGTAACCCCTGCTTTCACTATATTTGATGTCAGTATAAAATGTGGAGGAGACGGGGACAAACAAGTCGTTTAAGGATTCAGGTGGACCTGTTGCAACAATGAGAAGTACAAAATGTCATGTCAAAACCAGCTTTACAATGTCGCTGTGGGTGGGGGAGGGGGGGTATGATTGGGTGGGGGGGAGGGGGTAGGCTGGGAAGGGAGGTGAAGGGTAAACAAAGGAGGAGGTTGCAATGCTTGGTAAGAAATGTATGCATTTTTCTGCCCATGTAATTGTAACCCCTCTGTACAGTATGTTCTCAAATAAAATAAAATTAAATTAAAAAAAACAAAAACAAAAAAACAAAAAAAAATTGTTTTGTGATGTTGCAGTAGATTGATGATGTGACAATGGCATTCCAGACCTCAATTATCATTAACTCACAATGAGTATATAAATTTAGAATGGGCTTGTGAGGATTCCAAAGCATTTGTTGGCACAAATGTGATGAAGTCAGAACAGGTTTGTGATGTGACAATATGACACAATGGTCATTACATCTAGCAGTGTGATGTCACTATGCTCATGATGTCAAAGTATATTTCTAATATTTCATGTCATTCCTGAAATAATATGAGGTCGAAAATAGATTGAGCTATCAATGGGCCTAACATAACACAGTGGCAACATGTCACAAAACTCTTGAGGACAGGACATGTTTGAGTTGTCACAGTTGTTTAGAGATATCACAATTTCAATGTTACATCACAAACGGATTGTGATGTCACAATGGTTATGGTCAAAATGTGTTTTTTATATGAACCCACATGCCACATTTGAAATGTAATGAAATCACATAATAGTCATTCAGACTGTATATATGATGTCACAATGACTATGTGATGTCATAGTGGTATGATGTCATTACACATTTGTGATGTCACAATGAGCTGATATTGTCACAATGACATTGTGATGTCACACCCATGATTATATTGTAGATACTTTGTGATATTTCTTTGGCATATCTGATCTCAATTGACATTTCACAATCACAAAAGTCATGTGTTTTTTCAAAGGTGCTAAAGCTGTCATGGGAGGTCTCAAGGTGATTGTAATGTCACAACAGCAATGTGATATCACAATGGCTTTGTGATGTCACCTTGGTGATGAGGTCAAAATGGACAGGACCAGTTTGTGATGACACAACAGGTTACTATCACAATGGCACTGTGATGTCACAAAGTGCTTTTCATGTCACAATGGCTTTGAGGTCACAATGGATTTCTGATATCCACCAATTTTGCTCACTTAAAATAGAATGAAATCACAGAATAGGCATTCACAATATGTCTATAATGTCACTATGACATATGATGTCATAATACTATGATATGTAAGTTTAGTGATGTTAAAATGGCATGTCTTATCTTATTAGTCATTAGATTACCATGAGGATCCCAAAGGTTGCTATGTGCTGAATCCTTCAAAAGGCTCATTGTTCTGAGTCCATTACACAGGGTTCTTTGTACTAATTTTTTAAATTGTTCTGAGTCCTTGCGAGGTAGCTATCCCCAACAATCACACACACACACATACACACACAAACACACACGTAGAGGGACATCTTGCACCTGCTTGGTGTGTGGGGTGGATGGAGAAGAGTCCCCCAGCATTTGGGCTGAGGGGAGATTCGATCCCCCCCCCCAGGCAGCTGCTGGGGTTGGAGGGAAGCCCGGACCTGAGGTGAGGCTGCTTCTGCCATAGCCTGGTAGCCTTAGGGCAGAGTCAGGACAGCACAAAGCCAGGGATGGGGGCGTGGCTAAGGGAGGGAGGAGGTGTGACCCAGTGGAGGACAGGGTGTGGCTGAGGGGGTACATATCTGCTGCAGCCAGGGGCACATAGGGGCTAGGGCACTTGTGCAGCGGAGGCAGGGCAGCCCCGGAGAGAAGTCGGGGCAGAGAGAGCAGAGAGAAGAGCAGGCCGATGCACCAGGGATGGCGACCTCAAAGACTCTGCTGCTGTAGGAGCATTGGTCTGGGCCAGGAGCACAGAGCACAGAAAGCCAGCACATCAGGCACATCCCTCGCACCATTGCTGAACGCTGCACACAGAACCACAGCCTACAGATTCTACCAGAAGCACAAGTTAGTGGCTGCCCACAGGTCAGCACCTTGCGACCTCCCCCTACCACTCCTGTGGAGAGCTGCAGGGGCCGAGACCAAAGATGGCGCTGGCTTCCACCTTCCGCCTTCCCGATGGCGAGTGCTTTCTGTGAAAAACAACTCCTTATATGGCTATGGCTTGGCTACTGGCTTGCTTCCATGTTTGCGACCCTATTAGTATATGCCGCGTGGCACCTCGGGATTGGCCATCTAGGAGGCTTATAACCGGAGAGCGGGTGCGGGGCGGACAAGGTTCCTGAATAAACTGCTTTGAGAAGAATCCCGGGTCTTGTCTTCCTTGCTGGTGGAGGTGGTTGCCACAAATGGTGGCCTGTACGCGGAACTAACTCCACAAGGGATTCAGAACTCCTGGCAGTCAGGGTGGTGCACCGGTAACTTCCCAGGTAAGTGGGAATCCGCGATTAAAGCGGGCATAATATGGGGCTTTTCTCTGTAGATAAAGAGAGAGCAGGAACCCGGGAAGAAATAATATACAGGCCTAAATGAAAGTAAAAGAAAATAAAATTTTTAATAACTGAGATGGGCACCACGACGTCACATCCAATTTTTCTGGCCCTGGAAGAGCTACTAAGCTAAAAAAGGACTAAAGTTAAAGAAGGGTACCTTACAGAGGTTCCTTGATGAATGCGATATTGTGGCTCCTTGGTTCATAGTGTCCGGGAGCCTTAAAGTAGCCTCATGGGACAAATTAGGGAAGGATTTGGATTTTGCCTATGAACAGGGCCCATTAAAGACAGGAGTCCGCCCCATTTGGAAATTGATTAGGGGCTGCCTGGAGGACCAGCGCTGCTGTGAGGTTATAGAAAATGGACAGTCAACACTGGAGCAGTTATAGGAGGAGAGGTCAGAGAAGGCGATCAGTGAAAAGGGAGACAGTGAACAGGGCAAAAGGGGCGACTATACCCAGATCTGTCCGAGCTAAAATCGGAAAGAGGAAGTTCCAGCGAGTTAGAGGAGGAAGAAGTGAGAGCACTTATTCAACAGATGAAAAGGAGCCGTATAAAATAGGGGGAACATAAGCTAAGCCAACCTGTGCTTAATGAGGACTTAGAAAGAACTTCCGGTCAGACCCCTTTAGATCCTCCTCCATATCAACATGGAGCCAATGGGCATACGTTTTGCCCGGACACTTGGCGAACTGCTTGAGCAGAACTCGCCTTCCCAGTTTTTCAAGACGATAATCAACAGAGATTCCATGAGCCTCTAGAATTTAAAGTAATTAAGTCCCTGGCTGAGTCTGTTCAGACTTATGGGATTACAACCTCTTTTACCGTAGCTCAAGTGGAAGCTATAAAGAGATACTGCATGACCCCCTCTGATTGGGCGAGCCTAGCACGGGCATGTTTGAGTCCAGGCCAATACTTGGATTGGAGGGCATTTATGCTGGAATTTTGTAATGAACAGGCAGCCATCAATCAAGCGAACAGACACCAGGCTTGGGACAGAGACATGCTCTTAGGACAAGGCCGCTTTGCTAATGCTCAGACAGGATATCCCCCTGAAGTGTATCAACAGATAAATGATGTTTGCATTAAGGCGTGGAAATCACTACCAAATAAGGGGGAAGTTACCGGCAATCTCACCAAGATCCTGCAGGGGGCTACCGAGCCTTTTTTGGATTTTGTGGCCAGAATGGTGGAAGCAGCAGGCAGAATTTTTTGGGACCCTGACATGGCCATGCCTCTTATAAAACAATTAGTCTATGAGCAATGCACCAAAGAATGTAAAGCCGCCATTACCCGGTATAAACATAGAGGATTGGAGGCATGGATGAAAGTGTGCAGAGACCTGGGAGGACCTCGAACTAATGCAGGCCTTGCGCCGCAGTACTCCAGTATTCAAATAGGCGGGGGGGAAACTCTGGAGTGACATCTGGAGCATGCTTCAAGTGTGGCAAGGCTGGTCATTTCAAGAGAGATTGTCCAGAGAGAAAAGGAACCGGAAGAGCTGGAGGAGTTACAACGGGCAAACAGCCAGGGCTGTGCCCCAGATGTAGAAAAGGAAAACATTGGGCCAATGAATGTAGATCAGTCAAAGATGTTAACAGCCAGCCCTTGGGCCCCATCATGCAGCCAAAAAATGGGCAGAGGGGCCCCCGTCCCCAGGGCCCGCAAATGTATGGGGCAATGGAGAGCCCAAAGGAGGAAATTTCCCAAGAAGGATGGCCTACCCTGAGGCATCCCAAGAACCGCGGAGAGCCACTACAGGCTGAGCGGGACTGGACCTCTGCGCCACCACCAGACTCGTACTAATCCCGCAAATGGGCGTTCAGTTAGTAGAGTCAGATTTTCAAGGTCCTTTGGAACGGGGCACAGTGGGGTTACTAATTGGCCGGTCTTCCGTTGCCCTCAGAGGGCTTAAAATTCACCCAGGAGTTATTGACCCAGATTATACAGGTATAGTTAAAATCATGGTAGAAGCTCCAAAAGGCATTGTAGCAATTTCCCCTGGAGACAGAATTGCCCAATTGTTACTCCTGCCTAGTCTACATGAAAAATTTCCTGTCATAGAGTCTGAGAGAGGTGGAAAGGGTTTTGGCTCCTCCAGAATTGAGTCAGTGTACTTAGCCCTGGATTTAGACCAGAGACCCATGCTTGAACTGGAGATTGAAGGAAAAAGGATTATAGGACTGTTAGACACAGGGGCCGATCGTAGCTTTATTGCAAAAAAAGGATTGGCCAGGAGTGGGAGGAAGATGGCGACGGGGCAGTAGGGAAACGCCACAGCTCTCTCCAACCAAAAAGAGAGTTCGAGTTCCAACCTTTAATCTCCCCAAGAGACCGACAACAACAAAAAGACGAACACTCAGAGAAAAACCAGAGGTGCAAAATAACAAAAAAAGAAAGAGAGGAAAAGAAGAATTTCAGAACAGAGAAGAGCGAAGACCCCTCCCCCAACCTTTACTGGCCGCGCGGCAGTGCGCCAAGCCGCCGGCCAGCCGGCCCGGCGGGGGCTGCCGGAGCCACAGAAACACAGGGGGCTGCTTGCAGATCACCAGGTACCGGATTGCAGAACAGCGGATCGCCAGGAACAGAGAAACCTACCAGCCGGGAGTCTCCAGGAGGATCCCACCCCACCCATCACTCTCCACCGGAGCGGAGAGGCTCCATCCCGCCAAAGCCGCCCGGCACCAGCAGCGCCACAAAGGGACCTGTCGCGATCGCAACGACCCGGCGGGGGGCCGCCCAACCCAGCCCGCAACCACCCCAACTGAACTCGGACTGCAACAACAACTGACGGACTGCAACAACAACTGACGACCTACAGGGTGAGTACCCATCAGGGGACAGGGAATCCATCAAGGGAGACCAGAGCTGGAGGGAATCCCCAGACCCTGACCTAGACTCCCTACCCCAACACCCGGACCACAGGACCCACTAAAACTGGGAACTGTTCGAGAGCCCCACCAGCCGGTGGAGCACACTCTGCTGGCCAGGCCAGAGCAAGAGCGCCCCGGGAAGGGAGCTTAAATGCTCAAGCCAGGAACAGTGCCCCTGGGTCAAGACTACCAACAGTAGAAGAAATTTGAACTGTGTCCTCCAGGCTGCATAACCAAGGTGGTATACACATTAGCACAGGCCTAACGAGCGCGCTCCAGGCTGGGGCCGGAACCAGGCCAGGGGACCGGCGCCTGAACAAAGCAAAAAGGGTCAGAAGTGGGGCTGTGGCTCAAATGGTAGGGTGCCAGCCCCGAGCTGAAGAGCTGAGGGACAGCACCCAAACCTAGAGTTCAAGCCCACAACCAGCCCAAAACAAACAAAAACACATCAGGAGCCCATAGCAGACTCCAGTATTTGGGAGAGTGCATCCAGAGCATCTGATCTTCCCAAGAGCACCCGCAGGAGCAAACACAAGCAGTCTAGGCTGCTCAACCCTTCCAAAGGCAGGAATTGCTACAGCAGAGAGCTGAGAATCCTAAGTGAATAGCAGCTGGAAATAGGCTCCCAACAGAATCCAGATCAGACACAGACTCTCTCTACCAATAGAGAATCAGCAACCAAGCAAAGACAGACACACCAAAACAAGATTGAAGAGCAGTCTCCTGAACCCCCATGCGAAAATCACAGAGAAAAATCACAAGGTTTACCACTACCCAGGACAGCAAGCTCACCTCAAAAGCCAGCAGCCACGCAGGGGAGAGCCCCAGTGGGAGCAAAGCAGGAATGGAAGACAAAAACTACATCCAAGGGTTGCTGGAGGCAATGACTCAAGAAATAAAGCGAGAAATGGATCAGAAATTGAAAGAGCACAAGGATGAACTATCAAAAGATATACAGGATATCAAACAAAAATTGGATGCAAAAATAGAAGCTGCACAAACCTCAGTAAGAAGTGAGATAAACGCCAAATTAGAGGTAATGCATACTGATATCACCTCATTGAGAGGTGAGATCAGTACTCTGAGAACCAACATTGAATCCATAAAGGGATCCATTTCCATCATGCAAACCACAATAGAAGCCACGGTCAACAGAGTGAATGAAATGGAAGGTAGAGTGTCAGATACAGAAGACAGAATACACCAACTGGACCAAAAAGTGACAGATATGGAAAAATCACTCAAATTAAACCAAAGGGAAATTCAAGAGCAAGCAGATAATGCTAAAAAATTTAACCTTCGCATAATCGGAGTGGACGAAGGTGAGGAATTCCAGAGCAAGGGAATGCAACACCTATTTAACAAGATAGTCAATGAAAATTTTCCCCACCTCAAAAACGACCATCTTAACTACATCACAAAAGCTTATCGAACACCCAACAAGCAAGATCCCAGGAGAAACACTTCTAGGCACATAATAGTAACAATGATGGATCTGAATAATAAGGAAACAATCCTGCATGCAGCAAAAATGAAGAAGGAGCTATACTACAACGGGAAAAAAATTAGAATCACTGCAGATCTCTCCACACAAACAATGAATGCAAGAAAAGCCTGGGAAAGCACCATACGAGCCCTGAGAGCCAATAACTGCCAACCCAGACTGATATACCCGGCAAAGCTAGCATTCACATTCGATGGAGAACTGAAAACTTTTAATAGCAAAGAAAAACTAAATGAATACATAAACATTAAGCCAGCATTACAAAGAATTCTAAGAGGGGGGACACAACCTGAAGAAAGCAACCAGGAACTGGGACCTGCCCCAAACAGGCATTACTCAAAGTCTAACTGAGCAAGCACAGGAGGAAAGGAAAGAAGAAAAACTTAGGAAAACGGAATGGCAGGGACAACAATGCATCTCTCTATACTTTCTCTTAATATAAATGGGCTGAATTCGCCAATTAAAAGAAAACGAACTGAGGACTGGATCAGAAAACAAGACCCATCCATCTGTTGCCTTCAGGAGACCCACCTCTCAGCCAAACATACAAACAAACTCAGAGTGAAGGGGTGGAAAAGGATCTACCAATCAAATTCCCCCAATAAGAAAGCAGGTGTAGCTATCCTGATATCTGACAAAATAAACTTTTCATTAAAATCAGTACAGAAAGACAAGGACGGACATTACATATTAATAAAGGGAACAATCCAAGAGGAGGATATAACCATCATCAACTTATATGCCCCAAATATCGGTGCACCCAGATATGTTAAACAAATGCTCTCAAACTTACAGAATAAAATAGATCCCAATACGATAATACTAGGAGACTTTAACACGCCACTATCACCAAAGGACAGGTCTACCAACCAGAGGATTGGCAAAGAAGCTACCGAATTAAGTGAGGCCATACTTCAAGCGGAATTAACTGACATCTACCGAGTATTTCACCCTAAAACAACACAGTACACATTCTTCTCAGCAGCTCATGGAACTTTCTCCAAAATAGACCATATCATAGTTCATTCAAGGAACTTAAGCAAATACAAAGGGATCGACATAATCCCCTGTATCCTATCTGACCACAGTGGAATCAAGCTAGCTCTCAATAACAAAGCATACCGCAGAAATTTCTCTAATACATGGAAATTGAACAGCACACTCCTTAACAAGGCCTGGGTAACAGAAGAGATCAGAGAAGAAATAAAGCATTTCCTAGAACTCAATGAAAATGAAAACACCTCACAAAGAAACTTGTGGGACACAGCAAAAGCAGTCCTGAGGGGCAAATTTATTGCCCTCAGTGCCCACATCAAGAGAATGGAGACAGACCAAGTAAATAATCTCATGTTGCAACTAAAACAGCTAGAAAAACAAGAAAAAATGGGACCTAAAGCTACTAGACGAAGCCAGATAACCAAATTGAGAGCAGAGATTAACCAATTAGAAAATCAGAAAACCATAACCAAAATAAACCAAACAAAAAGCTGGTTCTTTGAAAAAATAAACAAAATTGATGGCCCGTTGGCAAGATTAATTAAAAAAAGAAGAGAGGAAACCCATATTAATAGGATTAGGGATGCCACGGGAAACATCACAACACGTACCCAAGATATCCAAACAATTCTAACAGACTACTTTCAAAAGCTATACTCTCTAAAGGAAGAAAATCTGGCGGAAATGGATGCATTTTTAGAGAAATACAAGTTACCCAAACTGAGCAAAGAAGAAGTTAACCAATTAAATAAGCCAATATCCTATAATGAGATACAGGAAGCTATCAAAAGTCTTCCAACAAAAAAAAGCCCAGGACCAGATGGATTCACAGCAGAATTCTATAAGACCTTTAAAGAAGAACTAATACCCATACTCCTCAAGCTCTTCAGAGAAACAGAGAAGGAGGGAGCTATCCCAAACTCATTCTACGAAGCCAATATCACACTCATCCCCAAACCAGGCAAAGACCCAACCAAAAAGGAGAATTACAGGCCAATCTCCTTGATGAACACAGATGCAAAGATCCTTAACAAGATTCTAGCTAACAGAATCCAGAAACACATAAAAAAAATAATACACTATGATCAGGTAGGCTTCATCCCAGAGACACAGGGATGGTTTAACATACGTAAGTCAATAAATGTAATCCAGCATATCAACAGAGCCAAGGTCAAGAATCACATGATTATCGCCACAGATGCAGAAAAGGCCTTTGATAAAATTCAACATTCATTCATGCTAAAAGCTCTGGAGAAAATAGGAATAGAAGGAACATTTCTAAAAACAATAAAAGCCATTTATGACAGACCAATAGCCAATATTATACTTAATGGGGAAAAGCTACAACCAATCCTCCTAAAAACAGGAACAAGGCAAGGATGTCCACTGTCTCCACTCCTCTTCAACATAGTCCTAGAACCCTTAGCCAGGGCAATAAGGCAAGAAAAAGACATTAAAGGGATCCGCATAGGGAAAGAAGAAGTGAAACTATCCCTTTTTGCAGACGACATGATACTATACCTCCACGATCCCAAAAACTCCATCCCCAAACTTTTAGAAATCATAAGTCACTTCGGCAAAATAGCAGGATACAAAATAAACCCACAAAAATCAGTTGCCTTCCTATACACTGATAACGCACAGGAAGAGAGGGAAATAAAGGGAGCAACCCCATTCACAATAACCTCCCAAAAAATAAAATATTTAGGAATTAACCTAACCAAAGATGTAAAAGAACTATTTAATGAGAACTATAAAAAGTTAAAGAAAGAAATTGCAGAAGACACTAGGAAATGGAAAGACCTCCCATGCTCCTGGATAGGCCGACTTAATATAGTAAAGATGGTGATACTTCCAAAATTAATATACAAATTCAATGCAATTCCTATTAAAATCCCAATGACGTACATCACTGAAATACAGAAAACAGTCCAAAAATTTATATGGAACAACAAAAGACCTAGAATAGCCAAAACAATTCTAGGGGATAAAGACAATATGGGAGGGCTATCCATGCCGAACTTCAAACTCTACTACAGAGCTATAATCACAAAGACAGCATGGTACTGGCACAAAAACAGACCCGAAGACCAATGGAACAGAATAGAAGATCCAGATATAAATCCACAGGCCTACAGCCAGCTGATATTCGACAAAGGAGCCAAAGACATACAATGGAAGAAACACAGCCTCTTCAACCGCTGGTGCTGGGAAAACTGGGCAGCCACATGCAGAAAACTAAAAGTGGACCCCAGCCTATCACCATGCACCAACATCAACTCAAAATGGATTAAAGACCTTAACATTAAACCTGAATCTCTGAAACTACTGCAGGACAGAGTAGGAGAGACACTTGAACTAATAGGCACAGGAAGGAACTTCCTGAACAGAGTCCCAGGGTCACAACAAGTTGGAGAGAGACTCGACAAATGGGACTACCTTAAAATAAAAAGCTTCTGCACAGCTAAATCTATCGCAACTAAGCTAGAAAGACAACCAACTAATTGGGAAAAAATATTTACCAGCAATATATCAGACAAGGGGTTAACATCCTGTATATACAGGGAACTCAAGAAACTAATCCCTCCCAAACCTAACAAACCAATTACTAAATGGGCAAGGGAACTAAAGAGGGACTTCTCAAATGAAGAAATAAAAATGGCAAAGAAACACATGAGGAAATGTTCATCATCCCTGGTGGTGAAGGAAATGCAAATAAAGACAACCCTGAGATACCACCTTACCCCAGACAGAATGTCCCACATCCACAAATCAGCCAACGACAAATGCTGGAGGGGATGTGGAGAAAGAGGAACCCTATTACACTGCTGGTGGGAATGTACACTTATACAACCACTTTGGAAAGCAGTCTGGAGGGTCCTTAGAAAGCTAAAGATTGACCTCCCTTACGACCCAGTCATACCACTTCTAGGCATCTACCCTAAACAACAGGAACCAATATACAAGGACACGTGCACCTCCATGTTTATTGCAGCACTGTTCGCAATAGCTAGGATATGGAAACAACCTAGGTGCCCCACCACAGATGAATGGATCCAAAAATTGTGGTATCTATACACAATGGAATATTATGCAGCCATTAGAAATGACAAAATAATGGCATTTGCAGGGAAATGGATGGAGCTAGAAGGAATCATGTTGAGCGAGGTAAGCCAAGAACGAAGAGACAAACGGTACATGGTCTCCCTCATAAGTGGATGCTAAATCCAAAAGGTTAGTGATACGACAAAACTAACAGGACTTAAGAAACAAAGAACTCCCGCTCATCTGGTTGAACCACTACTAAATATCCTCATGCTGCTGATCACAAATATGGTATATAACATGTGAACACTGTTATATATTACAGACTGTGGTAGACAATTTGCTCCAGGGAAGTTAGAATGAACTTGTGACTTTGAAATTATGTAATCATTTAATCACAATCAAAAAAAAAAAAAAAAAAAAAGAACCTCGGGGAAGGGAGGGAGGGAGGGGATGGTAGGGGGAAAACAATGGAGGGGGTAACAATGTTCAAGAGGAAGTGTACTCATAACCTCACTCATGTAACTGTGACCCTCTGTATAGTAGCTTTACAATAAAAAAAAAAAAAAAAAAAAAAAAAAATCCAGGAGTGGAAGTATGGCTCAAGCAGTAGAGCACTAACCTTGAGCAAAAAAAGCTAAGGGACAATGCAAAGACCGAGTTCAAATTCCAATGCAGGTACACACACACACACACACACACACAATTTTACAGTACTCAAACAGTAACAGTTATCAGTGAGATGTTCATTCTGACAGGGTCTTGTTTCATTCCTTATTGGTGCAATTAGCAGCAGTAGCTCCTGCACAGTGTTTTAAGGTTTGTGTCATAAATACTTGTTTCAGATTTTAAAATTAACTATAAGAAAACAACTATCAAGTACAAAATAGGTCGGTTTTTTGTTTTTTTTTTTTAAATCTGGACAACATCTGCACCATGATTATCTTCCTATCCTACTTGTAATCCATCCCAAGACAGGGACCCAGGGCAGTCTTACCTGGATCACAGGCTACTTTATTCATTTCCACAGTAAGGTAGCCAACATGGGTCATTCTCCCTCATTCTTCCTTGACCTTCATGATGCTACCTCCATGCTAGGCAAAGTGCTCCACCACTGACCGACATACCCACGCATCAAGTATACTTTTAAGACTGTTATTTTATATCTTCTAAAATATAACCCACGCCCCATCTGCACACACTGGTAATTACCACAGTGCATCACTTACTAAATATTAAAAAGGCACCATTAAATATTAACACCCAAATCATGCAAATATCAGTTTGAGCAGGAGTGCTGCTTATGACTTCCAAGATGTTTAATGTAAACTACTTAATAGAAATTAATTATGAAACACAAAGACAATAGAAATATAAGTTATTTATTAATCAATCCACTTACAAAGCAGGTGGCTTAATGCAAGCTTATTGACATCTTCACATATGATCCATGGGAACATGTCTTCCACATACAGACAGTGATATTACTGACTGGATGCATTTGCAATCTGGGGCATATTAAGCATATTTAAACAAATAAAATTCGGCTATCCTGTATATGAAAGTATCTTGATAATATGCATCCTGAAGTGGATTAAAACTTCCTCCAAAGGAGAAATGTTAGTATGTTAACTTAGCTTTATATTCTATATTATGCTGTAAATCTTAACTATAGATATTAAAAATTTTAAATCAGAAAAAAAAAAAAAAAAAAAAAAAAAAAGGATTGGCCGAGAGGGTGGCCATTACAGGCCTCAGAACAAACCCTGAGAGGGTTGGGCTATGCCAAAGCTCCTGACCTAAGTGCAAGACCCCTCAACTGGAAGGATGGAGAAGGACACTCTGGAAACATCCAGCCTTATGTTTTAGAATTGCCTGTCTCCCTGTGGGGTTGAGATTTACTAAAAGAGATGGGGTTTTGCCTTAGTAATGAATATTCTCCTACCTCAAAGGAAATGATGTTACAAATGGGCTACTGCCCAGGGCAAGGACTGGGAAAAAACTTGCAAGGCCGTAAAGAGCCTATTGATGTCCACCAAAAACTTGATAGACATGGGCTGGGTTTTTCATAGGGGCCGCTGAGGATCAAGTTCCCATTACCTGGAAGACGGAGGAACCGGTATGGGTAGCTCAGTGGCCTCTATCCTCCAAAAAGCTTTCAGCCGCTCATAAACTGGTAGAAGAACAAGTAGCCCTGGGCCATGTGAAACCCTCAGTTTCACCATGGAATACTCCAATATTTGTGATAAAAAAGAAGTCGGGTAAATGGCGATTACTTCATGATTTGCGTGCCATAAAAGCACAGATGCAAATTATGGGCCCTGTAAAAAGAGGGTTACCTTTGCTTTCCGCACTTCCTGCCCATTGGCCTATTATAGTAATAGACATAAAAGATTGTTTCTTTTCTATCCCCTTGCATTTCACTGATTGTGAGTGCTTTGCCTTTATTGTGCCCTCTTGTAACCATGAGGAACCTGACCAAAGATATGAGTGGGTCGTGTTGTCTCAGGATATGGCCAACAGCCCCACTACGTGTCAGCTGTTTGTCGGCAGGGCTATAGCTCCTGTTAAAAAAAGGCATCCAAAACTCAGGGTGGTCCATTATATGGATGACATTTTGATAGCTCATAAGGAAGAGGCTGGGTTACAAAAGGCCTATGCAGAATTGGTTTTTGCCTTAAGGGAACAGGGTCTTTATCCGGCGCCAAAAAAAATACAAACAGGCAGAGTGGTGGAGTATCTGGGAGCCAAGATACATCCCAGGTCAATCATGCCCCAAAAATTGACCCTAAGAAAAGATAACTTAAAGACTTTAAATGATTTTCAAAAATTGTTGGGGGATATTAATTGGATAAGGGGGTATTTAAAATTGCCAAATTATGAATTAAAACCCTTATTTGATATGCTAAAAGGAGATATAGATTTAAACTCCCCACGAGACCTGACTGAGAGCGCCTGATTTGCTCTCAAAAAGGTGGAGGAGGCTTTAAGTGCCGCCTGTTTAAACAGGCTACAAGATGGCCAACCCTTTGATTTATTCATTCTTCCCACTGAGACCCAACCAACTGGGGTACTTTGGCAAAAGGGGCCGTTGATATGGTTACATTCTCATGTTTCCCCCGGAAAGACGCTGGAGTATTACCCTGAGGCAGTAGCGGACTTAGCTCTGCAAGGAGTTCAACACAGTTTACAATTTTTTGGAGTTTATCCGCACTCCATCATTGTTCCCTACAGTGCCTACCAAGTTCAGACTTTATGTGCCACTATTGATAATTGGTCCATTTTGAGATGCATGTTTCCAGGAGATACTGTTAATCATTTGTCCAAAGACCCCCTACTAAGATTTGTAAAGGAACATCCAGTGATTTTTCCAAAGGTAACTGCCCGAAAGCCTATTAGAGGGGCTATAAATATTTTTACGGATGGCTCCAAAACGGGATGCGGGGTATACGTTGCAGGTAACCAAGACCCCGTGCAGCATCAATTTGTCCCCGGTAACCCATAGATTGTTGAGTTGATGATTGTAATTGAAGTATTTAAAGCTTTCTCCTGTCCCTTTAATTTAATATCAGATTCAGCCTATGTAATAAATGCTTTAAAAATATTGGAAGCAGTTGGTACAATAAAGGCTACCAGTTCTGTTCTAGCTCCCTTTACCCTGCTACAGTCCCTTATATGGCAACGCAAGGAACCCTTTTTTCCAATGCATATTCGAGCACATATGGGCCTCCCAGGACCACTGACAAAGGGTAATGCCCTAGCTGATGCACACACTCGTGCTGAGTGGGCGCTCCATGCTTCTTCTGTTGACTTAGCAAAAGATGTAAACGCCAGGACTTTACAAAGTCGCTTTATCACGTCAAGTGATAAAGGAGTGTCCCCGATGTATTATTTACCATAAGCCCCCTACATTTGGAGTTAATCCACGAGGTTTAAGACCCTTACAAGTATGGCAGATGGATGTAACTCATGTACCTGAATTTGGCCGCTTAAAATATCTACATGTTTCTGTTGACACCTTTTCGGGTGTTGTACTTGCCACCCCCCTGCCAGGGGAAAAGGTTACAGATGTAATATCTCACTGCTTGGAAGTGTGGGCAGCCTGGGGAATGCCAAAACAGCTAAAAACTGATAATGGTCCGGCCTATACTGGGCAGCGCTTTGTTTCCTTTTGCACTCAAATGGGTATTACCCTGGTGCATGGACTGCCCTATAACCCTCAAGGACAAGGAATTGTGGAAAGAGCTCATCGCACTATCAAGGAAATGTTACAAAAACAAAAAGGGGGAGCTGGACCCCTGATGGCTACAGCAAGACAAAGAATAGCCATGACACTTTTCACCCTAAATTTTTTGAATTTGAATAACGCTGGTCGCTCAGCGGCGGATAGGCATAACAGTTCCACTCCTTCAGCCTTAGGATCGGCTTTGTGGAAGGATGTGCTCACGGGGCTCTGGAACGGGCCTGACCCCGTGCTGGTATGGGCACGAGGATCTGTTTGTGTTTTTCCTCAGAATCGTTCGGATCCAGTGTGGGTGCCCGAACGACTTGTGCGGTGAGTCCAAGATGAACAGAACCTGGAAGAAACAAAAGATTGCGTTGCTGATCATACAGCTCCTGATGATCCAACAGGGGCAGCCGGTAGCGAGATGGGGAATACTGTCTGCATTCCCGAGGCCCATGCCTGTGAGATGTGACGCCTCTCTTTTCCCTAGATTTTTCACCACAAATAAGACTCTTAACCTTCCCTTTTACCCAGAGGATAAAATAATGGCAGGGGTTGGTGAAGCTAGAAATATTAGCTTGATGGGCACGCTATGCTTTTGCTTAAGTGATGTGACCCTTAATGGTAGTTGCATAACCTTGACTCGTTCCCAGGCCGCTTATTTTAGATATTGGTATGGGAATCCGGGATCAACTGAGGTTTGGGCAAATGATACTGGATTTGTTGGTACTGTTTTAGGCAGAGATTATGAAAGCTTAAAGTTAAGCATCGACCCGTGGAGTGTAAAACAACCTAAATGGGCCCCTTTCTGCTTGCCTGACCGTATGGGGAGGCTTGGCCTTGGACAGGTTGCCAATCACGACAAGTTGTTTCTGCTGATGAGTCTAAGCGTTTTTCTTTCTCCCCTAGTGTTTTGTCCAATGCTAGTTTACTATTTAGGGCTGGAATTAATCCCTTTAATAATTGGCTGTTATGTGGTCTTAATGGAAGTTGCTTGCAGGCCGAACCTATAGTTATGCTGCAAGGGGGTCACTTTTTTTATAGCAAACATGACTTGCAATTTGACTAGTACTGCCCATACTGTGGGTGCCAATTGTCATTTTAGTAAAAATTATACGGTATTTAGCTTTCAGCCTACCCCCGTGTGTGTGGTTTCCCCTTTTGTGTTTTTGGTAATTAACAACACCTCTGTATGTTCAGATGATGTGTGTGCTTGTACTAATGAAACCTGCTATTATGCTACCTGCTGGAGTTCTCAGTATCCGTTAGCTATAGTTGCACGCATTCCACGATGGGTGCCTGTGCCAGTAGATGCTTCTCAAGCTGTAACCTTGTTTAGGCATAAGAGAGATTTTGGCATCACTGCGGCCATTGTAACTGCTATAGCTGTGGCTGCCGCGGGTGCGACGGCTGCCGCTGTCGCCATTTCACATACTGTGCAGACGGCTCAGACTTTAAATAACCTGTCGGCTACTACAGCCAGAGCTCTGGATTTACAACAAGTGACCAATGCACAATTAAAAGGAGGACTGATGCTGTTAAATCAAAGGGTTGACCTTGTGCAGGAGCAGGTTGATATCCTGTGGCAGTTGGCTCAGCTGGGATGTGTTCAAAAATATGAAGGGCTTTGTATTACCGCTGTTCAATATTATAACTATACTCAGGCAGCAAATTTGTCTAAACAACTGTCAAGTTATCTTTTAGGCAACTTGACGGGGGAATTTGACCAATTGATGTTACAGCTACGTTCGGCCATTGTCGCAGTAAACTCCACCCAGATGGATGATGCCCTGTTACAAGATGTTTCCTCCTGGATTTTGACAGCTGTGGATCATTTGAAGGAGTGGGCGGGAATGGGCTCCCTTATTGGTATCCTGGCATTGGTGATCTTGCTGTGCCTGTGGTGCATATGCCGGATTAGGAGCTCACAGCGCAGGAGTATGGCTATGGTGGTCCAGGCCTTCACTGCCATTGAGGCCGGACAGTCCCCCTACGCGTGGCTTGCCACGTTAAAGGAATAGCACAGGGTGTAAGGCAAACGCACAGCACTTGGGAATCACTTCCCGGCGTGAGCCCAAGAAGAGCATGTTGGGTTGCAAGTGGGTTGATGCCCAAGATCCCACCTCTGCAAAAAAGGCATCGGACAGGCCTGGTCGTCACTGGGGAAGGCGCCCCTCAGGCGAAGACCAGTGCAGGGTCCTCTCATTAATGTTTTAGACAGAGGCCCAACCTCTACTCTTACCTGTCGCGTAATAAATCAAAAAGGGGGAGTTGTGGAGAACTGCAGGGGCCGCGACCAAAGATGGCGCTGGCTTCTGCCTTCCGCCTTCCCGATGGCGAGTGCTCTCTGTGAAAAACAGCTCCTTATAGGGCTATGGCTTGGCTACTGTCTTGCTTCCGTGTTTGCGACCCTATTAGTATATGCCGCGTGGCACCTCGGGATTGGCCATCCAGGAGGCTTATAACTGGAGCGCGGGTGCGGGGCGGGGAGAAGCTTGCAGACAAGGTTCCTGAATAAACTGCTTTGAGAAGAATCCCGGGTCTTGTCTTCCTTGCTGGTCAAGGTGGTCGTGACACACTCCCATTCCCCCCCCTGCAAATCCCACCTTCCTTCTTGTGTCCCAACCACGCCTCCCCAGCACCAGGCAGGCCACCCCTGACTCTTCCACAAATGCACCCCAGGAGTGGGGGGTTGGGGAGTGGGTGTTACTCTGGGAACTCACCCCCATCCGTAGTGGCCAGTATCCCTGGAAATGGGGAGATGCAGGAATGGGTGAGAAGGGGTCACCACTGAGCCCCTGGCTGGAGCAGTGGGAGTCACACAGTCTCACATCTGCACCCTTCCTCTCCCTGGTCGGACCTGGTGGCTTTAGTCAGAGGTGGAAAACATCACCTCTGCACCTGCCTTATTGGGTCTTTTCCTTTTTTTCTTGGAGTGGGAGATGTTGGATGCAAAAGATAGGCCTCCTTTGCTGTGTGAGCCCTTGTCCTCTGTGCGCAGTCACCCTTTCATGTGAGGAGCATCCCAGAAAAGCCCACTAGGGAGGTGAGGGCCCTGGGGGTCAGATAGTAGGTGAATATATGGGAGGAACACACGCCCTCAGACACACATATACCCGGCCTATCCCCCACCCCAGGTGTCAACAGTACTCACATGGTGATCACATTTCCCAGCTCTGCCAGCATCTGCGGGTGCTCCCTGTCCATCTGGTCTCTTGTCCTCCCCAAGAATCTTCCCAGTTGCCCAGAAGCATCTAGGCTGGAAGTAGGAGTCTGTCCATGTATGTAGCCTTTAGGACCCCATCCATTTCCTCAACACCGCCCCCACCTTGGGTCAGACACACCCCTTGGGAACCCATGACCCACTGCTTGTTTCAGTCCTGCTCTGAGGAGCCACCTGTCTGGGGATTCCTTCACCCAGCGTCCTGGCCTAGGGTTTTGGTGAATGGGGAGTTAAGGCTGGTTGTTCACAAGGGGAAGGGTCTGGCCCTGGAGAAGGGGAAAGCCAGGGTCGTGCTGTGTCATTAGAGTGGTGCTCCCCTTGTGTGGGAGCCCTTGGTTCGGACAAGGGAACGGAGAATGTGAACCTGTGTGCTCTGATGAGGAACCAACAAACTTACGAGAGGTATTACTCTGAGTCTGTATGTGTGTGTGTGTGTGTGTGAGAGAGAGAGAGAGAGAGAGAGAGAGACAGAGAGACAGAGAGAGAGACAGAGAGAGAGAGAGAGATAATCTTTCTCCTTCTACAGCCTGACTGTCCTCAGGTGAGTGATCAGGTGGCAAATTGCAGGTGCTGCATGGAAGAGTCATCTGTCACCATTCTGGAGGTGTGTGTGTGTGTGTGTGTGTGTGTGTGTGTGTGTGTGTGTGTGTGTGTGTGTGTGTGTGTTGGGAGAGCAGGGAGATGAGAACAATGAAAATATATTTAAGTCACCATGTCTAAAAACAGCAAAAGCATTATATTTCTGTCTCTCCTTGTGTGTGTGTGTATTTGTTGTTGTTTTTCTTCATCAATACCAAGCACAAGCCCAGCCACAATTTTTGTTTTCTCCTTCACAGTTCCATGGCTCCTTTATGGAAGATTTCAGTAGACATTACTTTCCACCTCTCTCTTCCCCCTTTCCTGTAGCCCTCAGTAGCTGCTGGGCCTGATTGGGCCTCCCCTAGAAGAACTGTGTGAACCCTGGACTGGAGTGGACGACCGTCCTTCTATTCCCAGCCAGAAGTTTGGTGAGGCGAATGAGATCACAGCCACATTCTTCCAGCCAGACACTCTGCTCTTGTGTGTTTAGTTGGAGGTAATTCAAGGGTTTCGAATGTGTTTGCCCAACATAATTAGGGAACGAGATGAGGGAAATGATAAGGCAGGGGCTGTGAAGCAATGAGGTTTTGGGGACTGGCATATGGTGTGACATGGCAGATGGTTCATGATGACAATGGATGAGAGGGAAACCATATATAGGGCATTAACGGTCTCTGTGGGCATCCTGGCACAGGGCTGTAGGCCCCAACTGGTGGTGAGGATACCCTCCTGGGGTAGTGCCAGTGTCAGTCCTCCCTTGAGTCCTGCAGAATCCAATCTGTGTCCCACCTGGGCTGTTTCCAGCTGGGCAGTGGTAGGCAAGTCAATTCCCTCTGCTGGAGCCTGCTCGGTATCAGGGGGTGGCAGTTAGCTAGGGCTCATTGAATGCCAGTTTCTGTAACCTGCTATAGGCTGTGTGGAAGGAAAAGGGGACCACTGACTTTGGAAACCTTTAAGTTTTTAAATTAAATTAAATACCACATTTTCCAGGTTTTTTTTTTAATTCAAACTGGCAATTTCCACTAATGCCTGGGATTATGGATCAAATTAGATGGATGATTTCAGCCATCAAACAATGATGTTCAAAGCGGCACAGGCAGAGTTCCCAAGCCAGATTGTCTCCTGCTTTGAACGTTGTGCCTTGACTGCCTTTCTTCAGCAGCTATTGCATCTCTCTAGGGTGATGACCCCACTCGAGGACATTGTGGGGAGCCATGATTGTGACCTCCCATCCCCAGCATGCCAGCATTAAGCAGAGATGATTCCCAGCACCTGTACTGGACTCTGGGAGATTCAGAGAACCCAGGCTGCCTCAAGAATCCTTCCTCTGCAACATGAAATTTAGGGTCCAGATGTGGTGGACGATCCCGGCTGGCCCCAGAGGGAGGACAGGAGTCCCCTTGAGCCAGGCATTCAGCTCACAGCAAACTCATTCACACCTCCATGGGGAATTGAGTGCCACAGAGCTGGTCAAATGCTGGACAGAGATCTTTGAGAAGATAGGCATCCCAGAGGCCCTGGAATGTAGCTAGTACATAGTGGCTAACACTCTCAGAGCCAAAACAGTTAAGTGTTGTGGCACCAGGAGTGGGTAAGAGGGAGGAGGGAGAACTGTTGGAGAGCTACATCAGGCTTTGTCCCCACTCCTCGACAGAGGATTCTTACCTGAATCAGATGGGAATTTTCTGTAGTATTGTCATAGACAGATGCTTATTTATTTAACCAACTAACCAATACAGTGTGCACCAGGCTCTTGGGGGTCATAGACAACGAAAAGTTCCAGGACTGGTTCCACAGCCCATGAGTGCTTCAAGCCTGTCATCCTACTTACTTAGGAGGCTGAGATCAGAGGATTGAGGCTTTGGCCTGGGCAGGAAAGCCTGTTAGACTCTTGTCTTCAATTAACGACCAAAAAAAAAAAAACACCAGAAGAGGATGTGTGGCTCAAGACATAGACTGCTAGCCTTGAGTGAAAAGGCTTAGGGACGGCACCTAGGCTTGCAGTACAAGGCCCAGAACTGACAAAAAGAAAGTAAAGAGAGAAAGGAGGGAAGGACAAAGGGAGAACAAGAGGAAAGGAAGGAAGAAGGGAGAACATGCAAGCCTTGGTTTGGAGTCCCTGGATAAAGGGAGCCAATTATTCACAATCTCTGTGGGGACAGTTTCAGAGCCTAAAGCCAGTATGTAGGACCAAGCCACTGACCACTCAGTAACTTTATGCCATCCAGGAGCTGTGTGGTCACCAACTACAGAGGGAACCAGCCTCGGGTAGATCCTAAGGCTCAGAGTGGGTTACCAGGTTTCAATTATGCCCAGCCTCATCGAGTTTATTTTCTGATCAGATAAGAAGAAAGTTTCCAAGGGATAGGGAGGTATTGGAGTGAGAGAGTTTCAAGGGGGGGGGTTCAAAGTATAAGTAGGAATTTGAAGAGAGAGAATGATCCTAGGTCACGTGTGTCAAGACATTGGAGCCATGACCTCGCCTGACAACATAAACTAACAGCCTTTGATCCAGCCACACTGCTATTAAAAGTACTGCCACCTTGGATTCATCATTGACAACCTGGCTGCCATTCACTGCAGGATGACTGTGCAGTACATCCTTAGGGACTAGGACTTTCCAGGGCTCAATCTGACGATACCACTCCTGGTGTTCATTCCTTCACCAAAGAGTGAGGTAAGCATGCCACTGCCACAGGACAGCCTGGGAATGAGGGCAAGAAGTGGGTCTCTTGGCTGGCTCACTCTTTATTACAGATGGCAGATCTGGGATTCAGAGAGGGCAGGCTGAAGGTGGGGGAGAGCTGGGTAGAGGCTGGTGGGAAAATCAGAGGCACTGTGGTCTGAGCAGGGTTGTTTCTTTGATAATACTCACAACATAGGAACATTTCTGGGATAGAGCAGACCTTTTCACCTCCCCAAGATGGAACTATATCCTCCCAGTCTCAGTCCCTTGACCAGGAATCCCTTTGGTTCCCATATCATGTGGTGGAAAACTAGACCTTACCTCACTGCCCATTGTTCAGGCAGGACAACGAGAGACCTGAGTCTTTGATAAGGACAGGGGATCTTCAGTATGAGATTGTACTTCAATGTCCCAACTTGGTGCATGGTCAATCCCATCTAAGTCTGCCATGATGTAGGATATAGAATCTAGAGAATCAGAGCTGGATGGGGTCTGTTCTGGGAGTCCTGAGTATTATGTGTTAGCTTTGAGCTCCCGTGTGCCTACTTGCTTCCCTGTCTTCGTTGGGTCTATGCTAGAAAAACGTTGAAACTAGGTCGTGGATCTTGTCTTTTATGCTCCAAGATAGCACTCTACCATTTGAATCACAGCTCCACTTCCAGCTTTTTGGGGTGTTTAATTGGAGATAAAGAGTTCTCACGAGCTTTGCTGCTAAGTGGCATCCAACTGCAGTCCTCAGATTTCCATCTCCTGAGGGGAGAGGATGACAGGAATGGAAAAGTTTGTTTGGCTGGGTGCCAGTAACTCATGGCATTTATCCTAGGTACTCAGGAGGTGAGATCTGAGGATCACGGGTCAAAGTTAGCCTGGTCAGGAAAGCCCCTGTGTCTCTTACCTAAATGTAATGGCCAGAAAACCAGAAGCTGTGCTGTGGCTCAAGCAATTGAGTGCTTGCCTTAAGCTGAAAAGCTCAGCGACAGCACCCAGGCCCAGAGTTCAAGCCCCACAACATAAAAAAGAAAGATAGTAAGACATCTTTGCCTGCAAATGATGGTGGAGGTGTGGGGGTGTGGGGAGGGTACTGTGTTTGGGAGACCAAGTGCTGGCCTCACTGTACAGATATTTGTAAGAACTCCCCAAATTTGCTCCAGTTTGAAGCCACAGCTTTAAGAGGAAATGTCCTGTGACAAGCAGGGAGTGGGCGACGGGGTGCAGGTGTGATTGTTGTGTCTTTATTTTCTCCATTGAAGGATAGATTTGGATCCTGGGTATCAAAATCTGAAGTGAAGGTTTGCAAAAAGTTTGTGGCCTGACGACATCGGTTTCCTCTGTGTATATGAAGGTGGCTGAAGCAGGAAGCCACGCGTGGCTCACAACTCTCACCCTAGGTACTCAGAATGCTGAGATGTGAGGACCGTGGTTACAAGTCAGCTTGGGCAGAATAGTCTGTGAGATTTGATGATAGACCACTAGAGAACAGGTAGTGTTGCTTTGGCTCAAGTGGGAGAGTGAACACCTTCGGCTGAATTGCTGAGGGACAGCACCTTGACCCTGAGTTCAAACCCCTTGACCAACAACAAAAAAAGAGTTGACTAAGTTTTCCACGTAGCAGTGCGTATGATAGGGAATGCCATTATGGTCTATGAGACATTCCAGATATGTGTGATGCTCAATGTTTTGTCTACCGTGGGTCTGATGTCGGTACTGCCACCTTCTAGGGCGTGGAATCTGATCCTAATAGAGGGAGTTCATGTTTCTGTTCTCAGGGACTGCTGAATCCTTGGGCCATCATTTGTGTGTGTGTGTGTGTGTGTGTGTGTGTGTGTGTGACTGTGTGTTAGTCGGACTGTCTGTGTCTGTGTCTGTGTGTGTTTGGAGGTAGAAGAACTGGGACTTGAACTCAAGACCTAGGTGCTGTCCCTGAGATATCTTGCTCAAAACTAGAGCTCTGACACTTGAACCATAGCTCCAACTGTGGCTATTTGGTGGTTCAGTGTAGATAGGAGCCTCACAAACTTTCCTGAGTGGCTGGCTTTGAACAATGATCCTCAGATCTCAGCCTCCTGAATAACTAGGATGCCAGACAGGAGCCACCCATGATGGCTCTGTGTGTGTGTGTGTGTGTGTGTGTGTATGTGTGTGTGTGCGTGTGTATAGAAGTTGGTTGTTACAAGGAGTGCTGGACCCTTTGGTAACTTCTAACCGCTGTCTTGGGGGGTGCATGGACCTTGTGGCTGAGGTCTGGGGGCTTGGAAGGGTGAGACGTTTGAAGGGGACTCAGCACCTTTAAATTATAAGAGCAAGGGATCTTTGTATACCCGGAACTGTCTACTAACTTGGACCTGGTTGGTGGCAGAGGGAGCACGGGAGGACCTGGGGGTGGGGCCCGAAGGAGTTGGCTCCCCAGGGGACAGCGAGTGTGGTCAGCACTTATTAAGACTGTGGGCCCTGTTAATATGGACCTTATTGGCATGGGTCAGAATCTGGGTCATCTCATCATGACGTCTGATGGGCAAGGCCAACCCTACTTTAAATCTTGACCTGTGATCTTCAGATCTCAGCCTCCTGAGTAGGTAGGGTTATAGGCATGAGCCTCTGGCACCGGGCCTCAGATTCTTTTTGGTATATTAGGGTTTGAAATCAAGAGCTTAGACTTTCCAATCAGGTCTTCTTCCAGGGGAGCCAAGCTTTTCTGTCTTGGGCATTTCTGAGATAGAGACTCCATATATGCTCAGGCTTGGCAGGATCATGGTCCTCCTGTGACAGGCAGGTGTGACCATTCCTGGTCCTCTGTAGTTGGGATGGTAGATATGTAGCACCATGTTCAGTCATCAGTTTAGATTACTGTCCCAAACTCTTAGTCCACAGCAGCCGATTTTTTACCACAGTTGAAGCTCGGGGTTCGGCCTGGAACCATTGGTCCTCAGTCTCCTCACAGGACAGTTGTGAGGAAACAAGGGATCAATACAAGGGGAACTCTGGGGCAGAGCCAGGCATAGAGGCAACGATCATCAGATAAGTCTCTTGGCAATTCTGTGAGCATATAACAAGAAGATACCTGGAAAGGACTTAGAAGGGGCCTGTTATTTATCATGCCACAGGTATGGGATTATGAAACAAAACATGGCTCTCTTTCATCCTTACCCTATCCCCATGAGGAAGGGGATCCTTCACTGTTCAGCTTTGCAGGTGGGGAAAACGAGGCACGGAAAAGCTGGGTGACTTACTCATGATCCCCAGGTGACCGGAAGCTTGGCCTGACTTCTCGGCCATGCTCCCTAGGACAATGGGTGCTATTGAGTCCATTTCTTGTGGTAGGAAGTCCACTTATTGTCAGTCATGGGGCTTGAACTCTGGGCCTGGGCACTGTCCACAAGCTGCTCAGATCAAGTTTACGGCTCAACCAATTGAGCCATAACACCACTTCTGGTTTTCTGGTGGTTCTTTGGAGATAATCGTCTTACAGACATTCCTGCCTGGGCCAGCTATGAACCATGATCCTCATATCTCAATGCGTAGTTACCGTTGTAGGCCTGTGCCACCGGAAGCCTGCTTAAGTAAGTCTCTCTCTCACTCTCTCTGTCTCTCTCTCTCTGTCTCTCTCTCTGTCTCTGTCTCTGTCTCTATCTCAGTAACTTGTTGAATTTGTCGTGGAGGAGTTGGCTCAGTGTCCCCATGTGGCTGGGACCCAATGCAACCCTCTCATTCTGGAGGTAGGCTGTGTGTCAGGATCATTCTCGCTTGGACTGTGGAACTAGCTCCCTTTGGTAAGCCCCTCTGTGCCTGGGGTAGACCGTGATGGTTACTCATTGTCAGTCTGTCCGGTGAGTCCTTCCCCACTACCCTCTGCTAAGATAGTTAAAGGAAAGTGGATGAGCAGGCATCTCATTGCCCAACTGCACAGCACTATCCCGAGCCTCTGATCCTCACTGCCACCTATCTGGCCAGACCCTAATTAGAAGATACTGAATTCACTCTATGTCTACTTCACGATGCTGTAGTGTGTCGTTTTGGGGAATAGACTCAGTGTGCAGAGGAAAGACCATAGTTCCAGCACCTCTTGGGGGATATTTGTTCTGTGACAGCGCAAAGTCATTGCTCTGAATAAGGAGGAAGCCGGCATCAGACTGAGCCAAAACAATGCTCAAATTTAGGTAGTCTGTTGAAGTACCAAACACACCCAGGTCTTCTTCCCACTCACAACAAGGAGGGTGCAATGCAGGTAGCCCAGCACTGGCCCTAGGGAGCTATCAATGGATGGTGATGGTCAGGTGCCAGTGGCTCTCACCTGTCATCCTGGCTATTCGGGAGGCTGAGTTCTGATGGTCGTAACTCAGAGCCAGCCCAAGTGGTAGAGTCTGTGAGATATTTTTTTTTTTGGTCCAGTCATGGGTCCTGAACTCTGGGCCTTGGCACTGTCCCTCAGCTCTTCAGCTCAAGGCTAGCACTCTGCCACTTGAGCCACAGCGACACTTCTGGCTTTTTTCTTTTTCCTTATGTGGTGCTGAGGAATCGAACCCAGGGCCTCAGGCATGCAAGGCAAGCACTCTGCCACTGAGCTACCTTCCCAGCCACAAGTCTGAGATTCATATCTGCCATAAGCTAACTCCCCCCCCCCCCCCGAATAATGCCAGTTTTGCTGCTGTGGCTCAAGTGATAGAGCCTCAGCCTTGAGTAAAAGAAGCCCAGGGATGACACCGAGTCCCTGAATCCAAGACCTGGGACTCACAAAAAATAAAATAAATGAATAGTGGGCACTTGTTATCTTACTACCAAAAAGGATGGATACATTCTTCTTTCTTGTACTTGTAGCCAAAGTAAGGGGCTTCCCTTGATGTTTCTCTCAAGCTCTCCTTCTCTCTATTATCACCCTGTCTTCAGTTGCAGGATAGAATTCAGATCATCCCACTTGATGTAACCTTAAGTACCCGCCCCTCCCCGCCTTTTTGGGGTGGGGATCCTGGATGTACTCACCACTGGGTGAAAAAAGCACCAGAGAGTTGGAGGTAGGTATCCCTGAAACTTATACTCACACACACACAAACACACACACACACACACACACACACACACACACACACACACACACGCTCTCTCTCTCTCTCTCTCTCTCTCTCACACACACACCTAGGTCTACTCTGACTAGCGTTTTCCAAAGATATTTTATCTCCTTGGATTAACTGACCTAGGAGAGGAACTTGATCCCCTATAAATTACTATTTTAACTAGGGCTTGCTAGTTGGCACGAGATAAACAGAAGCTCAAAGCAAAGGTTCTGGAGCCTGTCTGGCTCAGGCTCACACTTGAAATCCTGGCTCCTCGGTAGGCAGAGATCTGAGGATCAAAGATCGAAGCCAGCCATAAGCTGGAAGGCTGATAAGACTCTTCTCTGCATGGAACCACCAAAAATCCAGACGTGGAGCTGTGGCTCAAATGGTAGAGCAACAGCCTTGAGCATGAAAACTCAGAAAGACAGCTCCCAGATCCTCAGTTCAAGCCCAAAAAAGAACTGGCACGATTTGTTGCCCCCAGACTGCCTGGGCCTAAAGTGCCCTCTCACAGAGAGTGATACCGCACTGGTTCCTGGGTAGTGTATCAGAGCCTTCAGAAATTGGGTGGTGAAAGCCAGGCCTTCGCCTTTGTGCACTCTCAACCCACACCAGCTGGAAGGCAGAGCATGACAAGGCCAACAGCCTGCAGATTGGAGAAGATCCGCCTCTGCCAGTGTGATTGGAGCGGGCTTCTTAGAGGCAGCAGTTGAAAGGAGATCTTGCTTAACAAGGAGGATATGACAGGAAGCATAAAGAGAAGAGTTCCCATAGATAAAGGACAACATAGCGGAGCGTGTTCTTTTCCGGCCAGGGCTGCTGGTTAGAAACTCAGTAAAGCTGGGCAAGACTGTCTGAGACAGGCCCCAGGAGTCACAGAAGAACAGCTATCCAATGTTGGGATTTTGTCTTAGCAGGAGTGGGTTCACCTAGCACACAGGAAACCCTGGGTTCGAGTCCTAGGTCCAACATACACAGAAAAAGCCAGAAGTGGTACTGTGGCTCAGGAGGAAGAGTGCTCACATCAAGCAAAAGAAACTCAGGGATAGCGCCTGGATACCAAGTTCAAGCCCCAGCATTGTCAACGTAAAACTGCACTCCAAGGGACCTGGGTGACAGGTGCATGGCTGTGCCCTGTAGCTCTTAGTAGATCCATCCACGCTTTGTGTCTCCTTCTTTGACAAAGAGAATCTGGACACTCCTTCTGCCCTAGGCACCCCTGGACCCAGTTATCAGCAACCTTCCAACGTCTTCCACTGGGACATGGAGCAGCTTGCCCCAGAAATTCTCAGGTACCAGTTTGATGTGGCGGGGGATACAGGGCAGGCCTAAGAAGTCCTAGTGGGTCTGATATGCCCCAGACAACCAGGCCATCCAGAGGAAGCGGATGGGATCTTAGAAAGGGGTAGTGATGTGAAGGGGGCCCTTTAATGCCCATGGCCCTCCCCAGATTCTGAGCCTCCCTTTGCTGTCCCTGAGGGAGGTAGAGGAGGGTCTAGGTGGTAGTGTCTAGAGGAAGACTAGTTGGAAATTGTAAAGAATGAAACACCATAGGCCATGTGCTGATGGCTCATGCCTGTCATCCTGGCTACTCGGGAGGCTGAAATCCAGAGGGTCTTGTTTCCCAGCACATCCAGGGAATTGTAGGTCTTTCCTGCCTCTGGTGGCGAGGGTGACTCATGCTGTGTCCTATCTTTTTATCAGCTAGGACCCTGGCTGCATTACCCAGCATGCTGGTAGTGGTGTGGAGGAAGGGTGGTTGCCAGTGGCTCTGGCCAACTCGACCTTGATAGCTGACTGAAGGATCTCCATAAAAGGATAATCTGGGGCTACATGAGAGGTGAGTCCATGGTGGCTTGGATGTATTGTTCGATGTCTAGGAAATGTCAACATACCTTATCGTAGGCAAATCTAACTTCTGGCAAAAGCTGGGCCTCTCAGGTCCTTCTAGTCAATTCTGGATTCGCAGAATACAGAGGCATATACTTTAGATTCCAGACCCAGGGAACTGGGGGATGAGAGACTGGTATAGTACCTCAATGTTCTGGGGCAGTACTTTTGACCTGGATGAGCTGAGCTGCAACTAGGGGGCAGTTCTGAGTCATAATCAAAGTAAACTCTCAAGCCAGATCAAGTGGTTTCTCCCTAATTCCTTCTTGGGCTGAGGGGTTTTGGCCATGTCAGTTAGTTCCATGGAACCTGCCCCTCGATCTCAACATGGGGCTACAGGATCAGGGGAAGGACACTAGGGTTCCTCCTTGGTTGTCGGCCCATGATTGCAGACCTTCATCTGCCCCCTTCCCCAAGCACTGGTGAGGAAAGCAGGGCACCGAGTGCTCGGACTCCTGGGATAGTGACTGCTACAAGCAGCAGCCAGTTGGCTGCGGATTCCTGAGCCTAAAAAATTTTCATGAGCCCAACTCAACACCTGCCCAAGGTCTGACTGACAAATTTGCACTCTTGTGATACTCGTGTGACTAGACATTATCTGGTATGACATCTTACAGCTCCTGCCCCTCCTGGCCCCAAACTGTGGTCTGAGACAGTGACTTACTGCTCTGATCCACATTGCACCCATGACAGATTCCATTCTGATGAACTTCATGCCCCACGGCTTGATACTTCTCTGAATCTGTGGCCTGTTCTGTAGGCAATGGCCTCCAAACAGGCTTCTGTCAAGACTTGTAGCTCACCTAGACATTAGGGGACCCTCAGGGGCCCACTGCAAAGAACTCTGCCTAGAGCTACAGAGTAAGGTCTAAGCAGGCCAGGTGTTGGTCATGGGGCTTGAACTCTGGGCCTAGGCTCTGTCCCCCAGCTCTTCACCTTACCACTTGAGCCACAGAGCAACTTCCGGTTTTCTGTAGGTTCATTGGAGATCTGAGTCTCCCAGACTTTCCTGCCTTGGCTGGCTTTGAATAGTAATCCTCACATCTCAGCCTCCTGAGGAGCTAGGAGGACAGGCTGAGCCACCTGTGCCTCGATGATCTGGCCTTACACCACAGTGGACTAGGAGCTCCTGAAATCTTTTCTTTAATTTTCCTGTGCTAGTATTGGGGCTTGAACTCAGGGTCTGGGCTCTGGTCTCTAAACTTTTTCCTGCAAGGTTACCACTTTACCAGTTGAGCCACAGCTCCATTTCTGGATTTTGGTAGTTAATTGGCAAGAAAAGTCTCATTAACTTTCCTCTCCTGAGCTGGCTTGACCCTCGATCTATATCTGAGTCTCCTGAGTAGCTAGGATTTACAGGGGTTGAGCCACTGGTGGCATTGGGCTAGAAGCTTTTCTAAAGCAAGAGTTTTTCTCTGCGTTTGCCCTGACTCCTCCATGCAAAGGAGGCCTGAGGGTCAGGAGTTGTGAAAACAGGTTTCAAGCCACAGGAAATGGCTTTGGGTCCCTGGCGAAAAGAAAAGCTAATCTTCCCCCTGGGCACTATTCTGGGACCCCACCCTCTGCCCTGTGACTCAAGTCAACGCTGACCCAGCCTTGAATATCCTGCCAGACTTTTCTGAAGCCATAAAACCTTCATACCATTCACACCACCTGCACTACAGCACACCTCAGGACCTTTGCCCATGCTATACTTTCTTCCAGAGGCTCTCTGTCTTGTACCCACATATGAGAACTACTGTGGAATTTTGGCACTGGGTATATCACTTCCCGGAGAAAGTCTTTCCTTCCCTTCTCCATCTTTTTTTTTTTTTTAATATTGAGTTGCTAGAAATGGAATTTGTGTAGGCTGACTGGCAAATGCTCTATATTGGTGTGTGTGTGTGTGTGTGTGTGTGTGTGTGTGTGTGTGTGTGTGTGTGTGTGCGTGCCAGTGTGTGTGTGTGTGTGTGTGTGTGTGTGTGTGTGTGCCAATCCTGAGGTTTGAATTCAGGGCATGGATGCTATCCTATCCCTGAGGTTTTGTGCTGCAGGCTAGCACTGTACTACTTGAACCACAGCTATTCTTCTGGCTTTTTGTGTGTTTAATTGGAGAAAAGTTTCTTAAATTGACTTTTCTGCTTGCAATTAGGATCCTTAGATCTCTTCCTCCTGAGTAGCTTACAGGGGTGAGCCACTAGCACTGCCCTCTACCCTATCTCTTACCTATAACCTTGGCCCTCCTCTGAGACCCAGAAGAATATGTCTCACCAGGCTCAATTTTTTTTGCCAGTCTTGGTGCTTGAACTCAAAGCTCATACTTGGGAGAGACTCTAAACATGTGAAGACTGTGACAAATATTTCCATTTAATTATGTATCATGTTTCAACACTTAATATAATGTTAATGAAAAATGAGTCAATGTCCTAAATTATTGTGTATAATTTTATAATAGATGTGCAAAATATAATATTATGTGTATAATAATACTAAATACAATAATCAATAAATGAATCAAAGAAAAATAAAATAAAAAATCAATAATAAAATTTATAATATGAAATCAACATACATATATAAGTATATATCATGTATTACACATTTATAGAAATATTTCTTCCATTGCAGGGCCATCATTGAGGGCCTGGGCACTCTATCCTTAATCTCTTTTTTTTTTTTTAATTTAGTTTTATTTTTTTTTGTGAACATACTCTACAGAGTTGTTACAATTACATGGGCAGGATAATGCGTACATTTCTTATCAAGCATTGCAGCCTCTTCCTTTGTTTACACTTCACATCTCTTCCCAGCCTCCCTCCCACGCCCCACTAATCCTCCCCCTTCCCCCCACCCCTCACCAACGTTGTAAAGCTCGTTTTCGACATGACAAATATGGAACCAACCCAGATGCCCCTCAGTAGATGAATGGATCAAGAAAATGTGGTGTATATACACAATGGAATTCTATGCCTCCATCAGAAAGAATGACATTACCCCATTTGTTAGGAATTTGAAAAACTTGGAAAAAATTATATTAAGTGAAGTAAGCCAGGCCCATAGAAACATAGGTCCCATGGTTTCCCTTATTTGCAATATCTAGTATATTTATAAGTCAAGCGAAAAATTCAGATAATGTGATGTTAGGAAAATGAACCCTTAGATATCTATTTTAATGCTTTTTGCTTTCATGCATTTGTTTCTAACGCATTTATAAGATTATCTCTTTGTTGCTTTGTATGTCCCTCCCCCACAGTATAACCCCTACTTTCACTATTTTTGATGTCAATATAAATTGTGGAGGAGATGGGGAAAAACAAGTCCTTTAAGGATACAGGTGGATCTATCCTGAATTTCTTTTCCTCAAGGACAGTGGTCTTCGCTTTCACCCATGGTACAAAAGAGTTACCTGGACGGTGAGCTCAAAAACTAGCAATGGCAGAAATACTGGCCCCAGTTCCTAGAAAGTGACTTAATTTTTTTGATGGAAGCAGTTATGATTATTCAGTTCTATACTGAACATTAAAAAAAGCAGTGTAGAATTTTGTACAGCTATTCAAACATCCTTCCCTTACTTCCAAAGTGCTTCTCTGAGAACCGCATTGTTTCTCTCTTTTTTTGTATGTTTTTTATTGTAAAAATGTTCTACAGAGGGGTTACAGTTCCAGGAGAAACGTAATGAGTACATTTCCTAATGAGCATTGTTTACTCCTCCTGTGTTTTCACCCTACCATCCCTTCCCTCCCGTCTCCACAACTACCTCCCCCTGCTGAGGTCAGTGACATAGTTTTTCATTTTTGGTTGGCACGGGGTTTGAACTCAAGTAATGGCAACACTTCGCTCACATTGCTACAGATTTACCAAGACCCTGAGTTCAAATCCTAGGCTAGAAACGAAAACTTGCAGAAATTCCAAACCAGTGAGCTTTATTTTTTTTTAATTTAGTTAAATAATTATACATATATATATATTGATTTTGGCCAAGCATGGGGCTTGAACACAGGTCGTGGAAATTCTAATTCAGCTTGAATCTCCCTTTGCTGGGGTGTAGTCTCTGGACCCATAGCCGATCCTGGGATCCTGGGCCAAGAGGGCTTTAAGGAAGAAAAAACCGTTGGAAAGCACAAAAAGTGGTAAGCTGCAGAGAGCTGGGGTTTTACGATTTTTTCCTTTGGCCAGTGACCATCCTGGGTTTGAATGACAAAGCTGCAATGTGGACCTGACCTGCCATTGCTGGTGGCTGGTGGGCTATCAGTGAAGCCATAGGCCAACCTGTCAACATAGGCCCGGGGTTGAAATCGCAGTTCGGACAGCAATCCCAGGAGATCAAAAGAGCCTCATTCCTATGCATAGGAATACTGATTGAAAGAGTAGTTTATACATCGGTCTACTCTGAAGTTGGATGCAGTAATCCTATAATGCTGATTGAGCTTAATGAATAGTTTATTAAGCATGAAAAGAACAATATTCCTTCAATGGTGGTTTAATAAATACCTAAGAGTTGGTAGGAACATAGTGGGTGTCATTCTGTCATCCATAGACGGCTATGGAATTCTTGTTTTTTTGTTTTTTTTGGTCCGGTCGTGGGGCCTGAGCTCTGGGCCTGGGCGCTGTCCCTCAGCTCTTCAGCTCAAGGCTAGCGCTCTACCACTTGAGCCACAGTGCCACTTCTGGCTTTTTTCTTCTTGTTTATGTGGTGCTGAGGAATCGAACCCAGGGCCTCATGCATGCAAGGCCAGCGCTCTACCACTGAGCCACCTTCCCAGCTCGGCTATGGAATTCTTTACAAATATATATATTTATTTGTATACCTCCGTATGCCTATCCATGTATCGCTGTTTTGGCCACACCTGGGGGTCGATCTCAGAGCCTGGGAACCACCTGACATCTTCATTGGCTAGAGGCTGCCATGCTCAAACTCACCCAATCATGAATTGGGCCTGCTAGGCACTAAGTTCAGATTCTGGCACTGCCAGGCATTATGGAGAAGACATCTAATATCTAGATGTTATGTGACCGGATGTAAACAATGTAATAAATGGTATAGGTGTCATCAGAGTCAATAAAATAAATTCTAAATAAATGAATGACACAAGAAATAAAATAAATAATCACACCAAACACAATATGGACTGAACATCTGTAAGGAAGTAAAAATACTATCTTTAAAATATATATAAGGAGGGCTGGGAAGGTGGCTCAGTGGTAGAACTCTTGCCTTGCATGCATGAGGCCCTAAGCTCGATTCCTCAGTACCACATAAGCAGAAAAAAAAGCTGGCAGTGGCACTGTGGCTCAAGTGGTAGAGCACTAACCTTGAGATGATGAGCTGAGGGACAGCACCCAGGCCCATAGTTTAGGCCCACATGTGGACCCCCCAAAAATAATATAAGGAGTATCTTTTCCAGGCCTGAGTCTTGAATTCAGTCCCCCTATGCGGAGGGAATGGTAGGAGATCCTGAGGTACTCTTTTCTGGCCTGGGAAAAGTCATGGAATGTTATTGATCTCATCCTTGAATGAGTAGTTTGTGCATGATGCAAGTAGGAAATGATAGGCAAGACTCATGGGTTATCGATTATTTATAAAGAAGTTGATGAACCATGAAAATAATCATAACAGTCATGAAATGGAGGCATCAGGAACGATCCAAGAATCAGTAGTCACGCAGATTGGATTCCACCACAGGTTACCATATAGCCTACTCTATACAATTGTGTACTTATTTGCATACTACCTTCCGCTTATGAATGGATGACTGTTGTGCTCCCCGCTGTCCCCTGAGGGGCAGGCTCAATAGCAGGTTCCAAAGGCTGGTGTGCTCATGTGGACCCATTCACCATTTGTTCCTGCTAGGTCCCGAGTTCAGATTCCCCGCCCTGCCAAAAGATTCATCTTGATGTCAGAAGTCAATTATTGCACCTGTTTTTTTTTCCTGTGCAAGTCCTGGATCTCAGCTAGGATGGAAAATGCTTGGGCCACCCTGTGGCCATGGGAATAACTTGTTATCCATGTTATACCTGTCATCATATACTCAAGAAAATACACAATACATCCATGAATAGCATACAAAATAAAGAGAGTAACTACACTCAATGCACGATGCAGTCCACATACGGATGTGAATATACATCCCATGTTTCAATGATCATTGAGGACTATTTTGGCCTACCTGGGGCTCGATCTCAGTTCCTGGGAATGGCCCAGCTCCTTTAGTGGCTCACAGTCTGGTGTGATCACGTGGACCCATTGGGCAGTTGGGCCTCCTAGGCCCAAAGTTCGAATCCCAGCATTGCCAAAAATTCACCCTGATGTAAGAAGGCAGTCGTTGCACCTGTTTTCCCGTACTGTGCAAGTTCTGGGGCTCAGCTAGGAAGGAGAATGTATACGCAACTCTATACTCATGGGAATAGGTTGTCATCCAGTTCACCACAGTTATATCTCAAGGAAATACACAATACATCAATTAATAAAACACAAAACTAAGAGAATGACTACACCAAACACAAGATGCCTCTCGCCCATGTTCGGAAATATATATCCACTGTTTACTTATGTATTTATGACTACATTGGCCCCCACCAAGGCTCCATCTCAGGTCCCAGGAATGGCCTTGTTCCTTAATGCTCACCATTACCCATTCACCAATTGGGCCTGCTAGGCTTTGAATTCAAATTCCTGCACTACCAAAAGATTCATTCTGATGTGAGAAGCCTATGGTGACACAGGTTTTCCTGTCCTGTGAATGTCCTGGGTCTCATTGAGGATGGAAAATGCTATATAGGCAACTCTTAGCCATGGGAATAGGTTGCCATCCATGTCAGCAGTTATATCTGTCACCCCATATGCAATAAAATACACAATACATCCATGAATAAGACACAATATAGAACGAATAACTACACTGAATGCAAGATGCATACCACACCTGTAGGTAAAGAGAAATTCTATGTTTTAAAAAGGTGGTCTTGTTATTTTGTCCAGTGCTGGAGCTTCAAATCAGGCCTTGCACCAGGCCTGACATTCTACTCTTCAAAGATGGTGAGCTTCCCCTTTTCTTACAATGCAACAGAGTTACCCAGACCTGAGCTAAAATCCCAACACTGATGAAAGATTCATCCTGATGTCAGAAGCCAGTCGTTGTGCCTTTTATCCTCTCCTGTGAAAGTCCTGGGTCACAAATATGATGGAGAACGCATAGACAACACTGTAACCTTGGGAAAAGGTTGTCATCCATGTCAGCACTGTTATACCTGTCACCATGCTTTTCAAAGTACACAATACCTCCATGAATTAGAGACAAAATAAGGAGAATAATTGCACTGAACACAAGATGCTGACCACACATGTATGTCAATATAGATCCTGTGTTCAAATTATGAATTTCTGACTATAGTTGACCACCCTGGGGATCAATGTCAGATTCTGGGATTGGCCACACTCCTTAGTTGTTCACAGGTTCGTATGATCACCTTGACTGATTGGCCATTTGGTTTTGCTCTGTCCTGAGTTCAGATCCCAACACTACCAACAAGTGGATTGTGGAGTAAAGAGAGTGTGAAACTTTTTTTCCTTTTCTCTGAGAATCCTGGGTGCCAGGCATCATGGAGAACATTTCTACAAATCTAGATGTTCTCTGATAGGTTGTCATCAATGTAATAAACAGAATGTGCAAATAAATGAATAAAACAAAAGATACAAGGAACAACCACACCAAACATGTATGGACTGAACATCTTTAGGTAAGCATAAATTCTATCTTTACAATATATAGATATAGTAGGTTTTCCAGGGCTGGTTCTTGAATTCAGGACTAGTGAACAGGCCTGACTTTTTTTTATCTTCATGAAAGGTGAGCTTCCCCTTTATCCACATTGCTGCAGATTTACCCAGATCCTGAGTTCAAATCCAAAGCCTGTAAGAATAAACTGTGTGAATTGCAAGACAGGGAGCTAATGTTTTTCTCAGCATGGGGCTTGAACTCAGGTCGTGGCAACTCTGCCTCAGCTTCGATCACCCTAGGATGGGGTGCAGCCACTGGACACACTGGTGCTTCTGGGATCCTAGACTCCCACGTGTTGCAGGGAAAACATGCACAGAAAAATTGTGGGCTTTTAGGTTTTCTTCCTTTGCATAGTGACCCTTCTGGGTCTGAATGACACTGTTGCAAAGGGTATTTCACCTTGCATTGCTGAAGGCTGGTAGACTATCAGGGAAGCCATAGGTCCACGTGGCAACATAGGCCCTCATTTTGAATCCCCATACTGACACCAACCAATGGCAGGAGGTACTAAGAAACTGGTTCCCATCCAAAGAATAACACTGGAATTTTGTCAATGTCCCAGTTGAATGAGTTGATCATGAATGATGAGCCTATAAAATTAAACAGCAGCATTTCAGAAGGCTGATTGATTTTATTTAATATTTATGAAGCATTAAAAGAATATTATTACTTACAGGAACACAATAATTTCAGGATACTGAGTTCTTTCATTAATATTTTAAGGATGAAAACAATAACATTAATTACATGGACGCATAATAAATACCCAGGAATTGGTAGGAATATAGTCTAAATAACTGAATAATGTATAGACATCGCTGGCACTCTATAAACATATATATATATATATGTTAGCATACTGCCATCTGCATGTCAATCTGTTCTTCGGTTAACTGCTGGGGCTCGTTCTCAGGTCCTGGGAACAACCTGTCACCTCAATTTGCCCCAGGAAGGCATGTTTGCACTCACCCATTCATGAATTTGGCCTTGTAGGGCATGAGTTCAGATGTCAGTGCTCCCAAACAATGAATCGTGGAGTAAGAAGCTGATGGTGACACATGGTTTCCTTTACTGTGAATCTTCTGTGTGTCAGGTATGAAGAGGAATACATATGTAGACCTATATCCTATGTAGTCAATGTTCTATGTGCTATAATAGTCAATACAATAAATGGTCAATATATGAATAAAACAAAAAATAAAATAACTACACTGAACGCAATATGGAGTCAACGTATGTATAAAAATATAAAACATATATGTAAATTGTACATGAATAGGGTGTTTTCTAGTGCTGGTGATCGATTTCAGGCCTAAGAAACAGACTTGAATTTCTTGACTTTAAGGACGCAAGCTTCCTCTTCCCACAGTGCAACAGAGTTACCCAGACTATGAGTTCCAATCCCAGTCCTGGTAGAAAAAAACGTCACCTTTATAGTAATTGAGGCCCAATTCTTAGGTATTTCATCATGCCTCCATTTGATGAATGCGATTGCTTAAATGCTTAATAAAATATTAACTAAAATCGATCAGTGTGGTGTAATATAATTGTGTATAATTTTATCCTAGAATCATTCAAGAACTGTTCATTCAATCATGACTTGCATCACATTACATTTGTAATCATATGGATAGGAACAAGTTTCTTAGGATCTCCTACCATTTGGAGGTGGCACGACCAGGATTCGAATTGTGGGCTCCAGCTCCCACCACCTCAACCCGAGGATTGGGAACTCACCAGTCTGTCCAAGAACGTCAACAAGACCAATGATTAGGCAGGCACCAGTGGCTCTCTGCAGTCCTCCTTGATACTTACAAGGCTGTGATAGTAGGATCATGGACAAAGTCACCCTAAGCAGGAAAATCCTTGAGACCCTTGTCAAACTTCAATGCCAACAAAGCCAAAAGCCTTGTGGCTCTAGTGTAGAGGACCAGCCTTGAGCAAAAGCAGCTCATGAACTGTGCCCAGACCCTGAGTTCAACGTCTGGGACTGGCAACATACAGAACTGGAAAACAATCTGGGTAGCCATCCAGTTAAAGCAGGTCACCCTCTTGTCTCCAACTGAATTGGAGAGAATTCCCTGGGAAAAGGGCTTGGAGAACTGCTGTCATCTTGACTCCGCCCATGCTGCTTGCTTCACAGGATTCTGGCCACAACCCTATTTTTTCATGCTTCTTTCTGACCAATGGGATACAAGAATGGTGGCCATGCCCACATTCCATGCTGCCAGGTAGCACTTGGATTCCCTCTGTTAGTTTACACCTCTACCAGCAGTTGAGGAAGTTAGGGGTGGCTGAGAGGTGAGGAAGAGACTCAAGGTGACTTTGGAGTATAGTAGAAAATTGATGCTCCCACCCCCACCCGGCCACTCCCTTCCCTTCACACAGTGCCAGGTTTCAAACCTCAAGCAATGTCATGCTGCCAGCCCGGCCAAAAACCCTGACCTGGTCCCTGCCCCTATTCTTCTGCTCTGGGCCCACGTGTCCACAATGCTGCTGCCATCGATGCTGCCCCAATTGGAGCAGCTGCCAACAGCTTTTCCCAGCAGCACAGGTGAGTTTCCACCCCAACAACAACCTACCCTGGGTCAAACACCCGTCTGGGGGCAACAGGACCCCCTGTTTGTTTCCTCTCCCTGGCTTTGATGAGCCAACTTTCTGTCTTGAGGATTTCTGAGATAGAAACTAAAAATATTCTCAGGCTGGGCTGGATCGCTGTCCTCCTGTGAAAGGTATGCTCCTCCAGGCCTGGTCCTCTGTAGTTGGGATGGTAGACATGTGGTGTCATGCTCAGTCATCAGTTAAGATGTATTATCCCAAACTCAGTCCATAGCAGTGGATTCTTGACCACACCTGAAGCTCTTGGTAGGGCTTCAACCATTGCACCTCAGTCTCCTCACAGGACAGTTGTGAGGAAACAAGGGATTTATACAGACCGATCTCTGTAAAATGGCTAGACAGAGAGGGAGTGGCCTTCAGATAAGGTGTTGGCAATTCTGTGAGCATATGACAGGAAGATACAAGAAAGGGCTTAGGTGGGGCCTGCTATTAATCATGCAACAGGTGTGGGATTATGAACCGAAACATGGCTCTCTTTCATTATTACCCTATCCCAATGAGGACGGAGATCCTTCACTTTGTTCAGTTTTGCAGCTGGGGAAACCGAGGGACAGATAAGCCAGGTGACCTACTTATGACCTCAAGTTCACAGGAAGCTCGGCCTGACTTCTCTACCATGCTCCCTAGGACAATGGGTGCTATTCAGTCCACTTCTTGTGGTGGGAAGTCCACTTCTTTCAGTCGTGGTTCTTTAATTCTAGGATTGGGCACTGTTCCTGAGCTCCTCAGCTCAAGGCTACCGCTTTATCACTTGAGCCCACAGTGTCCCTTCCACTTTTCTGGTGGTTCTTTGGAGATAAGATTCTCACAGATGTTCCTGTCTGGGCTGTCTATGAACCATGATCCTCATATCTCAGCCTCCAGTGTAGTTAGGATTAGAGTATTATGCCACTGGCACCCGATTTACGTGTAATTCTGATTCTCTGTCTCTGTCTCTGTCTCTCTCTCTCTCTCTCTCTCTCTCACTGTCGTTCTCAGGAACTGGTAGAATGGGTGCTGTAGGAGGGGGGCCAACGTCCCCAGGTGGCTGGAACCCAAGATGGCGCACTCATTCTAGAGGTGGGCTGTGGGTCAGGAGCTGTCTCATTCATCATGTTGATACATCTCCATGATGTAAGCCCTCTGTGCCCATGCAAGACTGTGAGGGTTGTTCATTTTCCATCTAGTCTTACTGGATTTATTATATTGTATTCTTTTCTACATTATTTTCTAGCACCTGGCCAATATTATGGTACATATTTGCTGAATGAAAATGTAATGTCAACTTAAGAAAGTCATTTAGGGATCTGGGAATGTGGCTTCATGATATGGTGATTGCCTAGCATGCATGAAACCCTGAATTCAATTCCTCAGTACCACATAAACAGAAAAACACTGGAAATGGTGCTGTGCCTCAAGTGGTACAGTGATAGCCTTGAGAAAAACGCAAAAAAAAAAAAAAAACCAAACCAAAACAAAACCAAAAAAATTTAGTTTGTAAATGCAAAATAAAGAACCCATACTTGGAATATATAATTGCTCCTGCCATACTGACACCTAACAATAGTCCCTAATTCATGTACTTTTACTTATATTTGGATATTGTGTTGAAAAAAAGTTTTTTTCATTAGGTCACAGCAATTAATGTCTTGCATGTGCTTAGATGTCAAGTGAAGATTAATTCTGGAAATTCAAAGATTCCAGGTTTTTGAACGGTCTCTGCTAATCACAAAGAGAAGGGTAGTCTAAGTGAGATTTGGAAATCTTTTTGGTTATTCATTGCACCAAAACGGCAGAGGCAAATTAACAGTTGTGACAGAAGAGAAGGAATAACTCCAGAGTTAAGTAATAAATGATAGTAACTAAGGTATACCAGAAACAGTTGTAGAAAACCATTTTTGGTTATTGAACAAATAGTTATCAACTAGTCTTATTCCTCATTACCTTTAACATTCTCAATCTCTTAGGCTACTTCTTAATCTCTGCCTAATAAATGTATCTCCTTCTGTGCTGCTTTTTCTTACTTTAACTTCTTTGCTTTCTAAAAATCTCAGTCTTTCTATATTTCTCTATGAACATTCCTGATACTAAATACACCTACACAGATGGCAGAAAATGCTAATGTAAGGGTCCCCAACTCATGAGTCATTAATGAAACAATGTGGAAAAGGAGGACATATTTATTGTTACTTCAAATTTTCTGAAAAGCTGCAATGCCATCATTTGATTCAAATTTCCATTATTTGTCTACATAGTGTCATTCAGTGCACATAAACGCAAATATGAGCTGGGTGCTGGTGGATCAGGAGACCAGAGGATTGTGGTTCAAAGCCAGCCTGGTCAGGAATGTCCATGAACCCTTATCTTCAGTTAACCGCCAGAAACCCGGAAGTGATGTTGTAGCTTAAGCGATAGAGCTCTCGACTTGAGCTGAAGAGCTAAGGGAGTGTGCCCAGGATCAGAGTTCAATCCCCACAACCAACAAAAAGTGCAAATATTACCTTAAGTTTCAAAGGAAGGACAAGATCAATAATCTTCCCAAGCAGAAAAAATAATTTCAAAATGATTCAGTGCACCTACTTTTGCTGAGTTTTTTAAGTTATGGCTTCTTTGCTAGACATATTCTCTTCCTTTATAAATTGTCAAATACTAGCTTTACAATAAACTTCATCTAATATTTTTTGTTTCAAAAGAGAAGTCTACACAGTTGATGTCACTTAGCTTTCTTACTATCTTAATTCAAAGCCAAACCAGGCAGGAGAGTCTGTCAAACTCTTATCGCAAATTGAACACCAAAAAAAGAGAAGTGGAGTTTTGGCTCAAGCAGTAGAGTACTAGCTTTGGGGGCAGGTGGGCAGGAAAGACAACTGTTCAGGGACAGGATCCAGCCTCTGGGTTCAAGACCCAGAACCAGCACCAACTAAACAAACAAGCAAACAAAAATCCCAGATAATTCTTTGGGACCCTCTTTAAAGGTGTACTGATCAGAGAAGAGGCTTCTTTTGCTGATCATATTGACTGGATCCTGATTTTTGGAATCCTTATTGCTCTGGAGATCTCAGGACCAGACCACAGGAATTGATAACTGACTCCTGCATCAAGAGAATCATTTCAGGGGTGAAATATCCACCCATAAGACACTTTAAAACCTCCATGTCTTTGTTCCTTTGCAGGAGAACACTTTTAAAACAACGTTATTTCCTTTTGTTCTATGCCGGCCTTCAAATGGTACATTATTTCTTTTTGTAACACTATGAACTAGAAGTTTAGAGAAAAAATTTATATGAGTAAAGAACACACTCAAAAAAGCCAGGGATAGAGTTTCCTTCAAGGTTTGGGATACTTTTCTTGTACAGTAAAAAGGAAAGCACAAGATAACTTGGACTTTGTTTTTCCTCTATGTTCCATTCCTCTCCTGGGGTCAGTTTCTACATCCAGTAACAGTTACTTCCAGTAACAATCAATGGTGCTGCTTGAGGTGTAATGAATGTTTTCTGGCTTCATTGCAATAACACTATAACACCTATGGACCTGAGGTAACACGTGTTTCAGAGACATCTTATTAAAGAGAAAATATGAAATTTATATTGCTTATAAATACATTATACACGAGTACATTGAGCTCAAACTTTATAAGTTCTCTGTAAATTAAGGCGAATTTTAAATGGGAATAAGGTTCTCAGAACATTCATTTTGTGAGTGTACGTGCTGTTCATTATTTCCCAAGTATACATGTGCTAACAGTAAGGGAAACAATAGCAATAATAGGAGAAAGAGAAATTCTGTGTTTAAGTATAAAGGTTCAATACAATATAGAAGACTACAAATAAGGCAACATTGAAACATTAAAGCCAAGTCCAGTATGTGGATTTATGGGAGTGATATATAGAAAGCAAGACTCCTACGTGGAACATGAAGTATGAGGCCACTCCCATTCTAAATCATGCTTGCTAATCATGCAACTTTGTAGAAAGTAGAATGGAAGAATAATTTTGTTTCCAATGCAAGTCAGATATAAGAGCATGGATTTAACTAGAAAAATGTCCATCTTGTGAGAGCAGGGATTGTGCTAGAAATGAACTGGAGGCTAAGATCACATTTCTTTTTTTTCTTTACACACACCCACACATACACACAGACACACACCCACACACCCCCCATATATATATATATATATATATATATATATATATATATTTGTTGGCGGTGGTCTTGGCACTTGATCTCTGAGCCTGTGAGCTGTCTCTCTGCTATTCAGCTCAAGCTAATGCTCTACCACTTGATCCACAGTGCCATTTCCAATTTACTTTTAGTTAATTCGAGAAAAGAGTCTCTGGGCCTTTCCTACCTGGGCTGGCTTTGAACCTCAATCCTAATATATCACCATGACCCAGCTTATGATCACATTCCTAACAGTGTACACTCAAAATATGTAATGTGTGTGTTCATCTATCTTTATAAGAATTCTTTAGTGAGGGGCTGGGGAGGTGGCTCAGTGGTAGAGCGCTTGCTTTGCATGCATGAGGCCTTTGGTTCGATTCCTCAGCACCACTTAAGCAAAAATGAAAAAAGCCGAAATTGGCGCTGTGACTCAAGTGGTAGAGTGCTAGCCTTGAGCTGAAGAGCTGAGGGACAGAGCCCAGGCCCAGAGTTCAGGCGCCATGACTGGACCCCCCACCAAAAAAAAAAAAAAGAAAGAATTCTTGAGTTAAAAATCTGGGCGACAGCTTAGACATTACCCTCAAAAAATGTTTGTAGTTTAAAAGTTGATACTCCTGGAGAAACAAAACCTAAGAATGTAAAGGAGTCTGGGAAGTTCAATTTGCATCCAGCCTGGGCAGAACACTCTTTGCAACAGTATATAAAATTAAGCAGTCAAAATCTGGATTGGAACAATGACTCAAGTGATGGAATACCAGTCATGAGCAAGATTGCTGAATAAGAGCTTGATGCTTTTGCCTATATACATACAAACATATACATACACCCAGAGGCACTTATATGTGCACACACAAATATACAAATGAAACAACTCTCAGAATGTATAGAAAAGTTAGAAAACAATAAATATAGTGCTGACTAAGACTAGAATCAAGTGATAATCTTTAATATTAGAAAGTCCTCAAATGAACTTCCTTCAAATAAGTTTGAGAATATTACATTGGTAGGGATCAGAAATAGTAAGAGAGTCGATAGTCATTATTAAAGGTATGGGATCCACGGAGGAACGAATCAGAGATCCGGCAGGTGCATCTGAAAATGTTCATATCCTGTATCAAATGTTAGAACATCTTTGAAAATAGTAGATATAGTCTAAGCAATCACTCTGGTGTATAATATTACTGAAGAAGTTCAGAATTGGTAGTCTGTATCTAGATTAAATAAAACAAGAAACTATGACAGGGCAATGTCATACAAGCCTATAATTCTAGCACTGAGATTAAGACAGGAGATTAGAGAATGGAATTACATAGTGATACCTTCCCTGGACCAAGGTGTATAATTTTGTCTTAATAAAACAAAACAAACAAGAAAGGAATTTTGTCATTATGTTTTGAGAAGTCAAATTTCCTGTTGAAATGCAACTCATACTTAATCCTTACTTGTGTTTTAAATTCTCTCTTCATTAAAGAATGCTCCTAGATGCAAAATGACTCATGATTCCCATCCAAAATTTGAAAAAGTAAGTTATCATCATTCTGTTGTATCCCAAAGAAATGATGAAGAATTACAAAAGCTTAAGCCTGGAAAAATAGCAAAGTTCGTCTAATGTAAGGTTTTGAAGATCTTGCTAAATTAGAATTTAGATTTAAAATAAATATTTTGGTTTTGTTTGTAATTTTATATTTTATAGGTTTCTACAAAATTCTTTTTAAGTGGAGGGTTTAATTGACATTCACAAACGATTTTGCATTCTATGTGCCTAGAATATTCTTTCAAGAGAGTTATAATTAGAACTTAGCTAATAGATAATTCCAACAGTTCATGTATAAAATGATAATGTGAATGTTGTAGACAGCTGCCAACAAATTGATGGTATGAATTTATAAATTTAGAATAAGAGCAATTTTTGGAGTCTTTGGTATAAAATGGTATGAAGAGAATAATCGTGTGACATCTTTTTTCTTCTACATGTATGTAACACAGGAAGCAATTTCCTTAATTATTTGCTACTGTATACACTGAGAAAAATGTTAGGTTTGGGGTTTGTTTTTATTTTTGTTTTATTGGTTTATCCTAGGGCTTTTACTCTGGGCCTGGACACTGTCTCTGAGCCTGTTTATGCTCAAGGCTTTTGCCCTAACACTTCAACCTCAGTGCCACTTGCATCTGGCTTTTGCTGAGAAGTTTATTGGAGATAAGAATCTAGGGAATCTTCTTGCCTGGGTGGGCTTTCAACTGTAATCTTCTGATCTTAGCATCCACAATTTATATGATAGCTAAAAAATTATAAATATAAATAATATTTGCAAGTGTTCTGATCTCAAGAATACCAGTGGGGAGGAAATGATGCAACCCAGTTTATTGTGGTGTTCTTATCAGAACATGTACGGCATCACATTAGCAGAGTTGTATTTTTTCACAATAGAGATAAGCTATTCATGATATAAATTAAGGGAAGTTTGAGGTGGACCCTAAAAGTTGAAAATTTTGTGCTAGGATGACTCTATATCATAAATATTGGTATTGGTGGTCATAAAAATAATAGCTTATTGTGATAAACAATTGCTTACTCTTGAAGAATTAATTATTACCGATGCTGCATAGTTTTATCCTCTACCAAAATGTGGTTATTTTTCTGTTGACTCTCAATCTGTAACACCCCATTGGAAAATGCATCTATTGCAGAATTAAATAACATGCAAGCCTGTATTGTTTTGAATCTCTCAGGTATGCAATCTTCCGCATTTGAAAATGAGTAGTTACTAGTCATTGGAATGTTGACGAACACATATATTCTGTCTTCTTAACAATTTATTTACTTTTACAAGTTATTGGTTTCCATAGAATTAAACTGTTTTCGCTTTTAGTATGAGAAAGTACTATATTTATTCTTTTTTCAAAATATTGGTAAGTATATTGTGAAAATATTGTCTAGTTGGATAGCATTCAAGTTGATGGTCCTCTGATTAAAAAGGGATAATTAATTCAAATTAGACACCAAACAGTATAGATTTTTAAAAAGTTACTACATAAAGAATAATATGTACTATACCAATACAGTGAAATTGTATTTCATGCAGCTTATTTTTTAAATTTAATTTTATTGTCAAAGTGATGTACAGTGGGGTTACAGTAATTTTAAGGTAGAGAATACATAACTTTTCAAACTTGTTACCCCCTCCCTCATTTTCTTCACAGTTTTCCTTCACCCCAATATCCCTCACAAGTTGTAATGTACATTTCCAACATATTGTCTTGTGAGTATTGCTATTGCATTGGTTTGCCTTTGTCCTTTGTCCCACCATTTTGTTGTTCCTCTTCCCTTCCCTAATTAAGGTAAATATATACACAATACACATTTTATCAAAATCAAATACAGCAGGGAACAAAGCTTAGGGGAACACCCCAAAAGAAAATAGAAATCACATAGTACATTAAAAACAACAACTGCAAATAATACTCTCTATTTCCATATCTTGGAGTTCATTTTGCTTAGCATCAGCTTATAAGGTTATATATATGTACAACAAAGCCACTGGAAAATAATAGTTTCATGGACACTATATCATGAAAACAACATGTTAACTGTTTTTGATGACAAAGGTGGAGTTAGGATTGATGAATTCAAGGTTCTAATAAAGGAATTTCAAAAGAGTTTTAAAATTATGACAGGTAGGCTAGGAAGGTGGCTCAGTGGTCGAGCGCTTGCCTTGCATGCCTGAGGCCCTGGGTTCGATTCCTCAGCACCACATAAGCAAAAAGAAAAAAAAGCCGTAAGTGGCTCTGTGGCTCAGGTGGTAGAGCGCTAGCCTTGAGCTGAAGAGCTGAGGGACAGCGCCCAGGCCCAGAGTTCAAGCCCCACGACTGGACCCCCCCAAAAATTATGACAGGTAAATTTTAATTTGTTCAAACTATTTTTTAACAACTTAGCCTATTAAGAAAATTTAAAATTGCTTAGGAAAATAGGCTTTCATGCAAAGTAATCAATGGAGACTTAGCCCAGAGGGAGAAAAATGGGTGAAGATGGCTCATTTTCACACTAAACAAACAAACCTCAGAAACCTTGCTATAAATCCTGTAGGTTCCCTTGAGAATTGTCCTTACCCAGGAAATCTACTCACTATGTGAAACAAGGTTGTAGTGGAATGTAAATTCAACGTTCTTAAAAAAAGACAGCAAAATTTGTGAATTGACTTTAATTACCAAACAGTAATTCTCTGAAAAAGATAATTTGGGTCAAAATACTTAGGGAGAAAGTGCCCTCAACAATGAAAGTAGGTATTAGGTTTACACTTTTCTGTTTGTAATATTTTCTACAATGTCTTTGCATGTGAAGCACTAAACTACAGAGAAAAACCTGACTGGATACTTGAAACCAATGATTTCACATTTCTTAGTAGCTCAAAAATATAATATCCTTATTAACATGAGGTAGTGAAGACTTCTCTTATTACATAAGCCAAAAAGTTTTGGGATCAGAAACAAATTGAGCAAATTGAAAAGGCAAGAAAACGCGTTCTTAGAAGCCCTAGCTAAGCCTATTGGCTTCAGCAGTGGAGGGAGGCCAAATTTTTGGATATATTGCCTTAATATTTTTGCTACCTAAAGTGATTTTTCTGAGCCTATTTAGCTCACTACAATTTAGAACGGATTGAATGAAGACATGAAAATAAATTCCACATTCAAATAAAAGAGTTTTTAAAAGGGAAACCATGAAGATGTAGCAGTGGGGAAGGACTTATAGTCCTTCACCTTCACTAGACTTGAAGCCAAGAATCTGTGATTAGTTGGAAATCAGGCAAGAGCTAAGAGGAGGACAGAGAAATAGGACATAGGAGCATTGTCCTTTTGTAAAAGACACTGTCATCCAAGGTATGGATGATTTAGCTCTATTCTTTTCCATACATCTTTCTGAACAAATGCAAGACCAAGAGAAAGATAATCTATTGAAATAATTTTGGAAAGAATAACTTCACTGATCCTGATATGGTATCTAAAGAGAGTCTTAAGAGAGAAGATAAAAGTGAAGTATTCTTCGGTTTCCTCTAAGCATCTTGTTAGCAAAGTATATCTTTGAGATTAGAAGTGATGGAACCAAAAAGTGGTGGAGTACCCATTTTTGAGGGGACTTTAGAGACAAGAAGACTTTCAAGGTAAAAGAAAAAAGAAAAAAAGTAAAGCTAAATATTTGTGATCACAGCTTCTTGGACTGGTATTTTGGAGACAAAGTTTTACATTAAAGATTGTCCTCATTAACATTGATGCTGGGTTTCTGTGGCAACCAAATGAAAGGGGGAAGTTTAATGGACTCACTTGGACAAGTAAACAGCATGATAGAAAAAAATGGCAAATAATATTTAGTAAATTACTTTGAACAATTACTTTGCCAGAACAAAGAAGGAAAAAATATAATTCAAAATCACTTGACTTAAAATTATGAATAAAAGTAGTCAAGAGAAATGAGAGAAAACATAGAGGACTGTTTTCTCTCCAGTGGAGTAATGGGTTCTTGATCTTGTTTCTTCCTTTTTATCTTCACAAGCTATCAAGTGTGGCTCAGGACTGGAGTATCCAGTTCAGGCCAAGAGAATTCGCAGAAGAAAATATTTGCAGCAGATGTAGGTGATTTATAACCTTAGACAATCTATTTAAATCTGTTAAAAATCCTCCTCTACCCTAAACTGCCTACTTTAAACAGCTTTGCATGCTTTTCCCAAGATTGTCCTTCATTAACTATTTAAAATTTTCAGAGGTCATAATTATACTCTATAAAGTTTGCTGTGTGGTTGTGCTTTTTGTGTGTTTTTGTTGTTGTGTTTTTTTTTCACTGAATTTCAAAAGGTTGTGCAAATGTGTTACAATTAAATATGTCCTTCTAATTGTCCAATGATCCTTGATCAGAGTCACTCCTTCTATCATTCACAACCAACCCCTTCTACAAGATTTATTTCCGATTTACCACGTTCTTTGTCACATGTGTACGTTGAGTATTCTAGCTGTATTTGCTTCTTGTTCCATTTTCATTAATTCTATGTCTTTACTATTATTCTTTTCTGGTTTCAACTTCCTGATAGTCATTCTGATAAACTTGTCTGCTAGTACTTTGAAAGGTTTATATACATTCCATGGAGTTTATATCCTGCATATACTTGAACTGATGTCAGCTTATATTTCCATAATTTATTTATCTGAAGTAACAATTTGTAAGAGTGGAGACCTGAAGCACCTAGACATGATTATATTCCCCTCCATTTGGAAGATTAATCTGTAGTCAAAAAGAAAGTTTAAAAATGGCTTAGAATGTATTCCTAACTACCAGTTTTATAAATGGTATTGTACAATGGTTTTTGATTATTTTATTTTACATGGGATAATATTTTCTATTACCTATAAGTTTTGGGAAAAGAAGAAAACTAAAATTTACTACTGTAGAGGAATATGATAGAAATAGAAGACAGATTTTATGTTTGTCAAATCTCTGATGAGTACCCATATTCAAGACTTAAAGTCATATTTCTTACTAATTAGACAGATAGCGAAAACATAAAACACCATATGATAAAGCAACAATTCATGACTTTTATAAATGTACTTATTATGTGATGAAATTTACTTTATTAGCTAATATTTTGGTTTGAAATATGGGAGGCTGATCTATTTAAAAAATTTTTGAAGGCACCTACTGAAAAACACAAATGGTGGGGGGTACTATTTCTACACTTTAATGAATGGTTGAACCTGTTTGGCATTAGTGCTGGGTAAATAAATCAACCCTATTGTAACTTGCTCCCTACACTTGAAAAACTTGTAACGTCATTAAATATTATCTACTTGTAAAGTGTTATTTTGGCAAATGTGGCTTTTTTTTTAATTTAATTTAATTTTATTTGTGAACATAATGTACAGAGGAGTTACAGTTACATGGGCAGGATAATGCGTACATTTTTTATCAAGCATTGCAGCCTCCTCCTTTGTTTACCCTTCACAACTCTTCCCAGCCTCCCCCCTCCCCCCCTAATCCCAATCCTTCTCCTTCCCCCCTTCCCTCCCCCTCCCCCGGCACCAACGTTGTAAAGCTCGTTTTGGACATGACAACTTGTACTTCTCATTGTTGCAACAGGTCCACCTGTATCCTTAAACAACTGGTTTTTCCCCATCTCCTCCACAAGTTATACTGACATCAAATATAGTGAAAGCAGGGGTTATACTGTGGGGGAGGGACATACAAAGCAACAAAGAGATAATCTTATAAATGTGTTAGAAACACATGCATGAAAGAAAAAAACATTAAAATACACATCTAAGGGTTCATTTTCCTGACATCACATTATCTGACCTTTTCCGCTTGACTCATACATATACTAGATATTACAAATAAGGGAAACCATGGGACCTACGTTTCTTTGGGCCTGGCTTACTTCACTTAATATAATTTTTTCCAAGCTTTTCCATTTCCTAACAAATGGGGCAATGTCATTCTTTCTGATGGAGGCACAGAATTCCATTGTGTATATATACCACATTTTCTTGATCCATTCATCTACTGAGGGGCATCTGGGTTGGTTCCATATCTTAGTTATGGTAAATAATGCTGCAATAAACATAGTTGTGCTGGTAGCTTTAGTGTGGTCTTGTTTGTAAACATTAGGGTAGATGCCCAAAAGTGGGATTGCTGGGTCATAGGGGAGCTCTATGTGAAGTATTTTGAGGAACCTCCATACTGCTTTCCAAAGTGGTTGAACAAGATTACATTCCCACCAACAATGAAGTAAGGTTCCTTTCTGTCCACATCCCCTCCAGTATCTGTTGTCGTTAGAGTTCTTGATTTTTGCCGTTCTAACTGGAGTGAGGTGATATCTCAATGTTATTTTGATTTGCATTTCTTTTATGGCTAGGGATGTTGAACATTTCTTCATGTGTCTATTGGCCATCCTTCTTTCTTCTTCAGAGAAGTTTCTCTTTAAGTCTTTAGCCCACTTATTTATTGGGCAGTTGTTTCTTTGAGGATTTGTTGTTGGGGGGTTTAATTTTTGAGTTCCAAGTATATTTTAGATATGAGACCCTTGTCCGTTGTATGGCTAGTAAAGATCTTCTCCCAATCCGTGGGTTTTCTATTGATCTTGCTAGCTATGTCATTTGCCCTGCAGAAGCTCGGCAACTTTATGCAATCCCATTTGTCCAACCTTTCTTTGATTTGTTGTGTTTCTGGGTCTCTATTCAGAAAATTTCGGCCTGAGCCAAGGAGACCTAGGGTTTCTCCTATTCCATGCTGTAATGTTTTCAGAGTGTCTGCTTTGAGTTCAAGGTCTTTGATCCATTTGGAGTTGATTCTGGTGCAGGGTGATATATAAGGATCTAGCTTAAGTTTTCTACATGTAGTTGACCAATTTTGCAAGCACCATTTACTGAAGAGGTTGTCTTTCTTCCATTCTATTGTTTTAGCTCCCTTATCGAAGATTAGATGGCTATAAGTCTGTAGGTTCATTTTTGGGTTTTCAATTCTATTCCATTGGTACTGAGGTCTGTTCTTATGCCAATACCAAGCTGTTTTGATTACTATGGCTTTATAGTAGAGTTTGAAGTTTGGTATTGATATTCCTCCAGCAGTGTTCTTTCCATTCAGCAGCGTTTTTGCTATTCGGGGTCTTTTATTGTTCCATATGAATTTTTGGATTGCCTCTTCTATTTCCTTGAAGAATGAGGGTGGAATTTTGATAGGTATTGCGTTGAATTTGTAGATAGCCTTGGGAAGTATTGCCATTTTCACGATGTTAATCTTTCCAATCCAGGAGCATGGGAGGTTTTGCCATTTTTTAAGTTCTGTGTTGATTTCCTTTTTCAAGATTTTAAAGTTTTCATCATAGAGGTCCTTCACTTCTTTAGTTAAGTTAATTCCTAGGTATTTTATTTTTTGTGGGGCTATTACAAATGGAGTTGCTTTCCTAATTTCAGCCACACTTTTCTCATTGTTGGCATACAGAAAAGCCATTGATTTTTGGGGGTTAATTTTATAACCTGCTACTTTGCCAAAGTTTTGAATCAGCTTGAGTAATTTGGGAGTGGAGTCTATGGGATTCTTTAAATACAAGATCATGTCATCTGCAAAGAGGGAGAGTTTTATTTCTTCTTTCCCTAATTGGATCCCCTTTATGTCTGCATCTTGTCTTATTGCTGTAGCTAGGCATTCTAATACTAGATTGAAGAGAAGTGGAGAGAGTGGGCATCCTTGTCTTGTTCCTGAGTTAAGAGGAAATGGCTTTAGTTTTTCACCATTGAGTATAATGCTGGCTGTAAGTTTGTCATATACAGCCTTTATTGTATTGAGGAATGTTCCATGGATTCCTAATTTTTCCAAAACCTTCATCAGGAAGGGGTGTTGGATCTTGTCGAATGCTTTTTCTGCATCTATTGAGATAACCATGTGGTTCTTATTCTTGCTCCTGTTGATGTGATGAATAATATTAATTGATTTGCGTATATTGAACCAGCTTTGCATCCCTGAAATGAATCCTGTTTGATCGTGGTGTATGATTTTTTGGATGAATTGTTGAAGTCTATTGGCCAAAATTTTGTTGAGAAGTTTTGCATCAATGTTCATCAAAGAAATGGGTCTATAGTTCTCTTTCTTTGATGAGTCCCTGCCTGGTTTTGGGATGAGGGTTATGATGGCTTCATAGAATGTGTTCGGTAGTGAGCTTTCTCTTTCAAATTCATTGAAGAGTTGGAGGAGTATTGGTGTGAGCTCTGCTTTGAAGGCCTTGTAAAATTCCTCTGTAAAACCATCTGGTCCTGGACTTTTCTTAGCTGGGAGGTCTCTTATTGCTGTTTCTATTTCAATGCTTGATATGGGACTGTTAAGCTGGTTTAACTCATCTTGGTTTAGTTTTGGCATGTCAATATTTGCTAGGAAAAGGTCCATTTCTGTCAAGTTCTCAAACTTATTAGCATAAAGTTTTGAGAAGTATTCCCTAATAATGTTCTGAATCTTGGTTGTTTCCGTGGTGATGTTTCCATTCTCATCTCTGAGTTTATTAATTTATGTGTATTCTCTTCTTTTTCTGATAAGATTTGCTAAGGGTCTGTCAATTTTGTTAAGTTTTTCAAAGAACCAACTCTTTGTTTTGTTGATTCTTTCTATAGTTTTTTTGGATTCTAATTCATTTAATTCTGATTTAATTTTGATTATTTCTTTCCATCTACTGGATTGGGGTTTATCTGGCTGCTCTTTTTCAAGGAGGTTTAGATGTGTCATTAAATTGCTAGTTTCAGATCTCTCCAATTTGTTGATGTAGGAGCTCAGAGCTATAAACTTGCTTCTGAGTACTGCCTTTGCTGTGTCCCAGTGGAGCTGGTAATTTGTGTGTTCATTTTTGTTGAATAGCATGAAAATTTGAATTTCCTTTCTAATCTCTTCCATGACCCACTCTTGATTCAGCAGTGTGTTGTTCAGCCTCCATGTGATACCGGACTTTCTTTGGTGGCCTTTGGTGTGGAGTTCTAATTTTATTCCCTTGTGGTCAGAGAGAATGCAAGGTATAACTTCAATGTTTCTGAATTTAGACAAGTTTGCTTTGTGGCCTAAAATGTGGTCTATTTTAGAAAATGTTCCATGTGCTGCTGAGAAAAACGTGTATTCTGATGCTGCTGGGTGAAATGTTCGGTAGATGTCTGTTAAGTCTAGTTGATCTATGCAGCTGTTTAGATCTGTGGTTTCTCTGTTGAGTTTTTGCCGAGTTGATCTATCTAGTGGGGAGAGTGGTGTGTTAAAATCCCCAACAATTAATGTCTTTGGATCTATATGGGATTTGAGGGAAAGTAGTGTTTCTTTGATAAATTTAGGTGCTCCATTGTTTGGCGAATATATATTTAGAATTGTAATATCCTCCTGAAGGAGAGATTCTTTAATTAGTATGTAGCGACCTTCTTTAGCTCTTCTCACGAATTTTAATTTGAAGTCTATTTTATCTGATATTAGGATTGCAACTCCCGCCTGTTTATGGGGGCCGTTTGCTTGGTAGATTTTGTTCCAGCCTTTAACATTGAAAATGTGTTTGTTTTTACAGGCAAGATGTGACTCCTGCAGGCAGCAGATAGAAGGGTCTTGTTTTTTAATCCAACTAGACAGTCTATGTCGCTTAATTGGAGAGTTCAGTCCGTTAACCTTAAGAGATAGGACTTAGAGGTATGTGAGAGTTCCTGCTATGTTATCCACCTTCTTGGGGGATGCGAAAACTGGGTTCTTCCTATGGTTTTTGGATTCTCAGTTTGGGTGCAGTTTCTTGGCCTTTGTTGTGGTCTTGTTGGTTTTCTATGTGTAGGACATCTTTAAGAATCTTTTGTAGGTATGGTTTGGTGGAGATGTATTGTTTCAATTTTTCTTTGCTATGGAAGGTTTTTATTTGGCCTTCAGTTATGAAGGAGAGTTTAGCTGGGTACAGTATTCTTGGTTGATAGTTGTTTGTTTTTAGGGCATGGCATACATCATTGTAGGCTATTCTTGCTTTGATTGTCTCTGCTGAGAAATCTGAGGTGATTCTAATTGGTTTCCCTTTATAGGTGATTACCCTTTTCTCCTTGACAGCTTTAATTATCTTTTCCTTGTTCTGAGTTGATCCTGTGTGGATTATAATGTGACGGTGGGATGTCCTATTCTGGTCTGGTCTATTTGGGGTTCTAAAAGCTTCTTGTATCTGAATAGGCCTATCTTTTTGTATGTTTGGGAAATTCTCTGCTAGGATCCTGTTAAACAAATTTCCTAGACCATTAACTTCTGTTTCTAGGTGCTCCTCTACACCCATTATCCTTAGATTAGGCCTTCTGATGGTGTCTTCCAGGTGTTGGATAGATCTATCATACTTCTTGGACTTGTCATGGATGGTTGTATGTTCTTTCTCTATAATATCTAGGCTGTCTTCAATCCCTGAGATTCAATCTTCTGCATAGTCTAACCTGCTGTCAAGACTATCTACTTTGTTTTTTATCTCTTTTCCTTCTAATAGGTCAGCTTTGATGGTTTCAAGTTCTTTGTTGAAGCTCTGTTTTAGGTCTTGTATGAATTTCTTTACTTCCTTAATTTGGTGTTCAGTGTTTGTTCTCAAATCACTTAGTTGATTGGTTATGGTTTCTTTGGACTCCCATTCCTTCTGTTGGGTTCCATTCAGCATTCCCTTTGTGGTCTCCCTGACTTCCTTCAGCTCTTTGTTAATGGATTCCATGAATGCCTTTAGTGATCTTTGTGTGTTCTCTACCTGGTCTCTCAATTCCTGAATTACTCTTTGATTAGCTTCCTCCCATTTGTGGGATTCCTGCAATTCTCTTTCCTCCCGTTCGTGGGATTCCTGCAGTTCTCTTTGAGTGTTCTCAGCCTGCTCACGCCATTCCTCCCTTTCTCTTTCAGTATTCTCAAGTTGTTCACGCAAATCCTGCATCAGTTTTAGAGTAGCTTCCTCACGCTTATGATATTCCTGTATAAACTTTTGGGATGCCTCCTCTCTCTCCCTATCACGCTCATACAGAGTCCTTTGTAAGTTGTCAAACTTCTCATTTATCATGTTTGCCACCAGTGTTTGTAGAGCTATTTGGGAACTCTCCTCTGGATTGTTCATTATCTGATCTGACCCCTGATTATCATGATTGGGAATTGAGATACCCGGATTTGCCCTTTTTCTTGTGTTTTTCCGGCTTACTCTGCCCATTTGAGATGAAGATAGCACTAGTTTTGTGCTAGAACACTATCTTAAGGCAACCATCAACCAACGTTTGCATTTATACAGTCAATAGTCTACAGATACAATCTAGTTCAACAGATACATCTATTCAACATCAAACAACTATATGTTAATGGGCTTCGAACCGCAGAGAAGAATTTGGAAAACCAGAAATTTTTAGGGTTAGGGAGAGATGTGGGTAAAAATTAGGAATAGATTGGTGTGGGGAGGCACAGGAAGAGTTAACTATGTCCTAATCTCAATGCAGGAAATAGGTTGGGTAGGATGCAAGTAGAGAGGGAGAGAAAAAGAAGAAAGGGAAAGGGAAATGAAAAGAGACCAGAAAAAAAATTAGAAACATAAAAATTAATATAGTTATGGAGATTGAAAGACCATCTATTTAGAGAGGAATGTGAATATAATGAGAAAACAGGAGGGAGATAGAGGAGATGTGAAAAACTTAAAAAATGCTTAAAATATTATATAGGTATAGAGAGGTAGTACTGCTATTAAAGAATTTAAGTGTCAGAGGTTTTGGATTGAGTAATAAATTTGTGGATTAAGTGTGTACACAATGGGGGATAGGGTCTACTAGTTAACTATGGGTTTATCTGAGGATGTGCAGGACAAGAGTTAAGTCACATACAGAAGAACAAAAGAAAGGAAAAGGTGAAAAGGATAAGAAAGGGAGAAAAAAAAAGATCAGAAGTTGAGTAGCGCTAGACAAAAAACAAAAAGATAATTAAGAAAGAAAGAAAAAGAGAGAGAAGACAAGAAAAGAAAGGAAAACGTACATTCACGTGTTCCTAAAATAAAAATTATAAGAGGGAAAAAAAAATAACTGGAAAACAATTATTTTTTCAAAAAAGGCAAAAATTAAAGATTAATAAAAGTTTTAGAAAAGGAAAAAAAAATTTTTTATATATATAAGGTACCAAAAAAAAGAAAAAAGAAAAGAAGAAAAAAAAAGTTCTTTGATTTTTTTTTTTGATTTTTTTGGGAGGGGTGGGAAGAATCCTGTATCTCCCTTTTGTCTGTAACCAGCCTCTTGTTGGAGTCTCTGGTCAGCTTCAGGTCCTGTGGCTTGATTGGTTTCTTAAGTCAGTTTGTTTGATCAGGCAGAAAAATGCTCTGCTTTACCCAAGATTTTGAGATCCCCCTCCCAGGTTAGTTTAATGGGAGGGTGATCTGCTTTGAGAATCACAAAAGAGGGGTGATGAGGCTAGGTTCTGGTAGAGTTGAGGCCTTTCAACAAACAGTATCTTTTCCCTGGGGCTATTTTGTGAAAAATTCACAGAGCCCACCCTGGAGCCATTCTCAGGGTTTCTGTTTTTCAATTGATTGTGGAGGCTGCTAGAGGGAGGGGCAGCCTCTGGCTCTGGTTACCCAGTGAGGAAAGCCACTCCAATGGCTGGCACCTGAGCTGGGTGACTTTTCCCTGGATGGAGCTGAGTCTAGCAGGTCACTTCGCCGTTAAGTTCTTGTGACCTGTTAAATGACTCGTTTTATTCCAAGGCCTGAGTTGGAGCTAGCAGCTCCTCCGAGCTTTGTCGGTTTCCAAGACGGAGATCACCGGTGCTGGGGGGGGGAGGGGTGGCCTTCCCTCCTCTGCTCCCTGAGAAGGAGTGAGGACGTCGGGCTTCTACTCACGCTGAGTCTTGGATCCTGGGTCGTCTCTGGTCTGCAAACTGCAGGATGAAGATGTCTGCTCCTTGTTGGTTCTTGCTGGTGTTGAGTAGAATCCTCTCGCCCGCTGCGTCTGGCTCCTTCGTCCCGGACTCTCTGTGTGAGCGCTCAGGTATGGCCACGGCTGCGGTCGCCGCTGTGACCCTGCCGCCGCAGCGGCGGCTGCTGGCAGGCGCTCAGATGTGTCTCCTTGTCTTGGCTTCCCCTCTCTTGTCTAACTCTCTGTCCTGTGATGGCACACTTGGTGTGATTCTCTGGCTTAGGACTGTTCACTGGAACTCTAAAACTGCTTTCTATGCGAGAGCTTGTTCAGATTCCAGCTTCTCCTCCGCCATCTTCCCAGAACTCCTCGGCAAATGTGGTTTTAAAAAGTTTATTTGAAAAAGAATACACTTTCAGGAGATTAAATGTAGGTTATCATTTGTTTGAGAATGACAACATTTTTATACTACAGTACCAAGGTTTACTGAAGTACCAGTGTTTTGAAGCACTAAGGATCTTCTCAATTAATGTTTTTCTGAATTATATTTGACCTCTATGTCAAGTTTTCCTAGCCTTGGTAGACCAATTATGGATCTATCGTTCCAGGAACTAGTTTTTGGCCTGATGATGCTGGACTGAAATCATTCATTAATCATTAGGAGAGGGGTATTACAAATAATCTTGTGACATTTGTGGTCTTGTTCACTTATATGGGATGGTCATCTGAAAATTGAAAGTTTGAATTACTGTACTTTCACATTTTGTGATTTCATCTTGCATTTTAAGTTGCCTTGCATTTCCTAATTGCTTACTGCTAATTCCTGCATTTCAAGGAATTGGGGCACTGAAATATAGGAAATGATAAATTAAGATGGGTCTTCAATTACTTTCTGTTGGCATGTTGCATGGGCCCAGGTAAGAACTCTTGCCCTAGTTATCTGATGATGCAGATAACTGGGACCTGGGATCCTAGGACCCGTGGATCCTGTAGAAGAATAATACCTTTTAGATATCATATCAGCAATATTTGTGTATAATCAGTAGGAATGCTTCAGAAATATGGAGAAAAACAGTTTGGGATCAATGAGTCAAAACAATGAACAGAGCAGCACAGTAAAATCCCTTATATATTAGAGGAAAACAACATTGTTTTATTTACCATGTGAATTCAGAAACCAAGAACACTTAGAAGGTATCACAGGTTTATACCGAAAACATTGTATTGATACTTTTTATATTTTAATATATATTCTAATCCTGATTGTTTATACTCCAATCTATTTATTGGAATAAATATGAAGTAATTTGTCAAATTATCAATTAATTCCAATAAGATTCACTGTGTGAAATATAAAATCAGCACATATAAATATAAAATATATAAGTATATATAATATAAGAAAATGTTTTACATTGTTCTGTTGTGGTTAGGGTAACAAAGGCAACTGTTTTAAAATATTATTCCATTACTTCTACCTCAGTGTTTGGTAGAATTAGACCTACAGCTTTACCATTCGGAGATGTACAGCTTAGAAGCAAGAGGAAACACTGTGATTAAAACATTACCAATTTAAGGCCTAATAACGAGGAGAAACATATGGACTTCTCCTGGAGCTATGGAATATATTTGGTGATAGAAAATCAGTGGTGTAAATTTCTGCCTGGTTGGATTGTAGACAGGCCAGGACAGTAGGTAATCATGCATATGAACAACTTTCACCTTTTTGGCTTTAGCTACTTTTGAAATGGTAGGGATAATAAATAATTATATTTTGAAAAAATACGTTCTAGTCTGAACAGTTCTGTCTGAACTGTTCATCTCTCTATGATCCCTTGTAACTAAGATTAGTTTTGCTCCAGTAAGACAAGCTATGCTATCAGGGTAAGATATTCTGGTTGGTCTGTTCCTACATAGAGCAAGGGTAATGGGTCAGGCAGACATTTGTGCCAGTGAGACCTCATTTGGGACATTTTGAGCTGGAGAAGTTTAGAAGTAGCTCTTAAGCAAGGCTTACTTTGAATCCACTAGCTCCACAAAGCTAAATCAGTTGATAAATAAGTACTTGAAAAGGCATCACCTTTAGACCTAGCTATAAAGGCTTCAAAGTATGATCAAATTTCAAATGAAAAAGACTTAAAATAGCTATTGACAAAAATTGTAAATGTGAGCAATTGAACAAACAATATGAGTTTTTTTCCACAAAAACAGAATTTTTACAGAAATAAGATGAATAGCAATTTAGGTAACAATAAGGTTTCCTTGTTACAAATAGGCAACCAAGGATATATGCCTGTCTTAAGATTGCATCATTAGGGGCTGGGAAGGTGGCTCAGTGATAGAGCGCTTGCCTTGCATGCATGAGGCCCTGGGTTCGATTCCTCAGCACCACATAAGCAAAAAGAAAAAAGCCGGAAGTGGCGCTGTGGCTCAAGTGGTAGAGTGCTAGCCTTGAGCTGAAGAGCTGAGGGACAGCGCCCAGGCCCAGAGTTCAGGCCCCACGACTGGACCCAAAAAGAAAAAAAAAAGATTGCATCATTAATTATTTAAATTACAGGATACTACATGCTTCAGCAACACGTCTACCCAAATTACAAGAGCTATGTTAATGATATGAAAATTTGTGAAGCATCCCATATTTTTCATTCTTCAGATGCAAGAAATGAAAAACAGTTATTAAAAAGTTGATTACAAATATACAAGTGTAATAATACATGTATTTCATAGAGAAAAAGTTAGTTTGACATCAGTGTATTCAATCTTCACCTTTTCAGGAAGGCCTTTACATAGTATAACCTTTATAAAACTTTTGAAATAAGATAACATTGTCATTTTATCCCAAAGAAATAAAATTCTATAAGGACCTAGGAATTAAAGGAATCTTAAACTGTTTCTATATGGAATGTTAGCTGAAAGGACATATTTATTAATGAACCTATATATTATAAAACAATGTCGAATTCAAAGTATTATATCTAGGGGAGAATGAAATAGATTATGGATATTATACAAACAGAATACTAAATATTTTAAAATATACTTTTTTTCAGTCAAGCATCAGAAATATCTTTAGTTTCTGTACTACTCATTTCACCAGATAAGTTAAAATTATTTCTTATTAAAAAATCACAAACTCTACAGAAATCATTAGTATACAAATAACTTGAATATATTTTGACATCAAAGTCAGGCAATTCACTTGGAAGAATACCATGCAATCCATGAATTTTTAAAGTAAGATATTGCTGTTGCTTTGTATTGTGAAAATATTTTGTATGGACACATAGGATGGACTGGCAATTTTGAAATTTAAAAAACTTAACCAAACCATTAGGATTTTGGAGAACAATTTGTACAGCCTTCCACAACTTCAAAGAGGTAGTGATACATACTTATTCTTTTGGCAATATCAAATGCAGTTTCTTCCAAGTTGTGCTTCAGACCTGGTTTGATATAATGGTTCAACAGAAGGAGATCTAGCATAACTTTGCTATTTCCATTCCCAGCAGCAAGATGCAAGGGGGTCAAGAGGCCTTTAGTTTGGCCGTTGATATCTGCATCATGATGAAATAAAGAAGCCACTCTGGTATTATTCCATGTATAAGTACTGTACAGGGGTGTCCAGCCATTCATAATTATTACATGAATATCTACCTGGAGCCACCAAGTCATGGACAATGTCTAAGTATCCACTGTAGGCTTCTCGATGAAGGGTATACACATTGTTATCCTTAGTATTCACATGAGTGGCCTTTTTGCAAAGTAGTCTCTGCACTGTAGTAAGGCAATTATTTTGGGCAGAACAAAGAAGAAATTTTCTTGAATCCTTCTCCATTTTTCTTGCAATTGATATCATTTCTCACTTTTTCATCTTGTTCCTCATCTTCATCAGAATTGTGTAGCCAGAGACTTTGAGTGCCTTTGAGAATGAGGTGTCCATGTATTTCCCCAATAGTTCACATTGGATGAACTGGTCAGAAAAATCCGGTGAATTTTCTGCATCTGTTTTTTTCACTATTATTCATTTTCTCTTTTATCATTTTTACTATTCTAAATTATTCTAACTGGAGAGTCAGGAATTGGCAGAGAGCAGAGGAAAAATTTTCCTCCTTATTCAAAGGTACAGACTGAAAATGAGGACCAGTGGTGTCTTCATGTGCAGCTTACTCTAGGAATGAGAAAATAGGAAATAATGCCTTCTATGTAAATCAGTTGGGAAATGGCAGAGCAGAAAGTGAAATCATGCAACCAAAAATATAAAAGCAAAATAAATTACGATAATTATGGAGCAATCATATTACCTATGAGAACCATGAAAGGGAAAAAAGAAGAGAGGGACAGATGTGCAATGATCTAGCTAGCCACAAAATCCATCTCTCTGATCAATTTATAGAGCAAAAAATTTTATTTTTTAAAAGAGATGGAAATAGAATTTAAGATCAGTTGTCTCCATTGTTTTAATTATATTTTTATTATCATAAATACTTGGACAATGGAATTTCCATTCAACAAATCAGTTTTTTTAAGTATAATGGATCTTTATATAACTTTTCCACACCCTTCCAAAGCTCACCCCACTTTAATTTTTCCTAGTTTCATACTATCTACATTGAATATTTCACTCTCTTCCTCCATAACTCTCTTTATTCCTTCCTTTTGACTTCCCCTCACATCTTCCAAGTGATAGTTTCTTGATATATATTTTTTTGGATTAAAAGTTCACTTTTATAAGAAATTACACCTTTGAAATACTCCTCCGCAAATAGCATGCTTTGGTTAATATTTTTGTGTAAACTTGTAATAAAGTTCTAGCTTCCAAATATGAGACAGAACATGGGTCCTTTGTGTGGCTGGCTCTGACTTAGTTCACTTAATATAATTTTAGATCTATCCATTTCATTGCAAATAATGTAACAGTCTTCATAATGGATGGATGCAATCCAATTTTGTATATGTGCCACATTTTCTCCAACCATCACTCCGCCAAAGGACATCTGGGCTAATTCCATAACTTGGCTACGGTGAATAGTGCAGCAGTGAACATGGTTATGAAAGTGATTTTACTGTAACTTTTTGGAAGAATTCATCACTACCTTTATGAGAGTAATCCTCTTGCCAGTTTTCCAGAATAAGCACATCCTTCCCTTCATCTTCATGACAATGTATTGGAAGTCTTCAGAAACACAATTCCTCCTACAGGTCTCAATAAGCTAAAACCACACTGTGCCCATATTCTTTCAATACATTATTTCATAAATGTACATATAATTTAGTGAGAACCTTCTATATACTTTCCTAGTGTGGAAATGAGGGACATGATAGAGTAAAAGTAAGAAGTATGTAATTTAATTAGGTATTATCACATTTAAAACCATTTTCAGCTCTAATTCATAGCCTCACATAATATTATTTTAATCTTTATTTGATTACTTCAAATAACCCGTAAATTATAACAAGTGAGTTAAAAGCAAAGGCAAAAAGTGTGGTTTGATTTTGACACTCATGTGTGAGGTTGCAAAATATGGGCAAATAGTTGGAATGGAAATAACACCTCGTATCCATTTTGTTAACGTAGAGATGGTTTGCCCAAACTGATTCTCACAATTCGTATTCCATTCAACAACAAGAAACGTGATAATTTCTGCTCCTTATTAACTTTTGTTTCCATTTTATTTTATAATGGATGATTTCATAAATCTACTGTAGATACAAAAATATGTTAAAATATTTCTATCCATATGCATTGATATATACATACATGCATATATTACACAGGTTATTATGATAATGAATAACTTCAGTAACTGTACAATTTACTAAATTATTAAAACTATCGGCGGCTATTGCCTCGCATCCTGGTTGCTCGGGAGACTGAGATCTGACAATCATGGTTTGAAGCCATCCTGGGCAGGAATGTCATGAGCCTCTTATCACCAAACAACCAAAGAAAATCAGAATTGGAACTGTGGCTCAAAGTAGTAGAGTGGTAGCCTTGAGAAAAAAATTTCAGGGACATCATCCAGGCTCTTAATTCAAGAAATACAACCTACCCAAATAAAATCTATGTAACTTACACCTGTGTAAGTAAAGAATTTCCATCACTCAAATGCACAACCATGCTCATTTGCAAGGTAACTCTGTTTTGTCTGAAGTACCACAAAACATTTTCGCTTAAGTTGAAAGCATTGCACCATGGGTTCATTCTATCTGTCTCATGCATTTTTCCACTCACATACTCAAATGTTACAATCATTCCAATTATTTAAAATCATAGCTTTTTACTTTAATACCCATAATATTAGAGTTTGAATTGAGTGTCTTGTGCCCCCTAAATGGGTGTTCTTACCACTTTGTAATGTCTCCAGCCCTAAATTATCCTGATTATTTTTCAGATACTTGTGTATGATCTTTGGCTCATTCCATGTTATGTTATTCGTCCTGGAATTTAGAATAACAGATGCATGGCATTGTGTACATATCTTTCTGTCCAGTCTGGGCTTTAACCTCTATCCTCACAAGAGTAGACTCCCATGTAGTCAGGATTATCATAAGCTTGTCATAGCTGATGTTTTTTTAAGTCTTTGCATTTCCTGCAGGTTCTTGAGTACTGAATAAATTTGTTTTCTTGGGTTGTTTTGTTTCATTTGAATGTATGTGTTGAGTTGTTCCTCACTTTTCCTTTTGTTTCTTTCAATCAAGTTCTTACCTAAAGTTCTGAGAAACCAATTCTTATTTTTCATGATAGTCAATGTGAACATGATTCATTCCATAGCAATTTCAGTAGTATTTAAATACCTTCATATCTATGAATGATATAAAAATGATAAGTGCTGCAAAGGTTCTTTTATTTTCACAGCAGTCTTTGTCATACACAGACAGATCATGAAATATATGAAGATAATAAAACTACAGATGCTAGCAAGGAGAAGAAAAACCTATTATTAATTGTTTGACAGAGGCTTCCCTTCTAGTGAAAGAAATACGTTGCTTGATGCAGGATTTCACAAAATTATATTGCTTGGAGGAAGCTAAACAATCATCTAATTCTACAGAATTGAGGGACATGAATCGACCTTCTGAATAAATTACATTTGGGTCAAATAAAAGCGTGCTTCCAAAAAGAGAGTTGACTTTAGAGAAACAAGATGAGTTGTATGTAAATAGGTGCTTAGCTGATTTTGTTAATTTGTAAACTAATACAGGGAAATAGATTATAGCAAGGTAAAAAAAGAACTTTGCATTGAAATACTCATTGGTGTGTGTGTGTGAGAGAGAGTGTGTAGAGAGTGTGTGTGTGTGTGTGTGTGTGTGTGTGTACACATGCACGCATATATACACACGGGCATGTGCAAGTGCTCATTCATTCATTCATCATTCCTGAAGCTTGATAGTGCCTGGGCACTCTCCCGAAGCTTCTGTGACCAAGGATAGTGGTTTAACACTTGAGCCATTGTTCCACTTCTGTTTTTTTGGAGATAATCGCATTTATTTTCATGATTGGACTGGCTTTGAATAGTGGTCTTCATATCTCAGCCTCCTGAGTTGCTAGCTAAGCTTCTTCAGCCTCTAAGTAGCTAGTTAAAATTGGGCCTGTCCTCTATGCTTCACTGCTCTTTTATTCTTGTCCTGAGTTGTTCACATGCCTAAGTCATATATATGTCTACTTTCTTTAAACAATACTCTTACTGCTTGGCACTAGGGGCTTCGATCTGAACTCTTTAACTATTGAGGAGGCTTGAGAACAGAACCCAGGCCAAAAGTTTAGTGGACTTCCTTCTCAATCTATACGTGGGTGCATTGTATTATTTCCACCATCCTGCACTATTTACAGGTTAAGATTGGAAGGGCTGCAGAATACAGGCCAGCCAAGGTAGGAATCTAGACAAGTTGGTGTGCAACTCTTATGCCGTCAGTAATGAGAAGGTTAAAAAGACAGATCAGGTGCTTGTTGTTGTGGAAAGGGAACCCCTATCCTAAAATTAACCAGTCTAACAAAAACAATACCCCAAATTGAACACAATTTCCCACAACAAAAATAAGTATATACATTAACATACAGAACTTAGTACAATCTGCCCTTTTTTCTAATATCAGCTTCATCTGATTATCTTATGATGTGACAGAATAGTTTCTTCATTAAACTTATTATATATTTAAAACGACCTAGAAAATTCTTTCTCAATTATTAAGTGCAAACAAATGGCAAATTGCCTCATTTCTTATATATTTGACTACCACTATAAATTCATCTTGTGATTATTATTAATAGTAATATATTCTGATTTATTACTTTACTTTGTAACAGTTTTTAAACTTTTCACTTCTCTGCTGAAGTTGAAGTATATAAATAGTATCATCAAATTACATTACTTGGGTACTTAGGGCAGTTTTCTAAAAAGTTTTTAACCAATGGCTTCTAGTAATTCTGTTTTTTTGGGGGGGGTTCTGGTCCTGGAACCTGAACTCTGGGCCTGCGCGCTGTCGCTCAAGGCTAGCTCAAGGCTAGCACTCTACCACTTGAGCCACAGCGCCACTTCCGGCTTTTTTTTCTGTTTATGTGATGCTGAGGAATCGAACCCAGGGCCTCAAGCATGCAAAGCAAGCACTCTACCACTGAGCCACCTTCCTAGCTCTCTACAAATTCTTAATTGGTATATTATTTAGTTTACTTTTAATTTCATTTTAATTTTATGGTAAAGGTAATGTACAGAGGGGATACAGTTACTTAAGTCAGGTAATGAGTACATTTATTATGGAAGGAACATTGTTATCTGTTCCATTGATTTTTTTGAACACAAAAAACCTACTGATGTTTTTCCTGTTGCTATTGACCAATGGGTATTTTCTTTCTTTGTTCATGCATTTTTTATTATAAAATTGATATACAGAGGGTTTACAATTCCTTAAGTCAACTAAAGAGTACACTTATTATCTAAATTTCAAATTTTGAACTTATTTTGTTTTGTTTCTTTAGGGTAATTCTTTTTTCAGAGTTGTAGGATTAGTTAAGTTAGTTTTGCATAATTTTAACACATGTAAATTATTCAAACATATATTTTGCTTTCAAAATAGTTAACATGTGAATATGTACAAAATTATTTACTTAAATTTTATATAGTTGGTGAATTTAAATAAATTTATTTTGTTATAGTCCTAAACATGTTTGTCCATGTAACAAATACTGATTTTCAAGAAACACATACTTTATTTAAAAAGAATTTATTACCTGGTCACTTTTTAGAAATATTTGTACTTGAATTAAAAAAAATGTTTGAGCTGGGCATAATAACTTGTGGTTTCCATTTTCTAACAATGGTGAGAAGTGTAAATAGGGTTTGTAATTCGGGAGAGATGGAGAAATTATGAGACCTTATCATAAAATTTCCAGAGTGAAATGATTAGATATATAGCATCCCTAGCAAGATATAGAACACTTGGTTATCATCTTCTAAATCTTGAGTTAAAACACCAGTAACATCAATCTTTTGTCAAACTAAAAGGACACATGTTTCAAAATGTGTATTATTTAAAACTTGTTTGTAAAATTCTCATGTCTTTTATTTCTTAATTTTCAATTTACTCAATCTATAAGAATCCAAGTATCTTGTGACTATTTTATTTCTACTAAACTTTTAAATAGTATGAGCAATATTATGATTTCATATATTAAAATACTTTTACTATTTGTGATAATTTCCTCTGTTTAATATGATAATAACAATATTCCAAATGTGTGTATGTGGTATGTGTGTGTGTGTTTATGTGGGTTTTGTGTGTGTGTGCTTTGTGTTTACTTTGCAATGCTTGGGAGATCACACAATTGCTTCACATATGTTAGGCCAATGTTTTACCACTGAGCTATACTGTCTAGTTATAATATAAATTGTATTTTAAATTATGACTTTTAAATTTTCATTCCTAGTGTATTTTTTCAAAATTATATATGATAAAATGTGATCCATCTTCTCTCCACGTTAGCAATTGTTATTTTTATTCTTTCTCTTATTTCTTTGGAAATAAATTATATTCCTATTACAATATCTTAACATTGTAACAGCTCTATACAATGCTTTATTTTCTATTTTATTTTTCCCATGTTATCTGACTTTCAGTCCAAACTATCAGGTGGATTAAAAAGAAACTAGATTCAGGACACTTTATTTTTCTCCTTGTCTTCTCTGAAGTCTTTCTGTTTTTTGAAACAATACCAATGACATACAGCTCCTATGTGGTCCACCATTCTTCCTCCTCTCACTCTCTTCTGCAGTACAGCTCAAGTTGTTATCATTCAGCTTTATTATGCTGTAATGTTATCTAAATCTTATCTTATTCCTAAATTAATTTTAGTTACATTGAGCAGTCTCTAAAGACATTTTCTATATATAATATCAGGGGTTTGTATTTTCACAAGGTGTGAAATATGAGTGACTATCAAATATTTAGATATCTCTGTAGAGTATTGGTCCACCTGCTGAATAATCTCGTATGTAAATTCAAGGAATACAGGTCAGTCAGAGCAATCTTGTAAAATGGTGTAACTTGAGCCTTCATACAAATTTGAATAGTATTACCATGGTTAGTAGTGAAGACAACATAGTTCAACTATAAGAACAGACACATAGAATAAGGTAACAGATTTGTCAAAAATAAATTCTTAGTTTTATGGTCCACAGATTTTGAAAAGGATGCTATAACTTTATGAAATAAAAACAGAATCTTAAATGGTTGTATTGGCACTATTGCCTCGCTAGATTTAAAGAATGATCTTAGACTACTGCCTCAATCCTTTGTTTGTTTGTTTGTATGTCTGTCATGGGCTTTGAACTCTTGGCTTTTGCGCTATCCATGTGCTCTTCAGCTCAAGGTGAGCACTCTACCGCTTGAGCAACAGCAAAACTTCCGGTTTTGTAGTGGTTTATTGGAGATAAGTGTCTCATGGACTTTCCCGCCCGGGCTGGCTTTAAACCACAATCCTCAGATCTCAGCCTCCTGAGTAGCTGGGATTACAGGCATGAGCCACCGGCACCTGGCCTATCTCAAACCTTATAAAGAATGATTATCAAATTAAATGTGAGATGTAAAAACCTATAAAACATAAATGTAAAAATTCATGACATTGATCAGTAAAGGTTTCTAAAAATTTGACATGGAAAACATTACTGGCTAAAGAAAAGCAAGAACTGGATTATATCAGTGATAACCTTTCAAAATTCAAGGGATACTATAACAGAAATGAAAACATATCTAATAGAGGGCACACATTTGTTACTGCTCTAATGTTAATGCTACAATGATTCTGAAACTTAAGTATTTTTATATCTTCTAATTCTCTATAAATTTTTTCCTGAATAGGATATTTCTTTAAATAACATATGTAAATTAATAGTCAATAGGAGGAGCATATGAAATAAGCTCCTTTTTAGTGTCTAAGAAATAATAAAAAGAAAACTCACTAGAATGACCATAATATAAGAAGAGGACGCAAAATATAGTAATGCATTTGTGGAGAAATTGATATACTTCTCATAGAGATCAATTTGTAAAATACTGCAATCATTTTAGCAAACAAGTTTTAAAGTCTTCAAAAGGTGAAAGAGAATTGTATAGGATCCAGGCATTACACTTCTATGAATGTATTAAACAGAAGTAAAAAACTTCTTTGGACAGAGAATGTAGTTAATTGACAGTGAACTTGAATAGTATGTGTGAGACCCTGGAAATGATCCCCAAAAACAAATTTTGAAAAGACACACTATAGAGGATATATGCTGGGAAAATTCCGGTAACTGAATTTTATATCTATTTAAATGTCTGTTCTAAAATTTACAGCATTTCTATTTGAAGAAATGCAAGTTTGTGAAAATTAGGCTTTGAAAACCTATGAAGTTACAATTCACTTCGAAAGCACTAAAATGTATACAATAAAAGGTGATAATATAGAGTTCCAGGAAGATGGCGGAGGAAAAGCTGGAATCTGAAGAAGCTCTCGCATAGAAAGTAGTTTTAGAGTTCCAGTGAACAGTCCTAAGCCAGAGAATCACACCAAGTGTTCAATCACAGGACAGAGAGTTAGGCCAGAGAGGGAAAACCCAGGCAAGGAGACACATCTGAGCACTTGCCAGCAGCGGCGTCGGCGGGGGCAGCAGAGGCGACGGAGACCACAGGGCACCATACATGAGCCACAGATATCACGAGACAAAGGAGCCAGATGCAGCTGGCAAGCAGACTCTACTCAACACCAGCAAGGACCAATAGGGAGCAGACATCTTCATCCTGCAGTTCGCAGACCAGAGACGACCCAGGAACCAAGACTCGGTGTGAGTAGAAGCTTGATGGCCTCGATCCTTCTCGGGGAGCAGAGGAGGTAAGGCCAACCCCCCCCCCCCATTCCGGAGATCTCCATCTTGGATACCGACAAAGCTCAATGGAGCTGCTAGCTCCAACTCAGGCCTTGGAATAAAACGAGTCATTTAGCAGGTCACAAGAACTTAACGGCAGCGTGACGTACCAGACTCAGCTCCACCCAGGGAAAAGTCACCCAGCTCAGGCACCAGCCCTAGGAGTGGCTTTCTTCACTGGGTAATCAGAGCGAGAGGCTGCCCCTCCCTCTAGCAGCATCAACAATAAATTGAAATTCAGTAAACAGAAACCCTGAGAATGGCTCCAGGCTGGGCTCTGTGAGTTATTCACAAACTAGACCCAGGGAAAAGCTACTGCTTGTTGAAATGCCTCAATTCTACCCAGAACCTAGCCTCATCACTGCATCCCCCTCTTTTGTGATTCTCAAAGCAGATCAGCCTCCCATTAAACTAACCTGGAAGGAGGATCTCAAAATCCTGGGTAAAGCAGAGCATTTCCTGTTCAAACAAACTGACTTAAGAAACCAATTAAGCCACAGGACCACAAGCAGAACAGAGACTCCAACAAGAGGCTGGTTACAGACACAAGGGAAATACAGGATTTTTCCCACCCCTCCCCCAAAAAAAATCAAAGAACATTTTTTTTTCTTATTCTTCTTCTACTATTTCTTCTTTTTCTTTTGGTACCTTATATAAAAAAATTTACTTTTCTTTTCTAAAACTTTTTATAATCTTTAATTTTTGCCTTTTTTGAAAAAAATTGTTTTCCAGTAACTTTTTTTTCCTCTTATAATTTTTATTTTAGGGATACGTGAATGTGCGTTTTTCTTTCTTTCTTTTTGTCTTCTTTCTCTTTTTTTTCTTTTTTAATTATCTTTTTGTTTTTTGATTAGCTCTACTGAACTTCTGATCTTTTTTTCTTCCTTTCTTATCCTTTTCACCTTTTCCTCTCTTTTGTTCTTCTTTATGTGACTTAACTCTTGTCCTGCACATCCTCAGATAAACCCGTAATTAATTAGTAGACCCTATACCCCATTGTGTACACACTTAATCCACAAATTTATTACTCAATTCAAAACCTCTGAGACTTAAATTCCTTAATAGCAGTACTACTTCCTTATACCTATATAATATTATAAGCATTTTTATTTTTAAGTTTTTCACATCTCCTCTATGTGCCTCCTCTTCTCTCAATATTTTCACTTTCTTCTCTAAATAGATTGTTATCGATTCTACATAATATTATTAATTTTTACTTTTCTATTTTTTCTGGTCTCTTCTTTTCCCATTCCCTTTCTTCTTTTTTTCTCTCTCTCTAATTTCATCCTACCTAACCTATTTCCTGCATTGAAATTAGGACTTAGTTAACTCTCCCTATGCCTCCCCACACCAATCTATTCCTATTTTTTAGCCACATCTCTCCCTAACCCTAATAATTTCTGGTTTTCCAAATTCTCTGCCGTTCGAGGCCCTTTAATATATAGTTGTTAGATGTTGTATAGATGTATCTGTTGAACAAGATTGTATCTGTAGACTATTGACTGTACAAATTCAGACTTTGGTTGATGGTTGCCTTAAGAGAGTGTTTGAGCACAAATCTGGTGCTATTTACATCTCAAATGGGCAGAGTAAGTCAGAAAAACACAAAAAAATGGCACATCCGGGTATATCAACTCCCAATCTTGATAATCAGGGGACAGAACAGATAATGAATTATCCAGAGGAGAGTTCCCAAATAGCTCTACAAACACTGCTGACAAACATGATAAATGAAAAGATGGAAAGCATACAAAGGACTCTGTATGAGCGTGATAGGGAGAGAGAGGAGGCAATCCAAAAGTTTATACAGGAATATCATAAGTGTGAGGAAGAAACTCAAAAACTGATACAGGATTTGTGTGAGCAGCTTGAGAATACTCAAAGAGAAAGGCAGGAATGGCGTGAGCAGGCTGAGAACACTCAAAGAGAACTGCAGGAATCGCACGAACAGGAGGAAGCTAATCAAAGAGTAATGCAGGAATCAAAAGAGCAGGAAGAGAATACAGAAAGATCACTAAATGCATTCATGGAATCCATTAACAAAGAGCTGAAGGAAGTCAGGGAGACCACAAAGGGAATGCTGAATGGAACCCAACAGAAGGAATGGGAGTCCATGGAAACCATAATAAATCAACTAAGTGATTTGAGAATAAACAAAGAACACCAAATTATGGAAGTAAACACAAAATTATCATACAAGAACTAAAACAGAGCTACAACAAAGAATTTGAAGTCATCAAAGCTGACCAATTAGAAGGAAAAGATATCAAAAACAATGTAGAAAGTCTTGACAGCAGGTTAGACCATGCAGAAGATCGAATCTCAGGGATTGAAGAGAGCCTAGATATAATAGAGCAAGAACATACAAGGATCCAAGACAAGTCCAAGAAATATGATAGATCTATCCAAGACTTAGAAGACACCATCAGAAGGCCTAATCTAAGGATAATGGGTGTAGAGGAGCCCCTAGAAACAGAAGTTAATGGCCTAGGAAATTTGTATAACAGGTCCTAGCAGAGAACATCCCAAACATAAAAAAGATAGGCCTATTCAGATACAAGAAGCTTTTAGAACCCCAAATAGACCAGACCAGAATAGGACATCCCACTGTCACATTATAATCCACACAGGATCAACTCAGACCAAGGGAACGATCCTTAAAGCTGTCAAGGAGAAAAGATTAATCACCTATAAAGGAAAACCAATGAGAATCACCTCAAATTTCTCAGCAGTGACAATCAAAACAAGAAGAGCCTTCAATGATGTATGCCATGCCCTAAAAACAAACAACTATCAACCAAGAATACTGTACCCAGCTAAACTCTCCTTCATAACTGAAGGCCAAATAAAAATCTTCCATAGCAAAGAAAAATTGAAACAATACATCTCCACCAAACCACTCCTACAAAAGAATCTTAAAGATGTCCTAAACATAGAAAACCAACAAGACTACAATAAAGGTCAAGAAACTGCACCCAAACTGAGAATCCAAGAAACATAGGAAGAAGCCAGTTTGCGCAGCCACCAAGAAGGTGGATGACATGGCAGGAACTCCCAAATACCTCTCAGTCCTTTCTCTTAACGTTAACGGAATGAACTGTCCAATTAAGCGACAAAAACTGTCTAGTTGGATTAAAAAACAAGACCCTTCTATCTGCTGCCTGCAGGAGTCACATCTTGCCCATAAAAACAAACACATTTTCAATGTTAAAGTTGGATGAAAATCTACCAAGCAAACGGCCCCCAAAAACAGGCGGGAGTTGCAATCCTAATACCAGATAAAATAGACTTCAAATTAAAAGTAGTGAGAAAACATAAAGAAGGTTGGCACATACTCATTAAGGGATCTCTCCTTCAGGAGGATATTACAATTCTAAATATTTATTCACCAAACAATGGAGCACCCAAATTTATCCAAGAAACACTAATTATACTCAAATCCTATATAACTCCAAAGACATTAATTGTTGGGGATTTTAACACACCACTCTCCCCACTAGACAGATCAACTGGGCAAAAACCCAACAGAGAACCGCAGATCTAAACAGCTGTATAGATCAACTAGACTTAACAGACATCTACCGAACATTTCACGCAGCAGCATCAGAATACACATTTTCCTCAGCAGCACATGGAACATTTTCTAAAATAGACCACATTTTAGGCCACAAAGCAAACTTGTGTAAATTCAGAAACATTGAAGTTATATCTTGCATTCTCTCTGAACACAAGGGAATAAAATTAGAACTCAACACCAAAAGCCACCCAAGAAAATCTGGTATCACATGGAGGCTTAACAACACACTGCTGAATCACGAGTGGGTCATGGAAGACATTAGAAAGGAAATTCAAATGTTCATGCTATTCAACAAAAATGAACACACAAATAACCAGCTCCTCTGGGACACAGCAAAGGAAGTACTCAGAGGCAAGTTTATAGCTCTGAACTCCTACATCAACATATTGGAGAGATCTGAAACCAACAATTTAATGACACATTTAAACCTCCTTAAAAAAGAGCAGCAAGATAAACCCCAATCCAATAGCCGGAAAGAAATAATTAAAATTAAATCAGATTTAAAGGAATTAGAATCCAAAAAAACTATAGAAAGAATCAACAAAACAAAGAGTTGGTTCTTCAACAAAATTAACCAAATTGACAGACCATTAGCAAATATTATCAGAAAAAGAAGACAACACACCCAAATTAATTAACTCAGAGATGAGAATGGAAACATCACCACGGAAAAAACCAAGATTCAGAACATTATAAGGGAATACTTCTCAAAACTTTATGCTAATAAGTTTGAGAACATGACAGAAATGGACCTTTTCCTGGCAAATATTGACCTGCCAATACTAAACCAAGATGAGTTAATCCATCTTAACAGGCCCATATCAAGCATTGAAATAGAAACAGCAATAAGAGATCTCCCAGCTAAGAAAAGTCCAGGACCAGATGGTTTTGCAGCTGAATTTTACAAGGCCTTCAAAGCAGAGCTCACACCAATTCTCCTCCAACACGTCAATGAAATTGAAAAAGAAAGTTCACTCCTGAACACATTCTACGAAGCCATCATAACCCTCATCCCAAAACCAGGAAGGTACTCAACAAAGAAAGAGAACTATAGACCCATTTCTTTGATGAACATTGATGCAAAACTTCTCAACAAAATTTTGGCCAATAGACTTCAACAATTCACCCAAAAAATCATACACCATGATCAAATAGGATTCATTTCAGGGATGCAAAGCTGGTTCAATATACGCAAATCAATTAATATTATCCATCACATCAACAGGAGCAAGAATAAGAACCACATGGTTATCTCAATAGATGCAGAAAAAGCATTTGACAAGATCCAACACCCCTTTAAGATGAAGGTTTCAGAAAAATTAGGAATCCATGGAACATTCCTCAATACAACAAAGGCTGTATATGACAAACCTACAGCCAGCATTATACTTCATGGTGAAAAACTAAAGCCATTTCCTCTTAACTCAGGAACAAGTCAAGGATGTTCACTCTCTCCACTTCTCTTCAACCTCATATTAGAATGCCTAGCTACAGCAAAAACACACGATGCAGACATAAAGGGGATCCAAATAGGGAAAGAAGAAATAAAATTCTCCCTCTTTGCAGACGACATGATCTTGTATTTAAAGAATCCCATAGACTCCACTCCCAAATTACTCAAGCTGATTCAAAACATTGGCAAAGTAGCAGGTTATAAAATTAACCCCCAAAAAGCAATGGCTTTTCTGTATGCCAACAATGATAAAAGTGTGCCTGAAATTAGGAAAGCAACTCCATTTTTAATAGTCGCACAAAAAATAAAATACTTACGAATTAACTTAACAAAGGAGTGAAGTACCTCTATGATGAAAAGTTTAAAATCTTGAAAAAGGAAATCAACACAGAACTTAGAAAATGGCAAAACCTCCCATGATCCTGGATTGAAAATATTAAAATCGTGAAAATGGAAATACTTCCCAAGGCTATCTACAAATTCAAGATACCTATCAAAATTCCAACCTCATTCTTCAAGGAAATAGAAGAGGCAATCCAAAAATTCACATGGAACAATAAAAGACCCCGAATAGCAAAAACGCTCCTCAACGAAAAGAACACTGCTGGAGGAATATCAATACCAAATTTCAAACTTTACTATAAAGCCATAGTAATCAAAACAGCTTGGTATTGGCATAAGAACAGACCTCAGGAACAATGGAATAGAATTGAAAACCCAGAAATGAACCTACAGACCTATAGCCATCTAATCCTCGATAAAGGAGCTAAAACAATAGAATGGAACAAAGACAGCCTCTTCAGTAGATGGTGCTGGCAAAATTGGTTAACTACTTGTAGAAAACTAAAGGTAGATCCTTATATATCACACTGCACCAGAATCAACTCCAAATGGATCAAAGACCTCGAAGTCAAAACAGACACTCTGAAAACATTACAGCATGGAATAGGAGAAACCCTAGGTCTCCTTGGCTCAGGCCGAAATTTTCTGAATAGAGACCCAGAAACACAACAAATCAAAGAAAGGTTGGACAAATGGGATTGCATAAAGTTGCCGAGCTTCTTCAGGGCAAATGACATAGCTAGCAAGATCAATAGAAAGCCCACGGATTGGGAGAAGATCTTTACTAGCTATACAACGGACAAGGGTTTCATATCTAAAATATATTTGGAACTCAAAAAATTAAACCACCCAACAACAAATCCTCAAAGAAACAACTGCCCAATAAATAAGTGGGCTAAAGACTTAAAGAGAATCTTCTCTGAAGAAGAAAGAAGGATTGCCTATAGACACATGAAGAAATGCTCAACATCCCTATCCATAAAAAAATGCAAATCAAAACAACATTGAGATACCACCTCACTCCAGTTAGAATGGCAAAAATCATGAACTCTAACAACAACAGATGCTCGAGGGGATGTGGACAGAAGGGAACCTTACTTCATTGTTGGTGGGAATGTAAACTTGTTCAACCACTTTGGAAAGCAGTTTAGCGGTTCCTCAAAAGACTTCACATAGAGGTCCCCTATGACCCAGCTATCCCGCTTTTGGGCATTTACCCAAATGTTTACAAACAAGACCACACTACAGCTACCAGCACAACTATGTTTATTGCAGCATTATTTACCATAGCTAAGATATGGAACCAACCCATATGCCCTTCCGTAGATGAATGGATCAAGAAAATGTGGTATATATACACAATGGAATTCTATGCCTCCATCAGAAAAAATGACATTGCCCCATTTGTTAGGAAATGGAAAAACTTGGAAAAAATTATATTAAGTGAAGTAAGCCAGGCCCAAAGAAACACAGATTCCATTGTTTTTCTTTTTTGCAATATCTAGTATGTGTATGAGTCAAGCAGAAAAGGTCAGATAATGTGATGTTAGGAAAATGAACCCTTAGATATGTATTTTAATGTTTTTTTCTTTCATGCAAGTGTTTCTAACCCATTTATAAGATTATTTCTTTGTTGCTTAGTATGTCCCTCCCCCACAGTTTAACCCCCACTTTCAGTATATTTGATGTCAGTATAACTTGTGGAGGAGATGGGGAAAAACAAGTCGTTTAAGGATTCTGGTGGACCCGTGGCAACAATGAGAAGTACAAATTGTCATGTCAAAAACGAGCTTAACAATGTCGGTCGGGGAGGAGAGGGAGGAAGGATTGGGTGGGGGGAAGGCGGAGGCTGGGAAGGGAGGTGAAGAGTAAACAAAGGAGGAGGCTGCAAGGTTTGTTAAGAAATGTATTCATTATCCTGGCAATGTAATTGCAACCCCTCTTTACAGTAATTCACAAATAAAATAAAATTTAAAAAAAAGCGGTAAAGGTCAGATAATGTGATATTAGGAAAATGAACCCTTAGATATGTATTTTAATGTTTTTTTTTCTTTCATGCATGTGTTTCTCACGCATTTATAAGATTATTTCTTTGTTGCTTTGTATGTCTCTCCCCCACAGTATAACTCCCGCTTTCACTATATTTGAGGTCAGTATAACTTGTGGAGGAGATGGGGAAAAATAAGTCGTTTAAGGATACAGGTGGACCTGTTGCAACAATGAGAAGTACAAGTTGTTATGTCCAAAACGAGCTTTACAACGTCGGTGCGGGGCGGGGGGGGGGGGGGAGGATTTTGTGGGGTGGAGGGTGGATCCTGGTAAGGGATGTGAAGGGTAAACAAAGGAGGAGGCTGCAATGCTTGGTAAGAAATGTATGCATCATTCTGGTCATGTAATTGTAACCCCTCTGTACAGTATGTTCACAAATAAAACAAAATAAAATTAAATTTAAAAAAATAAAATAAAATAAAAAAAGGTGATAATATATGTAAGTGAATTGCATGTCAGGAAAAAAACACTATTGTTAAAACTTCTTCACACAAAATGCAGAATAGCTAAAAAGATGTTTTTGGTGTTGGCTAAAAATTCTTTGTAAACTACTGCATTTAAAACAAAGATGTGGGACTGGGAAGGATTCTCAGTGGTATAGCGCTTGCCTTGCATGCTCAAGGCCCTGGGTTCGATTCCTCAGTACCACATAAGCAAAAAGTAAAAAGCTGGAATTGGTGCTGTGGCTCAAGTGGTAGATCGCTAGCCTTGAGCAGAAGAGCTGAGGGACAGTGCCCAGGCCCAGAGTTCAGGCCCCAAGACCGGAACCTTCCATAAATAAAGAAAACAAAAACAAAAAACAAAGATGTGATTTCTGTTTATTTTGAGTGTATTTTGTCCATTTGAGTTTATGCAGAGATAACTTAATCCAAAAGTATATGTGATAACTGGAATACCTACACCTAGTGATTATGCATCTCTTCTAAGTAATTTTTTATTATTTTTATTTTTTTATTGTGAAAATACTGTACAGAGGGGTTACAATTACATGGGCAAGATAATGAGTATATTTCTTATCAAGCATTGTAGTGTCCTCCTTTGTTTCCCCTTCCCATCCCTTCCCATCCTCCACTGCCGCCCCACACAATCCTCCTCCCTACACCCCCTCACACCAAAGTTGTAAAGTTCATTTTTCGACATAAGGACTTGTACATCCTCACTGTTGCAATGGGTCCACCTTTATCCCTATTTCTTTCCCATGGTTTCCCTTATTTGCAATATCTAGTATATGTTTGAGTCAAGCAGAAAATTTCAGATAAGGTGATGTTAAGGAAATGAACCCTAAGATATATATTCAAATGTTTTTTTTTTCTTTCATGCAATTGTTTCTAACACATTTATAAGATTATTTCTTTGTTGCTTTGTATGTCCCTCCCCACAGTATAACCGCTGCTTTCACTGTATTTGATGTTGGTATAATTTTACGGAGGGAAAGGAGAAAAACTTCTAAGTAATTGAGAAACTTTTCTGGAAGAAACTTTTAGGAAATGACAGAAGACACAAATCTATGCATCTGCATTTTATGTAAGTCATATGTAACTTGCTCAATCCAATTGCTTATCTCTACCTTGCTAGGAAAAACGTATTCTCAAGATAAGAGCCAAAAGCAGTGAAAAGAACAAAATACACAATCATCTTGATTTATTTGTGAAAGTAACAATTGAAATAAAACAATTCCTCTTAAGGGACTCCTATATTAGTGTATGTGAAGATGTTCCTGAATGCCAATATCCATTACATTTTTGGAATTTTAATTTCTACTAACATGTGAAAACTAGAACAAGAAAACGTACATAGACTTAGAGTGAACCAGCCTTCAAATCATTTTCTTAATTGTTTTGAAATTACAAAAGAATTGATACTCCTTTGCTTTGGAAATAATTTAAAAATATTTATCACATGATAATTCATATACTAAGCAAGAGTAATTTTATATAATCATTATAAATATCATTTTATTACTATTGTAAAATAGAAGAAAAAAAACCAGTCCTACTATATGATCTACCTATCATTATTCTTAACTTCTAATCATTACCTAAATATCTTAATCTAAATAGTCATGTCTTTAACATAGACGTAAATATTCTATACTTGTTTACTTAAAATTTTCCAGGGGTATGTATTCATGTTTCTAAGAAATGTTCAAAGCAGTTAAAAGATGCTTTTGTGAAATTAATGTGATACAACTTGTTGTTGTGGGTGTTGTTTGCTAGGCCTGGGCATTGTCCCTAAGCCTTTTATTCTCAAAGAAAGCACTCTATAACTTGAGGAAAAGAGCTAATTCCTGTTTTTAGTGGTCAATTGGAGATAAGAATCCAACAGGTACTGTTCGGTCTGGGCTTGTTTCGAAAACAATTGTAAGATCTCAGCACCCAGAATAGCTTGTATTATAAGGGTGAGTTACCAGCACTTGGTTTCATGAAGTTTTTTTTTTAATTTTAATTATGTTTTAAGATGTTTGTTTCACTATGCTATATATCATGTATATATTTCTGATGACAAATAATCTCTAAAAATGTACCATTCTACACATAACATATATATATATATATATATATACAGACTCCCTCTAAAAATTTTATGTTACTATTTTTACCTTTTTCATTTCAAAGATATACAGTCTATTTTTCTAAAAGTTTCCTAGAATAAAATAACTCATATTTCAATAGAAAGTAGAGTTTATTACTTTCAAGGGAATTTTAGATATACACATGATATTGTAGTAACATTTACAGTATATTACTTGAAAAGGTTCTGCCGAAACTCTTAAATATTTGTTTGTAGTTAAGGAGAGAGAGGAAGTTAATTAATACTGATTAGGAATTTGCAATGCTTCAAAAAATCTATTCCATAATTTGTTATAAGCACATAGTCAAGCTACCTGATATGGTTTAGTTTCTTTGTTTATTTGTTCAAAATTTCAATATGGATGCATGCACACTGGTAACATTAAAATTATTAATCAAAAGACAAATGATAGTAAAATCATAGACACATATCCGACGTTCAATAATTAGCACTTATGATGCTAATAATAATTTGGATGGAGAGGATGATGACCACAGTGTAGCCTGACAATGACGATGTTGTGATTGAAAAGGAAAAAAAAAACAAACTTTAATTATCTTTGAAGCCATAGTTATAAACAGCGGTGGATTACATACAATAACAATAATAAGAGGAAGGCTGGGAAGGTGGCTCAGTGGCAGAGTGTTGGCCTTGCCTACATGAGGCTCTGGGTTTGATTCCTCAGCACCACATAAGCAGAAAAAGCGGGAAGTGGCGCTGTGGCTCAAGTGGTAGAGTGCATTGAGCTGAAGAGCTGAAGGACAGTGCCAGGCCCAGAGTCCAGGCCCCATGACGAACCAAAAAAAAAAAAACAGAATAAAAAAGGAGAGTTTCAATATCAAGAAATACAATCACATAAACAGGTAGAGACAGTAAAAACCCTAATATTATTCCAGCAGTCTTTCTAATGTATACTCACTGTTCTTGGTGATATTATTTTGTTATAAATAAAATCTTTTATTTCCATATTTTGATCGACTAAGATGTAGGTTTCAACTTAGTGTGATTAGTTCAAATGACATTGTCATATAGATACTACTCAATAACCAATGTTTTCCAATGATATATTAAGAGTATGTTTTTGATTACAGCTGTAAATACATGACACAATTTACATAATACCACTTACTTATCTGCAGTTACCATAAAATGACACAAGCTGCAGGGCCAGGAGTTAAAATTTATTTTTATTTCTGCATGAAACTATTTCTGACTTTATACCAACAAACTGAATTTGACTCTTTCCTTATTTTTAAGCTAAGGTAGAAAATTTAAGGACTGTTTACTTTCTTTTTCGTTGCTCTAGAAGTCAACATTTATATTCTTCAATATTTCTAGTAGATTACATCCATTTACAGATGAGAAATGTAAGACCAACAGTCAATGTTGTGAGTAAATAATGGTACTAGAATTTTTGTCTGAGTTCTTCACTCTGTGTGCTTACAAGGAGAGCCATTTAGTGTTGGAGAGGACCAATATGAAAAGAGTATGGGGAAAAATGCATACTTTGTAAACAGTTGTTTTAGGACTGAGTGACTGGTGATGAGTATTTGCAATAGGCTGGTGTCAGGGGCATAAAAAGGAGTATATAGAAATTACATTAGTGACAGAAACTGAGAAAATCTTGGTCATTCATTTATCTAATGGATGGGGGTAGGGTAAGAGGAAATCTAAAGTGTTTCCACATCTCTGTCTCCTAAATATGTTAGTTACAATCTTGGTGATAAGGACTACATGTGGAAAAGATGGATTTAGAGGAAAAAACTCTCTGATAGTTCTAAGGTTTATGTAAACAGATGCAAAGATAGGTCTGTTTGAACATCATCAAAATATCCACGAACATGAATATGAAAAATAATAATAAAATCAGGGACATTATTAAAGGGAAAAGGAAAAGGAAAGTTCTGACGAAAGTGAACAATGTGAGTATCAGTGTGGATAAGATTGGGGGAAAGTTAAATAAGGAAACAAAAAAGTAATAAACACAGATTTACAGAAGAAAAGGAAGGAAAGAATTTTCAGGAAGATATTGAAGGAAATCTACCATTTGGATTTGAAAAGTAAAAGGACATAGACAAGTTCAATAAGAACAGTGTTTTGGTGAAAGTCATATTGATAAAATGTTGAGATATGAATGTGAAGACATAAAATTCTGGATCCATAAATTCAACATGTCCTGTTGATTCTAAATGTTGGGAACAAATGCTTTAATCCTGACCTTAGAAACACAGATATAACTCATGAACTTTTTTAGAGGTATTCTCTGAACATTTTTGAAAACTTTATTTAGCCAGGAGGTTATAGATTGAACTACAGCACAAACAAGCCTAATTTGTCCTACAGTTCCAATTAGTGACCCATCTATCCATATCAGTTTGGGATTTTATTGAAATATATTTAGATATGTTTGGATATCTTATCAGCCTACTCATTATAAATGTAGGACAAGTAACACCAAGTATTAGGTTGAACATACAGCTTTACTGATGTGACTGAAGACTACTCGAATTGATTCTTCTTTAAAATAGAAAATAGAGACCAGTTATGATGTGTCAATGGCTATTGGCCTCAACATCATTTTGCTCAACATCATTTTATGTGGTCATTTATACCTAGCTATTGGGCCATTCTGTTCATCTGCTAGGACTATCCTAGATATTTCCTAGTTATTACAAATGAGGGAAACCATAGAATCTGTCTTCGTGTCTTGCTTATTTTTCTTAGTAGGATTTTTCCTCAATAGCCATTGACACATCATAACTGGACTCTCTTTAACTTGGAAATTATAGATTATGTCTTTTTATACTCTAACTTGGGACAATGATCTGCTGTCAGTTATTACCTTCTTTTACCCTTCTTTTGCCCTTCCACTTACATAATTATTCTTTAAAGAGACATAATTGAGCTTGCATTTCTAAATTCTTCAAAATTATCTGAAATACTTCATACTTCTGGCAGCCTCCTATATCTTTCTCAAGGGAAATATTTTGTCACTACCATTTTTATCCTATATGATAATGGATATCTTTCTGCCTAATTCAGTGCAAGATATACATTAGACTCATCCAGATAGCTCAACACTTGTACCACCATAAAATACTATCTTACTTGGAAATCATGATATTAGTATATCTGGTGAGGTGGCATCTGTCATTTTTGAATGGCTTTAAGTGATACTTACATGCAATCATGTTTTAAACCAATATGCCACTCAGTAGATGAACGAATTGACAAAATGTGGTTTATATACGTACGGAGGAATTCTATGCTTCCAATTCATAAGGAAATGGAAAGACTTGGAAAAATCCTACTAAGAAAAATAAGCAAGACACAAAGACAGATTCTATGGTTTCCCTCATTTGTAATAACTAGGAAATATCTAGGATAGTCCTAGCAGATGAACAGAATGGCTCAATAGCTATGTATAAATGACCACATAAAATGATGTTGAGCAAAATAAACTCCTAGATATGGAAAGAGAGGTTTTAGTTTGTGGTGGTTGTTTTTAATGTACTATGTGATTTCTTTTGTCTTTTGTGTTTTCCTCTATGGTGTGTCCACTGTTGTATTTGATTTCAGCATCCTGTGTATTGTATATACATTTTTCTTCATTTGACAAGGGAAGAGGAACAATAAAATGTCGAGACAAAGGACAAAAGGCAAACCAATGCAATACACACAAGACAACATGTTAGAAATTCACATTATGATTTTTGAGGAGTATTGGGGTAAAGGAAAAGTGTGAGAAAAATGAGGGAGGGGTAAAAATTTTGACATGTTATGTATCCACTAACTTACAATTACTGCAACCCTTCTATATATCACCTTGACAATAAAATTAAGTTAAAAGTGAGCTGCATAAAATATAATTTCACTGTATTGTTATAGTAAATATTATTCTATGTGTATTACGTTTTAAAAAATGAACATTTTGGCTGCTAATTTGAATTACCTCTTTCTTTATCAGAGGGACATCAACGTGAATGTTATCAAACTTATTTTCAGAATATGCTTTTCATTATTTTGAAAAAAAACATTATTTTAGTATTATCTCATACTAAAGCAGAAAACAGTCCAATTCTATGGAAACTCCTAACTTTGAAAACTGACTAATTGTTAAGAGGACAGAATATATGTGTTCCTCAATATTCCTATGACTACTAACTACTCATTTTCAAATTCTGAACATGCCATACCAGAGACAGGCTTGGCTTACTTCTCTTAGTATAATTTTTTCCAAGTCGTTCCATTTCCTAACAAATGGGGAAATGTCATTCTTTCTGATGGAGGCATAGAATTCCATTTTGTACATATACCACATTTTCTTGATCCATTCATATACTGAGGGGCATCTGGGTTGGTTCCATATCTTAACTATAGTAAATAATGCTGCAATAAACATAGTTGTGTTGGTAGCTTTAGTGTGGTCTTGTTTGTAAACATTTGGGTAAATGTCCAAAAGTGGGATTGCTGGGTCATATGTCAGCTCTATGTGGAGGCTTTTGAGGAACAACCATATTGCTTTCCAAAATGGTTGAACAAGTTTACACTGCCACCAACAGTGCAGTAAGGTTCTCTTCTGTCCACATCCCCTCCAGCATCTGTTGTTATTAGAGTTCTTGATTATAGCCATTCTAACTGGGGTAAGGTGGTATTTCAATGCTGTTTTGATTTTCATTTCTTTCATGGCTAGACAGGTTGACCATTTCTTCATGTGTTTACTGGCCATCCTATCTTTCCTCTTCAGAGAAATTTCTCTTTAAGCCTTTAGCACACTTATTTATTGGGCAGTTGATTCTTTGAAGATTTTTGTTGAGGGATTTAATTTTTTGAGTTCCAGGTATATTTTAGATAAGAGACCCTTGTCTCTTCTCCCAATCCAATCCGTGAGCTTTCTAGTGATCTTGCTAGCTATGTCCTTTGCCAGGCAGAAGCTCTGCAATTGCATGCAATCCTATTTGTCCAACCTTTTTTTAATTAATTTTTTTGTGTTTCTGGGTCTCTATTAAGAAAATTTCGTCCTGTGCCAAGGAGACCTAGGGTTTCTCCTATTACATCCTGCAATATTTTCAGAGTGTCTGCTTTGACCCCGAGGTCTTTAATCCATTTGGAATTGATTCTGGTGCAGGGTGATAAATAAGGATCTAGCTTTAGTTTTCTACAAGTAGTTAATGAATTTTGCCAGCACCATTTACTGAAGAGGTTGTCTTTCTTCCATTCAATTTTTTAGCTCCCTTATTGAAAATTAGATGGCTATGGGACTGTAGGTTCATTTCTGTATTTTCAATTCTATTCCGTTGGTCATCTTTTATGTTTTACTTCATCTTTCCCTATTTGGAGTCCCTTTAAATTTGCATCTTGTCTTATTGTCCCAGCTAGCATTCTAATACTAAGTTGAAGAGGAGTGGAGAGAGCAGACATCCTTATCTCTTTCCTGAATTAATAAGAAATGGCTTTAACTTTTCACCATTAAGTATAATGCTTGCTGTAGGTTCGTCAATTCTTAGTAGAAAGAAGAGCACTGGAGCAATATCAGTTCCAAATTTCAAACTATACTAAAAAGCCACATTAATAAGAACAGATTGGTACTGGCACAAGGACAGTTCTGAGGACCAATGGAATTGGACTGAAGACTCAGAAATAAACCCATTGACCTATAGCCACCTAATCTTTGACAAGGGAGCTAAAAATATAGAATGAAAGAAAGACAGCCTTTTCAGTAAATGGTGCTGGTAAAATTGGTTAAACACCTGTAGAAAACTAAAGCTAGATCCATATATATATATATATATCATGCAGGGTGATATATATATATATATATATAGATATATATATCTTAAACAAACAAATCAAACAAAACAAATCAAAGAGAGGTTAGACAAATGGGATTGCATGAAACAACAGAGCTTCTGCAAGGTAAAGTTCATAGATAGCAAGATCAATATAAAGCCCACTTACTGGGAGAAGTTCTTCATGAGTCATAAAACAGACAAAGTCTTATATCTAAAATATAATTAGGACTCAAAATCAAATCTCTGAACAACAAATCTTCAAAGGAATAACTGTCCAATATCTAAGTTGAAGACTTAAAGAGAGACTTCTTTGAAGAGGAAATAAAAAATGTCCATTAGACACATGAAGAATATATATATATATATATATGTATGTATATATATATATATATATATATATATGTATAATTTTGGGAGTGGAAGGGATATAGCAGAATGCTTAAATGGGGATTCAGGTTGACCATTGTGACAATGAGATGTACAGGGCACTGTGTCGAAAATGAATTTACAATCTCATGCAGCGGTCAAGGAGGGAGGAGTTGGAGATGTGGGGAAGGAAAGGATGGTAGGGGAAAAACAAAGGAGGAGGTAACAATGCTGTATAGGAAATGTACTCATTACCTAGTCCTGTAATTCTGAGCCCTCTGTACAGTATTTTTACAATAAAAATATATTTAAAAAATCTCTGCCTCCTGTAGATTTCCAGTGCTGCTCTCGGAATATCATTTTCTGCTTATTCTGGCTGTGGTTAGGTCCACCTTTCCAATGGATCAGTATTCTCAAAGCATCTTGGTCCTGCAGTGGGACTTTGATTATACAGTGGTGGTTGGGACCAGGCCAAGGACAGGACAAAACCTTTTCCAGGACATGGCTTCGTCATTGCCAGTGCAACTATGATTGTAAGCAGAATTTCTCTGAATTTGGTTTCAGAAAACAGTGAACCAAAAGGCAAGTCCATCAAACACCTCACTCCTCCCCCCCATTTTCTCTTTTCTCCCTCCCTGGGAAAGTATAAAATAATTTTGCAGGTTTTGACACACACACAAAATGCCCACCATCTCCCCTGGTAAACTTGGTTTCAAGTCACTAAGTCATGTCAATGGATAATGCTGCATTCATTATTCTGGACAACATCTTCAGGTTGTTTGATGCTTTAATTTTTTGTTGTTGTTGTTGGTAGGGGGGGCCTGAACTCTGCGTCTGGGTGCTGTCCCTGAGCTGTTCAGCTCAAGGCTAGCTCATTACCACTTTAGCCACAGTGCCACTTCCAGTTTTTTCTGCTTATATGGTGCTGAGGAATTGAACCCAGGACCTCATGCATGCAAGACAAGCACTCTACCACTGAGTCTTCTTCTAGCCCTAATGATTCAATTCTTTAAAATTTCTTTTTGTCAGTCATGGGTCTTGAATCAGGGCTTGGGTATTAACGTATCCCAGAGTTCTTCAGCTCAAGGGGATCCCTCTCCCAATTGAGCCACAGTGCCACTTCCTGTTTGGAGATAAGTGACTCACAGACTTTCATGCCAGGATTTGCTTTGAACAGATGAATTTTTAAATTATATTTCTCCTAGGTGTTTATTGGAACATTACAGTTTTTCTGGAATTTAAAGTTTTCTGTAAACCTTTGTCTTCAAGTAATCCAAAAGCATTAAATATTACATTTCAAAGCTATCCTTTAGCACATCCATTTTGAAATTATTATCTTAAAATGAAATTCTAATTCTTTGTAGAAACAACCCATTAAAGTCCAAATGGGAAATATGCTAATTTCAGCAGCCTTGACAATCCTTCCTCTTTTTTTTCTCTCCAGTATCTTTTCTTGTTTTGGAACAAGTGTCATGGACTGTCCAACCATTCAAAAGGAAGATTATTTCATTAATTTAATAGAAAAGGAATCCAGCCTACCTGCATCTCAAGGCAACTTTGAGTATAATGTTAATATAATAATTCATGTCAGTGGATTTTCAGTCATTTCGATAATTTTTTATTTAACCACTCATTAAAGAGGTTCCAAAAGGCAAGAATCAAAAATCATGTCTGCTTTCTAAAAATGTTTAAAAAGCTAGTAATTCAACAAAGATTCCATGGTGAAGAATTTCTCTTTTATCATAGCCCTTACCACTGATCCCTTCCCTTCAAACTTGTAGCTTTGTTCAGTTTTCTTGTTCCAGCTTTCATTTTGGTATTCGCCTCAGTAATATCCTTGTAGTATTTGACAATGAAATTCCATTTATTGTTAGAGAGCTCAATTCATATTGCCAAAGGCAGACTCATTATCATTTCATAAAACATAAACTATTAAGTATCATTAACATGGTCATATGCAAATATTCCATAAATTAATATAAGTACCACATAAATGTGCATCTTCATATACTTTTAAAAATGGAAAGTAGTTACATATCTATGTCATAAAATAATTCAGACCACTGGTAGAAGAGATTAAGCTAAAATTTTTATTTATATCATCCCCAATATTTTGTCAAATTTTCTTTTCTCATTAACTTTCACCTTAGGGCCTGCTTTTCCTAGCAACAAGTTATAACTTGATATCCTTGGATGTTAGTCCCCTCTGAGTAACCTCTTTTCTTTCCACCACTAGTTAGTCCCTTTTGTTAAATACCTGAGGAATAACGTCCCATTGTGCCTGCAAGAGAAGTACCCAAGTCGACTGTCTGTGACTACTCTTGCTTTGCTTTGTTTGGGAATGTGGTAGCTGAGACAGGGGTGGCAGGGATCAGGTGGCTGGAGCCATGGTGGTAAGAATTATGGGTAGCAAAATGAGTAGCAGAGAATAGGATACCAGGGAAAGGGTAATTGTGACTGTAATTGCTGAGTTGCACTTGCAGGAAATTGGGTAGCAGCAACAGCTTTGCAGGGGTTGGGGTAGCTAATACAGGTATCCAGAACAATTTAGCAGTGACAAGGAAGCACAGACAAAGTGAAAGATAAAAGTTGTGAGACATTGTGGGAATTCTTTGACTACCCATTCTGAAAACATGAAGGAGGGTAATTTTAAACTAAAACTACAAAAGAAAATTTAAGTCTTGGTGCTAACAAATCTGTCCAGGTGTTATTACATTAAATAGAGAATTCAAAATGGTTTTTCTTCATGAATACAGAGATCAAAGATATTAAAATTCTTATTTTAAAATGCAAATTAAAGGGGAAAATTAGTCAGGAGGTAAAATTCATATTGAATGTTAATATTTAAGAGAAAAAGGAGATCCTAGATGGCAGACTACAGACAAAGCAATATCAGAGCATTATATGTTCAATAATAATTAAGAAATTTTAATTGAAAAATTGAGCTAGAATGTTCACATCAGGCAAAGGCAAGCAATCAGAGTCTACCACCAACAAAGAAACATCATAATGTATATTTCAGAAAAAGGAACCAAGTTCCTTATCCTTGATTTCAATGATACACATAACCACCTTTACAAACACACACACACACACACACACACACACACACACACACACAGACACACACACACGAATTATGCAACAGCTCAAGCTACTCACATCCAATCAACATGAATCAAAGATCTTCCTGTAATACTTAAAACTTTAAATTTTGAAGTCTTACTCTGAAAACATTACAGGACGGAATAGGAGAAACCCTAGGTCTCCTTGGCACAGGCCGAAATTTTCTTAATAGAGATCCAGAAATACAAAAAATCAAAGACAAATGGAACAAATGGGATTTCATGAAATTGCAGAGCTTCTGCATGGCAAAGGACATAGCTAGCAAGATCATTAGAAAGCCCATTGATTGGGAGAAGATTTGCACTAGCCATACAACGGACAAGGGTCTCATATCTAAAATATACCTGGAACTCAAAAAATTAAATCCCTTAACAACAAATCTTCAAAGAAACAACTGCCCATTAAATAAGTAGGCTAAAGGCTTAAAGAGAAACTTGTCTGAAGAGGAAAGAAGGATGGCCAATAAACACAACCTCTCTAGCCATAAAAGAATTGCAAATAAAAACAACATTGAGGTACTACCTCACCCGAATTAGAATGGCTATAATCAAGTACTCTAATAAGAACAGATGCTGGAGGGGATGCGGACAGAAGGGAACCTTACTACATTGTTGGTGGGAGTGTAAACTTGTTCAACCACTTTGAAAAACGGTATGGAAGTTCATCAAAAGACTCCACATAGAGCTCCCCTATGACCCAGCAATCCCACTTTTGGGCATTTACCCACATGATCACAAACAAGACCATACTAAAGCTACCAGCACACCTATGTTTATTGTAGAATTATTTACCATAGCTATGATATGGAACCAACCCAGATGCCCCTCAGTTTATGAATGGATTAAGAAAATGTGGTATATATACACAATGGAATTCTATGCCTCCATCAGAAAGAATGACATTGCCCCATTTGTTAGGAAATAGAAAGTCTTGGAAAAATTATATTAAGTGAAGTAAGCCAGACCCAAAGAAACATAGGTCCCATGGCTTCACTTATTTGCAATAAATAGTATATGTGTGAGGCAAGCAGAAAAGTTCAGATAAATTGATGCTAGGGAAATGAACCCCAAGATAAGTATTCAATTTTTTTTCTTTCATGCATTTGTTTCTAACATATTTATAAGATGATTTCTATATTGCTTTTTATGTCTCTCCCCCTGCTTTCACTGTATTTGATGTTGGTACAAATTTGTGGAGGGGAAGGGCATAAACAAATCGTTTAACTAGGGGTACAGGTGGACACATTGCAACAATGAGATATACATGTCATTATGTTGAAAAATGAACTTCACAATTTTGGCGGGGGGAGGAAGTGTTTGGCCATCTATTTTCCAGCTGATCTATAGGTGTAGAAGCAAAACGTAATACAAAACAATACAAACCAGTTCTTACTATAAATAATTTTTCTCTGAACATCTTAAAAATCAATTCTGACAACATGTAATAAAAAATCCTTAAGTTTAAAACATTCTTCTAGACAAGTTAAAGAAATACCGAGAACAAGTATTTTAAGAATAATTGCAGAGAGCTTGTACTCAGGGCCTGGGTTCTGTCTCTGAGATTTATTACTAAATACTAGTGATACCACTTTGAGGCACAATGCCACAGTAAAGACTCACCAATTTTCCTCTCCATACCGGCTTTGAACTAGGATCTAGATGTTTCAACTCTCTGAGTAGCTAGGATTATAGTAATGAGCCCTTGCACCTGGGTAGAATAATTGCAGAGGCCAGTTAGTATTACATGTCAATCATGTTTAACTTTGTAACATAAAGTTAACTGAAATGCCTTCCAATAGAAATAAGGAATTAATTGTGTAGATGGGTTACAAAGTTCTTACCAAAAGCTACATATTTTCCTCTTTTTTTTCTTCCAAAATTGTTTGCTTTCCAGAATCATATCTTATCTTTCCGTACTGGTTTCTTTAGTTTATTTCATACATGCCCACAGCTCCTTCAACTATCAATTCTTTTGTGAAGACCTTGCAAATATCTATTTTCAGTCCAAACTCGTTTTATGCACCTCTCATCCATATATTCAACTGACATAATCACTTGTGAAACAGTAATCATCTCTTATCATTACTGGATATAAAGTATAAGTAAAATTTAAGAAAATAAAGAATAACATAAATAAATATAACATGATTTTAATAGTAATGCTAAACATAAATACAACATCGATTATTTTCTGGAGCAATTTAATAAAAAACTCAAGGAAAAGAAATCAACTTTTTTGAGTGCTGATATTATAGTTTAATCTTAAGACCTTACCTTGTCACTTAGGCTTTTTCCCTCAAGGGTGTTGCTCTGTATTTGAACGACAGCTCCCCTTCCAACTTTATTTGGGGGATTATATAGAGATAAGAATCTCATGGAATAAAAATTATTTGTGTCCCTATCATGGGGTTCATTTCACATAACATCCTCTTATATGGTACCACCATGTACAAGTTACTCCAAGTAAGATTAACCATGGGACCTCTGGTTATTTGAGCCTGGCTTATTCACTTAATATAGTTTCTGCGTCTTTCTATTTCCTAGCAAATGGGACGATGTCATTCTCTCTGATTGGAGGCATAGAATTCCAGTGTGTGTGTGTGTGTGTGTGTGTGTGTGTGTGTGTGTGTGTGTGTGTGTGTGTGTATCACATTTTCTTGATCCATTCATCTACTGAGGGGTCTCTGGGTTGGTTCCATATTTTAGCTATGGTAAATAATGCTGCAATAAACATAGTTGTACCGGTAGCTTAGTATGGTCTTGTTTGTGATCATTTGAGTAAATGCCCAAACATGGGGACTGCTGGATCACAGGGGAGCTCTAAGTGAGGTCTTAGAAAAAGTGAAGTAAGGCAAAACCAAAGAAACATTGGTCCTATGCTTTTCCTTATTTGCAATAACTATTATATGTCTGGGACAAGCATAAAAGTTCATAAGCTATGTCCATATGACCACATAACATGCTGCTAAGCGAAATGAACCCCAAGATAGGATTTACAATCTACCATGTGTTTTTTTTCTTTTTATGTTCCTTCCTCCCTTGTTTAACCCTTGTTTTTACTGTATTTAGTGTCGGTGCCCTGCATTTGTATACACCCTTCTCTAGCTTGGGGAGGGGAAGGGACAAAACAAAATAGATAAATAGTGATACAGGCTGACCCATTGTAACAATGAGATGCACAAGACACTATGTTGAATAAGTATCTTTACAATTTAGCGGGGAAGAGGGTAAGGGAGTAGAGGGGAGTGTAGTTGTGGAGGTGGGAGGGAAGGGAAGGGGAAAAACAAAGGAGGAGGTGACAATGCTTGATAGAAAATGTACTCATTAACTTGCTCATGTAACTATAAACCCCTCTACAGAGCATTTTTACAATGAAAACCTCTTTTAAAAAATAGAAGGTGTGCCGGGCATCGGTGGCTCACGCTTGTAATCCTAGCTACTCAGGATGCTGAGATGTGAGGATAACAGTTCAAAGACAGCCCAAGAAAAAAATCCGTGAGACTCTTATCTCCAATAAAACCACTAGAAAACCGATGCTGGTGCTGTGTCTCAAGCGGTAGAGCACTCCCCTTGAACTGAAGAGTGCAGGGACAATGCCCAAACCCAGAGTTCAAGCCCCAAGACCGACACACACACACAAAAAAAGAAGGTGTCATGTACACCAAGTATAGTAGCCCATCTGTAATCCCAGCTGATTGGGAAGCAGAAATGACAAGGATCTTGGTCTCAGGCCAGGCCAAAGAAATAACTGCCCAGACAGCCATCTCAACAAATAAGCTGGTCATAGTGGTTCACATCTGTAATCCTAGATAATTGTGTGGGAGACATAAGAAGCAATCTAAGATCATTCAGTCAATCTAAGATTAGACCCAGGTGAAAAGTTCAAGACCTCAAGTAAATAAAATTGACCAGAAGTATGGCAAAAGTAATTGAGCTGCTTGTTGCTATATATATATCTATATGTGTGCATATATCCATGTATGTATATATATGTGTGTATGTATATAATCATATATATATATATATATATATATATATATATATATATACATACATATGTATCTATGGTTCATCTCTTTTCTGTGTAGCAAATGGTTCAAGTGAATCTGTACAATCAATACTCAAAGGCATGAATAGACAAAGAGAATGAGCAGAGAACTCGTACTCTGGAATCTATGGTTAGCCCATAACCCCGAAAATCTTTTACATCAGTTTGCATGTGTCAGTTACTGCAGTACAGGGACAATACGATGGCAATGAGATACCAGGCAGATGAAATGAGAAATGAGAGATACAACTGGTACAATATTCTTTCTGATGGGTAAGTAGAATTTCCAGTGTGTGTGTGTGTGTGTGTGTGTGTGTGTGTGTGTGTGTGTGTGTGTGTGTGTGTGTGTATTACATTTACTTGATTCATTTCTCTCTTGAGGGCTGATTCAGTAAACATGGTTGTGCTGAAACCATTACTATATCTTGGTTTGTAATCTTTCGGGTAAATGCCCAGGAGTAGAGTTGCTGGATCATATGGAAGTGGGTAATCAAAAGAGGAGTGAAGTGGGAAAAGGTAGAAGATTGAATAGAAGAAAAGGGGGAAAATGCAGAGAAGAATCCAGTAAATATCCTACAAATTTAAGAAGAGTGAAGGAAGAGGTGTATAGGGGAGGGATGGATGAGAATGTTGAAAGGGTTGGCATTGATCAAGGTATATTGTACGCATAAACTGCTTTGTTTAATGATAACTGCTTTGCTACTTAAAATAATAATAATAAAAATCATGTCCCTAAATTGTTATGCAATTAAAACCAAAGCATGAGAATCTGCTCAGATAATCTCTAGGGTCAATAAATCTTTTTTGATTAGGATAAGTTTTAGAACAACACTAATGATACATATCATCTGAAGAAAATTTAATGATTTCCAGCTATTTAAAATAATCATTTTTGAAGATATGGCTCAAGTGGCAGAGTGCTACTTAGTGAGCAAAGCTGTCAGACAATGAATTCAAGTCTCAATCTCGAACAAAAGTAAAAACAATCAGTATAATTCAGGCACTTTCCTGGGCACTAGTAGCTCATGCATTAATCATACCTTAAATGAGAAGGCAGAGATCTGGGGATCTCAGTTCAAAGTCAGCTTAGATAGGAAAGTCTGTGAGACTCTCATCTCCAATTCACTGTCAAAGAAAGCTGGAAGTGGACTCATGGCTCAAGTGGTAGAATGCTAGCCTACAGCAAAAAGCTCAGGGGAAGAACCCAAGCCTTGAGTTCAAGCCTTAGAATAGTGCATATACATACACAAAGAAAGTAAGTCACTAAATTTCTCAACCTTCCATTTCCCTAATCCTAACTCTAACAGAACCCTAAGAGTAATCTTGATGATAATAGTAACCCAATTCTAAAATTAATGGAAAATACTCGAGTTTAGACACATTCTAACAGATACTCATTGTCTTTGAAATGATTTGCAATTTGTTCCAAATCCTACAGATTCCCTGACTTGGACTCTGAAATTGTTCCCTATTATGAATCATTAACCTCAAATCTTCATATCATGAAAACTATCACAGTTTCCACTGATCTTAACGTTTACTGAACTCCTATATCTCCAAAAAGAAGTTGCGGGTTTATTTAAAATATACTTTAGTATCTAACCCTAACTATATATAAATCTTACTAGAAACCTAACTCTTAATTTAATCCTATTCAACCTGGAAGAGGAAACTTAGTAAAACTCTGTAGTTTTTGTTAAATCTCAAACTTATTTTACTTGAAAATATTAGCAGAAAACTCATTTTTACCGTAAAGCTTACCCTTCCTTAAGCCTAAGTCTAACTTGAACTAGAACAGTAACCCTAACCCTAGAACTAATAGCCTTTGGATTCTAAAAGCCAGACAAATACATTAGTTTTTATTCATCCTAACTTTGATTCAACTCATCTTTCTAAAAATAGTTTGTAGTTTTATTCAGTATCTTGCCATTTTGTAACCCGAACCCTAACTGGAATATTGAGGTTAACCCTCACACTAATCATACCCTAATCTTAATATTATTAGCAGTTTCTTATTTCACATTCATCCTAATTCTAACTAGACTTGTTATTCGAAAATTTACTTTCAGTTTGACCCTAAATTTCCATTTCCCTAAGGCTAAATCTAACTCCAGCTGGAACTAAAACCTAACTTTCACTCTGATAGTCCAATTCTAATGTTTAAGAAAAAGACTCTAGTTTTTAATCATTCTAATGAATACCCCAGTTTGCACTCTGAAAATGCATTTCAATTTGCCCTAATTCCCACAAATTTTCTGACTCTACCTCTGAAGTTATCTTGTTCCTTAACATGAAGTATTATATTATTTGTCCTCAAATTCTCTTATCAGGAAAAATACTGTAGTTTCCAATGATCCTTTGTTTTCCTGAACCCCTGTACCCTAAAGCAATTTTAGATTTACTTACCATCTAATCCATTACTTAACACTAACTCTCAAGCTAAACCTGGCTGGAAAACTCTCATTAATCATTACAAGAATGATCACTGAGAAATAAATATAATGATAATGCTCTAGTTACTATTCAATCTCTCATTTTTGTTCCTACTTGTTAGTGAAAACTGAATATTTTTTGGTCAGGCATGGGGCTTGAACTCTGGGCTTGGGCACTATCCCTCAGCTCTTCAGCTCAATGTGAGCCCTCTACTGCTTGAGCCACACCTCCACTTCCAGGTTTTTTGGATGTTTAATTGGAGATAAAGAGTTCTCATGCACTGTGCTTCCAAGGGTGGCATCCAACTGCAGTCCTCAGATCTCAGTCTCCTGAGAGGATAGGATGACAGGCATTGAAAAATATGTTCTGATGGGTGCCAGTAGCTCATGGCTGTCATCCTAAGTACTCAGGAGGTGAGATTTGAGGATCACGGTTCAAAGCCAGACTGGGCAGGAAGGACCCTGAGACCCTTATCTCCAACAAACCAGTGCTTGCCTTGAGCTGAAGAGCTCAGGGACAGCAACCAGGTCCAGTGTTCAAGCCCACAATCGAAAAAAAGAAAGTAAAACATCTTCGCTGCAAAGATGCAGAGGTGTGTGTGGGAGGGTGCTGTGATTGAGAGACCAGGTGCTGGCCTCACTTTACAGACATCTCTAAGAACTCCCCAAGTTTGCACCACTTTGAAGCCACAGTAGAATGCATGGTGCCTTACCAAGAACTCAAGTGGTCAAAGCCTATGGCAGGCAGGGAGTGGGCAAATGGGTGCATGGGTGGGATTGTTGTGTCTGTATTCTCCCTAATGAAGGATGGATTTGCATGCTCCATGTCAAAGTCTGAAGTAAAGAGTTGCAAGAAGTTTGTGGCCTGATGAATTTGCTTTCCTCTGGGTATATGAAGATGGATGAAGTCTGGCGCCTCTTGTGGCTCACAACTGTCATCCTAGCTACTCATAAAGCTAAGATGTAAAGACCACGGTTCAAAGCCAGCCAGGGCAGGAAAATCTGTGGGTCTTGATATTCAATGAGCCACGAGAAAACAGGAAATGGCACTGTGGCTCAAATTGTAGAGTGCTCAACTTCAGCTGAAGAGCTGAAGCACAGCGCGCTGACCCAGAGTTCAAACCCCATGACCAACAATAAACAAAGAGGTTGGCTGAGTTTTCCACATTGCAGTGTGTACAGTAGGAAATTCCATGCTGGGTTATGAGACATTTCAGATGTGAGAGGCTCAATGCTATCTCTACAGTTAGTCTGATAGTGCCATCTTCTCACGGGTTGGATGTGATCCTAATAGAGGGAGTTCATGATTTTGTTCTCAGGAACTGCTAAGGGCTTGGAATATCTCTGTGTGTGTGTGTGTGTGTGTGTGTGTGTGTGTGTGTGTGTGTGTGTGTGTGTGTGTGTGTGCACACGCACGCTTGTGTGTGTAATTTTCCCTCGTCTTTTTCTGTCCCCTTCCTGGTTGCTGGTCTGCCTCTTTCTGGCCTCAGATGGTGCCCCTCCTTCACACCAACCTTGCCTTTAGCCCCCTATCAGGGTCTACAATGAGTCCTAAATTGCCACAGGCCTGTGTTCCAACTTTTCTCTGGTGCACAAGTCTGGCTGTCCCAATATTTGGCCGCCTCCAGGGGATTCTGGGTCAGCTGGAATAGGGTTTCCTCTGCATGAGAGGCAGGGGCTCAGTCATGCGATGTCCTATCTTTTTCCTCAGCTGGGCCTCGGACTGCACATCCCTCTCAGCAGGCTCGCAGTGGAGAGGGGAATGGGGGATTGCTGGTGGGTCTGGCCAAGTGGAGCTTGAGAGATGCCTGAAGGCTGCCCAAGCAAGGAGAATCTAGGGCTACATGGGTTGTGAGGCCAAGGTGGCTTGGAAGTATAGGTCAGTGTCTAGGAAATGTAAATGTACTTTATCCTAGGACAGTCTATCTTCTGGCCCCAACTGGGCCTCTCAGGTCCTTCTAGAAAATTCCAGATGCTCAGAATACAGAGGCACAGACTTTAGATTCCAGGACCAGGGAACTGGGGGATGAGAGACTGGTATGGCCAATACCTCATTGTTTTGGGGTATTAGTGTTAACCTGGCTATGCACATCCTTATGTACTTTCACTTCTTAACCCAGTGTTGGCCACACACCAGCCACTTGTGGAAGTACTGTGGAAGTGGCAGGAGTGGATGTGAGGTTTAGGATGACCAAAATTTATGGCCTTTGGGGTGGCAAAGGATGTCTTTTAAAAAAAAAAATCTTAGAGCTGGGACTCAGGGCCTAGGCAATGTCCCCAAGCTTCTTTTGCTCAAAATAACATTCTACCACTTGAACCAGAGCTCACCTTTCATCTTTTTTTAGTAGTTTAGTGGAGATAAGAGTCTCAGGGACTTTCCTGCCTGTTCTGGCTTCAAGCTGCCATCCTAAGATCTCAGCCTATTGAGTTGCTAGGATTGCTGGTATAAGCCACTAGCACCTGTTAAGGATATTAGTGTGTGTGTGTGTGTGTGTGTGTGTGTGTGTGTGAGAGAGAGAGAGAGAGAGAGAGAGAGAGAGAGAGAGAGAGAGAGAGAGAGAGAGAGTGTTTACCGGGACTTGAACTCAAAGCCTAGGTGCTATCCTTTAGCTTGTTTTCACAAGGTTGGTGCTGTACCACTTGAACTACAGTAGCTCTGCTTCCCAGCTTTTTGGTGATTCATTGGACATAAGAGTCTGCCCAGGCTAGCTTTTAATTTTGACTGAGCCTCAGGTCTCAGGCTTGAGTACCTAGGATGACAGGCATGAGCCACCGGCACCCAGCTGATAATGGCCTTTCAACATAGTGGACTGGGATCTCCTGAAAACATTCTATTTTTTCTGTGCCAGTACCGGGGCTTGAACTCAGGGTCTGGGCTCTTGTCTCTTAAATTTTTCCCTCAAGGCTGGTACTCTACCACTTAAGCCACAGCTTGATTTCCGGATTTTGGTAGTTCATTGGCCAGAAGAGTATCACTAACTTTCCTCCACTGAGCTAGCTTTGACCAACGATCTCTGATCTCAGACTTCTTTTTTATTTCAGTTTTTTAAATTTTATTTATTTATGTAATTTGTAATAGGTACAGCAAAGGGTTTTTAAAAAATGTATTATGAAGGTGATGTGTAGAGAAGTTGCAGTTATGTAAGTCAGGTAATGAGTATATTTCTTTTACAACAGGGGTTTAATTCAGCATGTCAATTGATAAGTAAGAAGAATCTTGATCAATTTCACCCCTTCCATCATTCTCCCCCAAACTATATATGCAGAATCAACTTGATAATAATGTTACTTCTTTCTGTATGATATTGCCTCCAAGAGACTTTACTTTTTTTTATTTTATTTTATTGGTGAACATATTGTACAGAGGGGTTACAATTACATGGGCAGGATAATGCGTACATTTCTAACCAAACATTGCAGCCTCCTCCTTTGTTTACTCTTCACATCCCTTCCCAGCTTCCCCCCTCCACTCCCAGTCCCAATCCTTCCCCCCCCACCCCCGCACCGACGTTGTACAGCTAGTTTTGGACATGACAACTTCTCCTCATTGTTGCAACAGGTCCGCCTGTATCCTTAAACGACTTACTTTTGTCCATCTCCTACACAAGTTATACTGACATCAAATATAGTGAAAGTGGAGTTATACTGTGGGGGAGAGACATACAAAGCAATAAAGAAATAATCTTATAAATGCGTAAGAAACACGTGCATGAAAGAAAAAAAGCATTAAAATGCATATCTAATGGTTCATTTTCCTAATATCACATTATCTGACCATTTCCACTTGACTCATACATATACTAGATATTGCAAATAAGGGAAACCATGGGGCCTATGTTTCTTTGGGCCTGGCTTACTTCACTTAATATAATTTTTTCCAAGCCTTTCCATTTCCTAACAAATGGGGCAATGCCATTCTTTCTGATGGAGGCATAGAATTCCATTGTGTATATAAACCACATTTTCTTGATCCATTCATCTACTGAGGGGTATCTGGGTTGGTTCCAGATCTTAGCTATGGTAAATAATGCTGCAATAAACATAGTTGTGTGGTCTTGTTTGTAAACATTAGTTTAAATGCCCAAAAGTGGGATTGCTGGGTCATAGGGGAGTTCTATGTGAAGTCTTTTGAGGAACCTCCATACTGCTTTCCAAAGTGGTTGAACAAGTTTACATTCCCACCAACAATGAAGTAAGGTTCCCTTCTGTCCACATCCCCTCCAGCATCTGTTGTTGTTAGAGTTCTTGATTTTTGCCATTCTAACTGGAGTGAGGTGGTATCGCAATGTTGTTTTGATTTGCATTTCTTTTATGGCTGGGGATGTTGAGCATTTCTTCATGTGTCTATTGCCCATCCTTCTTTCTTCTTAAGAGAAGTTTCTCTCTAAGTCTTTCGCCCACTTTTTTATTGGGCAGTTGTTTCTTTGAGGATTTGTTGTTGGGGGGTTTAATTTTTTGAGTTCCAAGTATATTTTAGATAGAGACCCTTGTCCATTGTATGGCTAGTAAAGATCTTCTCCCAATCCGTCGGCTTTCTATTGATCTTGGCAGCTATGTCCTTTGCCATGCAGAAGCTCTCCAACTTTATGCAATCCCATTTGTCCAACCTTTCTTTGATTTTTCGTGTTTCCGGGTCTCTACTCAGAAAATTTCGGCCTGAGCCAAGGAGACCTAGGGTTTCTCCTATTCCATTCTGTAAGGTTTTCAGAGTGTCTGCTTTGACTCCGAGGTCTTTGATCCATTTGGAGGTGATTCTGGTGCAGGGTGATATATACTGATCTAGCTTTAGTTTTCTACAAGTAGTTAATGAATTTTGCTAGCACCATTTACTGAAGAGGCTGTCTTTGTTCCATTCTATTGTTTTAGCTCCCTTATCGAGGATTAGATGGCTATAGGTCTGTAGGTTCATTTCTGGGATTTCAATTCTATTCCATTGGTCCTGAGGTCTGTTCTTATACCAATACCAAGCTGTTTTGATTACTATGGCTTTATAGTAAAGTTTGAAATTTGGTATTGATATTCCTCCATCTGTGTTCTTTCCGTTAAGGAGCGTTTTTGCTATTCCGGGTCTTTTATTGTTCCATATGAATTTTTGGATTGCCTCTTCTATTTCCTTGAAGAATGAGGTTGGAATTTTGATAGGTATCTTGAATTTGTAGATAGCCTTGGGAATTATTGCCTTTTTCACAATGTTAATCTTTCCAATCCAGGAGCATGGGAGGTTTTGCCATTTTCTAAGTTCTGTGTTGATTTCCTTTTTCAAGATTTTAAAGTTTTCATCATAGAGGGCTTTCACTCCTTTGGTTAAGTTAATTCCTAAGTATTTTATTTTTTGTGGGGCGACTACAAATGGAGTTGCTTTCCTAATTTCAGCCACACTTTTCTCATTGTTGGCATACAGAAAAGCCATTGGTTTTGGGGGGTTACGTTAATACCCTGCTCCTTTGTCAAGGTTTTGAATCAGCTTGAGTAATTTGGCAGTGGAGTCTATGGGATTCTTTAAATACAAGATCATGTCGTCTGCAAAGAGGGAGAGTTTTATTTCTTCTTTCCCTATTTGGATCCCCTTTATGTCTGCATCTTGTCTTATTACTGTAGCTAGAAATTCTAATACTGGGTTGAAGAGAACTGGAGAGAGTGGACATCCTTGTCTTGTTCCTGAGTTAAGAGGAAATGGCTTTAGTTTTTCACCATTAAGTATAATGCTAGCTGTAGGTTTGTCATATACAGCCTTTATTGTATTGAGGAATGTTCTATGGATTCGTAATTTTTCCAAATCCTTCATCATAAAGGAGTGTTGGATCTTGTCGAATGCTTTTTCTGCATCTATTCAGATAAATATGTGGTTCTTATTCTTGCTGCTGTTGATGTGATGAATAATATTAATTGATTTGCATATATTTAACCAGCTTTGCATCCCTGAAATGAATCCTGTTTGATCATGGTGTATGAATTTCTGGATGAATTGTTGAAGTCGGTTGGCCAATATTTTGTTGAGATGTTTTGCATCAATGTTCATCAAAGAAATGGGTCTATAGTTCTCTTTCTTTTATGAGTCCCTGCCTGGTTTTGGGATGAGGGTTATGATGGCTTCATAGAATGTGTTCGTTGGTGAGCTTTCTCTTTAAATTTCATTGAAGAGTTGGAGTAGTATTGGTGTGAGCTCTGCTTTGAAGGCCTTATAGAATTCCGTTGTAAAACCATCTGGTCCTGGACTTTTCTTAGCTGGAAGGTCTCTTATTGCTTTTTCTTTTTCAAAGCTTGATATGGGCCTGTTAAGCTGGTTTAACTCATTTTGGTTTTGTTTTGGCATGTCAATATTTGCTAGGAAGAGGTGCATTTCTGTCAAGTTCTGAAACGTATTAGCATAAAGTTCTGAGAAGTATTCCCTTATAATGTTCTGAATCTTGGTTGTTTCCGTGGTGATGTTTCCATTCTCGTCTCTGAGTTTATTTATTTGGGTGTGTTCTCTTCTTTTTCTGATAAGATTTGCTAAGGGTCTGGAAATTTTGTTAATTTTTTCGAAGAACCAACTCTTTGTTTTGTTGATTCTTTCTATAGTTTTTTTGGATTCTAATTCATTTAATTCTGATATAATTTAAATTAGTTCCGTCTACTGGATTGGGGTTTATCTTGCTGGTCTTTTTTAAGGAGGTTTAGATGTGTCATTAAATTGTTGGTTTCAGATCTCTCCAATTTGTTGATGTAGGAGCTCAGAGCTATAAACTTGCCTCTGAGTACTGCTTTTGCTGTGACTCAGAGGAGCTGGTTATTTGTGTGTTCATTTTTGTTGAATAGCATGAACATTTGAATTTCCTTTCTAATCTCTTCCATGACCCACTCGTGATTCAGCAGTGTGTTGTTAAGCCTCCATGTGATACCAGATTTTCTTTGGTGGCTTTTGGTGTTGAGTTCTAATTTTATTCCCTTGTGGTCAGAGAGAATGCAAGATATAACTTCAATGTTTCTTAATTTACACAAGTTTGCTTTCTGTCCTAAAATGTGGTCTATTTTAGAAAGTGTTCCATGTGCTGCTGAGAAAAACGTGTATTTTGATGCTGCTGGGTGAAATGTTCGGTAGATATCTGTTAAATCTAGTTGATCTATGCAGCTGTTTAGATCTACAGTTTCTCTGTTGAGTTTTTGCCCAGTTGATCTTTCTAGTGGGGAGAGTGGTGTGTTAAAATCCCCAACAATTAATGTCTTTGGAGTTATATGGGATTTGAGGGAAAGTAGTGTTTCTTGGATAAATTTGGGTGCTCCATTGTTTGGCGAGTAGATATTTAGAATTGTAATATCCTCCTGAAGGAGAGATCCCTTAATTAGTATGTAGCGACCTTCTTTATCTCTTCTCACGAATTTTAATTTGAAGTCTATTAAATCCCGCCTGTTTATGGGGGCCGTTTGCTTGGTAGATTTTCTTCCAACTTTATCATTGAAAATGTGTTTGTTTTTACGGGCAAGATGTGACTCCTGAAGGCAGCAGATAGAAGGGTCTTGTTTTTTAATCCAACTAGACAGTCTGTGTCGCTTAATTGGAGAGTTCATTCCGTTAACGTTAAGAGAAAGGACTGATAGGTATTTGGGAGTTCCTGCCATGTCATCCACCTTCTTGGTGGCTGTGCAAACTGTCTTCTTCCTATGTTTCTTGGATTCTCAGTTTGGGTGCAGTTTCTTGACCTTTATTGTAGTCTTGTTGGTTTTCTATGTGTAGGACATCTTTAAGATTCTTTTGTAGGAGTGGTTTGGTGGAGATGTATTGTTTCAATTTTTCTTTGCTATGGAAGGTTTTTATTTGGCCTTCAGTTATGAAGGAGAGTTTAGCTGGGTACAGTATTCTTGGTTGATAGTTGTTTGTTTTTAGGGCATAGCATACATCATTGTAGGCTATTCTTGCTTTGATTGTCTCTGTTGAGAAATTTGAGTTGATTCTAATTGGTTTTCCTTTATAGGTGATTAATCTTTTCTCCTTGACAGCTTTAAGGATCGTTTCCTTGGTCTGAGTTGCTCCTGTGTGGATTATAATGTGACAGTGGGATGTCCTATTCTGGTCTGGTCTGTTTGGAGTTCTAAATGCTTCTTGTATCTGAATAGGCCTATCTTTTTGCATGTTTGGGAAGTTCTCTGCTAGGATCCTGTTAAACAAATTTCCTAGGCCATTAACTTCTGTTTCTAGGTACTCCTCTACACCCATTATCCTTAGATTAGGCCTTCTGATGGTGTCTTCCAAGTGTTGGATAGATCTATCATATTTCTTGGACTTGTCTTGGATGGTTATATGTTCTTTATCTATAATATCTAGGCTGTCTTCAATCCCTGAGATTCGATCTTCTGCTTGGTCTAACATGCTGTCAAGACTTTCTACTTTGTTTTTGATCTCTTTTCCTTCTAATTGGTCAGCTTTGATGGCTTCAAGTTCTTCGTTGAAGCTTTGTTTAAGATTTTGTATGAACTTCTTTACTTCCTTAATTTGATGGTCAGTGTTTATTCTCAGATCACTTAGTTGATTGGTTGTGGTTTCCTTGGACTCCCATTCCTTCTGTTGGGTTCCATTCAGCATTCCCTTTGTGGTCTCCCTGACTTCCTTCAGCTCTTTTTTAATGGATTCCATGAATGCCTTTATTGATCTTTGTGTATTCTCTTCCTGCTCTCTCAATTCCTATATTACTCTTTTAGCTTCCTCCCGTTGGTAGGATTCCTGTAGTTGTCTTTGAGTGTTCTCTGCCTGTTCACGCCATTCTTGCCTTTCTCTTTGAGTATTCTCAAACTGCTCATGCAAATCCTGTATCAGCTTTTGAGTAGCTTCCTCATGCTTATGATATTCCTGTATAAATTTTTGGAATGCCTCCTCTCTCTCCCTATCAGGCTCATACAGAGACCTTTGTATGCTTTCAATCTTTTGATTTATCATGTTTGCCAGCAGTGTTTGTAGAGCTATTTGGGAATTCTCCTCTGGATTATTCATGATCTGTTCTGTCCCCTGTTATTGGGATTGAGAATTGAGATACCAGGATTTGCCAGTTTTCTTGTGTTTTTTCCGGCTTACTCTGCTCATTTGAGATGAAAATAGCACCAGTTTTGTGCTACAACACTCTCTTAAGGCAAGCATCAACCCAAGTCTGAATTTGCACAGTCAATAATCTACTGATATGATCTAGTTCAACAGATACATCTATTCAACATCAAACAACTATACGTTAATTGGCTAAGAACAGCAAAGTATAATTTGGAAGACCAGTAATTATTAGGGTTAGGGAGAGATGTGGGTAAAAAAATAGGAATAGATTGATGTGGGGTGGCTTAGGGAGAGTTAACTAAGTCTTAATCTCAATGCAGGAAATAGGTTGGGTAGGATGAAAGTAGAGAGAGAAAGAAAAAAAAAGAAAGGGAACAGGAAAAAAAAGAGACCAGAAAAAACAGAAAGGTAGAAATTAATAAAATTATGTAGAAACGATAACAATCTATTTAGATAAGAACGTGAATTTACTGAGAGAAGGGGAGGGATATGAAGGAGATGTGAAAAACTTAAAAATAAAAATGCTTAAAATTTTATATAGGTATAAAGAGGTAGTACTGCTATTAAGGAATTTAAGTCTCAGCGGTTTTGACTTGAGTAATAAATTTGTGGATTAAGTGTGTACACAATGTGGGATAGGGTCTAATAGTCAACTACGGCTTTATCTGAGGATGTGCAGGACAAGAATTAAGTCACATAAAGAAGAATGAAGAGAGGAGAAAGGAAGAAGAAAAAGATGAGAAGTTCAGTAGAGGTAAACAAAAACAAAAAGATAATTTAAAAAGAAAATAAAGAGAAAGAAAACCAAAAAAGAAAGCAAAAACGCACACTTCCGTATCCCCAAAATAAAAATTATAAGAGGAAAAAAAAGTTTCTGGAAAACAATTTTTTTATCAAAAAAGGTAAAGATTAAAGTTTGAAAAAAGTTTTAGAAAAGAAAAAGAAATTTTTATATAAGGTAGCAAAAATAAAAACTAAAAAAAAAAGAAGACGAAGATGAAGAGAAAAAAGAAAAAAACAAAACAACAAAAACTTCTTTGAATTTTTTTGGGAGGAGTCGGAAAAATCCTGTATCTCCCTTGTGTCTGTAACCAGCCTCTTGTTGGAGTCGCTGGTCTGCTTGTGGTCCTGTGACTTGGTTGGTTTCTTAAGCCAGTTTGTTCAAACAGACGTAAAATGCTCTGCTCTACCCAGGATTTGGTGATCCTCCTCTCAGGCTAGTTCACTGGGAGACAGATCTGCTTTGAGTATCACAAAAGAGGGGAATGCAGTGATGAGGCTTGGTTCTGGTAGCTTTTCCGGGCTGGTTTGTGAAAACCTCACAGAGCCCAGCCTGGAGCCATTCTCAGGGTTTCTGTTTACTGATTTTCAATTGCTTGGCGAGGCTGCTAGAGGGAGGGGCAGCCTCTGGCTCTGATTACCCAGTGAAGAAACCCACTCCTCGGGCTGGCTCTCGAGCTGGGTGACTTTTCCCTGGGTGGAGCTGAGTCTGGCAGGTCACGCTGCCGTTAAGTTCTTGTGACCTGCTAAATGACTCATTTTATTCCAAGGCCTGAGCTGGAGCTAGCAGCTCCTCCGAGCTTTGTCGGTATCCAAGATGGAGATCACTGGTGCTGGGGGTGGGGAGGGGTGGCCTTCCCTCCTCTGCTTCCTGAGAAGGAGTTAGGACGTCAGGCTTCTACTCACAACGAGTCTTATTTCCTGGGTCGTCTCTGGTCTGCAAACTGCAGGATGAAGATGTCTGCTCCTTGTTGGTTCTTGCTGGTGTTGAGTAGAATCTGCTCGCCTGCTGAGTCTGGCTCCTTCGTCCCGGACTCTCTGTTGCTCAGGTATGGCGCCTGTGCTCTCCGCCACTGCCAGAGCTGCCGCCGCCCCAGCAGCTGCTGGCAAGGGCTCATAAGTGTCTCCTTGCCTGGGTTTCCTTCTCTGGCCTAACTCTCTGTCCTGTGATGGTACACTTGGTATAATTCTCTGACTTAGGACTGTTCACTGGAACTCTAAAACTGCTTTCTATGTGAGAGGTTACTTAGACTCCAGCTTCTCCTCCGCCATCTTCCCGTACTCTCTGATCTCAGATTTCTTAATAGCTAGGATTTACAGGGGTTGAGCCACTGGAGGCATTGGGTAGAAGCTTTTCTTGAGCAAGAGTTCTTCCCTGCATTTTCCCTGACTCCTCCATGCAAAGGGGGCCTGAAGGTCAGGAGCTGTGAAAAATAGTCTTCCTGCCACAAAATTGGCTGGGGTCTTTGGTAAAAAGTCAAGCTAATCTTCCTCTGAGCCCCATTCTGTGACGCCACCCTCTGCCCTACCTGTGACTCCAGTAGAAACCTTGACCCAGCCTTCAGTGTTCTGCCAGACTTGTCTGAGGCCACAGAACCTTCATTACACCCACACCACCTGCTCTAGAACACCCCTCAGGACCTTTACGCATGCTCTGCATCTTCTGCCCTAGGCCCTCTGTCCTGTTCCACATCTTAGAACTCATGTGGTATTTTGGCACTGGTTGTATCACCTCCTGGAGCAAGTCTTTCCTTCCTTTCTCTCACTTTTTTTTAATACTGAGTTGCTAGAGATCGAACTAGTGCAGGCTGACTGTCAAATGTTCTATCTTGGTGTGTGTGTGTGTGTGTGTGTGTGTGTGTGTGCCAGTCCTGGGGTTTGAATTCATGGCCTGGATGTTATCCCTGAGTTTTTATGCTCAGGCTAGCATTCTACTACTTGTACAACAGCTCTGGTTTTTTTGGTGCTTAATTGGAGAAAAGAGTATCATATAGACTTTCCTGCCTGCACAGGCTTGCAGTTATAATCTTCAGATCTCAACTTCCTGAGTGCTATTGTTACAGGGGTGAGCCACCAGCACCTGCCCTCTACTTCTTACCTACCTCGGCCTTCCTCTGAGTCTTAGAATTGTATGTCTCACCAAGCTCACATTTTTTTGCCAGTGTTGTGGCTTGAACTCAGGGTCAAGGCATGTGCCTGAGCTGCTTTTGCTCAAGGCTACATTCTATCACTTAAGCCACAGTGACACTTTTGGCTGATACTGTTTATGTGATACTGAGGTATCCGACCCCGGGCTTCATGCTTGCATGTTAAGTACTCTACTACTTAGCCACATTCACAGCCCAAGGCTTACTTCTAACAGGAACTATGAGGGTGGGATTTATTGGCATACTCTTTTCAGCACAGAAATCACTGGGCATTTCAAATCTTTGCAGGATTTGGGAACAGAGTGAAACTCGGCAAGGAGGAATGATGAATGAGTGATAGCCACCAGGCCCCAGAGATCTAGGCTCACGTCCTATACAGGGATAGGGAATATTGAGCCAGAACCTTCCACAATACCTATAGCCTAGGAAAAGTGGTCTCCCTGGAGGCAGTGGCTGGCTGCTAGATGTCCCAATGGGACACCTCAGCCAGAACATAATGAACCCATTGCATACACCAGCCAAGGCAATCCTTCTGGGCTTCAGTTATTAAATGGCAGAGAAGGATGCTTTGTTCAAGCTACTGGCTCAGACTTAGTACTCTCTGAGTGCTTTTCCCAGCTTTCACATGTTGGGGGTCTGGTCATGGGCAACCTGATGAATGCCCATCATCCATACATCATCCGTAAATACACAGAGACATGGAGTTACTGCCTTCTTTTTTTCTTTGGCAGGTCTCAGGTTGAAATATGAGCCTAGGCCCTATCCTTGATCTCCTCTTTCTCAAGACTAGAACTCTGCCCTTGAGCCACAGCCCCAACCCATGGGGATATTTTCCTGTGATCTCTTAGAAATAAGAGTGTTGCAGACATTCCTGCCCTGGCTGAATTCAAATTGGCATTCTCTACATCTCAGCCTCCTGAGGAGCTAGGATTACAAACAGGAGCCACTGACACCTGGCTTTCTTTGCTTCTTCTTGTTACTTTTTAATCATGACAATCTGAAATCTTCAGTGTCATTCCAATGGTTTGCATTCGAAGTAAACTTCCCAGGCCTGGAGTTCGAACCCCAGGACTGCCACACACAAATGGAGGCAGATCCTGACAAACTCATTCCTATTTACATGAATGCTAATGGAATGTTATAAAAGTATTTAAATTTGCAGTTAATTCATGATTCTATTTTAGAAAGCCACACATAAATCATTGGATTTATATCTTCCATTCTAGCACCATGTTATGATTTCCCTAATGGAAGGACATTGATTCATTTTTAATTAATGCTTTTATAAGTATTAAACCTTGATACTTCATTAAATGGAGACATAATTTAATAACTAATTGTTGGTAACTATATATCATTAAATGGAGACCTAACTTACTAACTAATTATTGGTAACTATATAAAATTTCATAATATCCTCACATTCTCTCTCTACATATATATATATATATATATATAACAATCTACACACACAAACATATATATATATATACATATATATATATATGTATATATATATATATACATATATATATATATATGTATATATATATATATATATATATATATATTATATGGCACTAGTGTGGCTTGATAACAGGTAACAGGTCGTCAGAACTTCCTGGCAGCTCAGTTTGCCAGAGGTTGGTGTGCTAAGACTTTGACCCCATTTATGGATTGGACATTGTAGGCCGTGAGTTGAAATCCCAGCATTGCCAAAAATTTATTCATGTAGTAAGAAGCCACTTTTGACACATTTTTTTTCCTGAAAAAAAGTCCTGGGGCTCAGTATGATGTATAATTAATATGCAAATGTATCCTGTATGATAGGATATAATAAATGAAATGTTATATGTGTAATAATACTAAATGAATAAGGGTAATAAACATCATACTCACTAAACTCATGTGTGTATTTTTTCCAGTGCTGGGGCATCAATTCAGGCCCTGGGAACTGCTCTGAATTTCTTGTCTTCAAGGACGGTGAGCTTCCCCTTCACCCACAGTGCCACAGAGAAACCCAGATGCTGAGTTCAAATCCCAGGCCTGCCAGAAAAATGGTGCAAATTCCAAGACAGGGCCTTATTTTATTTTATTATTTGTTTTGCCAAACATGGGGCTTGAACTCAGGTCTTGGCATCTCTGCCACAGCTAGCCCTGGGATTCTAGGATCCAAGTTCAAATCTTGGGGTTGGCAAGAAATAAAAAGGAAAAGGATAAAACGGAGAAATTCAAGAAGGTGGTTTTACATTTTTTCCCTTTGCATTGTGACCATCCTGCGTGTAAATGACAAAGCCCTGAAAGTGTACATGACATTGCATGCTGATGTTTGGCTGGCTATTAGGGAAGCCATAACCCAAAGCATAACTTAGGCTTGGAGGTTGAATCCCAGGGCTGCCACTAAGTATTGGCGAGAGATTCCAAGAACCCCATTTCCATGTACATCCATATGAATAGAATTTTATAAAAGTAACAAATTAGTAGTTAGTGTATGAGTATATTATAAAATTATACATAACAATTTTATTACATTGATTAATTTTCAATTAATAATTTATTATGTATTCAACCATGACACTTAAAAGTGGAAAGAATAATTTGAATGTCAATAATGGGTAGTAATATACTATATGTAATTTCATAATATACAGACACATTTCTCTTGTCTTATACATATGTATATTGTCTTATATATATATACATATATATATATATATATACACATATGTATAAGCATATACATATATGCCTATCTACACATTTATCTGTTCATACGCTTGTCACTCCTGGGGCTCAGTGGTATAATGATAGCTAGTACATACAAAGCCCTGGATTCGATTCCTCACTACCACATCCACATAAAAATCCAGAAGTTGTGCTCTCGCTCAAGAAGTTGAGCATTAGCTTTGAGCATAAAAGCCTAGGGACTGTGTCTAGACTCTTACTCAGGTCCAGGATGGGCATGAAAAAATATTGAATGTTGTGACTGTAGTTCTATAAGGATAGGACTTCAAATACCTCATCACAGAGCAAGCCGGGAGTCTGGTGCTGACAGCTGTCATCTAACCTGACTTAGTCAGAGGTATACGACTCCAACTCAGCCCCACAGAACCAGATGCTCCTGGCTTGCTCACTCCTGTCATCCAAGCTACTCGGAGGCTGAGATCTGACACTGGTGGATTTAAAACCCAGTCCTGGCGGGATGTCTGTGAAACTCTGAGCTGTGGATCAAAGTGATAGATCTCCAACCTTGAGCAAAAGATCTTAGGACAGTACCCCCAACATTTTAGTGCAATCCCTGTGGCTGACTCCCCCCCCCAAAAATGCTCCTCTGAATCATTAGATGTGAACTTTGTGCAGTTTGTGATGTGTTTCTGAAAGAATGGTGATATTGATGAAAGCACCCTAATACTAATTAATGACAGCTTGTGGGATGCATCTATGTGATGATTCTTTCCTGGAGTCAGGGCCCTCACGGGGTGCTGTGTGCTGAGTCCTGCACAGGATGCTATGTGCTGAGTCCTTCACAGAGTGCAGTGTCCTGAGTCCTGCATTGGGTGCTGGGTGCTGAGTCTTTCACAGGATGCTGTGTGCTGAGTCTTGTAAAGAGGGTTATTTGCAGCCAGGCACCAGTGGCTCACGCCTCTAATCCTAACTACTCTGGAGGCTGAGATTTGAGAATAGTGGTTCAAAGCCAGCCCAGGCAGGAAAGTCGCTGAAACTCTGATCTCCAATAAACCACCAGACAACTCGAAGTGTCACTGTAGCTCAAGTGGTAGAGCACTAGCCTTGAGCTGAAGAGCTGAAGGACAGTGTTCAGGCCCAGATTTCAAGCCCCATGACCGACAAAAAAAAGTGTTATGTATTTTGTCCTTCAAAGGGTGCATACTTTCATCTTGTCCCTGTAAGAACTCCAACTGACATGACTATGCAGAAAAGAATATTGAGGCTCAGATGTGTCCCCATGGCAGGGACAAAATTATGTATTACTGAAGACTAGTGAGTTGTCTACAGTACACAATTGTTTTGTATTGTTTTTTCTAAGTCATGAACCTTGAACTCAGGGCTTAGGCACTGACCCATACCTCTTGGGCTCATGGCTAGCACTCACCACACAGAGCCAAGGACCTCCTTGCAGCAGGTGCCATGGCTTAGGGTTCTATAACCGAGGTCTGTCATCCTGCCTTCTCAAGAAGCTGAGATCTGGGTTCCAAACTATCCCTGACACAAAAGGTACCATGAGACTATTATATCCTTTTTACCACTAAGAAACCTGAAGTGGAAGCTAGGTGCTTGCGTCTCATGCCGGTCGTCCTAGCTACTCAGGAGGATGAGATCTGAGGATCATGGTTCAAAGCTAGCATGGACAGGAAAGTCCTTGAGACACTTAGATCCAATGAACCACCAGAAAACCGGTAGTGGCTCTGTGGCTCAAGTGATAGAGCACAAGATTTGAGCTAAAGAGCTCAGAGACAGCACCCAGGTCCAGATTTCAACTCCTACAATGACAACAACAACAAAAAAGTCAGAAACATACTAACAAACTTGAAGTAGAGGGGTGGGAATGTGCCTTAGGAGTAGAGTGCTTTGCATATATGAAACCCTGAGCTTGATTTCTCAGAAACACATCACTAGGAAAAAGCTTGAAGGGGCTCTGTGGTTCAAGTGGGAGAGGGCAACCATTGTACAAGAGAAACTAGGTACAGTGCTCATGTCTTGAGTTCAAGCTCCAGGAATAGTGTATGCACACACACATGCATGTACACACACTCACACACAGAGAGAAAGCAGAAGTGAAGCTGTGACAAAGTAAAGCAGTAGACTTCGGCTCTGAGCTCATGGTCAGCACCCAGGCCCTACGTTTAACCCCCAAACCTAGCCAGCCAGGGCCTAACTAGGAGAGGTCAAAGGTTTCAAAACCTGATGAGCTTCACCAGTCCTAGATGACAGGAAGCTTTGTGATATCCAACATGTGCTTGGATTGTCCAAGCTCCTGGAAACCTAGGAGAGGCAATACAGGCCCATCATTGCCGGCAATGAAGCGTTTCATTATGTTGAGTGCCCTAGTTGTCTGCCTGAAGGATTCCTGAATTATATTGAGCACTGTATCTGAACACTGGAATATAGTCTCATAAAGGCAGGATAAGAGCACAGAACTTGGCCTGCAATGGGAGTTGGCAAAAATGAAGGTCTCCTGTTAAAACAGAGCACTGGGAAGAGAGATAGCTAAGGTAAAAACAGACCTTTTTCTCCTGACCTTCAGAGCCTGCCCATACATCCTCACTAATTGGCCCAGATGGAGTTATTTGGTACACAGCTGTACAGGAGTGAGGTCTTTTGTGTTCCTGTCCAGACAGAGATAGCTAAGGGTAAAAAGAGTCCTTTTTCTCCTGACTTTCAGAGCCTGCCCACACATCCTCACTAATTAGCCCAGATGGAGTTATTTGGTACACAGCTGTACAGGAGTGAGGTCTTTTGTGTTCCTGTCGAGACAATGAGGGAGACTTCCTCCAGCAGGCCTGGGATGAAGAGAAAACCTCAGGCTACATTGGGAGCAGTGAAGGGAGCCCTGGAACATGAAATACCGTAAAAACAGTCTCTGTGTTATGAACTCATTGTATTGAATACAATTTTCTTGCTTGGTGCCATTCATCATAGCTACTCACGAGTTTCACCTAGAGGAATACATCCATACATACACAAAGAAATTGAGGTACAGGTTTTTTTTTTTGAGGGGGCAGTCCTGGTGTTGAACTATGAGCCTAGGCCTGGCCCAAGAGCTCCTTTTGCTCAAGGGTACTGCATTAAGCTTGAGTCACAACCCCACTTCTGGGTTTTTCTGTGATCTCTTAGAAATAACATTGTCAAGGACTTTCTTACACTGGCTGGTTTCAAACTCAAATTCTCTACATCTCAGCCTCCTGAGGAGGTGGGATTACAGTCAGCAGACACTTTCACCTTCTTTCTTTTCTTTGTTTTATAATCTGGACTGACTTCTTAATAAGGTCATCCCTATGGTTGGGACTTATAAGTAAACTACCCAATGTTTTTTATAGCTGCTTTCTCTGAGAGTATTTTCTCTCTTCATCTTACCCTCTGGTCACAAGGTTGAAGCCAAAAGTGAGAAATGAGTGTTACAGGATTTAGGAGCAAATGTCCACAGGACATGCCAGTTCTGTCACTTAGCATTGAGCTGCAGTGAATTTACTGTCTCAGGATATGAGGACCGAAAGCTGGAGTGATCCTCATACTATCTGCATTGCTGCTTTTGCCTATAAAATGATATAATGATTAAGAGTGTTTTGTATCTCCAACCTTAATTATCTAGGACACACTAGAAGCATGTCCCTGTTTCCGTTTTTCTCTAGTACTTCTCGAGATTTAGACTAAAGGTTTGGGTAGAGCGGCTTCTAGGAGAATCCCTGAGGAAATCCACTTGAAGCTTCCTCAGGAGATCTCCATTCAAAGCCAGCCCTAGAAGGAAAGGTTTATTGTCTCCAATAAACCACCAGAAAACCAGAAGTGGAGCAGTGTCCTAGAGGGTAGAGCTCCAGCTTTGAGAGAGAAAGACAAGCAGGCGATACAGGCCAGACCAGGCAGGAAAGCCTGGGAGGTTTGATGTCCATTGAAAAACCAGATGGCTAGAAGTGGAGCTGTGGCAGTGGTAGAACCTCAGCCTTGTGAAAAACAGCTGAGGAATGCAGCGCGTCCTCAGTTTAAGCCATGGGGTGGCCACAAAAGAAAATTCAAAAAGAGAAGGCCAAGTTTATGTATCAGTGTCCTACTTACTTACGTGTGTATATTACTTTCCTAAGTGCAAAGAGGCTGTATGCAAAACTTCTGCTTTTATTTACAGATTTATGTTTTAGATATGCTCATTGTACATACTGCATCATTCTCTTCATTTCAGCCCCATTGATTTTCTCTTCCAGTATTCTAGGCCTGTTTCCTTATATGGTGCACACCGAAGCTCTAAACAGCCTTTATTTACATTTTATTATGAGGCCAATGCAGGAGCAGTCACAAATCAGGCAGGGGAAGAGAAGATCAGAGTTCATAGAAATAAGCAGTATTCAGAAAATTATACTTGGGGATGCAAAATGGTAGCATATATATGTAAAAACTACAATTAAGAAAAATGATGAGGGGGCTGGTAATGTGGATTAGTGGGAGAGTGCTTGCCTAGCATTCAAGAGGCCCTGGATTTGATTCCTCAGTAACACATACACAGAAAAATCCAGAATTGGTGCTGTGGCTCAAGTAGCAGAGTGCTAGAGACAGTGCCCAGGCCTTGAGTTCAGCCCAAGAAATGTCAAAGAGATAACTAAGTATGTAGTTAGGTGGTTAGGTAGTTAGGTAGGTAAGTAGGTAGGTAGGTAGGCAGGTAGGTAGGTTGGTACATACATAGATAGATACAAAGAAATAAAGGAAGGAAGGAAGAAAGAAAGAAAGAAAGAAAGAAAGAAAGAAAGAAAGAAAGAAAGAAAGAAAGAAAGAAAGAAAGAAAGAAAGAAAGAAAGAAAGAAAGAAAGAAAGGAAGGAAGAAAGAAAGGAAGGAAGAAAGAGAAAAAGGAAGAAAAAAAGAAAGAAAGGAAGAAAGAAAGAAAGAAAGAAAGAAAGAAAGAAAGAAAGAAAGAAAGAAAGAAAGAAAGAAAGAAAGAGAAAGAAAGAAACAAAGAAAGAAAGAAAGAAAGAAAGAAAGAAAGAGAAAGAAAGAAAGAAAGAAAGAAAGAAAGAAAGAAAGAAAGAAAGAAAGAAAGAAAGAAAGAAAGAAAAAGAAAGAAAGAAAGAAAGAAAGAAAGAAAGAAAGAAAGAAAGAAAGAGAAAGAAAGAAACAAAGAAAGAAAGAAAGAAAGAAAGAAAGAAAGAAAGAAAGAAAGAAAGAGAAAGAAAGAAACAAAGAAAGAAAGAAAGAAAGAAAGAAAGAAAGAAAGAAAGAAAGAAAGAAAGAAAGAAAGAAAGAAAAAGAAAGAAAGAAAGAAAGAAAGAAAGAAAGAAAGAAAGAAAGAAAGAAAGAAAGAAAGAAAGAAAAGGTCAATAGATAGATAGATAGACAGACAGATAGATAGATAGATAGATAGATAGACAGACAGACAGAGAGACAGAGAGACAGCAGACAGACAGACAGACAGACAGACAGACAGACAGACAGACAGACAGACAGACAGACAGACAGATAGATAGATAGATAGATAGATAGATAGATAGATAGATAGATAGATAGATAGATAGATAGATAGATAGATAGAAAAATGATAGCTGAATCTGGTCTTGGACTTCAGGAGGAAAGAAGGGAACAATTCCCAGTCACGAGGCTTCTGCAGTGTGCCAGGACACCAGCATCACCTTCACACAACCACAGAGCAGGAAAAATGTCTCTTTCCCACTTCTCAGGCAGCCGAATGCCCCAGAGTAAAGAGGGCAGAGCCAGGTTCTAACTCAGCTTCTTGGAGACAAAGAGAAATGACCCTGCCTCACCTTGGACTGGGGATTAGCATTAATGAAGTGGAGAATGAAGGAAGGAGAAAAGACTGGCAGAGGTAGAAGAAGGGCCTTCAAATCTGATAGATGGAGAGTAAAAAACCCACTCCCTAAGACCAGAGAGCAGGGCTTTTCTACTTTGTTCCTCCCCTCTCCCTCACTAAACTGGCTCTCTATTGGTAACCTAAAGATAGCTTGAGGATCTCTTCACCTGAGGGAGGAAGGTTAGTCATTGTTTGAGGAAGCTGTGAAAAGCCTGACCCAGTTGTAACTCTAACAAATGTTTCAGGTTTCCCCCCATTGCTGGCTGTCCCTGGAATGAATGAAGTGGTTTTGCAGCTCACTTCCCTTTTGAGTGTGTATATTCTGCCTCCTTGTTCTCTTCACCTAGCCTGGCTTTTGAAACTGTTTTCTGTCCTTCAAGTACAGTGTTACACTGGAGTTATTCCTGCTAACTCTGCCAGGGCTTGGATCCTGAGAACTTCATTTGAATCCAGGATGGGTCAATGGGTCAAGAACACTAAGAACATTTAGAGTAACTTCTCATCACCAAGGGAAAAACAAGAAGCTCTTCAACATCTGACCTTTCAGACGTGGAAGTCAGAGTGTCATAGACTTTCCTGCCCTGGCTGGCTTCAGTGTGATCCTGAGACTTCAGCCTCCTGAGCTAGAGTGATGGACAAGAGCTACTGGTGCTCTGCTAGGTTCAGATGAGTAATGACATTGACAATACAAGTCAACTGCTTATCACAAAGGGTTTGGGGAGCATATTAAGCCTTTCAACATTGGACTTTTCAGAACCCTGTGGACACAAGGTTACAATGCTAGAGTCTGTGAGGTTGGGAATGTGTAGCTGCTACACTTAAGCATGGAGGTCTGACTCCAATTCTGGTGTATATCAGCGTTGATTTTCCAGAGAATGTTCTCGTAATTAGCAAATAGGAAAAGTACTTTGATTAACCCTCAATTTTTTCCAGTTGTGTGTCTTGTATCAACCCTGGGCACTGTCCCTGAGCAATTCAGTCAAGTCTAACTCTCTACCACTTGAGCCACAGCTCCACATGGGATTTTTTAGTGGTTCATTGGAGATAAGAGTCTAACAGGCTTTTCTTGCCTAGGCTGTCTTTGAACAGCCTCATGAGAAGGTAGTTTTCCAGGTGTGAGCCACCAGCATCTGGCCTATTGTTTTTGACAGTCCTGGGGATTGTTCTTCTCAAGGATAGCACTCTACCACTTGAGCCACTCCACTGCGTCTGGCTTTTTCTGAGTATGTGGCACTGAGGATTCAAACCCTGGTATTTATGCATGTTGAGTGAGCTCTTTAGCACAAAGCCACATTTCTAGCCTCTCCCTTACAATTTTATCCCACAACTTGCCTGTCCTCAGGAAAAGGCTTCTCAGTATAAATCATCTAAAGACATCCCTATAGGAAGGTGTCCAAAGATAAATAAGACAAAGCTCATTCTTGGGAGAGACTGTGACAAATGCCTCCATTTAATTATGTATCATGTTTCAACACAAAAAGTTTTAATGATAAATGAGTCAATGTCCTAAATTATTGTGTATAATTTTATAATAGATGTGCAAAATATATATGGGAATGAAAATATAAATAAAATAAACAATAAAAAATGAAACAAATACAAAATCAATCATGAAAATCATAACATGTAATAAACATACTTATGTAAGTATATATCATATATTACACATGTATAGAAATATTTTTTCCATTGCAGGGCCTTCATTCAGGCCATGGGAACTCTAGCCTGAAATTCTTTTCTTCAAGGACAGTAAATTTTTCCTTCACCCATGGTACAAAAGAGTTTACCTGGACAGTGAGATCAAATCCCACCAATTGTAGAAATACTGGCCCCAAATCCATTAATCTTTTAAAGGAAGCAGTTACGTTTATTCAGTTCCATACTGAACATTAAATAAAAAGCAGTGTAGAATTTTGTACATCTATTCAGACATCCTCCCCTACCCCCAAAGTGCTTCTCGGAATGCTACATGGTTTCTTTTTTGTATGTTTTTTTGTAAAAATGTTGTACAGAATGGTCACAGTTACATGAGCAAGGTCATGAGTATATTTCCTATTGAGCATTGTTACCTTCTTCCTTGTTTTCCCCCTACCATCCTTTACCTCCCATCTCCACAACTACTCCCCCTACGAAGCTCAGTGACTTAATTTTTTAGTTTTGGCTTGCCACAGGTTTGAACTCAAGTAGTAGCAAATCTGCACTTTCCCTCACATTGTTACAAGTTCCTGAGTTCAAATCCCAGTATAGGAAAGAAAACTGGCAGAAATTCCAAACCAGAGAGCTTTATTTTTTTTAATTTAGTTAAATAATCAATTTTTTTCTTTTTTATGGCTTTTTTAAGGCTTGAACTCAGGTCGTGGCAACTCTGCCTCAGCTTCAATCACCCTAGGCTAGGTGCAGCCTCAGGACCCATACCCAATCCTGGAATCCTAGGGCTTGCAGAAAGAAAAAATGAGTGGGATAGCACAAAAAGTGGCAAGCTGCAGAGGGATGGAGGTTTATTTATTTTTTTTATCTTTGCACGGTGACCATCCTGGGTCTGAATGCCATGGGTGCAAAGTACACCTGACTTGCCATTGCTGAGGGCTGGCGGGCTAGCAGGGAAGCCATAGCCCAACCTATCAACATAGGCCCTGGGTTCAAATCCAGGTCCTGACAACTACCAATGGCAGGAGATCACAAGGCACTCATTCCTATGCATAGGAATATCACTTGAAAGAGAAGTTTGTGCATTGGTCAAGCCTAAAATTGGATGCAATAACCCTAGGACACTGATTGATCTTAATTTCATGCTTTATCAAGCATGAAAAAATAGCATTCCTTTAATTGTGGTATAATAAATATCTAAGAGTTAGTAGGAATGTAGTAATGTCATTCAATCATAGATAGGAGGCTATGGTGCTTTTTACCAATATATATTTATTTGTATACTATTGTCTGCCTATCCTTGTACCGCTGTTTTGGCCAATCCTGGGTCACGATCTCAGCACCTAGGAACAACCTCACAGCTTCATTGGCTAGAGGCTGTTGTGCTCACACTCACCTATTCATGAATTGTACATGCTAGGCCCTGAATTCAGATCCCAGCAGTGCCAAAAATTTAATCTTGGAGTAAGAAGCCAAGTGAGAAACCGGTTTTCCTTTTCTGGGAGAGTTCTGGGAGTCAGGCATGATCTAGAACACATCTACAAATCTAGATGGTATGTGATAGGATGTAAACAATGTAATACATAGTTAGGATGCATCACAGTCAATAAAATAAATGGTAAATAAATGAAAAAAATAAAAAATATAATGTATAACCACACCAAACATAATATAGACTGAACATCTTTATGGAAGTTCAATCCTATATTTAAAATGTATATAAAGGAGTACGTTTTCCAGGTCTGGGGCTTGAATTCAGGCCTAGGGAATAGGCATGACTTACTGGTCTTCAAGCAGGGCGAGCTTCCCCTTCCCCGACAGTGCAATAGAGTTACCCAGACCCCGGGTTCAAATTCCAGGACTTGCAGACAAAAAATGGCACACATTCCAAGCCAGGGAGCTTCATTAGCATTTTTAATATTTTTAAGTTCACTTCGCCTTTATTTGATACATATTGATTTTATAACATGAGAGTTTTTCAAAAAAGGGGTCTAAACTTTTACATTTCAGCATAGCACATTGGTGTTTCTATTTTGACCATCTACCATGAAGAGTGAGAATGAAAATAAGGACATCATTTCTCCCTAGAAGGTCGGGACAGTTGAATTTATTTCTATTTAGAGTTATTTCTACAATTATAAACTCTCTGCATTTGCGTCCTATGAGTTTTCCTCAGTGCCTACCACGAAATACACTAGGGGAGGCCTCATAGCACAAAAGGTAGGGTTTCTGAATAAAACCTCATTTCTGTGAGGAGAGTAGGTACTTCAAAGCATTTTGGGAATAAACTGGATTGTAAAATGAAAAACGAAAATAATGGGACTGTGATGTACTCAGTAGTGGAGTACTTTCCTAATGAGCATAAGACTCTGGCAGAAAAGTTTCCTAAAGCTCAGAATGTTAGAATTTTACGATCTGCATGAACAAACTTCTTTTCTTTGGGGGGGGGGGTCCTGCGGCTTGAACTCAGGGGTTATCCCTGTGCTCTTCAGCTCAAGGTGAGCGATCTACTGCTTGAGTCACAGTGCCACTTCGGTTTTCTAGTATTTATTGGAGATAAGAGTCTCACGGACTTTTCTGCCTGGGCTGACTTTGAACCACCAAACTCAGATCACAGCCTCCTGAGTAGCTAGGATTATAGGCATGAGTCACTGGTGCCAGGCACATGAAAAAACTTCTTAAAGATTGATTCTGAGAAAAGAAACTTGGAAAACACTTTTAGTATAAATAATGTATAATGCCATGGTTAAGGCACTAATTCATTGGCTGGTTTCTTAGTTTATTTAAATATAAATGCATTATTAATATATATGTATATATATTATTAAAAACATAGCTCTGAAGTGTACCTAAGAGCATATGTGCTCATGTAAAGTTATACAAATGAAAAAGCTTCATTTTTCTTTTCAGTTTGGTTGGTACCATAAATTAGGTGGGATTTGTGTATTGTTTTGTTCTCTGTTTCCTCGACCTCCTCTCCTCACATTTGAACTCAGCTTGCTCTTACTTGGCTTCGTTGTTCACAGCTGATTTTCTACCACTTCAGCTATACCTGTAGCCTGGCATTTTGCCAGTTAATTGGAGATGATGTCTCTCAGGCTTTGCTGCCTTCATTGGCTTTGAAATTTCATCTTCCAGTTCTCAGCCTCCTGAGTAGCTAGGATTAAAGATGTGAGCCACTGGGGTGCCTAGGGATGCAGAAGATAGACCCCCCCCTTGCTGTGTGAAACCTTGTCTTCTGTGCTTGGTCACCCTTTTTAACTGAAGAGGGTCCCAGAAAACCCAGTATGGAGGTGAGGATGCTGGGGTTCAGAATAGAAGGTGAATATCTGGGAAGACCCCCCCCCCCATACACACACATAAAATCGGCCTATCCCCCGCCCCCAACTGTCTATAGTTCTCACAAGTTGATCACATTTCCCAGCTCTACCAGCTTCTGCTGGTGCTCCCGGTCCATCTGGTCTCCAACAAACTCAGGAGATACACAGCTGTGTGTGTGTGTGTGTGTGTGTGTGTGTGTGTGTGTGTGTGTGTGTGTGTGTGAAAGAGAGAGAGAGAGAGAGACAGACAGACAGACAGAGACAGAGAGACAGAGACAGAGAGAGTCAGAGACAGAGACAGAGAGACCGAGGCAGGGAGAGACAAAGAGAGACAGAGAGAACAGAGAGACAGAGAGACATACATAGAGAGACAGAGAGGGACAAGGAGAGGTCATCTTTCTCTTTGTACAGCCTGACTGTACTAAGGTGAGTGATCTGTTGGCAAATTGCAGGTGCTGAAAGGAAGAGTGTTCTGTCACCAGTCTGAATGTGTGTGTGTGTGTGTGTGTGTGCGCGCGCGCATGTGTGTGCATGTGTATGTGTGTGTGTATGTAGAAGTGGGTTGTAACAAGGAGGCTGGATGCTTTTGGTAACTTCTACCTGCTATCTTTGGGGGTGCATGGGCTTCACAGCTGAGGTCTGGGGGCCTGGAAGGGTGAGAGGCTTGAAGGGGACTCAACATTGTTAAATTACAAGAACAAGGGATCTCTGTTCCCTGGAGCTGTGTACTCTCTTGGGCCTGGTTGGTGGCAGTGGGAGCTTGGGAGGACCTGGGAGTGTGGCTTCCCAGGGGGAAAGAGAGCATGGCCAACACTTAGTAAGGATATGAGCCCTGCTAGTATGGAGTACAACAGCAAAGCTCAGACTCCAGGTCTTCTCATCATGATGTCTGAAGGGTGAGGCCAACCCTACTTTATATCTTGAGCTGTGATCTTCAGATCTCAGCCTCCTCAGTAGCTAGGATTATAGGCATGAGCCTCCGGCACTGGGCCTCTGATTATTTTTTGTATATTAGGGTTTGACCTCAAGGCCTTAGGCTTGCCAGTCAGGTCTTCTAACATTCGAGCCAAGCTTTTAGGTCTTGGGGATTTCTGAGATGGAGACTTAATATATGCTCAGGCTGGGCTGGATCATGATCCTCCTATCTGTAACAGGCATGCGCCACCAGGCCTTGTCCTCTGTAATTGGAATTGTAGACATGTGGTGCCATGCTCCGTCATTGGTTTGTCCCAAACTCAGTCCATGGCAGCCAATTCTTGACCACAGGTGAAGCTCTGGGTTGGGCCTCGACCATTGGACTTCAATTTCCTCATGTGACAGTTGTTAGGAAACAAGGGATTAATACAGAGGGATCTCTGGAGCAGAGCCAGGCAGAAAGGGAGGGGCCTTAAGATATAGTTCTCAGCAATTCTGTGAGCATATGACAGGAAGATACCCAGAAAGAGATCAGATGGTGTGTGTTATTAATGGTGCGACAGGCATGGGATTATTAAACAAAACATGGCTTTCTTTCATTATTACCCTGTCCTCATGAGGAAGGGGATCCTTCACTTTGTTCACTTTTGCAGCTGGGGAAAATGAGGCACAGAGTAGCCGAGTGACCTATTCATGACTCCCAGCTGAGAGGAAGCTCTGCCTGACTTCTCTGCCATGCTCCCTAGGACAATGGTTGCTATTCAGTCCACTTCTTGTGGTGGGAAGTCCACTTTTGTCAGTTATGGGGCTTGAAGTCTGGGCCTGGGCACTGTCCCAGAGCTCCTCAGCTCAAAGCTAGGGCTCTACCACGTGAGTCACAGCACCACTTCCAGTTTTGTAGTGGTTCTTTGGAGATAACAGTCTCACAGTCATTCCTGCCCGGGTTTGCTATGAGCCATCATCTCATATTTCAGCCTCTTGTGTACTTAAGATTATAGGTATGAGCCAACTGCACCAGGTTTAAGTGTAATTCTGACATTCTTTCAATCTCTCTCTCTCACAGGAACTTGTTGAATGGGTGTTGGAGGAGGTGGCCCAGCATCCCCATGTGGCTGGAACCAAGGTGGCCCTCTCATCCTGGAGGTGTACTGTGGGTCAGGAGATGTCTTGCTCAGTCTGTTGTACCACCTCCATGAGGTAAGCCCTTCTGTGCCTGGCTAGACCAAGACGGTTATTCATTGTCCATCTAGCCTTACTGGACTCAGTATTGTGTTCAATGTCCTTTTCTAGCAAAAAAATTCTGGCCAAAATTGATACATAGTTAAAGAATAAAAATGTAATGCCATCTTAAGAAAGTCATTTAGGGCTATGGGAAAGTGGTTTCATGGTATGGTGATTGCCTAGCATGCATGAAACCCTGGGTTCAATATCTCAGAACCACATAAACAGAAAAAGAAACACTGGAAATGGTGCTGTGCCTCAAGTGGTAGAGGATTGGCCTTGAGGGAAAAAAAAGCTGAGGAATAATTCCCTATCCCAGAGTTTATGCCCCAGGACTGGAAAAACAACAACAACAACAAACATTTAGTAAATGAAAATAAAGAAACCATACTAGGAATATATAATTGCTCATTCCATACTAATACCTGACAATAGTCCGTAATTCATGCACTTTAGCTATATTAGGATACTGAGTTGAAAAAAAAATGTTTTCTTCATAAGGTCATGGCAATTAATGCCAGGAATGTGCTTAGATGTCAGGTGAAGATTAATTCAGGAAATTCAAAGATTCCAGGCTTTTGAGTGTTCACTGCTAATCACAATGAGACTGGTAGTCTAAATGAGATGTGGAAACCTTTTTGGCCAGTCATGTCACCAAAATGGCAGAGGCTAATTAACAGTTGTGACAGAAGAGAAGAAATGACTCCAGATGGAAGGAATAAATGGTAGTAACTAAGGTATAGCAGAAACCATTCTAGGGAAGCATTTTTGGTTATTGAAGAACTAGTTATCAACTAGGCATATTCCTCATTGCCTTTAACATTCTAAATCTCTTAGGCTAGTTCTTAATCTCTGTGTGATAAATATATCTCTTTCTATGCTGTTCTTGCATACCTGGTCTCCTTTGCTTTCTTTTTTTTTATTATTTTTTAATTGTGAAAATACAGTGCTTTCTAAACATATGTCTTTCTCTATTTCTCTATGAATATTTCCTGATAATAAATATACCTACACAGATTGAAGAGGCTGCTAATGTAAGGGTCCCATAACTCCTGAGTCATTAATGTAACAAAATGGCAAAGGAAGACATATTTATTGCTACCTCAATTATTCTAAAAACTGCAGTGTCACATCATTTGATTCAGATTTCCATTCTTATCTACTTAGTGTCATTAACTGCACTAAATACAAATAGTAGCCAGGTGCTGGTGGCTCATGCGTGTAATCCTACCTAGTCAAGAGGTTGAGACCAGAGGATTCTGGTTCAAAGCCAGCCTGGTCAGAGAAGTCCATGAAGCACTTATCTTCAATTAACCACCAGAAATCCGGAAGTGGTGCTGTAGCTAAAGTGGTAGAGCACTCGACTTCAGCTGAAGAGCTGAGGGACAGTGCCCAGGATCAAAGTTCAAGCCAAATGACCAACAGAAAAAGTGCAAAAATGACTTTAAGTTTCCCCAAAAGGAAAGACAAAGTCAATAGTAATCTTCCCAAGCAGAGAAAATAATTCCAAAATGAATCAGTGCACCTACTTTTGCTGAGTTACTTAAGTTATGGATTCTTTGCTGAACATATACTCTTCTTTTAAAAATTGTCAAATATTAGCTTTATTATAAACTTCATCTAATATTTCTTGGTTCAATAGAGAAGTCCAGAAGTTGACGTCACTTGGATTTATTACAATCTCAGTTCAAAGCCAACCCAGGCAACAGTGTTGATCAAACTCTTATCTGTAATTAAACACCATAAAAGGCAAAAGTGGAGTATTGGCTCAGTCAGTAGAGTACTAGCTTTGGGGGCAGGTGGGCAGGAAAGACAACTGTACAGGGACAGGGTCCAAACTCTGAGTTCAAGCCCCAGAACCAGCACAAACTAAACAAACAAGCAAACAAAAGAAACCTAGGGTATTTCTTTGGGACCCTCTTATAGGAGTACTGGTCTGAGAAGAGGCTCCTTTTACTGATCATGCTCACTGGATTCTGCTCTTTTGAAATCCTTATTGCTATGGAAAACTCAGGACCAGACTAAAGGAATTCATAACTGACACCTGCAACAAGAGAATCATCTCAGGAGTGAAACATCCATCCATAAGACACTTTAAAACCTCCATGCCTTTCTTCCTTTGCAAGAGACCACTTTTAAAACGAAGTTATTTCCTTTGTCCTATGCTGGCCTTCAAATGGAATATTCTTTCCTTTTGTAATATCCTTAACTAGACTAGAAGTTTATAGACAAGTTTTATATGAGTAAAGGACACACTCAAAAAATCAGGGGCAGAGTTTCTTTCAAGCTTTGGATTCTTTTCTTGTATTGTAAAAAGGAAAAAAAAAAAAAGTCCATTAGATTCTGATTTGCAAGAAACCAAAAAGCTATAACTGGAGCTGTGGTACAAGCAGTAAAATGATATCCTTGAGAAAACTAAAACAAAACAATAAATTCTGGGACAGAGACAGGCCCTGAGTTCAAGCCTTAGTATTAGCACCAAACAAATAATTGAACTAATTAGTTAATTAAGTAATTAAATATAAATTAAGTGGTCACATGTGGGTAGGGAGGTAAAATCTAACATCTGTGGTGACTGGATTGTGTATTATTTTGTAGTAAGGCAAATTATCATTTGTACTAATCATTAATTTTTTATTTGAACTTTTTTTGTACAATAAACCCTGAATTTAGCATGCATATATAGGTGTGTGTACATGTGTGCATATGTGTGTATGTGTATATGTGTGCATGTGCTGTTGTAATGTTGCTTGCCAATGTGGACAGGGTGAGGCTGAAAAGAGCTAACTTTGTTGCAATGTTTTTATTTATCAGTATTCTGTCATGTCATTTCAGTTGGACCACCCTTTTGTACATTTTATTTGTCAAATAATATCATCAGAATAAAAGGATTTACAATATTAAGTTAGATAAAAGAGACTGCTTTCAGCTCTTATTATATGTTAGGTGAGAAGATTCAGACATATTTAGGTAGTAAATTAGTGCTGAAAGATGACTGTCGGTACAAAATATGTATTTGACCTCTTAAATTTGTTATACTTTTAACATACACTCATGGAGTGAGTTTGACCAACTGGACCAAATAGGTATTGCTCTCTAGTTATTCCCATGAAACACAAAGTGGATAAACTCTTTCTGGCTTTCTGTTGAAAATAACTTTCTTTGTAAGATCATATCTATTCACACTAAGAGGTAATCAAACAAATATTTATCAAGTTTGAACATCCCATCATATTGACTGAAAATCAGTATTGTTGATATGCTTGTTAGCTATTCCTTTCAAAAACAAGCAAACAAAAAGCATGTGTCATCTCTAGATAGTGGATGTATCTGAAGTTGTTTTGTACATGCAAAGGCCTAATGGACCTTTTGTGGGAGTAACTGTCTTAACTTAACAAATAAGGCTTTTCGAATACCTTTTCCAATATAAATAACATCCCAGAGCGAGTCTTGCAATTTCTGAAAACCCTTTGAATATTTTAGTATTATTTCAGTTCATTGACTATAGAGCTAAAGACATTTCTGAAATAAATATTGTTAAGATCAGAAAATGTAAGTGGGTATATAGGCTTTTGTGCATCATCTTATGAAAATCCAGTTTTTATGAAACTAAATGAAATAGAATAAAAGAATGTAAGTGAATTTGGTAAGCTAATTATTAGTTTAACTTTGTTTTCTATTAACATAGTCATTTGAATGTAGATGATGCAGTTAAATTACTTCCTTTGTGTTTCTGTACTTCAGTTATTTTTCGTATCATCGTAGTTATGGGAGTGAATTTGTAGTATAAATAAAGGTCCTTTAAAATGATTAGGATTAATCTTGTGCTTTGTGTCCTACTCCCAAGAAAATGAGTTATTTTCAAGTGTTAATAGTTTATAATTGAATCTTCATAAGAAAATTTTAAAAATGCAGTAGCATTGATGACTTTTTCAACCAATTGTATTGACAAGTTGGAGAGTCTTTAATTCATGCTTCGGTCTTGGTGTCTATGATTTTTAACCTCTTGTTCCTAACATTAATGGTAGTTCAGATGGCATTTTGGGGTATATGAAAGGTAAAATATTTATCTGGGGTCAAAGGTGATTTTTATATCAGTCTTGCTTTAATAACATTTTAAAGCAGTATATTTCTCTCAGAATGTTGGGTATAAAAAGCAATCAAAATACTTCTAATGGTAAACAACCTAGGTGAGCTACAATGTGGAAATGATTGGTCCATAACACCTGCAGTCTGTTTCCATAAACAATTGGGCAGGACACTCTTTCGTTATGACTGTGTTAAACAGAAATGGGGTCCCCAGGCAGTACAGTGTTGAGTGTAGGAATAGAATATGATTTCTACTATTTGGAGCTAGAAATCAAGAATGTTATACATTAGCAGTTCCTTTCGCCAGGGATGTATAAATTGATTATGAACTTGGAGTTTTCATATTACAGCTACCTATTTTCTAACGAAGATAAAGTCAAATATAATTAGAGTGTACACAATAATTCTGGGAAATTTTCATAGAATTAGTAGACTAAGTGCTGGTATTTTAGTCATAAAATAAAATGAGGTTATTTGATACAGTGGGAGATGGTCCTCAGGCTAGCAATTACCATGTGTGCAATGCTGTACTAGTAATTCCAATTCTGAAGATGTCAATAACATCATCTGAGAATTAAAAATGGAAGTAGTTCCACTTTATGGGATTATTGTGAGGATTAAGTTAGATACCATAGGTAAAGTACTTGGAAAAACTATCATTCAGCATTTGATACTTTCTACCTGTTATTTTATCATATGATAAATTCTAACAATTTTACTGTGATTTTTATATTGTGTCTATTTACAATCTGCAATGTGATATATTGATATTTATTGCATTGGTCAGTTTTTTGACATTATGATGAAAATACCTGCAAAGAAAATTTCTGAGGAGGAAACTATTATATTGATTCATGGTTTAAGAGAATGCAGTTTACGATCAGATGTCTCCATTGTTTTTAATTATATTTTTATTAAATAGTTGTTCAAAAGAATTTCCATTCCCAAATCAGTTTATAAGTACAATGAATCTTTAATAACTTTCTTATACCCTTCCAAACCTCACCCCACTTTCATGTTTTCTAGTTTCATACTATCTGCATTTAATATCATGCCTTCACTCTCTTCCTCCACAACTCCCTTTATTCCTTCCCTTTGACTTCCGCTCACATCTTCCAAGTGATAGATTCCTGGTATTCATTTCGTTGGATTAAAATTCAATTTTATAAGAAATTACACCTTTTATATACTCCTCTGCAAATAGCATGCTTTGCTTAATACTGTCGTGTAATTGTAACCCCTCTGTATGGTGTTTTTCACAATAAAACATCTCAGTTTTGTGGTCAATAGATTTTGAAAAGGATGCCATGACTTTATGAAATAAAAATAGAATCTTAAATGGGTGTAGTGGCACTATTGCCTCCCTCGATTTAAAAAAAATTTCTTAGACTACTACCTCAATCCTTATACAAAAATTTAAAATTTTTAAATCAAAGATGACTATCAACTAAATGTGAGATGTAAAAACATATAAAACATAAACATAAAAATTCATGGTATTGGATCAGTAAATGTTTCTAACATATGACATGGAAAGCATTTAGTGGGTAAAGAAAAGCAAGAATAAACTGGATAATATCAACTTATAATCTTTCATAATTCAAAGGAAAATATAACAGAAGTGAAAACATATCTAACAGATAGAAGACACATATTTGTTAATGATACAATGTTAATGCTGCAATGATTCTCAGTCTAAGTATTTTTATATCTTCTAATTCTATATAACTTTTCCCAAAATAGGATATTTCTTTAAAGAACATATGTAAATATTAGGAGCATATGAAATAGGTTCCTCGTTAGTATACAAGAATAAATAAAGAGAAAACCCACTAGTAGGACTATAATATAAAAAGATGACACAAAATATAGTAATGCACTTGTGGAGAAGTTGATATACTCCACATAGCAAATGAATTTGTATAATACTTCAATCATTAAAGCAAGCAAGTTTTCAAAAGGTCAAAGAGAATTGAATAGGTTCTATCCATTACACGTCTATGTATGTATTAAAGAGAAGTAAAAAAAAAAAAAAGAAACTTGATTCCACAGAGAATGTAGTTCATTGAGAGTGCACTTTAATACTTGGTGTGAGATCCTGGAAATAATCCCCAAAAACAAATTTGAAAAGGATCACTATAGAGGATGTGTGCTGGACAAATTCCTGTAAATGAATATTATATCTACTTTAATGTCTGTTCTAAAATTTATAGCATTTCTATTTGAAGAAAAGCAAATTTGTGAAAATTTTAGGCTTGGAAAACCTATGATTGTACAATTCACTTCCAAAGCAATAAAATGCATTCAATAAAAGGAGATAATATATTTCAGGTGAATTACATGTCAGCCAAAAAAAGTCTATTGTTAAAATACTTGACACAAAATGTAGAATACGTAAAAAGGTATTTTCTGTGTTTGCTTAAAAATTTGTAAACTGCAACATTTAAAATAATATGATTTCTGTTCATTTTAAGTATTTTTAATTGTTTATTTTAAGTTTATTCAGAGATAACTCAATCAAAAAGTGTATGTGATAACTGGAATACCTAGGAATCAAGCAAAACCTATAAATAATTGATAACCTTTTCTGGAAGAAACTTTTGGCAAGTGACAAAAGACACAAATCTATGCATCTGCATCTTATGAAAGCCATATGTTACTTGGTCAATCCAATTGTTTTTCTCTACTTTGCTAGGGAAAAATGTTTTCAAGATAAGAGCCAATAGCAGTGAAAAGAAACAAAATACACAATCATCTTGATTTATTTGTGAAAGTAACAAATGAAATAAAACAATTCCACTTAAGGGACTCCAATATTAGTATCTATGAAGATGTTTCTGAATGCCAACATCCATTGAATTTTTGGAATTTTAATTTCTATGAACATATGAAATTTAGAACAAGAAAAGAAATATAATCTTAGAGCAAACCAGCCTTGGAATAATTTTCTCAATTGCTTTGAAATTACATAAGAATTGATATTCCTTTCCATTGGAAACATTTAAAAATGTTTATCATTTATTATAATTCAAATATAAAGCAAGAGTAATTTAATATAATCATTATAAATATCATTCTATTACTATCATAAAATAGAATAACAAGCCAGTCCCAATATATTACCTACCCATCATTATTCTTAATTCCTAATCATTACCTAAATATCTTAAACAATCTAAATAGTCATGTCTTTAACATAAACGTAAATATTCTGTACTTTTTCTTTAACATTTTCCAGGGACATGCATTCATGTTTCTAAGAAATGTTCACAGCAGTTAAAAGATGCTTTTGTGAACTTAACGTGATACATTTTGTTGTTGTTGTTGTTGTTTTTTGAAAGGTCTGGGCATTATCCCTAAGCCTTTTTATCCTCAAGGAGAGCAATCTACAACTTGAGGCACAGAGCTAATTCATGTTTTTAGTGGTTAATTGGGGATAAGAATCTAACAAGTACTTTTCTGTCTGGGCCACTTTCAAACACATTTCTAAGATCTCATTACCCAGAATAGGTCGAATTATAAGAGTGAGTCACTGACACTTTTTGATGTATTTTTTATTTTAATTATGTTGTAAGATTTTTGTTTCACTATAGTGTATATCATTCTACACATAAATTTAGATATGTATATATTTCTGATGACAATCTCTAAAAATGTCATTCTACACATAACATTAATATGTATAGATATAGATATAGATATAGATATATATACATGTACATATATTTCTGAAGACGGACTCCCTCTAAAATTTTTTGCTACTATTTTTGACCTTTTACATTTCAAAGATATACAGTCTATTTTTCTAAAAGTTTCCTAGAATTAAATAACTAATATTTCAATAGAAAGTAGAGCTTTTACTTTCAAGGGAATTTTTGATATACTTATGACATTGTAGTAATATTTACTGTATATTACTTGAAAATGTTCTGTCCAAACTCTTAAATATTTGTTTGCAGTGAGTGGGGAGAGAGGAAGTTAATTCATACTGGTTAGGAATTAGCAATGCTTCAAAAATCTATTCCATAATTTGTTATAAGCACATAGTCAAGCTACCTGATATGGTTTAGTTTTTTGGTTTCTTTATTTGTTCAAAATTTTAATATGGATGCATGCACAGTGTTAACATTAAAATATTAATCGAAAGATAAATAATAGCAAAATCATAGGCACATATAAGACTTTCATTAATTAGCACTTATGATGCTAATAATAATTTTGATGAAGATGATGATGATGACCACAGTGTAGCCTGACAATGATAAGGTGATTGAAAAGGAAAAAAACTTTACACGTCTTTGAAGCTAGAGTTCTCACATGGAATACAGTTATAAACTGAATTGGATTACATACAATAATAACAAGAGGAGAGTTTCAATACCAAGAAATAAAATTACATTAATAGGTAGAGACAGTAAAAACCCTAATGTTATTCCTGCACTCTTTCTAATACATACTCACTTTTCTTGGTGGTATTGTGTTCTTATAAATAAAATCATTTACTTCCACATTTTGATGGACTAAGATACAGTTTTCAACTCAGTGTGATTAATTCAAATAACATTCTCTTATAGGTAATATTCAATAACAAATGTTTCCAATAATTTATTAAGAGTATGTCCTTCAGTACAGCTGTAAACACATGACACAATTTATATAATACCACTTACATATTTGAAATTACCACAAAACGACATAGGCCGTAGTGCCAGGAGCTAAAATTTATTTTTATTTCTGCATAAAACAACTTTTGACTTCATACCAACAAACTGAATTTGACTCTTTCCTTATTTGTAAGCTAAAGTGGAAAATGTAAGGACTCTTCACTTTTTTTTCTTTCTCTAGAAGTCAACAAATATTCTTCAATATTTCTGGTAGATTACATGCATTTACAGATGAGAAATGTAAGGGCAACAGTCAATGTAGTGAGTAAATAATGATACTAGAATTATTGTCTGGGATCTTCACTCTTTGTGCTTACAAAGAGAGTAATTTGGTAATGGAGAGGACCAATACGAAAAGACTATGGGGGAAAAAAAGCATACTTTGTAAAAGGTTGTTTTAGGAATAGGTTACCAGTGATGAATACTTGAAACAGGCTGGTGTCATGGGCATAAAAAGGAGTACATAGAAATTGTATTAGTGACAGAAACTGAGAAAATCTTAATCATTCATCTTATCTAAGGGGAGGCTAAGAAAGTTAAGAAGAAAGGTGAGAAGAAATCTAAAATGCATCCACATCTCTGGCTGGCAACTGTTAGTTATATTCTTGGTGAAAAGGACTACAGGTGGAAAATATGGACTTAGAGGAAAAAACTCTCAGTTCTAAGGTTTATGTTAAAGAGATGCAAACATATGTCTGTTTAGACATCACCAAAATATCCACGACCTTGAATATACAAAAGAATAATAAAATCGGGGGCATTATTAAAGCGAGGAGGAAAAGGAAAATTCTGACACAAGTGTGAGCAATGGGAGCACCAGTGTGGACAAGATTGGATGAAAGAGATAAGAAAGGAAACAAGAAATAAACACAGATTTACAGAAGTAAAGGAAGGAAAGAATTTGCAGGAATATGTTGAAGGAAATATGCTAATTGGATTTGAAAAGTAAAAGGATATAGACAAGTTCAATAAGAACAGTGTTTTGGTGAAAGTCATATTTATAAAATTTTGTGATATGAATGTGAAGCTATAAAATTCTGGATCCATGAATTCAACAGATACTGTTGATTTTAAATGCTGGGATCAAATGCTTTTATCCTGACCTTAGAAGAATTATACAGTTATAACTCTCATGAACTTTCCTTAGAGGTATATTGTGAATATTTTTCAAGACTATTTAGACAGGAGATTAGAGATTGAACTACAGCACGGACAAGCTTAATTTGTCCTACATTTCCAATGAGTGACTCATGTATCCACATCAGTTTGGGATTTTATTGAAATATATTTAGATTTGTTTGGATATCTTATCAGTCTAATCATCACAAATGTAGGACAAGTAATACCAAGTATTAGGTTAAACATACAGCTTTACTTATGTGACTGAAGTCTCCTTGAATTGATTCTTCTTTATAACAGAAAATGCCTCAATAGACATTAACAAATCATAACTTCCATATACCCTATTGAAATCTAACTCTTGTTAGGGATATCTTCATGCTTAAATAACCCTGTCAATCAACCTGCCACAAATTCTTATATGTAGGAAGTACTATAATAAACTTCAAGCTTTTATTGAATGGAAGAGTTCAGACATTACCCTCACCTTTTAATCCAAATCTTTAATTTTCTCATACACGTTGCCAAATAGGGAAGAATTCTGATATAACAATAATACAATGGTGATTTGAATTAACACACCTTCTAGGATCTAATATTAAATTGGTTACTTACTCATTAGCTCCAAATTTTGTGGATATTTATATTTCTCCTGGGAAAACTAATGAGCTCCAAGAAAATGTCCCTAGGGAGGATTTCACTTCTAATATCACTGTTTGTCTCAAAATACTTTAAATTCTACACCCTCTAATGTGGGCATAGGGTTATACTGTGGAACTTTTCTCCTCAGAGAGTGAGTACTACCCTATTGTTTAACATAGACAAAGTACCTTGATACATACACTGGGTGTGTGCAAACAAGAAGTGGTAGTTGAACAATGTTCTTAGTAGTTTATAAAGATGAAATTAAAATAGAGCAACTATGAACTCAAAAGGAATGTGCAAAAAAGAAAAAGGCACAAAGTAGAATATACCAAGGAAATGCTGAAGTATAATTTAAAATTATGTACTCACGTTTGAGGGTGTGTTCAAAGTACAGCTTCAGACAGTGCAGTTGGATATCCTGGGGGGAAAACTGCTTTAAACTATTTTGGGGTAATTCTACAAGTAGAAGCCCCTAGCTCTGACTCTAATCAGCCACAACATCTTCAACGTAGGGACTATTTTCCAAGTTCAAAGTGAAAAAAAGAGGGCTCGTCACAGTTAGTGTTCTGGTTGAAGTAATGACAATCACATAACTTTTCTACAAGTCTTTATTTTGGAGCATTAAAGTAGGAAAAAGGCAAGTAAATATTTTGCATGTACCTAAATTAAGTGGGACATATTATATTGGTCTCTTTTTAACTGGAAAGTTATAGATTATTTCTTTTTATACTCTAACTTGGAACAATGATCTGCTATCAGTTATTTCTTGTCTTCCTCTTCTTTTGCCCTTCCACTTACATGATTTTTATTTAAAGAAACATACTTGAACTTGCATTTCTAAATTCTTCAAAATTATCTGAATTTCTTCATATTTCTGGAAGCCTCCTAAATCTTTCTCAAGGGAACATTTTGTCACTACCATTTTTATCCTATATGATGTCTTCCTGCCTAACTCAGTGCAAGAAATAAATTAGACTTATCCAGGTATCTCAACACTTGTACCACCATAAAAATTATCTTACTTAAAAATTGTGATTTTAGTAAATCTGAGGAGGTGGAATCTGTCATTTTTGTATGACCCTAATGATACTTATATGCATGCAATCATGATTTTAACCAATATGCCCCTCAGAAGATGAACGAATCCATTAAACACACACGGTAAAATTCTATGCTTCCAATTAATAAGGAAATGGAAAGACTTGGAAAAATCCAACTAAGAAAAATAAGCAAGACACGAAGAAACAGATTCTATGGTTTTCCTCATGTGTAATAATTAGGTAATGGCTAAGATAGTCCTAGCGGATGAGCAGAATGGCTCAATAGCTATGTATATATAACTATATAAGAAGATGCTGAGAAAAATGAATTCCTAGACATGGAAACAGAGGTTTTTCTTTGTGGTTATTGTTTTTACTGTACTATGTCATTTCTTTTAGGACAAAGGGCAAACCAATGCAATAGCAATACTCACAAGACAACATGTAGGATATTCACATTACAACTTGTGAGGGATATTGGGGTGAAGTAAAAGTGTGAGAAAAATGATGGAGGGCATAAAAAGTTCGACTTGTTAGATATTCACTACCTTACAATTACTGCAACACCTTCTATATATCACCTTGACAAGAAACTTAAATTTAAAAATAAGCTACATAAAATATAATTTCACTGTATTTCTATAGTAAATGATAATCTATGTGTATTACATTTTTTTTAAAAAATGAACAATATTTGGCTTCTAATTTGAATTAATTGCCCCTTTCTTTTTCAGATGGTCATCAACCTGAATGCTATCAAGCTATACAAACTTTTCAGGATATACTTGCCATTATTTTTTTAAAAAACATTATTTAATATTGTCTCATAATAAATAGAAAATAGTTCAATTCTCTGGAAACTCCTAATTTTTAAAACTGAATGTTTGTTAAGAGGACAGAATATATGTGTTCTACTAACCACTCATTTTCAAATTCTGAGTATGCCATAACAGAGACATTTAAAACAGTGACTGTATGCATTTTATTTAATTCTGCAAGAGATGCAGTTTCCAATGGGGCATTACATACTTAAAGGTCAACAGAGAAACTAGCCACATTCTGGTAGAAGATAAAACTATGAAGTATCTATAATAATTAATTCCTCTAGAGTAAACATTTGTTCATCATAGTAAGCTATTATTTCAATGACAATCAATCCCAACATTTTATGCAGTAAAGTCATTCTAGCCCAACAGTTTCCACTTTGTAAGCTGCCCCTTAAAATTCCATAAATTCGCAGCATGACTAGCTTATCACTATTGTGAAAAAATTCTACAATTCTGCTAATGTCATGCCCTTTTTATTGTTGAAAGAACACTACACTAAACTTTGCTACACTGTTTTCCCTCAAGTGGTATTCTTGAGATCAGAAAACTTGAAAATATTATTTATACTTATCTTTTCGTCTACCATAGATGTTCAAGAGGGAAAGATCTGTGTATTATGGTTCAAAGCCTACCCATGCAGGAGGGTTCCTTAGATTCTTATCTCCAATAAACTGCTCAGGAAAAGCCAGACACAAGTAGCACTGAGGTTCTAGTGGTAGACCTGTATCTTTGAGCAAAATACAGGCTCAAGACACTGTCCAGGCCCAGACGTCAAGCCCTAGGACAAACAAAACCACAAAAACAAAATGAAAACAAACCCCAAACCTAGCATTTTTCTCATTGTATACAGAGGTATATAATTAAGGAAATTTCTTCGTATGTCATGTACAGGTAGAAGAAAAATGATTTCAAACACAAAAGTCTCAAAACATTTCTCTTTTTCTAAATTAATAAATTAATAGCATCCCATTTATTGTCAACTTATCATTGTCAACTTATTCACATTATCATGATATACATCTACTGTTGGAATTATCTATAAACTAAGTCCTAATTACAACTCTCTTGAAAGAATATTCTAGACAAATAGAATGCCAGAATCATTTGTGAATTTTTAAATTAAAACTTCTACTTAAAAAGTATTTTGTAGTATCCTATTGAATATGAAATTACAAGGAAAAGATATTTATTTTAAATCTAAATTCTAATTTAGTAAGGTCTACAAAGTCCTACATTAGATAACTTTGCTGTTTCTCCTGGCTTAAGCTTTTGTATTCCTTCATTATTTCTTTGGAATCCAACAGATTGATGCTAAATTTTTCAAATTTTTGGTTCAGAATCATGACCTATTTTGCATCTAGAAGTATTCTGTAATGAAGAGAGCATTTAAAACATGACAGAGGACGATATATGAGTTGTATTTCAATAGGAAACTTGTCTTCTCAAAACATGACAAAATTAGCCCAAACTTCCAACTGTGAATTCCTTTCTTGTTCTTTGGTTTGTTTTATTGAGGCAAAATTATACTACCTAGTCTAGGGAAGGTATCACTATTTAATCCACTCTCTAATCTCCTGTATTAGTCTGAGTGCTAGAATTCCAGACTTGTATCGCATTGCCCAGCCATAGTTTGTTGGTTTATTTAATCGAGAAACATACTAGCAATTCTGAACTTCTCCGATGATCTTATCCACGACTGACTGCTCAAACTGTTCTAACATTTGACACACTATATGAACATTTTCAGATGCACCTGCAGGGGTCTCTGATTCATTCTTCCATGGATCCGATCCCTTTAATAATTATTACTTGGCTCTTTTACTATCTCTGGTCACTACCTAAGTAATAGTCTCATGCTTTTGGGGGGAAAGTTCACTTGACGACTTTCTAATATTAAAAATTATCACTTGATTCTAGTCTTAAACAGGACATATTTTCTATTATTTTCTAACTTTTCTACACATTGTGAGAGTTGTTTCATATGTGTGTTTGCACATATAAGTGCTTCTGTGTGCATGTAAATGTTTGTATGTATGTATGCAAAAACCTCAGGCTATTATTCAGCACTCTTGCTCATAACTAGTATCCCATCACTTGAACCATTCATCCAATGCAGCTTTTGGCTGGTTAATTATAGGTAGTGTTGCAAAGACTGTTCTGCCGAGGCTGGATGTAAAATGAACTTTCCAGCCTCTTTTACATTCTTAGTTTTTATTTTTTCCAGGAGTATGGTGTTAAACTGCAAACATTTTTGTGAATGTAAAGTCTAACGTGTAGCCTACATTTTAACTCAACAATTCATACAAAGATAGATGAACATACACATTACACATCCTGAGTGTACACTGCTAGAAATGTGATCTTAAGCCTGGTACTGGTGGCTCAAACCTATAATCCTAGTTACTCAGGAGGTTGACATCTGAGGATTGCAGTTCAGATCAAGCACCAGTACGAAAGTTTTCTGAGGCACTTAGCTCCAATTAACCACCAGAAAAGTGGAATTGGCACTGTGACTCAAATAGTAGAGTTCTAGCTTTGTGCTGAAGAGGGGAGGGACATCGCCCAGGCTCAGAGTTCAAGACCCACAACCATAAAAAATAAACCAACTAAAAAAGAAAAAGAAATGTGATCTTATCCACCAGATCATTGCTACTATATTTCCTGCTCTCTCAACATTGCCTTTTTTTCCAGTTAAGTCCATGCTCTTATATGTGACTTGTTTTGGAACCAGAATTACTCTTCTTTTCTACTTTTTACAAATTTGCATGATTAGCTACCATGATTTAGATCTAGTAGAAAACAAGAGTGGCCTCATCCTTCATGTTTCACTTAGTAGTAATGCTTTCCCTATATCACTCCCATAGATCTACATACTGGCCTTGGATTTATTGTTTCAAAGTAGTCTTATATGAAGAGTCTTCTATAGTGTATTGAACCATTATAATTAAGCACAAAACTTCTTTTTCTCCTATTATTCCTATTGTTTCTTCTACTGCTAACTTATGTACACTTGGGAAATAATGCACAACACACACACTCACAAAAATGTTTCTTAGAATATTCTTCCCACATAAAATTGTTCTTAATTACAGAGCCCTTAGGAAATTTGAACTTAAAGTAGTCGAGGATGTTTTTTTCATGTTTTTTTATTGTAAAAATGGTTTAAAGAGGGGTTAGAGTTACATAAAAAAAGTTAATGAGTACATTATCTGGCAAGCATTGTTACCTCCTCTTTTGTTTTTCTCCTACAATCCTTTTCCTCCCCACCAACCCATCTCTGTTCTCCCCTCCTCAAGTTGTAAAGCTAATTTTCTACATAGTGCTATGGACAACTCATTGTTACAATAGGTCATACTGTATACTTGTTTAAGCATTTTGTTATTTCCCTTCCCCTCCCCGCATTAGAAAAATGTATATGCAAGATGCAGGTCGCTGACAATAAATATAGTGAAAACAGTGGTTATATCATGGAGGAAGAAAATAGAAGAGAAACAATAAAATCAAATACTACATGCTCGATACATTAAAAAATAGCAAGAAAGAAAAAGCAAGTTGTGTCCCTATCTTGGGTTCCATTTCACTTAACATCCTCTTATATGGCCTTATGTACATGAATAAGGTTTTATAAACCATGCAAATTCCATATTTTCACCTTATGAAATTATCTCTGAAACACATGTTACCTCATGTCCAAAGATATACTTGTGCTATTTCAATGAAGCCAGAAAACATTCATTTTACCTGGAGCAGCACCATAGATTGTTACTGGAAGTAAGTGGAAGGAACTCTTCTTGCAAGTGGAAACTGATCCCAAGAGAGGAATTGAACATAGAGAAATGACAAAGTTCAAGGTAAATTGTCCTGTCCTTTTGATGGTACAAGAAAAGAATCCAAGGCCTGAAGGAAACTCTGTCCCTGACTTTTTCAAGTGTGTCTTTACTTATATAAAACTTGTCTGTAAACTTCTAGTTGAGAGTATAACAAAAGGAAACAATATGCCATTTGAAGGCCAGCACAGAATAAAAGGAAATAACTTTGTTTTAAAAGTTTTCTTGTGCAAAGAAACAAAGATTTGGGGGTTTTAAAGAGTATTATGCACTGATATTTCATTCCTGAGATGATTCTCCTGTTACAGGAGTCAGTTACTCAATTCTTTTTTTTTTTCTTTCTTGGTATTGTTTCTTTTTTTTTTTCTTTTTATTTTTTGTGAACACATTGTACAGAGGGGTTACAATTACATGGGCAGGTTAATGCGCACATTTCTTATCAAGCATTGCAGCCTCCTCTTTGTTTACCCTTCACATCCCTTCCCAGCCTCTCCCCCACCCCCCCACCCTATGCTCTCCACCTTCCCTCCCCCCCCCCAGCATCAACATTGTAAAGCTCGTTTTCAACATCACAACTTGTACTTCTCATTGTTGCAACAGGTCCGCCTGCATCCTTAAATGACTTGTTTTTCCCCATATCCTCAACAAGTTATACTGACATCAAATATAGTGAAAGCAGGGGTTATACTGTGGGGGAGGGACATAAAAAACTACAAAGAGATAATCTTATAAATGTGTGAGAAACAAATGCATGAAAGGAAAAAAAAAACATTAAAATACATATCTAAGTGTTCATTTTCCTAACAACATATTATCTGACCTTTTCTGCTTGAGTAATACATATACTAGATATTGCAAATAAGGGAAACCACGGGACCTATGTTTCTTTGGGCCTGGCTTACTTCACTTAATATAATTTTTTCCAAGTTTTTCCATTTCCTAACAAATGGGGTGATGTCATTCTTTCTGATGGAGACATAGAATTTCATTTTGTTTATATACCACATTTTCTTGATCCATTTATCTACTGAGGGGCGTTTGGGTTGGTTCCATATCTTAGCTATGGTAAATAATGCTGCAATAAACATAGTTGTGCTGGTAGCTTTAGTGTGGTCTTGTTTGTAAAGATTTGGGTAAATGCCCAAAAGTAGGATTGCTGGGTCATAGGGGAGCTCTATGTGAAGTCTTTTGAGGAACCTCCATACTGCTTTCCTAAGTGGTTGAACAAGTTTACATTCCCACCAACAATGAAGTAAGGTTCCCTTCTGTCCACATCCCTTCCAGCATCTGTTGTTGTTAGAGTTCTTGATTTTTGCCATTCGAACTGGAGTGAGGTGGTATCTCAATGTTGTTTTGATTTGCATTTCTTTTATGGCCAGGGATGTGGAGCATTTCTTCATGTGTCTATGGGCTATCCTTCTTTCTTCTTCAGAGAAGTTTCTCTTTAAGTCATTAGCCCACTTATTTATTGTGCAGTTGTTACTTTGAGGATTTCTGGTTGGGGGATATAATTTTTTGAGTTCCAAGTATATTTTAGTTATGAGACCCTTCTCTGTTGTATGGCTAGTGAAGATTTTCTCCCAATCCGTGGGCTTTCTATTGATCTTGCTAGCTATGTCCTTTGCCATGCAGAAACTCTGCAACAGGACTGAGAGGTATTTGGGAGTTCCTGCCATGTTATCCACCTTCTTGGGGGCTATGAAAACTGGGTTCTTCCTATGGTTCTTGGATTCTCAGTTTGGGTGCAGTTTTTTGGCCTTTATTGTGGTCTTGTTGGTTTTCTATGTGTAGGACATATTTAAGAAACTTTTGTAGGGATGGTTTGGTGGAGATGTATTGTTTCAATTTTTCTTTGCTATGGAAGGTTTTTATTTGGCCTTCAGTTATGAAGGAGAGTTTAGCTGGGTACAGTATTCTTGGTTGATGGTTGTTTGTTCTTAGGGCATGGCATACATCATTCCAGGCCCTTCTTGCTTTGATTGTCTCTGCTGAGAAATCTGAGGTGATTCTAAATGGTTTACCTCTATAGGTGATAAATCTTTTCTCCTTGACAGCTTTAAGGATATTTTCCTTGGTCTTAATTGATCCTGTGTAGATTATAATGTGACTGTGGGATGTCCTATTCTGGTCTGGTCTATTTGGAGTCCTAAAATCTTCTTGTATTTGAATAGGCCTATGTTTTTGCATGTTTGGGAAGTTCTCTGCTAGGATCCTGTTGAACAAAGTTCCTAGACCATTAACTTCTGTTTCTAGGCGCTCCTGTATACCCATTATCCTTAGATTGGGCCTTCTGATTGTGTTTTCCAAGTGTTGGATAGATCTGTCATATTTCTTGGACTTGTCTTGGATGGTTGTATGTTCTTTCTGTATAATATCTAGGCTGTCTTCAATCCCTGAGATTCGATCTTCTGCATGGTCTAACCTGCTGTCAAGACTTTCTACTTTGTATTTTATCTCTTTTCCTTCTAATTGGTCAGCTTTGATGGCTTCAAATTCTTTGTTGAAGCTTTATTTTAGATCTTGTATGAACTTCTTTACTTCCTTAATTTGGTGTTCAGTGTTTATTCTCAAATCATTAGTTGATTGGTTATGGATTCCTTGGACTCCCATTCCTTCTGTTGGGTTCCATTCATCATTCCCTTTGTGGTCTCCCTGACTTCCTTCAGCTCTTTGTTAATGGATTCCATGAATGCCTTTAGTGATCTTTCTGTATTCTCTTCCTGCTCTTTCGATTCCTGTATTACTCTTTGATTAGCTTCCTCCTGTTTGTGGGATTCTTGCATTTCTCTTTGAGTGTTCTCAGCCTGCTCACGCCATTCCAGCCTTTCTCTTTGAGTATTCTCTAGCTGATCATGCTAGTCCTGTATCAGTTTTTGAGTAGCTTCCTCACGCTTATGATATTCCTGTATAAACTTTTGGATTGCCTCCTCTCTCTCCCTATCACGCTCATACAGAGTCCTTTGTATGCTTTCTATCTTTTCATTTATCATGTTTGCCAGCAGTGTTTGTAGAGCTATTTGGGAACTCTCCTCTGGATTATTCATTATCTGTTCTGTCCCCTGATTATCAAAATTGGGAATTGAGATACCAGGATTTGCCATTTTTCTTGTGTTTTTCCGGCTAATTCTGCCCATTTGGGATGAAAATAGCACCAGTTTTGTGCTAGAACACTATCTTAAGGCAAGCATCAACGAACGTCTGAATTTGCACAGTCAATAGTCTACAGATATAATCTAGTTCAACAGATACATCTATTCAACATCAAACAACTATATGTTAATGGGCCACGAACCACAAAGAAGAATTTAGAAGACCAGAAATTATTAAGGTTAGGGAGAGATGTGGGTAAAAAATAGGAATAGATTGATGTGGGGAGGCTCAGGGAGAGTTAACTAAGTCCTAATCTCAAAGCAGGAAATAGGTTTGGTCCGATGAAAGTAGAGAGAGAGAAAAAAAGAAGAAAGTGGAAGGGAAAAGAAAAGATACCAGAAAAAATAGAAAAGTAAAAATTAATAACATTATGTAGATTCGATAACAATCTATTTAGAGAAGTACGTGAATATATTGAGAGAAGGGGAGGGATATAAAGGAGATGTGAAACACTTAAAAATAAAAATGCTTAAAATATTATATAAGTATAAAGATGTAGTACTGTTATTAAGGAATGTAAGTCTCAGAGGTTTTGAATTGAGTTATAAATTTGTGGATTAAGTGTGTACACAACGTGGGATAGGGTCTAATAGTCAACTACGGGTTTATCTGAGGATGTGCAGGACAAGAATTAAGTCACATAAAGAAGAACGAAAGAGAGGAGAAGGTGAAAAGGATAAGAAAGGAAGAATAAAAGATGAGAAGTTCAGTAGAGCTAAACAAAAAACAAATAGTTCATTAAAAAAGAAAAAAAAGAGAAAGAAACCAAAAAAAGAAAGAAAAACTCACACTCACGTATCCCTAAAATAAAAATTATAACAGGAAAAAAAAGTTTCTGGAAAACAATTTTTCTTCAAAAAAGACAAAAATTAAAGATTAAAAAAAGTTTAAAAAAATTTATATAAGGTACCAAAAAGAAGAAGAAGAAGAAGAAGAAGAAGAAGAAGAAGAAGAAGAAGAAGAAGAAGAAGAAGAAGAAGAAGAAGAAGAAGAAGAAGAAGAAGAAGAAGAAGAAGAAGAAGAAGAAGAAGAAGAAGAAGAAGAAGAAGAAGAAGAAGAAGAAGAAGAAGAAGAAGAAGAAGAAGAAGAAGAAGAAGAAGAAGAAGAAGAAGAAGAAGAAGAAGAAGAAGAAGAAGAAGAAGAAGAAGAAGAAGAAGAAGAAGAAGAAGAAGAAGAAGAAGAAGAAGAAGAAGAAGAAGAAAGTTCTTTGATTTTTTTGGGGGAGGGGTGTGAAAAATTCTGTATCTCCCTTGTGTCCTTAACCAGCCTCTTGTTGTAGTCTCTGGTCTGCTTGTGGTCCTGTGGGTTGGTTGGTTTCTTAAGTCAGCTTGTTCCAACAGGCAGAAAAATGCTCTGCTTTACCCAGGATTTGGCGATCTTCCTCCTTGGCTAGTTCATTGGGAGGCAGATCTGCTTTGAGAATCACAAAAGAGGGGGATGCAGTGAAGAGGCTAGGTTCTGGGTAGAGTTGAAACCTTTCAACAAACAGTAGCTTTTACCTGGGGCTAGTTTGTGAAAACCTCACAGAGCCCAGCCTGGAGCCATTCTCAGGGTTTCTGTTTACTGATTTTCAGTTGCTTGTCCAGGCTGCTTGAGGGAGGGGCAGCCTCTGGCTCTGATTACCCAGTGAAGAAACCAACTCCTCGGGCTGGTGCCCGAGCTGGGTGACTTTTCCCTGGGTGGAGCTGAGTCTGGCAGGTCACACCGCATTAAGTTCTTGTGACCTGTTAAATGACTCGTTTTATTCCAAGGCTTGAGTTGGAGCTAGCAGCTCCGCCGAGCTTTGTCGGTATCCAAGATGGAGATCACTGCTTCTGGGGGTGGGGAGGGGTGGCCTTCCCTCCTCTGCTCCCTGAGAAGGAGTGAGGACGTCAGGCTTCTACTCACGCTGAGTCTCGGTTGCTGGGTCGTCTCTGGTCTGCGAACTGCAGGATGAAGATATCTGCTCCTTGTCGGTTCTTGCTGGTGTTGAGTAGAATCCGCTAATCCGCTGCATCTGGCTCCTTCGTCCCGGACTCTCTGTGGCTCAGGTATGGCTCCTGTGCTCTCCGCCGCTGCAACAGCTGCTGCCGCCTTGGCAGCTGCTGGCAAGAGCTGAGATGTGTCTCCTTGCCTGGATTTCCCCTCTCTGTCCTAACTCTCTGTCCTGTGATGTCACACTTGGTGTGATTCTGTGGCTTAGGACAGTTCACTGGGACTCTAAACTGCTTTCTATGGGAGAGCTTGCTTAGACTCCAGCTTCTCCTCTGCCATCTTCCCAGAACCTTACCCAATTCTTTAGTCTGGTCCTGAGTTCTCCATAGCAATAAGGATTCCAAAAAGCAGGATCCAGTGAGTACGATCAGCAAAATGAGCCTCTTCTCAAACCAGTCTTTTAAGCATGGTCTCAAAGAAACGTGTGTTTTTTTTTTTTCATTTGCTTGTTTGTTTGTTTAGTTTGTGCTGGTTTGTGGGTTTGAACCCAGAGGGTGGACCCTGTCCCTGTACAGTTGTCTTTCCTGCCCACCTGCCCCCAAAGCTAGTACTCTATTGCTTGAGCCTTAACTCCACTTCTGGCTTTTTTAGTATTTAATTACAGATAAGAGTTAGACAGACTCTCCTGCCTGGGTTGGCTTTGAACTGAAATATTAATAAATCCAGTTGAATTCAACTGTATGGACTTCTCTTTTGAACTAAGAAATATTAGATGAAGTTTATTATAAAGCTAATATTTGACAATTTTTAAAATAAGAGAATATGTCCAGCAAAGAAGCTATAACTTAAGTAACTCAACAAAAATAGGTGCAGTGAATCATTTTGGAATTATTTTTTCTACTTGGGAAGATTTCTATTGACTTTGTCGTTCCTTTTGGGGAAACTTAAAGTCATATTTGCACTTTTTTTGTTGGTCGTGGGTCTTTAACTCTGATACTGGGCCCTGTCCCTCAGTGCTTCAGCTCAAGTTCATCACTCTGACACTTTTGGTACAGCACCACTTCTGGGTTTCATGTGCTTAATTATAAATAAGAGTCTCATGGACTTTCCTGACCAGGCTTGTTTTGAATCACAATCCTGTGATCTCAAATTTCTGGGTAGCTAGGATTACATGTGTGAGCCACCAGCATCTGTCTTATATTTGCAATTATGTGCAATTATTGACACTATGTAGTCAAAGAATGGAAATTTGAATCAAATGATGACATTGCAACTTTTCAGAAAAATTGAGGTAGCAATAAATTTATCCTCTTTTTCCATGTTGCTACATTAATGATTCATGTGTTATGGGACTCTTACATTAGCATCCTCTGCTGTCTGCATTTGTCAATTTAGTATCAGAAATTGTTCATAGAGAAATATAAAAGACTGAGATTTTTAGAAAGCAAAGGAGTTCAGGTATGAAAGTACGGCATAGAAGGATATACAACTTATCACACAGAGATTAAGAATTAGCCTAATTACTAGAATGCTAAAGGCAATGAGGAATAAGCCTAGATGATGACTAGTTCTTTAATAACTAAAAATGGTTCCCTAGAACATTTTGTGGTATAACTTAGTTATTATCATTTATTCCTTCCATTTGGAGTTATTCCTTCTCTTCTGTAAAAACTATTAATTAGCCTCTGCCTTATTGTTGCCATGACTGACCAAAAAGATTTCCAAATCTCACTTATACTACCCTTCTGATTGTGATTAGCAATGACCACCTCAAAAGTATGGAATCTTTGAATTTCCAGAAATAATCTTCACCTGACATCTAAGCACATTCTTGGCATTATTTGCCGTGATTTAATGAACAAAAGTCTTCTTTTTTTCCCAAAATTGTATACTAATATAGGTAAAGTACATGAATTAGGGACTATTGTCAGGTATCAGTATGGAAGGAGCAATTATATATTCCAAGTATGAGTTGTTTATTTTGCATTTACTAACTAAATGTTTGTTGTTGTTGTTTTGCCAATCCTGGGGCTTAAACTCAGGGATAGGGAATTATTCCTCAGGTTTTTTTGTTGTTGTTATTCAAGGCTAACCCTCTACCACTTGAGACACAGCACCATTTCTAGTGATTCTGTTTCTGTTTATGTAGTACTTAGGAACTGAACCGAAGTTTTCATGCATGCTAATCAATCACCGTACTGTGAAGCCACATTCCCAGAGCCCTAAATGACTTTCTTAAGATGGCATTACTTTTTCATTCTGTAACTATGTATCATCATTTTAGCCAAAAATTTTTGTTAGAAAAGGACATTGAACACAATACTGAGTCCAGTAAGGCTAGATGGACAATGAATAACTGTTACGGTCTAGCCAGAGCACAGAGGGGCTTACCTCATGGAGCTGGAACAACAGACTGAGCAAGACAACCCCTGACCCACCGCCCACTTCTAGAATGAGAGGGCCACATTGGTTCCAGCCACATGGGCCACCTCCTCCAGCACCCATTCAATAAGTTCTTGAGAGAGAGAGAATGAGAGAGAGAGAGAGAGAGAGAGAGAGAGAGAGAGAGAGAGAGAGAGAGAGAGAGAGAGAGAGCGCGTCAGAATTACACTTAATTCAGGTGCTGGGGGCTCAGGCCTATAATCCTAAGTAGGGGGCTGAGATATGAGGACCATGAATTATAGACAGCCAGGGCAGGAACACCTATGAGACTCTTATCTCCATAGAACCACCAGAAAACCAGAAGTGGTGCTATGACTCAAGTGTTAGAGTGCTAGCCTTGAGCTGAGGAGCTCGGGGACAATGCACAGGCGCAGAGTTCAAGCCCCACGACTGACAAGAAGTGGACTTCCCACCACAAGAAGTGGACTGAATAGCACCCATTGTCCTAGGGAGCATGGCAGAGAAGTCAGGCCGAGTTTCCTGTCAGCTCTTTTATTTTTTTTTTTATTATGAAGGTGATATTCCAGGGGATGGGTTACAGTTACATAAGTAATAAGTACTTTTTACAGTGTTACCACTTCCTCATTTTTTCCTGCTTCCCCCAACCCTGATATCCCAATTCCCCAAAGGTGTGAAGTTCATTTCTAACATAGTGTTTAGTGTATATCACTGTTGCTTTGGTTAATCTTTGTCCGACCATTTCTGTGATTTCCCTTCCCTTCCCCAAATCAGATAAACTTGTGTATGTATAAGACAAAGGGTACAGAAATCAAAAACAGTGACTACAGGGAATAAACCAAAGGAGAAAAAGTAAATAGAAATAAATAAAAGCAGTTCACTATACAATCATCTTGTATCCATTTCTTGGAGCTCATTTCAATAAGCATCATTTTCTATGGTGACATGCATATAGCTATTGAGCTGTTGTGATCTTTTATAAGAATATCCTAGACATAGTCTAGTTTTTTTAAATGAGGGAAAACATGTGGCCTATGATTCTTTGGGTGTGGCTTGTTTGCCGTATTGTTTTCCAAGTCTTTCCATTTCCTTACAAATGGGGCAATGTCATTCTTTCTGACGGAAGCATAGAATTTTGTTGTGAATATATATGACATTTTCTTGATTGATTCATCTACTGAGGGGCATCTGTGTTGGTTACATATCTTAGCTATGGTAAATAATGCTACAATTGACATAGTTGTGATGGTAACTTTAGTGTGGCCTTGTCTGTGGTCATTTGGGTAAATGCCCAGGAGTGTGATTGCTGGGTCATAGAGGAGATCTTCTGAGGAACCTGTATACTTCTTTATGGAGTAATTGAACAAGTTTACTTTTCAACCAATAGTGCAATAACATTCCTTTTTGGCTATATTCCCACCAGACCAGCATCTGTTATTATTAGTTTTCTTCATAATGGTCATCAAACTGGGGGGGAGGTGGAATCTCAATGTTTCTTTTATTTGTATTTCTATGGCCAGAAATGTGGCATATTTCTTCATGTTTCAATTGGCCATTCATATTTCTTCTTCAGAGAGGTCTCTCTTTAAATCTTTAGCCCACTTATTAAGAGGGTTGTTTGTTTGAAGATTTGTTTTTGGGGGGAGTTAACTTTTGGGGCTCTAAATTTATTTGAGATGTAAGGCCATTGCTTGTTGCAGAGCAAGTAACTAACTTCTCGCAACCAGTGGGCTTTCTATTTATCTTTCTATCTATGTAAGTTCTCTTCTTAGATTTGGTAAGTGTCTGTCAAATCTGTTAATTTATTGAAACAACCAATTCTGTTTTGTTGATCTTTTTATGTTTTAGTTCGTCTTTATTTAGTTATTTCTGATTTTTTTTATTTGTTTCTGTCTTCTGCTTTGGGTTTGGGCTTGTTTTGTTTTCAAGAATTTTGAGGTATATAATTAAAATACAGACTTCAGATTTCCCCAATTGCTTGATGTAGGCACTTAGAGCTATAAATTTTCCTCTAAGTACTGCACTTACTGTTTCGAAGGGGAGTTGGTATTTTGTGTGTTCAATTTGTTAATTTTCAGAAACTTTCAGATTTTCATTCTAATGTATTCAGTGCCTTACTGGTCATTCAGCAATGTGTTGTTCAGTCTTCATGGGTTTGGGATTTTTTTTTTCTTTAGCTTTTTAATTCTAAGTTTATTCTGTTGTGGTCTGACAAGATATGGGAATTCAAATAATTTTTCTTTCAATTTGAATAGAATTTCTATGTGACATATGATATGTTCTATTTTGGAGATTCTTCCATTAGCTGCTGGGAAGAATGTGTATACTGATGCTGAATGTATATTCTGTAGATATCTGTTAAGGCAAAGCATTCAATGTAGTTATTTAGGTCTTCAGTTTCTTGGTTGAGTTTTTCCTGGATAACCTGTCCATTCATTTCAATGATGTGTTGAGATGTGTTTTTCGGTTAAGTACTATTTGGTTGATGAAGTGGTGTGCTCCAGGATTCAGGACATTGATACTTAGACTTGATATATCAACCTAATGGAGATGTGCCTTTATCAATATATAATGTCTCTTCCCAGTAATTTTATTTTGAATTTTATTTTGTCTTATGTTATTAATTCTACTGTGGCCTGTTTATGATGTTCATTTGCTTGAAAATTTTCCTTCCAGCCTTTCAGTTTGAGTATGTGTTTGTTTTTGTCAATAAAATGTTTCTCTTGTAGATACTACATGCATGCGTCTTGTTTTATTATACTACTATTTAGTCTGTTTTCTATTTGGAAAGTTAAGTCCATTGATATTGAGAGTTAAGACTGTGAAATATCTCATAAGTCCTGCTATGTTATTCACCTGCTGTTAGGTTCAGTGTCTAATCTACTCTTAATATATTTACCTTGTTCACTGGTAGGGAGCATTTTATATAACCAGTTCCTGTTCTTCATGATCTTCTCTATGTAGGATATATTTGATTAACTTCTATCCTGCTGATTTGGTGGAAATACATTGTTTCAAGATTTCTTTGTCATGAAATATTTTATATATCCTTTTAATGTAAAGGAGAGTTTGGCTTGGGACCATATTCATGGTTGGTAGTTGTTTGCCTTTAATGTTTGTCATATATCATGCGAGGCTCCCCTTTTCACCATATCAGCTAAGAAATTTGTATTTATTCTGACTGTATATCCTTTATAAATAATCAGTCTTTTCTCCTTATAGATTTAAGAATCCCTTCATTGATGTCTAATGATCCTCTAGTGGATTATGATGTGATGGTGGTTTGTTTTGTTCTGGTACACTCTGTTTGGTATTCTAAAGACTTCTCTTAGAATGAGCTTATTTCTTTGATTTCCCTGTCTTACAATTTGTTATTGTTTTAGGGCTTCTATCTCTTTATTAAAGCTTTATTTTAGGTCTTGTATGGATTTTCTTTACAAATTTTTATTGGGTGGGGGCTTGGGAGGTATGTGTTTTAGCTTTGTCTTCTCTCATATCTTTTAACTAGGCATCCATTTTTCCCTTGGACTCTCTTGCCTTCTCAGAATTTATTTTTCTTTGTGTTTGGAGTCTCCATGAAGTATTTTGCTGATCTTTGCTTGGTCTCATCTTGTTCACAAATTTCCTTGTAGAGGTTTTGTATCTTTTCATTAATCACATTTTTCAGCAGTATTTGTAATGTATTTTGAAAACTATCTTCTAGGTAATTGATTCTTCTAATGCCTGTTTATTTACTGTGTGAATTATATTAGCTTGGCATGACTTTTGTCATATTTTTTGATTTGTTCTGTCCATTTGAAGTATTTCTTGGCTTTCATTTTGGGGATATATGATCTTAATAGGTGACTATCTATGTTCTTGGTTGATTTGCCAGGTGTTGCTTTGGTCTTCTGTTGTGATTTGCTTTTCTGGAATTAGGTTTTTGTCTAGACTATTAAGTGTAGGAGAAGAGATCACTAGTGAGAGATGTTGTCAAATTAATACTAATGGTTCCAACGACAGTTCCTACTATCCAGTGGTAAGGTGAATTGTGTCTGTGTTTATATGTGAGTGTCTCTGTTTATGATTTTTTTTCCCAAGTGGCCTTTCATTTCCACACTGCAGTTGTGTTTTTGAATATGTTGGCCAACACAGTCACAGCAGTCACCTTCCTGGCTGGTAACTTTTCATAGATTTCTGTTTTCTTGTGAAGACAGTATAAAATATTCTTTTGAATTGTGTATCTATATATAATTATACCTAACTTAGTGAGTCACTCTAGAAATTGAGTACCTTCTAGGATTCTAAATCTCTGTTTCATTAGAGAAATCTAGAGTAATTTTCTGTTGTTATTCTGCCACTGTTTTTCCTCTTCCTCTGGTTTATTTATGATATTGTGGATTTCTTTTCACATAATTTAGGATTTGTGATGGTTGTATCAAGTTATTTTTGTTTTTCTGTTTGTGTTACTTTGAAATAGTGATTTCAGGCTTGTATGAAGAGACAGTAATAATATGAAATGTGAAGAGCTTAAAGCTTAAAGAGGCACAATGAAGGCCTAAGTAACTCCATTACAAGCTAGCCACCATCTTGTGAGGTATGAATTATGAAAATAACCATGGGTTAGACCCAGAAATGACACAAAAAGGAAATCAATTCCTGGACAACTGAGACATAATCCTTGGGAAAGCCACAGGAATCTTCTCCAAATGCATTTACCAAACATTTTGTGGCCATGCAGGACATGGTAACCCAGTGGCCAGACACTTCCTGTCAATAACACCTCAATAATATTAGCCAGTCACATATGTATAGCTTAGTTTGCTTAAAATTTTAATCATGTAATTTCTCATGTAAATCTTCCTTAAAGTTGTTTGTTCAATACTATAAAAACTGTGCTGATTCTATGCTTGGGGTCTCTTAGTGTCATGGGTTACCGATTGCACAGAGTACCAGCCTGGAGCTTGCAAATAAAAAACTCCTTTGTTATTTGCATTAGTCGATGTCTCTGGTGGTCTTTGGGGGGTCTTGAGTCTAGGTAAAACAAATGTAAGTTATTACATTGAAAGAAAGAGAGCAGATATTTTAACCTATTTGCTACAAGTAAATTAATATTAGGCAAAGCTAATTAACTCTTATTTACTCTACAGAGCATGAGTATAGTACTCTTAGATGTCTTGGAGGAAAAGACTTTAGACTGATTACAATTAATGCCTTTCACAGAAATTACTGGCTAAACATTCTTCTTCAGAAAGGCAAATGCTCCACTTTTTTCATATTAGTATTATAAAATCATAACATCTGCATGTTGAATTGTTTTCCTCTGCTATTTTCAATACCATTCTTCATCCATTAGGTATCTAGGGCTTGGAATGACCCATTCCTTAAAATACCTATATTGCTTATATTGTGATATAAATCTCAGTAATATTAAAATGAATTTATCTCTGAGTCTCATCTTGAGCTACATTCATATGTAATTTATGCAGTCTCAAGCAAGAAACCTATTTTACTCTTTTCTGTTCTTTAAACAATAAATCTATTATCTTTAGAAATATGTTCTAAAGAAAATATGTTCTTTTGTATTGTTCCAGTAAACATCATTTATTTCTAGTACTTTTACTGAAATAAATATAAAGTATGGAACATGGAGACAAGCTCCCCTTATCACTTTAAAATATATCCTTGGGGACTATTTTATATATAAAAATAAAAAAGTGCAATGCACATGTTTATACATGAATCATCTAATGGTTAAGTCAATTAGACACAAGAACTATCATACCACATCATTTCTCAATTTAATTAAAGCCACATTGTTCATGAATATCACTCATTTTTAGAAAATGATTTGTCACAACAAAGTTTATATTTCAAATTTAAAAAATAAAAATTATACCCAGATTTGATGTGAATATCCTGTTTCCAGGAATACATTTATTCAGCAAACAGAGAAAGAAAAAATAAAGGCTTGTCATATAGAAAGAAAGATGTAAAGCATACTGTCTTTCCTTAAGATGATACATACATGCAAATCGTGTCATTTATTCAAAGATACTATAGAAATTCATGAGCGGATTTTGATCAGAAGTGATGAGTAAGCAAAGTAACTGGAAAACTGTATTTTTAAATAGTGCTTTCAATATATGATGATGTTTTCAATAAATAAACCTATAGATGATGATTTTGTATCTATAACACATCCAGTATTCTACATTTTAGACATACTCCCATTCTCTTACCTAAGTTCTTGATCAATATTCTTCTACTTTCATGATGTCAATTGCTACTAAAGTAACAAGGTGGGTGTTCTATTGGTTACTACATCCAATAAATTTTAGTATTTTGCAACGGTGTCTAAAGTCATGGAGTTTGACTTGGATGTGAAGTTTGAGGGCACTGTATTCAAGGTATTAATTGGCCTGTAGCAGCCAGGAACCTATTGTGAATACACAGACACACGATATACTAAGAATTAGGGACTTGATCTCGGGGAAAGATAAAGGTCCAGGCAAGATCTTGAAGCTGAGATAAAGCAATGCAGCAAACATCAATCAACTATCATTACAGGGGAATGGAACTTATCTCTGATGTGTCTGGGTGGCAGCTGTGTGTGTGTGTGCGTTTTTGTGTGTTTGTGTTTGTGTGTGTGTTTGTGTGTGTGTGTGTGTGTGTAGAGAATTTTAGTGTGGCTTCTATATTTACAGTCCATAGAGCATTACTTGTTAAGGAGAAGGTGCCCTTACCAGAGCTCCGATACCACTGTCATCACTTTTTACTGCAAAAAAAAAAAAAAAACAACACTTGCTTAATCTCTAATTAAAAAGGGAAAAATAAACTAACATCTTACATGATTGCTTTGAAAATTAGTTGGCAAAATGAAGGCCAAAGGGAGAAATTGGAGATTAATATAATCTTTTTCCTCTCTTCTGATTATTAAACCGCAATAGCTGTGATTTTCATGAATCTCCTGTAATGTACTTACTGCTGAATTACTTAAATGTTTAATAATATGAAACATATGATAGAGAAATAGATCAGTTAGCAAGCACAAAGAAATAGTGATAAGATCGAGCTTTTGAGTAGGGTTGCCACATCTTTTAGGAATGCAGTTCCTTCATATGAATTTCAAATTTCATGGCTTTCCCTGTGTGATTAAATGGCAAGAAAGTACTGTAGAAACAAAAATTCCTGTTCAGCCAAGTAGAAAGTGCTTATGTTACCATCCTCATTTTGCAAATTTCCATTCCATAAAGAGTCTTTGTTAGAATGCTTTCATTTAATAAACTTCAGCACATCATCCTTCCCTGTTGGAGACAGGAAAAAAAGATAATTTTGTTTGAATATTATCTTATGTAAGTTAGTGTGTACTGGCATGATTTGTATAATTACAGAAGTTTGTAATAAATATAAGTAGGGATCATGTTGCAACTATAAAATATAATCAAAATCACATAAGACTAGAAGTCATAGAATTTTGTGCATGAAAACATACATTAGATTAGTTGCAGAATTTCTATTTTGAGACAGACTTTATATTAAAGTATAAAGCACTTTACTAAGGGTTGAAACATTTTATTGAAAAAAATATATTTCTTAGAGATATTTTTGCTTCATATTTTAAGTAGAAAAATGGTACCAAAGTAATTATTTTTTAAAAATTATTTTCCCGTTTCCATGTGATTAACCTCCAAATTAGAAATCCAGATATTTAATTCAAACTAGCCAAAAATATTTATTGAGTATAAGAACCTTCTGCTCTCTACATTCTTCAAACTAACTTTACCAAATATGATGAGTCTGAAATAATCAGTCTCTTTGTGACCTGTGTTGATATTATTTACAATGAGAGCAAAATGTTTAAAAAGTAGTATTTAGTTTAGCTTAATTGCTCTGAAGAGATAATAAATGGTATAATCAAAGGCTAAAACTGATTAGATTTAAAATTTAGAATTCAGGAAATGTTTTTGACCACACTGGTTACTAACCATTACTTAATCTTAACTGGAACATTGAGAATAACCATAAGCCTAAGTGTAAGTAGATTCTAAAATTAATAGCAATACTCTAGTTCACATTCATTTTAATTCTTACGTGGCTTAATCTGACATTTACCTTCAATTTGACCCTCATTTTTTTCTCCTACACTCTAACCCTAACCATGACTAGAATCCTAACCATAACCTTGACACTAATGGTATCTCAAATCTAAAATTCATGAAAAATGCTTGTTTGTGTCATGCTAACTGAAATTCCACTTGTAATTCTTGAAATAAATTGCAGGTTTTCCTAAACCCTATATATTTTCTCACTCTTAACTTTGAACTTATCTTGTTCCATAAGAGAAATCATTATACCCATTGATCTCAAATCCTGATATTATGAAATACATTGTACTTCCATTATCCCAGCTTTTCCTGAATTCCTAGAACCTAAAATAAGTTCAGATTTACTTAACATTTAACGCATTCCTTTTTTTTTTCTTTTTGTTGTGCGTGCGGTTTTGTCTCTGGGCCTGGGCACGATCCCTGAGCACTAGGCATGGGCAAGATCCCTGAGTTCTTTAGCTCAAGGTGTGCACTTTACCACTTGATCCACAGCACCACTTTCAGGTTTTCTGGTGGTTAATTGGACATAAGAGTCTCAAAGACTTTCCTGCCAGGGCTGGCTTTGAACTGCAGTCCTCAGAAATCAGATTCCTGAGCAGCTGTGATAATAGGTGCAAGCCACCAGTTTAACCAAATTCTTTACTCTTTCCTCAACCCCCTTTAACCAGAAAGCTAATTCTAATCACAATCTGAATTAACACCAAATGGTTAATGTAAGGAAAATTGTCTGGATTTTATTCAAGCACACATTTTATTGCTTCTGTTTCTTAGTGAAAAACTAAATTTTACCCTAATGCTTATCCTTCACTAACCCTAACAAGAACTAAAACAGCAATTCACAATTTAAACCAAATCATATCTGAATATTAAAAGTAACACAGACGTTGGTTTTCATTCGTTCTAACTTTGATATCCTTCATTCTTCTTAAAATATTTTGCAGTTTTACAAAATACCTTACATCTTTTTCTCATCCGAACCCCAGCTCTACCTGGAACACCTTGCTGAATCCTAAACCTACAGATAACTGAATCAAAAATTTATTAGCAAGCCTCTATTTCACATTTATCCCAACTCTTGCTAGGCATGTAGGTCTAAATTTTACTTGCATTTTGAAGCTAAAGTTTTTAAAGTGTTTTCCTAGTTCCTGTCAGGTTTTATTTTATATTTTTTTAAAATTTTAGTTATTGTAAAGAGGCTTACAGAGGGATTGTAGTTATATGTGTAAAGTAATGAGTGCACTTCTTGTTGAACATTGTTACCCTCTTCTTTGTTGTTCTCCCACTATACCTTCCCTCTCCCACCTCTCTCACTCCTCTGTCCCAATGGTGTAAAGTTAATTTTCAATATAGTGTGTTGTGAGTATCGTTGTTGCAATGCATCATCTTGTGTTGAACCTAAATTTTATTTTTCTCTAACCTTAATTCTAATTCTGTCTGGGATCCTAACCCTAACCATAATAATAATAATAGCCCAATTCAGAAGATAAGAAAAAATATTCAAGTTTTTATTCATCCTGTAAATCCACTGTACATACTGAATTAAGTTGCAGTTCACCTTAAATCTTCCAAATTAGATTATATGTGCATATTTAAAGATGTAATTTTATTTGAAAAACAGAAATCTTTGGAGGAAGGAGTAATGAAAAGGAAATAGAGGCAGTATAATCAAATGCTTTAAATATATTTTGGAAAGAGCATAAGGAAACTGCCACTTCTGACAATTAATAACCATTAACAAAATAACTAAAAACTAATAAGTAAATAGCACACTGCCATCTAGTGTTCTTTAAGAGAGCCATAATATGTCTTGTGAATAAAATACTTGTGTTAGATAAACTTTGTTCATGCATAATTCATACTGCTATTGGCGAATAATTTAACTTAATCAATAAAAATATATCAAATAAAATTCCATGATAAAAAATATAAATCAGTTAGTAATTGTTTGAGAAAAAGTAGTCATGACTTTAAATAAACTAAATTTCTAGTTTCTTACAAAGCAATGATTTAGGTTTACTAATCTAGTATTTCTAGAAAGTTTAGAGAACATGATTGGCATAAAAAACAGCTAAATGCACATCTTGTTTCTTGAATGGGTGATGTTTTAAACATTTTCTTTTATTCAACTGAATACTTATGTTTACTTTTCAAAATAAATGCAATTTTATCTCCTTTTATCTCTCTGCAATTAAATGTATTACTATATGCAGGTATTTAAAAGCTAAATTTTTCTATGTTTGTTATGTAACCCTACATATTCAGAATGACATGGTTTTTCTATTCGTAAATGTCTAACCTCTGGGATTTTTGCATCAGTAATATAACATCTAATAAGGTTGTTGTGAAGGCTCCAGTAAACAGTGTGGTCAAAAATATTTCCTGAATTCTAAATTTTAAATTTAATCCTTTTTAGGTTTTCATTATGTCATTCATTGTCTCTTCAAAGCAATTAAACTAAAATAAATACTACTTTTTAAACCTTTAACTCACATTGTAAGTAATATTAACATAGTTCACACAGAGTCTAATTATTTCAAATTCAAAATGTTTGGTGATCTTCGTGTGAAGATTGTGGAGAGTAGAAAGTCCTTATACTCAATAATATTTTGTTTAAATTAAATCAATTCATATATTTGGATTTCTAATTTGGAGGTTAATCACATGGAAACAGGAAAATAATAAGAAAAATGATTACTTTGGGAGCATTTTCTTCTTAAAATTATGCAGCAAAAATATCTTAAAATATCTTAAATATATATTAAACATATTATATGTGTTAAATATGTTAAAATATATTATTAATAAAATGTTTCCATCCTTAGGTAAAGTGCATTATACTTTAATATAAAGTTTATCTCAAAATAGAAATTCTGCAACTAATCTAATGTACGTTTTCATGAACAAAATGCTGTGACTTCTAGTCTTTTTATGTAATTTTAATTTTAGTTGTGACATGATTCCTATTTACACTTAATACTAACTTCTGTAAGCATACAAATCATGCCTGTACATACTAACTTATGTAAGATAATATTAAAAAATCATCTTTTTCCTGTCTCCAAAAAGGAAGGGTGAGGTGCTGAAGTATATTAAATAAAAGCATTCTAAAAGAGATTTTTTATGAAATGGAAATTTGTAACGTGAGGATGGGATCATGAGCTCTTTCTACTTGGCTAACAGGAATTCTCATTTCTACAGTAATTTCTAACCAATTAGTCACACAGGGTAATCCACAAAATTTGAAGTTCATATGAAGGAATTAAATTCCTAAAAGAGGTGACAACCTTGCTCAAACGTTCGGTCTCATCACTAGTTCTTTGTATTTGCTGGATGATTTAATTCTCTATCATATATTTCAGATTATTAAGCATATTAGTAATTCAGCTGTTAAGTACATAGTAGGAGACTCCTGAAATCACAGTTATTGCTGGGTAATATTCAAGAGAGAAGAAAAAGATTATATTAATCTCCAATTAGTCCCTTTGGCCTTCAATATATCAGTTAATTCTCAAAGCAATCATTTAAGATGTTAGTTTATTTTTCTCTTTTTAAGTACAGATTAAGCAAGTGTTTTTCTCAGTAAAAAGTGATGAATGGTGTCAGAGCTCTGATATGAGCACCTTCTCTTTAACAAGTAATGCTCTATGGGCTATAAATATGGAAGCCACACTAAAATTTTCTCTCTCTACACACACAGACACAGACAAAGACACAGACACACACAGACACACACAGACACACAGACACACACACACACACACAAACACACACACACACACACACAGCTGCCACCCAAACACATCAGAGATCAGTTCAGTTCCTTTGTAATGATGTTTGTACCATTGGTTTTTCTTTTCTTGAAGATCTTGCCTGGACCTACATGTTTCTCTGAAATCAAGTCACTTGCTCTTAGTATACTGTTTCTATATATTCATAGTATGTTCCTGGCTGCTTCAGGCCAATTAACAGTACCCTGAATACAGTATCCACAAACTTGACATTCAAGTCAAACTCCATGAATTCATACTACTATTCCAAAATACTAAAATTTATTGGATCTAGAAACCAAAATATACCCACCTTGTTATATTATTAAGAATTGACATCATGAATTTAGAGGAATATTGATCAGGAACTGAGGTCAGAGAACAGGAGTATGTGGGAAAATGTAGAACACTGGATGTGTGTTAGAGATACAAAATCATCTTCTGTAGACTCATTTATTGTAAACTTGTGATCTTATAGTGAAATTTCAATCTACATATACAGTTTTCCAGTTGCTTTGCTTACCTGTCACTTCTGATCACGAATTCTCTTATAAATTGCTATAGTATCTTCGAATGCAAATATTTATCATCTTAAGGAAAGACAGTCTCTTTCTACATCTGTCTTTCTATGTGAAAAACCCTTATTTTTTGTTTCTCTACTGAATAAATATATTCCTGGAAACAGGATATTGACAACAAATCTGGTGGTAATTTTCACTTTTTAAGTTTGAAATATAATATAAACTTTGTTGTGACTAGTCGTTTTTTAAAAAATCAGTGATACTCATGAACACTAATATTTTGGTGCCTTTAAGTAAATTGAGACTTGATGTGGTACGGTAGTTCTTGTTTCTAATTGACTCAACCATTAGATGATTCATGTATAAACATGTACATTGTACTGTTTTATTTTTATATATAAAATAGTCCCCAAGGATTTACTTTAAAGTGATAAGGGGAGGCTAGTCTTCATGTTCCATTCTTTATATTTATTTCAGTAAAAGTACTAGAATACATGATGTTTACTAGAGCAATATAAAAGATGAGAGCATATTTCTAAAGAGAATGGATTTATTGATTAAAACAGAAAAGAGTAAAACTGTCAGGTTTCATGCTTGAGACTGCATAAATTTCATATGAATGTAGCTTAAGATGAGACTCAAAGGAAAATTCATATTAATATTACTTTTCTGCTTGATTCATACCTATAATAGTTATTGCAATGAGGGAAATGATATTTTCACAATAAAAAATCTATAAGTAAAAAAATATTACTGAGATTTATATCACATCATAAGCAGTATAGTTATTTTAAGGAATTGGTCATTCAAAGCCCTAGATACTTAATGGATGAAGAATGGAATTGAAAATAGCAGAGAAAAACAATTCAACATGCAGATATTATGATTTTATAATATTGATATGAAAGACATGGAGCTTTTGCCTTTCCGAAGAAGAAGGTTTAGCCAGTGATATCAATGTAAGGCATCAGTTGTAATGAGTCTAAAGTCTTTTCCTCCAAGATATCCAAGAGTACTATATTCATCCTTTGAAGAGTAAAGAAGTAATTATTTTAATTAGCTTTGCTTAATATTAATTTACTTGTAGTAAATAGGTTAATGTGTCTGCTATCTTTCTTTCCATGTAATAACATACATTTAATATTATTACTGTCTCTTCATACAAGCCTGAAATCACTATATCAAATTAACATAAACAAAAAACAAAAATAACCTGATACCACCATCACATATCCTAAATTATGTGGAAAAAATCAACAATAAATAAAATAAATCAGAGGAAGAGGAAAACCAATTGCACAATAACAACAGAAAATTACCCTAGCTCTCTCTAATGAAACAGATCTTTAGAGTCCCAGAGGGTACTCCACTTCTAGAGGGTCACATCAAGTCAGCTATAATTACATATAGATTTACAATTCAAAAGAAGATTTCATATGTCTTCCAAGCAAACAGAAATCTTTGAAAAAATGCCCACCCAGGCAGGTGGCTGCTGTGAAGGTGGTGGCCAACATATTCAAAATACAGCTGCAGTGTGGAAATAAAAGGTCCATATGGGAAAAAAAGCAGGAACAGAAGTGTACAAGGGAGACAGCCAAATCCATACTCACAGACAATTCAAGATACCACTGTACAACCTGAATTGTAACTAGAACCACAAGTATTAACATCACAACATCTTCCCATAATTGATTTCTACTCCTACACTTAATGGTCTAGACAAAAACCTAATTCCAGAAAAACAAATCAAAACAGAAGATCAAACCAACAACTAGCAATTCAACCAAGAACATAAAGAGCCACCTATTATATCATAGATGCCCCAAAAGAAATCCCCGAAGTGAACAGAACAAATCAGAAAAATACAAGAAATGTGATGTGAAAGTAGTATAATTCACACAGTAAATAACCACGAATTAGAGCACACAATTAAGGACGTAGAAGACAGTTTTCAAAATTCATTACAAATACTGCTGAAAATGTAATTAATGAAAAAATACAAAACCTCTAAAAGGAAATTTGTGAACAAGATAAGACCAACTATAGATTAGCAAAATAACTCATGGAGACTACAAAGAGAAATAAATTCTGAAAAGGCAAGGGAGTCCAAGGAAAAAATGGATGCCTAGTTAAAAGACATGAGAGAAGGCACAGCTAAAAAAAAAAAAAAGCAAAACAAAACAAAAGACCTTCCAACCCCCCCCCCCCCAAAGAAAAGATGTAAGGAAAGTCCATATCAGACCTAAAACAAAGCTTTAATAAAGAGATAGAAGCCATAAAATGACCAAATAGAAGACAGGGAAATCAAAAACAAAGTAGAATATCTCCACAGCAAATAGGTGACATAGAAGATAATCTCAGGGGTCAAAGACCAAATAGATGTAATAGGAAAGTGGAAGTAATCATTTAGAACAAATCCAAAGAATAAGAAATGATCTTGCCAGAACTTCAAGACTGAGAAGATCAAATTTGGGGAAGATTGGTATGAAGGAGAAGAGCAGGACACTAAATGGATGGGAAACGTATTACAGAATTCTAGCAAAGAACATTCCAAACATCCAAAGAGATAGATTCATTCAGAGAAGAAAAGCCTTTTGAACACCAAGCAGAGAATTCTAGAAAAAACAACCCACCACCACATCATAATCCATTAGAGGATCATTAGAAATCAAGGAAAGAAGCCGCGCGCTGGTGGCTCACGTCTGTAATTCTAGCTACTCAGGAGGCTGAGATCTGAGGATCACGGTTCAAAGCCAGCCTGGGCAGGAGAGACCGTGAGACTCCTATCTCCAATAAACCACCAGAAAACCAGAAGTGGTGGTGTAGCTCAAGTGGTAGAGCGCTCGCCTTGAGCTGAAGAGCTGAGGGACAGCGCCCAGGCCCAGAGTTCTAGCCCCATGACCGACAAAAAAAAAAAAAAAAAAGAAATCAAGGAAAGGATTCTTAAAGCTGCCATAGAGAAAAGATTGATTATTTATAAAGGATATGCAGTCAGAATAACTACAGATTTCTTAGATGATATGGTAAAAAAAGAAGAGGCCATCATGATATGTAGCAAATATTAAGGGCAAACAACTATGAACCATGAAAATGGTCCCAAGCCAAATATTCCTTTACAATTAAAGATATATAAAAATGTTTCATGACAAAGAAAACTTGAAACAATGTATCTCCACCAAATCAGCAGGATGGAAGTTAATCAAAGATATCCTTCACAGAAAAGATCAAGAACAGGAACTGGTGATATGACAAGCTTCTTACCAGAGAACAAGTTAAATATATTGAGTAGACGATTCACAACTCCTAAGAGCTCCTAAGAGGACTCACCCAAATAGATAAAATTAGAGAAAAAAAATGAGACCACAACATAAATTAGCAAAATTGAGACTGTTATATGACAGTACTTGAAAAACATATGCTAATCACCTGGAGAATCCTGGAGAAATTTATGATTTCCTATACTCTAACTGAACCAAGACGTGATACATAAGAAGTAATGAAAATGAAATTTCAATAAGCAATTTCCCATAACAGAAAAATGTAAGACTCAATGGATTTACCATGAAATTAAGGCCTGCAAAGAACTTACAATTCTCAGATATATCTCTTCAATGGAATAGAAAAGGAATTGGAATTATCAAACATATTCTATGAAGCTGGAATTAGACTCTTCCCCAAATCAGATAAGGACTCATCAAAGAAAGAGAACTATGAACCCTCCTCTTTGATAAACATTGATAGAGAACTTCTCAATAAAATTCTCACCAACCAATTTCAGCAACTAACAAAAAAAATCGTATGCTATGATCAAACAGTATTCATCCAAGGCTACAATTGGATTCAACATACTTGTCAATAAACATAACAGACACCATCAGCAGAAGCAGGGAAAAGAACCACATGATCATCTATATGGATGTAGAAATAGCTTTTAAAAAGATCCAATACCCCTTTATGATTAAAAGGTCTGAGAAGCTAGGAACACGTGGAATTTTCCTCAGTATAATAGAGTATGTATATGACTAAGAGATAATAAGCACGTACCTAACAGTGGAGGCATGAAGACATTAAAATCAGGAATGAGAAAAAGATGTTCACTCTCTCTACTACTCTTCAATATAGTAGTGGACTTTCTAGCAAGGGAAATAGGCAAGAGAAAAACAAAAAGAGGATCCAAATAGGGAAGAAGTAAACCTATCCCTTTTCACAGATGAAATGATCCTGTATTTAAAGGACCCTATAGCTTCTCAGTCAAGTTAGTAAAGGTGATGCTAACCTTCAGCAATGAAGCAGGGTATAAAACCCACAAGAAAAAGTAGTTTTTCTGTGTTACCAACAATGGGAAGATCCAGGCTGAAATCTAAAAAACAACCACATATGTATTAGCCTCAAAATCAAATCAAATTTAAGCAAAAGAAAACAACAACAACACTAGGAATTAATTAATTTAACTGAAAATGTGAAGGGCCTCTACTGTGAAAATTTTAAAAATCTAAAAACGAAAAATTGAGGGAGATTCAAGGAAATGGAAAATATTTCAATGCTCCTGGTTGGAAGAATTAACATTGTGAAAATTGCAATACTGCCCCCAAACAATTGGCAATGCAATACCCATCAAAATCCCAACAATATTCTTCAATGCAGTAGAGAAAGTAATCCAAATTTAATATGGAATTACAAAATTTCAGTTGGAGCTGAAGGCTTCGAAGTGAACTCATGGGCATATAGTCATGTTACACACACACTCACAATGGAACTCTATTCGCCCATCAGAAAGGATGATTTTCACCAGTCTTAAGGACAATGAAAGGCTTGGGAAAATTATAATAAGAGAAAGGAATGCACACTAAGAGCAATATAGGTTTCATAGGTTTCATAGATTCATTCATTTATGGTAACTCAAAGGTGCCTATACAAGTAAACAAGACAGATTCTACCTCGTCCCAGTTAAATGGCCATTATCAAGAAAATTAACAATAGCAAATGCTGACGTGGATGTAGCCAAATGGGAACTCTATTACACGGTTGGTGGGAAATTACACATGTTCATCCCCTCTGGAATGCAGTATGCAGATTCCTCAATATTCTAAACATAGATCTCCCTTAAGACCCAGTAATTACCCTCATGGGCATTAATGCAATAAATAAAAAAATCTAACTCACATTAAATATACCAGAATAACCATGTTCAGGGCCCAGAACCAGAGTTCAAGGTCTGGAAAAAAAGTTACCACTGCTGGTATTTGTTTCCACAAATATGAACCTTTTGACAAAAGATACCTAATCATTCTATTTGCAGCAGCTAGGACAGGTGGACCCATTGCAACAATGAGATATATAAAATGTTAAGTAGAAAAACAAAATTTACAAATTTGGCTCTGAGTGGAGGGGAGGGTCAGGAGGGGGAAATAGAAAGGGATAGTAAGGGGAAACAAAGGAGGAGGTAACAATGCTTGATAAGAAATGCACTCATTACCTTACCCATGTAATTGTAACCCCTCTGTACGGTATTTTTACAAAAAACACCTTAAAATATACTAAGGATATTTGTAAAGTATATAATGAAGGAAGAATTTCATCCTTTACAAAAATCTATGCTAAACTATTGATATTTTACTGTATTTTTCCTAAAACCAGTTTGATTTAGTTTAATATTTGTCACACCAAGTTTCTCTATATTCTACTGGAGATTTAATTTTTCATGTATGTATGTATATGTATATGTATATTTATCTGTATCTGTATATGTATCTATCTATGTATGTTCCAATGTGGATCATCAGACTTGAAACATTGCTTTGTTTGCTGTTCAGCAATTAACGTAGTCGGCTCATTCTGTAACAATATCTGTGCTCATTCTCATCATTCCTTTATTTCACACACCATCAGCCTTCTAAAATCAGCTTCATTTCCTGGAGAAGATTATCAATCAGTCCAACCAATATTCACCCATAGGGTTTTAATAAAGCAAGCCTTAAGGAAGGAAATTAACTGAAGGGACAACTACAGAATTTCTACAGAGACCTGACATCTTTCACATTTCTGCCTTCTTCCTCATACTTGAGAAAGCATTGAATAACACTATAAATATACTTCATTTATAACTTAGGATCAGTGTTTCTTTTCCAACCTGAAGCCTTCTTTTCAATGATTTTTGACATAAACGTTTGGGAGATTTTTTTGATTGTGATGGGTTTCCATCCAAAACAAAGCCATGTATATCAAGAAAGCCAACGTTTTCAACTCAGAGTACTAATAAACAAGAGGGAGAAAATTAAGGTTAGCTATATATGTTAAGCACAGATATAGGTAATATCAAGATATTTTGTAATTGTATACTTTTACTGAATAAAGTGGCTCAAACTATAATATTATCTACTTGGAAAATAGAGATTAGAGAATTCCAGTTTCAGGTAAGCCTAGATACAAAAAGAAGTTTCAGAAACTAACCATTTATGCTCATGTTAGGAGGACCACAGTTCAAAAAGGCCAAGGCATAGTGATACTACCTCAAAATAAAGAATCCAATTATAATCTGCAAGTTTAGTAGTAATAGAGATGCTTTTTCACAAGTACAGGGTTTTGGGTTCAATCCTCCAGTACTGCTAGGAATTTAGTGTGTGCCAGGGTAAGAATTTGGCATGTCTGAGGTGAAGACGTCATACTCATTTTACAAGCTCTAAAGAAACATTTACCTCTTTTGCTATTTTTAAAAAGTATAACCATAACTTCCATGTCCAAAACAATTTCCAATGAGATTTTTTCTATCCATTAAGTAATACATTATGTGTTGTTTACCGTCCCACTGAAATCATGCTAGAGAACAAAAACCCATTGTCTTAGAAAGTGACTGCATATGGAAACAGAATCTCAAAGGTAGCAAGTAAGTTAAAGACTCCTCCAAGAGAAGCAAAAGTGTTGGGTCTTTGTCTGTCCTGCAGAAGACGTACGGGTTGCCAGGAAAGGTAAGTGCATGGCTCACCCATTCCCCAGCCTCCATTAGCGTCGGAGACAGACACAGCAGGGAGTCAAATCAAGCAGGAATTTGTTTATTACCACACAGCAAGCAAAAAAACTATGCGGCATGGAAGGGGAGGAAAAGGAACAAACCAATCATTGTAGAGGTCACCCTGTCATGCGTGGTGCTATTGATTATTTCTCCATTGCCATTGCTGATCACTGCCCAGGTTACCTGTTGAGGTTGATGTGGATTCCGTAGGGCCATTGCTGGGCCAGGGAGTGTCAGGAGAGGCAACAGCTGGAGTATCATCATCTGCAATTGTTAGCGAACATAAGAGTTTCTCCAAGGCTGGTTGCCCTTGGGGATGGTTAGTAGTTATCTTTTTAGCTTTCCATGTTTTAAACACAAGCCACGGCCACCATAGCCGTTTTCTTTCCTTGTTGTTTAGTTTATCCTTGGGCATCCTTGTGTATAGAGGTAATGGGTAAAAACTTAAGGTTCCTGGCCAGATCCAAAAGGGGACTGTCTCCTCTATGGGAAAAATGCATCCAAATCCCTTGACCATGGTAACTAGCGGGTTAGGTCCTCTTCATTGTTGTGTCAGAGGGTCCTTCCACCTGACTTTCACTTGGGGCTTAGGGTTTAATTGTCCCCAGTGCTTCTGAAATCTGGATTCAATTGCATCTTTGAAAAAGTTAAAAATGGGTGGAGTTCCGGGAGGATGGCGGAGGAGAAGCTGGAATCTGAACAAGCTCTTGCATAGAAAACAGTATCAGAGTTCCAGTGAACAGTCCCAAGCCAGAGAATCACACCAAGTGTGCCATCATAGGACAGAGAGTTAGTCAAGAGAGGGGAAGCCAAGCAGACACATCTGAGCGATTGCCAGCAGCTGCCACTGCAGCGGCAGGGTCGCGGCGGCGACCACCGCCGAGGGGTCATACCTGAGACACAGTCCGGGACGAAGGAGCCAGATGCAGGGGACGAGCGGATTCTACTCAACACCAGCAAGAACCGAAAAGGAGCGGACAACTTCATCCTGCACTTTGCAGACCAGTGACAACCCAGGATCCAAGACTCGGCGTGAGTAGAAGCCCGACTTCCTCACTCCTTCTCAGGGAGCAGAGGAGGGAAGGCCACCCCTCCCCCCCCAGCACCGGTGATCTCCATCTTCGATACCGACAAAGCTCGGAGGAGCGGCTAGCTCCAGCTCAGGCCTTGGAATAAAACGAGTCATTTAGCAGGTCACAAGAACTTAACGGCGAAGTGACCTCACAGACTCAGTTCCATCCAGGGAAAAGTCACCCACTCAGGCGCCAGCCATTGGAGTGGCTCTCCTCACCGGGTAACCAGAGCCAGAGGCTGCCCCTCCCTCTAGCAGCCACCACAATCAATTGAAAAACAGAAACCCTGAGAATGGCTCCAGGCTGGGTGCTGTGAGTTTTTTCACAAAATAGCCCCAGGGAAAAGCTACTGTTTGTTGAAAGGCCTCAACTCTACCCAGAACCTAGCCTCATCACTGCATCCCCCTCTTTTGTGATTCTCAAAGCAGATAACCATCCCAGTAAACTAACCTGGGAGGGGGAACTCAAAATCTTGGGTAAAGCAGAGCATTTTTCTGCCTGTTCCAACAAACTGACTTAAGAAACCAATCAAGCCACAGGACCTCAAGCTGACCAGAGACTCCAACCAGACTCTGGTTACAAACAAAAGAGAGATACAGGACTCTTCCCACCCTTCCCCCCCCCAAAAAAAATCAAAGAACTTTTTTTTTTTCCTTTTTTTCTTTTTTTTTTTTTTGTTTTGGATTTTTTTTTCGTTTTATGTTACTTATATATATATAAAAATTTTTTTCCTTTACTAAAACTTTTATTAATCTTTAATTTTTGCCTCTTCTGAAAAAATAATTGCTTTCCAGTAACTTTTTTTTTCTTTTTCTCCTATTATAATTTTTATTTTAGGAGTACGTGAATGTGTGTTTTCCTTTCTTTTCTTGTCTTCTTTCTCTTTTTCTTTCATTCTTAATTATCTTTTTGTTTTTTGTCTAGCTCTACTGAACTTCTGATCTTCTCTTCTCACTTTCCTATCCTTTCCACCTTTTCCTCTTTTGTTCTTCTTTATGTGACTTAACTCTTGTCCTGCACAACCTCAGATAAACCCGCAGTTAAATAGTAGACCCTATCCCCCATTGTGTACACACTTAATCCACAAACTTATCACTCAATTCAAAACCTCTGAGACTTAAATTCATTAATAGCAGTACTACCTCTTTATACCTATATAATATTTTAAGCATTTTTTAAAGTTTTTCACATCTCCTCTATGTCCCTTCCTTTCTCTCAACATATTCACATTCCTCTCTAAGTAGATGGTCTTTTAATCTCTATAATAACATTAATTTTTTCGTTTCTATTTTTTTTTCTGGTCTCTTTTCATTGCCCTTTCCTTTCTCCTTTTTCTCTCTCTCTACACTTGCATCCTACCCAACCTATTTCCTGCATTGTGATTAGGACATAGTAAACTCTCCCTGTGTCTCCAAACACCAATCTATTCCTATTTTTTACCCACATCTCTCCCTAACCCTAATAATTTCTAGTTTTCCAAATTCTTCTCTGCGGTTCGAAGTCCTTTAACATATAGTTGTTTAATGTTGAATAGATGTATCTGTTGAACTAGATTGTATCTGTAGACTATTGACTGTACAAATGCAAACTTTGGTTGATGGTTGCCTTAAGATAGTGTTCTAGCACAAAACTGGTGCTATCTTCATCTCAAATTGGCAAAGTAAGCCGGAAAAACACAAGAAAAATGGCAAATTCGGGTATCTCAATTCCCAATATTGATAATCAGGGGTTGGAACAGATAATGAATAATCCAGAGGAGAGTTCCCAAATAGCTCTACAAACAATGCTGGCAAACATGATAAATGAGAAGTTTGACAACGTACAAAGGACTCTGTATGAGCGTGATAGGGAGAGAGACGAGGCATCCCAGAAGTTTATACAGGAATATCATAAGCGTGAGGAAGCTACTCAAAAACTGATACAGGATTTTCGTGAACAACTTGAGAATACTCAAAGAGAAAGGGAGGAATGGCGTGAGCAGGCTGAGAACACGCAAAGAGAACTGCAGGAATCCCATGAACGGGAGGAAGCTAATCAAAGAGTAATACAGGAATTGAGAGACCAGGTAGAGAACACACAAAGATCACTAAAGGCATTCATGGGATCCATTAACAAAGAGCTGAAGGAAGTCAGGGAGACCACAAAGGGAATGATGAATGGAACTCAACAGAAGGAATGGGAGCCCAAAGAAACCATAACCAATCAACTTAGTGATTTGAGGACAAACAGAGAACACCAAATTAAGGAAGTAAAGAAATTCATACAAGACCTAAAACAGAGCTTCAACAAAGAACTTGAAGCCATCAAAGCTGACCAATTAGAAGGAAAAGAGATAAAAAACAAAGTAGAAAGTCTTTACAGCAGGCTAGACCATGCAGAAGATCGAATCTCAGGGATTGAAGACAGCCTAGATATTATAGAGAAAGAACATACAACCATCCAAGACAAGTCCAAGAAATATGATAGATCTATCCAACACCTGGAAGACACCATCAGAAGGCCTAATCTAAGGATAATGTGTGTAGAGGAGCACCTAGAAACAGAAGTTAATGATCTAGGAAATTTGTTTAACAGGATCCGAGCAGAGAACTTCCCAAACATGCAAAAAGATAGGCCTGTCCAGATACAAGAAACCTTTAGAACCCCAAATAGACCAGACCAGAATAGGACATCCCACCGCCACATTATAATAAACACAGGATCAACTCAGAACAAGGAAAAGATCCTTAAAGCTGTCAAGGAGAAAAGGGTAATCACCTATAAAGGGAAACCAATTAGAATCACCTCAGATTTCTCAGCAGACACAATCAAAGCAAGAAGAGCCTGGAATGATGTATGCCATGCCCTAAAAACAAACAACTATCAACCAAGAATACTGTACCCAGCTAAACTCTCCTTCATAACTGAAGGCCAAATAAAAACCTTCCATAGCAAAGAAAAATTGAAACAATACATCTCCACCAAAACAGCCCTACAAAAGATTCTTAAAGATGTCCTACACATAGAAAACCAACAAGACCGCAATAAAGGCCAAGAAACTAGACCCAAACTGAGAATCCAAGAACCATAGGAAGAACCCAGTTTTGCAGCCCCCAAGAAGGTAGATAACATGGCAGGAACTCCCAAATACCTCTCAGTCCTATCACTTAATGTTAACGGACTGAACTCTCCAATTAAGCGACATAGACTGTCTAGTTGGATTAAAAAACAAGACCCTTCTATCTGCTGCCTACAGGAGTCACATCTTGCCCGTAAAAACAAACACATTTTCAATGTTAAAGGCTGGAAGAAAATCTGCCAAGCAAACGGACCCCATAAACAGGCGGGAGTTGCAATCCTAATATCAGATAAAATAGACTTCAAATTAAAATTCTTGAGAAGAGATAAAGAAGGTCACTACATACTAATTAAAGGATCTCTCTTTCAGGAGGATATTACAATTCTAAATATCTATTCGCCAAACAACCCAAATTTATCAAAGAAACACTACTTTCCCTCAAATCCCATATAGATCCAAAGACATTAATTGTTGGGGATTTTAACACACCACTCTCCCCACTAGATAGATCAACTCGGCAAAAACTCAACAGAGAAACCGCAGATCTAAACAGCTGCATAGATCAACTAGACTTAACATACATCTACCGAAAATTTCACCCAGCAGCATCAGAATACACGTTTTTCTCAGCAGCACATGGAATGTTTTCTAAAATAGACCACATTTTAGGCCACAATGCAAACTTGTCAAAATTCAGAAACATTGAAGTTATACCTTGCATTCTCTCTGACCACAAGGGAATAAAATTAGAACTCAACACCAAAAGCCACCAAAGAAAGTCCGGTATCACATGGAGGCTGAACAACACACTGCTGAATCATGAGTGGGTCATGGAAGAGATTAGAAAGAAAATTCAAATGTTCATGCAATTCAACAAAAATGAACACACAAATTACCAGCTCCTCTGGGACACAGGAAACCAGTACTCAGAGGCAAGTTTATAGCTCTGAGCTCCTACATCAACAAATTGGAGAGATCTGAAACTAACAATTTAATGACACATCTAAACCTCCTTGAAAAAGAGCAGCAAGATAAACCCCAATCCAGTAGACAGAAAGAAATAATCAAAATTAAATCAGAATTAAATGAATTAGAATCCAAAAAAACTATAGAAAGGATCAACAAAACAAAGAGTTGGTTCTTCGAAAAAATTAACAAAATTGACAGACCCTTAGTAAATCTTATCAGAAAAAGAAGAGAACACACCCAAATTAATAAACTCAGAGATGAGAATGGAAACATCACCATGGAAACAACCAAGATTCAGAACATTATAAGGGAATACTTCTCAAAACTTTATGCTAATAATTTTGAGAACTTGACAGAAATGCACCTCTTCCTAGCAAATATTGACATGCCAAAACTAAACTAAGATGAGTTAAACTATCTGAACAGGCCCATATCAAGTACTGAAATAGAAACAGCAGTAAGAGACCTCCCAGCTAAGAAAAGTCCGGGACCAGATGGTTTTACAGCGGAATTTTACAAGGCCATCAAAGCAGAGCTCACATCAATTCTCCTCCAACTCTTCAATGAAATTGAAAGAGAAAGCTCACTACCGAACACATTCTATGAAGCCATCATAACCCTCATCCCAAAACCAGGCAGGGACTCATCAAAGAAAGAGAACTATAGACCCATTTCTTTGATGAACATTGATGCAAAACTTCTCAACAAAATTTTGGCCAACCGACTTCAACAATTCATCCAAAAAATCATACACCACGATCAAACAGGATTCATTTCAGAGATGCAAAGCTGGTTCAATATACGCAAATCAGTTAATATTATTCATCACATCAACAGGAGCAAGAATAAGAACCACATGGTTATCTCAATAGACGCAGAAAAAGCATTCGACAAGATCCAACACCCCTTTACGATGAAGGTTTTGGAAAAATTAGGAATCCATGGAACATTCCTCAATACAATAAAGGCTTTATATGACAAACCTACAGCCAGCATTATACTCAATGGTGAAAAACTAAAGCCATTTCCTCTTAACTCAGGAACAAGACAAGGATGCCCACTCTCTCCACTTCTCTTCAATCTAGTATTAGAATGCCTAGCTACAGCAATAAGACAAGATGCAGACATAAAGGGGATCCAAATAGGGAAAGAAGAAATAAAACTCTCCCTCTTTGCAGATGACATGATCTTGTATTTAACGAATCCCATAGACTCCACTCCCAAATTACTCATGCTGATTCAAAACTTTGGCAAAGTAGCAGGTTATAAAATGAATCCCCCAAAATCAATGGCTTTTCTGTGTGCCAACAATGAGAAAAGTGTGGCTGAAATTAGGAAAGCAACTCCATTTGTAATAGCCCCACAAAAAATAAAATACCAAGAATTAACTTAACTAAAGGAGTGAAGGACCTCTATGATGAAAACTTTAAAATCTTGAAAAAGGAAATCAACACAGAACTTAAAAAATGGCAAAACCTCCCATTCTCCTCGATTGGAAAGATTAACATCGTGAAAATGGCAATACTTCCCAAGGCTATCTACAAATTCAAAGCAATACCTACCAAAATTCCACCCTTATTCTTCAAGGAAATAGAAGAGGCAATGCAAAAATTCATATGGAACAATAAAAGACCCCGAATAGCAAAAACGCTCCTCAACGGAAAGAACACTGCTGGAGGACTATCAATATCAAATTTCAAACTCTACTATAAAGCCATAGTAATCAAAACAGCTTGATATTGGCTTAAGAACAGACCTCAGGACCAATGGAATAGAATTGAAAACCCAGAAATGAACCTACAGACCTATAGCCATCTAATCTGTGATAAGGGAGCTAACACAATAGAATGGAAGACAGACAGCCTCTTCAGTAAATGGTGATGGCAAAACTGGTTAACTACATGTAGAAAACTAAAGCTAGATCCTTATATATCACCCTGCACCAGAATCAACTCCAAATGGATCAAAGACCTTGAACTCAAAGCAGACACTCTGAAAACATTACAGGATGGAGCAACCCTGGGTCTCCTTGGCTCAGGCCGGAATTTTCTGAATAGAGACCTGGAAACACAACAAATCAAAGAAAGGTTGGACAAATGGGACTGCATAAGGTTGCAGAGCTTCTGCAGGGTAAATGACATAGCTAGCAAGATCAATAGAAAGCCCACGGATTGGGAGAAGATCTTTACTAGCCATACAACGGACAAGGGTCTCATATCTAAAATATACTTGGAACTCAAATAATTAAACCACCCAACAACAAATCCTCAAAGAAACAACTGCCCAATAAGTAAGTGGGCGAAAGACTTACAGAGAAGCTTCTCTGAAGAAGAAAGAAGGATGGCCAATAGACACATGAAGAAATGTTCAACATCCCTAGACATAAAAGAAATGCAAATCAAAACAACATTGAGATATCACCTCACTCCAGTTAGAACAGCAAAAATTAAGAACTCTAACAACAACAGATGCTGGAGCGGATGTGGACAGAAAGGAACCTTACTTCATTGTTGGTGGGAATGTAAACTTGTTCAACCACTTTGGTAAGCAGTATGGAGGTTCCTCAAAAGACTTCACATAGAACTCCCCTATGACCCAGCAATCCCACTTTTGGGCATTTAAACTAATGTTTACAAAAAAGACCACACTAAAGCTACCAGCACAACTATGTTTATTGCAGCATTATTTACCATAGCTAAGATATGGAATCAACCCAGATGCCCCTCAGTAGATGAATGGATCAAGAAAATGTGGTATATATACACAATGGAATTCTATGCCTCCATCAGAAAGAATGACATTGCCCCATTTGTTAGGAAATGGAAAGGCTTGGAAAAAATTATATTAAGTGAAGTAAGCCAGGCCCAAAGAAACATAGGTCCCATGGTTTCCCTTATTTGCAATATCTAGTATAGGTATGAGTCAAGAGGAAAAAGTCAGATAATGTGATGTTAGGAAAACGAACCCTCAAATATGTATTTTAATGTTTTTGTTTCTTGCATGCATGTGTTTCTAATGCATTTATAAGATTATTTCTTTGTTGCTTTGTATGTCCCTCCCCCACAGTGTAACCCCCGCTTTCACTATATTTGATGTCAGTATAACATGTGGAGGAGATGGGGACAAACAGTCGTTTAAGGATTCAGGTGGACCTGTTGCAACAATGAGAAGTACAAAATGTCATGTCAAAACCAGGTTTACAATGTCGGTGTGTGTGGGGGGCGGAGGCTGGGAAGGGAGGTGAAGGGTAAACAAAGGAGGAGGTTGCAATGCTTGTTAAGAAATATATGCATTATCCTGCCCATGTAATTGTAACCCCTCTGTACAGTATGTTCTCAAATAAAATAAAATAAAATTTAAAAAAGAAAAAGTTAAAAATGTTAATGGTAAATAAAGCTATCTTTAACTGTATATGGGTGTTAACTCCCCCTTTTTGTTTTAATAATTGTTCCTTAAGACATTGGTGCTTTCATTCTATAATTTCTTGGTTTAGGGGATTATAGCGAATTCCTGTAGTATGATTAATATGCCATCTGCCAAAAAACTGACATTGCTATACTAACAAAACAGGGTTCATTATCGGTTTAAACTTGTGGTAATAGACCTAAGGTGGCAAAGCATTGAAGAACATGTGTATGTGAATGTTTATTATTTTTCTCCTCTATGTGCTGTGGCCCAACATGTCCATGAATAGGTATTTATAGAAACATAAATATATTTAAGCTTACAAAGGCTAGGAAATGAGTAATATCAGTTTGCCACAGGATGTTGGGTTTGAGGCCTCTGGGAATTAACCCTGGTGATTGTAAAGGGAGTATTTTAAGAAGGGCTGTCATGTTTTGCTGGTATGTCCTATCCTTTTGGAGTCCTTTACAGGAAACTGAGGGAATTTATGTTGAAGACCTCTCCAATTGATGTGGATTAAATCATGTAAACGGGTGGCGCCTTGTAACGTTAATGCTTGTGGGCCAGTAGCTAACTGGTCCCCCCAATTATTGCTCATGGATAAAAATCCAGAAAGTTTTGAATGCTCTCTCAATGTTGAATATGAATAGGGTCTCCCTGTCCTTCTAATAGGCCCTTAAAGGTAACTATAAGGGGGAAAATAGGGTTTCCATCCAGCTTAATATGTTCCTGGGGAATATGAGGGAGCAAGTTAAGTACATATAGGCCATCAGAATACAAATTAAAGGGTTTTTGAATGTCCTGAAGGGCCATTATAACAGTGAACATTTCTTTATATTGTGCCGACCCTTGACAAGGTTGAAATCTTGGTTGTCTGGGGGTCTTTTGTTGCTCATCAAAGGCTGCATAGGCAGAGCCTGCTTTATACCTCCGTCAGTAAAAACATGAAGGGTGCCAGGAATAGGTGTAGGAGATAATAGAGAAGTCATTTTGAGGGGAACTCACCATAACATGACGGTCCTTTTGGATGGCCCGTAATGGCAGTCAATAAGGCTTAGAAAGCTCTCTAGGGAGAGAGCAAGATGAACATTGGCTCGAGTGAGACACACAACGTCTGTCATCCGAAAAAGAAAAACAATAGAGTGAGGGTCAAGGCCATATTTCCTTTGGGCTTGGGTCTTTCCCTTGATGATAGCATCGGTAATTTGTTCTGCCTGAGAGTACACCTAGAAGTGTGCCCCCCAGGGGAGTGTGAACCCACTCTAATGCCTCCCCTTTGAGTTAAAACTGCAGAAATCAATGTGTCACCCACAAGAAACCAGAGGAAATGGGCTCAAGAATAGAGTACCTCTTCAGGGAAACTTCAACCAGGTCTTTTTGGAACTGTAAAAATATTGACCGATAGCTGCTTGTAATTGTAATAACTTCTTGGGGCATCATGTCTTTTAGTAAGGCAAATAAGGGCACAAGACAATCTTTAGGGATGGGAACCCATGGCAACAGCTAATTGATTTCCCCTAAAAGACTTTGAAGTTGGGTTAGGGTCAGAGAGGCTGGAATATCCAGCAAAGATTTATGGGGGCAGACGTGAGACAAGATAAGGTGGGATCCGAGCACCTTAAAAGGAGGTACTTTTGAATTTTATTTAGGACTATAGTAAAACCTCCCTTTTTTAATATGACAAGAGCCTGGGCCACCACGCCCTCCAGGTGGCCCGGGTCTTCGTGCCCCAGAATTATATCATCCATGTAGGCATAGGCAAGAGAGGTATCTGAACCCAGCACAGGTCCTAAAAGTGTGGCCAAGTATTGTTGGCAAAAGGCTGGGCTATTGGCCATTCCCTGTTGCAACACCATCCATTTGAACTTCCAATCAGGCTGGGAAAAATTAAGAGAAGGGATTAAGAAGGCAAAATTCTTGCAGTCATCCAGATGCAGTCGGATAGAGAAAAAAAAATCTTTAATATCAATCACAACCAAGGCATATTCTGAAGGTATAGTAGGAATCTAGGGCATAGCTCGTAGGAGCGTTCCTACTTGCTCCATTTTTTCATTTACCTTACATAGATCTTGGAGCATGTGCCAGGTGCTGTATGCTTTTTGGATAAAAATACGGGTGTTACAAGGACTCATAGAAGGGTGTATGTGCCCAAGGTTTATCCTTTCCTCCACCAAAAGGTGGAGGGCCACAAGTTTAGGTTTTGTCAATGGCCACTGCTCCACCCAAATAGGGATTCTCGGCTTCCACCTGATGGGAGGTACTTGGGGGGAGTGGCCTTTAGGATTGGGGGTGCACCTGAGTGGGTACCATATGTTCCTCTCTATAATTATAAAAGTTAAAAAAAATCTTTTTCCTTAAGTCCCTCTAGATCCCATTTAAGCCTTTGTGCTGCTTCTCCATCCAGGATATCATCATAGAATGCTCGATGGTCTGTAGTGACCATAACATCCATTTGTCCTAGCATGTCTTGCCCTAGTAAATTGGTGGTGAGGTGTTTTTTGCAACTAAAGGGCTTATCTTTCCCTGCTCTCCATCTGGGCTAGTCCATTTCATAAGGGCAACCATCTCTTTGGACTGGGAGTTGCCTCCTACCCCCAATATTGGGTATCCGGGTGCAAGCTTCCAGTTCAAGGGCACTTCCTCCTCCCTGAGTACGGTTCTGTCTGCCCCCGTGTCAATTAGGCAGTGAAACTGCTTCCTGCCTATAAAAATACTCATTTTAGGTCTGAGTCTTTTTTACCAGGGGGACAGTCCAATGGGCCTGGGTTGTCTTGCCATGAGGCTTCCTGGGCCTTACAGCAGAGGGAGTTCCTCCCTGATTTAACGGGGCTGGAGGATGCCCCTCCTCTAGTTTAAAGGCTTCCAATCTAAATCAAATTTGGATCGACAATCCTTTTTCCCATGGTACCCCTTCCCGCACCTAGGGCAGGGTGTAGGGGGCAGTTTGGACCCCCTGGGCCGGGTGTCAGGGGATTGTTGTGAACAGTCCCTATTAAAGTGCCCCTCTTGCCCACATTTAAAGAAGTCCCTCTCCTCAATGGTCTTGGGGTTCCTTGGCCCTGGGCTGCCAGTGCCTGTGTGATAGCCTCAGTCATTACAGATATCTGAGCTTGTAAAACTAAAAGCTAGTGATTGGGACTGGTACTGTTGCATTCCCACATCTTGAGAGGCCACCACCCATCTGCTCAGGGAACTCTCTCTCAATCCAGCACAGGCCATGCGGTGTTCTGCATTCATCCCTTCCCAAACCATTAGCTTTACAAATTGATCCCGGAGGTCCCCTGCTGGCAGCTTATGATGAACACTCTGTTGGACATGGTGTATAAAATGAGGTAGAGGCTCACCCTGCTTTTGTGTCACTCCTGTTTTGAGGGATGCAGTGGGCCCTTCATCCAGTTTGTGCCATGTGGCAAGTCCTGCCTGCCTCACCTGGTCACAATACATGCCAGTTATTGCAGCCTTTTGGATGCCAGTGCAGTACATTCCCCTGTTCCTGTTAACATGGCATACATAATAGGCATTGCAGATTGAGCCTGCCAGTTATTTTCTGCCTTGAAGAAGGCACCCCACTTGATAAACTGAGAACTGGTTAAGGATGGCTTTGGCCACATCCAGCCAGTCCTTAGGGACACATGTGTGATAAGCAATGTCCTTTAATTGGATCTGGGCCCAAGGAGAGTTCAGGTTATCCGCCACCACCGCCTTGTGGAGCTCTTTAAGGTCCTTAGCTTCCCATGGATAAAATTCCAAGGGTCTGTTAGCTCCTGGTGCCAGATTGACAGGATACTCTTTGGGAAGCAAATCCTGTGGCCCAGGGTCCAGGCTCTCCACTTGCCCTTCCTTTACAGGTTAGGCCTCCACATAGGTTACTTCCCTTTCCCTCGGCCCCTCTGTGGAAGTTAGGTCATAGGGATCCAGGTCTCACAGGTCCCTCCATAGGGCGTTGTCCCTTCCACAATTTCGGAGGCATAAAGTGGGGGCCTAGGACTGTCAGGGGCACCCGAGTTGGAAGAGGGGGGTAACCATCACCCTCATGTTGACTTCCACTGAGTGTGCTTCTGTCTGATCAGTGCATTCTCAGTCGAATTTGACCATTCCTTTTCTTCCTCACTTCTGAAGTCCTCTTTCTGTGAGAGAGAATTACCCATAGTTAATGGTTTCACTTACCCTGAGAGACTGCTTTGCCTTGAGTGGTATATTTTCCTTTCATGCCCAATGTTGAGCACCAGATGTTGGGTCTTCACTCATCCCATGGAAGATGGACGGGCTGTTAGGAAAGCTATGTGTGCTGCTTGCCTGTTCCCCAGCTTCCCTTAGCTTCAGAGACAGTCAGATGCAGCAGGGAGTCAAGACAAGCAAGAACTCATTTATTACCTCACAGCAAGCACTTTTTAAACATGTGGCATGGAAGGGGAGGAAACGGAACCAACCAATCATTGTAGAGGTCACCCTATCATGCACCTAAGATTTCTATACTTTCCCTGCTGTCCACAAGCTGTTTATACACTGATGTCACTTTGCCTGATTGTGGTATCCAGTCAGATTTTAACATAAACAACTCGGACTCTGCCCACTCAACTTCTTCTCAGCGCCATCTTTGCTGCCCACACAGAAAGTCTTGAATATGCCAAGGAAAGAAGACTCAGAAGCCAAATCTGATCTTGGAGTTATAGATACACCAACTCAGAGGCAATGTATTTACAGTGTTAATGCCAAACAATCTGTGGTAGTTTATTTATTAAAATTACTAGCAAACATGGGAATCTATAAGACCTGAAAAGTGATTGAATCTTGGGGTCCATGATTCGTCTTTATAATCCTAGTGATTAAAAAGGATAAGACTTGGGGGATGATGGTCTTGAGGCTGGTAGAAAGTTCATGAGGTTCTATCTCCCATTAACTACAAAAATTTCTGTGCTGGAGGCATGGTTCAAATGGTAGACTGACTACTGTTAGCAAACAAACTGAGAGCATGAGGTATGATGGAGCCCAAAACTGGGAGAAAAAAAAGGTCCTTAGGAGAATACCATGAGAAGCAGAATTATGAATAGGAAATCAGAAACAACAGAAATAAACTTAGTGATATAGACAAAGCTTCCCAATGTGAAATATGGCACAAACTGTAATATCTATGGTTTTTCTTCTTATAGAGTAAAAATAAATGGTATTTTTACTTGACAAAACTAAAATGTAAAACTGTATGGAATAAATAATTACATTATGTTTATGTTTCCGTAATTTAACATGTTTTCCTACAAATTTCTAGAATAGTGTAGCTTTGGAAAATCAATACATCTTGCATTTTAATATATAGGATTACATATCCTTGCAAGTGTTGTCTAAAATTGATCCTCACTGAAATGATTGTCATTGATATCTTTCCCAAGATTCCAAATGTTTATACTTTCAGCTGACCTTCCACAAAACTCATACCCCAAACATTACTTTTTAGTTTGTTCATGTAATCATAGGAACATAAATATATGTCTGAAAATGTTAATTACCTTTATCTGCTGTCATTAGTGTAGTATAACTAATACAATTAAGTAAATACCCTGAGGGAAAAAAGATACTTCCTTCTAAATACAGATTTGCAGACACACACACACACACACACACACACACACACACACACACACACACACACGTAATTACCACTCTGACTCAGGTTAGGTTCCTGACATTAGGTATCAGACAATGATCTAATAATCAAACTTTCCTGCCTAGACATAAAATATATTCATAATTCCACACATACAAAAACACCAGTTCATTCAAAATAATGAGAATATTTAACAGAACCAACCAGCTCTTGAGCCATCTATTCCTTGATTTCATTCATTCATGACGATGCACTTTTCATATTATATTTAAAAATCTTTTTGAGTCTCTCTGATTAGCAGAACAACATATGCTATTATATAAAACCAAATGTAGGTCAAATTACTTGTCCCTAGGTAATCTTTAATATATCTTATCAAAGACTTATTTTTCCTTCTTTCAGTGTCTGTTTCTGGCATTTTGCCATAATTTTTAATATTAAATTACAAAGGACATTACGTATTCCTTAATTCATATTTCATAAAAGTTATGCTATGGAGTTGAATTTGATTTGTTTGCTTATTCAAAATTAAATTTTCTCAACAACTTGCATTATTGTTTATGTTACTCCTAAGCCATTTGAAATATCAAATAGAACTGAAAATTGCCCTCAGCAATGCTTTGTGAATGGCATTAATGTTTGGGGAGGGATGAAGGATTTGAATTATCTAGAGTGCCTTAAAAATGGCACTGTTATGCAAAGGGCTCATCATTTAGTCAGCTTTTAAAGTGTGGTCTTCTTATTTCATATAAGAAGATATAAGTATGCTTTTCATCACATTCTTGTCTGCAAAGCAGTAGAATTATTTTCTTTGTACAGTTGATGTCCAGCTGCGACTGTAGTGAAACCTACAAACAACTGCAGAGCTGTATTTGCTGCTTTAGATTTTGAAATTTTCTTGTAGTAGCCTGTGTGATTTGAGCCCAGATTCATGGGATAGGCAATAATCCATAATTGCAAAGCAGCACAATGAACTTCATTTTTTTTTTGTTTCCTGTTTTTCTTATTGATGGTCTTTTAAGGAGCTAGAGAATCTTTATTTCTCATTGTTGATGTGACTTAAACAAATTTTCCAGATTTTTCAAATACAATAAAGAGATATAAAGGGGACATATTTAATCACAAAAAGCAGATAAACATTTGCATGATTTTTTTTATTCTAGTCCTGTTTTCAGTTATCTTCAAATAACTTTGAGATGAGCCAAGCATATGTGTAAATTGACATGTATCAAGCACACAGAACTCTGGAATCTTTGGACATTGATTTTTCTATCAACTTCACTTAAAAAGAAAATTATCATTTGCTTCATATCTTACGTAATCTAATTAAACAAGTTTTATTAATTTTATCAACAGATCTCATAATCTATGGAATTGATGCATTGCATAAGTATTTGATTCCTAATTTGCACTGAATTAATATTATATTTATTTTACTTTTTTACACATGAAATAAAATATGAGGATAAAACATGCCTGTTTTTCATTTTGTTTGCCACAATGAAACTATTAGACATTTTGAAAATTTAACTTTAAATCTGAACCTTCAAATTTCACTAGGACATTAATTGTGTTACTTACAAATTTAATATTAAAATAAAAAGCATTATTAAATAGAAAGCAAGATTATGTTATCATACCTTAATCCCTGAATTGACTTTATAATAAAAAACATTTATATTTATATAACAAGATATACATACTCAAATTATGACATATGGAAATAAAAAGTCCTTTTTTGTTTTGTGTTTGTTGTTGTTTATAGTTTGTGATTATTCTGTCTTCTTTATCTTATGCCTGGTGTATTCATTGTACATCTTCAGTAATGTGAGGGGTGGGCAGAGAACTTTAGGGAAAATTGTGAAAAATTGCAGCAGTGGAGTACATTGAACATTAATGAAAGTGAACTATTTAACACATGGATGGGGACAGGAGAGTGGGACTGGGAACAAGTGAGGGAACTGAAGACATTTCACAAAAGGAAATTTCTCATTACTTGACTCTTGTAATTGTAATCCATCTATAAATCGCCTTAATGAGAACAACAGAGTAAATTTATTTTAAAAAGGCAAACAAAATGTTGTTTCTTAGAATCATAGGAGTTTGTTTTGTTCACTGGTTTGAGCTGGTTGAGTTTATCTCTGAAAATGGGCTGCTTAGAGGAATAAAAATTGTGACACTGCTAGGTGAAATATTCTGTAGATATCTGTTAGTTATAGCTTGTCAATACAGTTATTTAGCTCTGAAGTTTCTTTGCTAATTTTTTACCTGGATGGCCTGTCCAGAGGTAAGAATGATGTGTTCAAGCAACCAACAATATATTTGGATGTATGCGTATTTTTAGGGTAAGTAGTATTTGTCTAATGAATTTGGGAGCGCTAGAATTCAGGACATTGATATTTAGAATTGTTATATCCCTTTGATGGAGACTTTTCTTTATCAATATTTAATGTCTTTTTTGTCTCTTTTTACTTTCATACCACTTTTAATGTAAAGCCTATTTTTAACTATATTAGTATAGCTTCTCTGGCCTGTTTATGAGGTCCAATTTTAATTTGTAAAGATGATGTACAGAAGGGTTACAATTACTTAAGTCAGATAATGAGCACATTTCTTTTTGAACAGTGTCACCTCTTCCCTCATGTTCTCCCAGTTTTTCCCTTTCAAGCTCCCTCTCCCAAAAGTTGTACAGTTCATGTACAATGTTGTGTCTATTGAGTAGCACCGCTGCATTTGTTAACTCTTTGTCCCACCATTTCTGTGTTCTCTCTTGCCTTTTCCAAAATTACACATATTAACAAATGTGCACAAATTAATAAAAACGGCATCAGAACACAGAAGGAAAAGCAAAATAATAAAAAATACTCTCTATCATTTCTGGGAGACCATTTAAATGAACATTATTTTATATGATAATATTCATATAGCTATTCAGTCTTTGTGATCTTCTCCACAGGGCATCTCTCTTTGATCTCACTGTATAAATGTTTAGAATCCCATGTAATTTATCATGTCCGAGTGTAATGTTTTCTCTTTTACCATCCACATGTCTTTACTTGTAGAATTAGAGGCACATTCTAATGCAACAAATGAGGGAAATCAGGCAGCATATATTTCTTTGAATCTGTCTTTCTTCACTTAATATAAGATTGTTCCAAGTCTTTCCTTTTCCTTATGAATGGTGTAATATTCTTTCTGGATCAATAGAATTGCATCATACCGAAGAGTTTCTTCAGGCAAAGGAAAAAGTTAGCAGGATATATAGAAAGAAAATGGAATGGAAGAAGATTTTTACTAACTAAGCATCAGACAAGGGTTTTCTTAGCTAACCCATATTTAGATATCAAAATTTAAACCCAATAAAAATAGACACTCAAATAAACAAGAACCCAATTAATATATGGGATAAAGACTTAAAGATAAATTCTTAGAAGAAGAATGAAAAATAGACACATCTCTCTCCATAAAAGAAATGTAAATTCAAACAACACTGAGATTCATTTCACCCATGTTACAATGTCATGATGAAAAACTGAACAATCACAGATACTGATATGGATGTGGCCCAAAGGAAACTCTATTACACTGTTGATGGGAATATAATCTTGTTCAACCACTTTTGAAAACACTATGGAAATTGCTCACAGAACTGAATAGAGAGCTACCTACCTTTGATCCAGCAACTCCCCTTATGGGCATTTATCCAACAGAGCAGAAACAAGGCCACACTGAATCTACCAGCACAATCATGTTCATTATTGCATTATTTTCTGTAGCCAACATATGGAATCAGCCCAGATGCTTCTCATTGTAAAAAGAGATCAAGAATTATATATTTTTATATATGTATATATAAATTATATATATATATGTCTAATTTTATTGATCCCAATTTACAAGTATATGTATGCATATATGTATATATACATACATATATACAACATATACATATATATACATACATACATAATGGAGTTCTGCTCAAACATCAGAAAGAATAATATTGCACCATTCTTAAGGAAAATGAAACACTTAGAAATAATATTAAGTGAAATAAAGCAGACTCAGAGAAACTTAGCTTGCATGATTTTCCTCATTTGTGTTAGATAGAAGGTGCCTATAAATGTAAAAGTAAACACACTGGATGGCATGCAAGGAGGTACAAATGAATTATCTGAAGTCGTAGAGTTCATGGAGAGTGCAAATACTATAATTATCTTAAAAGACTAAGGCAAAGCCCAACCAAATAAATACCAGTAAATGTGTACTGCAAGAGAGGACAATGGGGGACAATATGAGAGGGGTAGGAAATTGAAGGGGAAAAGGATGGAATACAGGAAAGAATCCATTGTATACTTCCCAGAATTGAAATATGCAAAGCAAGGGGTAGTGTGAAATGGGGGGTGAAGATATTGACGTGGTAACACAATTCCAGGTGCTTCATACACATAAACTGCTTTGTTAAATGGCAAGTAATTCCAGAACATAATATTGAGATACATAAGAATCGGGGTTGATTGGGATGGATGGATGAAAATGTTGAATGGGGTGACATTGATCAAGATGCAATATATACATACACTGTTTCAGTGAATACCAAGTACTTTGTGCAACTAAAGATAATAAAAATATTCAAAAAATTAATTATGAAAGTTGAATATAGAGTTGAACCTCAATTAGATCCCCATTTAAACATTTTTGGGGGTTGCCAGTCGTGAGCCTGAACTCGGGGCCTGGGCACTATCCCTCATCTCTTCAGCTCAAGGCTAGTGCTCTATCACTTGAGCCACAGTGCCTCTTCGAATTATTTTTTGGTTATATGGTGCTGAGGAATTGAACCCAGGGCCTCATGCATGCAAGGCAAGCGCTCTACTACTGAGCCACCTTCCCAGCCCATAAAAATATTGTAAATCTGGAGACTTGTAGAATAAAATTCAAATAATAAAAATTTATTAATCTTTTTTATCTGAATTTGTAAAATTTAAATCAAAACTACTTTGCTTTTTGTCAGCCACTGGGCTGTTAGAATATTTCAAAGTAAGTGGCTTAAAAACATCAGGAGTATATTATCCATAGTCTAGAAGCTTAAACATTGATTATAAAAATGGTAATTCAAAGCAATTCTTTGTCTAATGTGGTCCACTTTCTGGTTCATTATAATCTATTTTCTGGACGTTCACATGGCAGAGTAATTATATTGGGCTTCTTTTATCAGGATCAATATTGCAGGGTAATCTCTGAAACGTTCATTCTAATGTCACCAGGCAGAGGAATAGAATTTCAACATGCTTATCTGGAAGGAGTTACATCGTCCAATGCACTTTGCAACCTTTTCTTTAACTCAGTGTGGTGTATCATTTGATATTTTTTCATAGAAAATAATAACAAGAACAAGCTTATATCATGTGAATTATGTGAATGATTCTTCTTACAATGGGGATAATTATAGTGATGGCAAAGTGAAGTTGGATTGTTTAGTGGCTCTTGAATCACATCATAGGTAACCATGTAAACGTGGTACAGCCTAAAGCCCTTCTGATGTATTTGAACAATCTCCGATGTGTTAATTGCTTTCAAAAATATTCGTTTGAGCCAACAAATACAGATCTCCTTTGATTTTAATTAAGGTCTGCTATTAGAATTCTCACAGACACCAAAATCAGAGAATGCTAATATTTCTGATAAAATACAAAATAAAATTGTTACAATTAATAAAACATGAGGACTGTAATATTAATAGCATTATAAATACTAGTATTCACAGTATATAATATATTGACATACTTTGGTTACCTCAATTTTTAAAATATTTATAACTAAGTGTGAATTGTTTACAAATAATTATTTGATGATGTATAGAAACTGAGAAAAAGGTTTGCATACATATTTACTACAGACGCAAACAGATACACCTGGTTATTTCTGATCTTTCATTTGCTGATTTCATTCATGCATGGGGAACACGCAAATAAAATTGCAAAATTGCATTTACTAAAGAGTTAATTACATGAAGTTTATATTGGGCTAAATACCTGATTTTATAAATTAAATTGTTTTTTGTCCCTTCCTTCCTCCGTTCCGTCCTTTGTTCCTTCGTTCCTTCATTCCTTCCTTTTTTCCTTCCTTTCTTCTTTCCCTGCTCCTTCATTCCCTCCATCCTTACCTCTCTCTCTCTCTTTCTTTCTTTCTTTTTCTTTTATTTTTTTCTTCCAATCTTTTAATCAGAATATTTCTTATGGCTATAGAAAAAATACCAAATGTTGTACTTCAAGGTGTTATGAGTAATTCTAATATACTAGAATAATATTAATTTTAATAAACTATGTTATATCATAAGACAAATTGTACTAAAAACAAATTCACAAAAGTTTCAGGATATGTAACAAATATCACTTTCCATGACATTGTTTATTTCCTCAAAGTAAAATAAGAATTTAGACATAATATTGTGTATGTGTTGTTTTTGTGATTTGAACTCTCAAGAATATTGGTTTAACATTTGAGCCACAACTCCACTTCTGGCTGTGTGTGTGTGTGTGTGTGTGTGTGTGTGTGTGTGTGTGTGTGGTGATGTGTGTGTGTTTAATTGAGATGTGACTCATGAACTTTCTTTCCAAGGCTGGCTTTTTCAAATTTTTTAATTTCTTTTTAAATTTTATTTGAGAACATACTGTAGAGAGGGATTACAATTACATGGGCAGGATAATGCATACATTTCTTACCAAGCATTGCAGCCTCCTCCTTTGTTTACCCTTCACCTCCCTTATCCCCCTCCCCCCCCCCAAATATAGTACAGAGGTGTTACAATTACATGGGCAAGGTAATGAGCATTTCTTATCAAGCATTGTTGCCTCACCCTTTTGTTCTACTTCTCAACCCTTCTCATCTCTGCCCCTCCTGCCCCATCCACCCCCCCCCGTCAAAGTTGTAAAGTTGTTTTTCTACATAACGACTTGTACATCTCATTGTTGCAATGGGTCCACCTGTATCCTTATTTAAACCACATGATTTTTCCCTTGCCCTCCACAAATCATACCAACATCAAATACAATGCAAGCAAGGGTTATACCGTGGGGGAGGGGCATGTCTGTGACAAGCAGAATAGGTCAGATATGTTGATGTTAGGTGAAATGAACCCTAGGATAAGTATATAAATGTTTTTTTTTCTTTCTTGCAATTGTTTCTAACATATTTATAAGAGTAATTCTTTGTTGCCAAGGCTGGCTTTGAACCCCAGGTTCCTGAGTAGCGAGGATTACAGGCTTGAGCAACCCATATTAAGCATAGATATATCTAAGAATAAAATATATTTCTTATTATTTTAATTCTAGAGGCTCAATTTAACAAATTAACATTTAGATATTTATTTAGTTATTAAACCTGAACATGCACTGTGAAAAAAAGTTTTTATTTTTATAAAAAAATATACACTCAAAGGTTTAAATGTCAGAATCTTTGCACAAATTGAAATGCTCTATTATTCAAAAGCGCCAAAAGGATCCTTAATCAAATTTCTCATGTAAGCCAAAAGCAATAGGCTCTGTCAGGGTTATTGAAGCAATTTTTCATTAAATTAAATATTATCTACTATGGTCACATGATTTTTCCTTCTTTTAAACGTAAGCTTTTTTGACATAAAATATAGATTCATACGTTTTTTGAGTATATAAAAATTTTAGTTACTGGTCATGTATTTCTGAAGTTTGATTACTAAGACATTTCAGAGAAACACTGAATTTCATGTATTATGTCAACAGTGATTTTAGACATTGAATCAATCTCAATATGACAGAAAGCAAGATATTCCATGACTCATGCAATTATTCCTAGAATTTAATATAACTTGTTATTGAATGGTTGGAAATTCATGTTATACCTACTATATAGAATAATTAAGAAATAAATGATCGTGATAGTATATATTTTTTCTTCAACTAGAAAGAAAGAACCTCACGATAGATGACAAAAACTTGAATGGGAATGTCATAAAATTATGAAAAATTCAAGTCATTATGCGTTAGATGAAATAGTCATTTTTGTTTTTGTTTTGTTTTTTTTTGGGGGGGGGGTTCCGGTCGTGGGGCCTGAACTCTGGGCCTGGGTGCTGTCCCTCAGCTCTTCAGCTCAAGGCTAGCGCTCTACCACTTGAGCCAGGATTGGGATTAATAATTAGCTTTCACTATGTTGCCATAAAAAGGTGAACCCTCCCACGTGGACATAGTTGTAGAGATTTGGTCACTGAGAACTTGTGATCAAAGAGAATGTTAAGATCAAAGTCCTTTCCTCAACTTTCTTCTTTTACTTCCATCTCCTTTTGCTTTTCCTTCTCCCTCTCCCTCTTCCCCTCCTCGTGTTTCTCCCTTTTCCCACTCTTATTCCTACTTTTCTTTACTTCCTGGCTTCCATTAATACACATACTCCATCACATGTTCCTGACATGGGGTACTGTGCCATCACCAAACCAAAGCAATGAGGATAAGAAATATGAACTGAAATGTGTAAAATCAGAAGCCAAGATTAATATTTCCCCCTTTTAAGTTAATTTTATAAAGAATTTGGCATATTAATAGGAGACTGACACAGCATGCTCTCATTTATTATAAGGGATAAGATTTACTGGAAAAAAACTTACCAACATCGTCCTAATAAAATGATTGTTTAAATTAATATTATATTAGGACAAATCTAGTTTAAAATATCAGACATACTTCAATAAGAGGCAAAAAAATCACCTTTGTGTTTTCCTATGAAAAGACAGCAGAATTCAATCTGTTCCTCAAGGAAATTGACCTATAATTGACAGCATTGTCAATTTCATAAATGACGTAAGAAGACTGTAGAACAAATTACAACCTAAACTGCATGATATAAAATTTACTTTGGTCCCATGTATTCTATCTATGTCTGGTTCCCAAAATGACTTGCATTTTATCATATTTTAAATTAACTTTAAGTAGTTGTATGGGAGTTGCTGTTTGACAAAGCAGTTAATGCATAGTGTTTAGTGAGGTTTTTTTTTTCTTTTTTCTCTCCTGAGGTTTGAACTCTGGGTCTGTTCCTAAATGCCTTTGAATGAATGCTAGAACTCTATCACTTGAGGCACAGCAGCACTTTCAGATTTTTCTGAGATTTAATTGGAAATAAGAATCTCACAGCCTTTCTTGCCTGGGCTGGCTTCAAACCTCAATCCTCAGCCACCTGATAATATAGGATTACAGGTGGGAGCCGCTAGTGCCCGGCTTAATACAATGCACCTTTTTTTTACTCGTCCTGGGGCTTGAACTCAGGGCCCTGGCAATGTCCTTGAGCTTCTTTTCCTCATGCTAGTACTCTACGACATGTGTCATAGTGCCAATTCCAGATTTTTTTGTTTATGTAGTACTGAGGAATCAAACCCAGGGCTTCACATATGCAATGCAAGCAGTCTACAACTAAGCCACATTCCAGCCCTATGCAATGCCCCTTGATAATCATTATCCCTCATCCTTCTCAATCCTATCTCATTCCTCAATATACAGAATTTTGTAGAATATTCACTGACTCGCAATAGCATGTATAGTCACTCAGAAGATATACCACGAATCATATTTTCTTGATAGTCTTATTCAGCAACATGTTAATGTTATGCATTATAAAATTCTGTGATTTTAAATTCTAAATTATCACTTAGATTCACCCACTACTATTCTAAAAATTTTCCTAAGGTTAATGCAAGAGCAATTTGTAATTCTTCGATAAAGTAAAATGATTCTTAGAATGTTAAAGAGTTGGAGTAAGAATATTACCTTCACTTCTAGAACATTTTACCCTTAGTACCCTCTCAAATTACTCCCATATTTATTACTAATCACTTCCTGTTAATATTCCAACCTACCTCCCTTGAGCAGCTATTATTTCATATTCTTCCTCTACAGATGTGCCAATTTTAAAAAGCTCATATAATTAGAAAACGTAGTCTATTTTGTCCATTTTTCCCATGTAATATTACAGTTTCTAAAGTAAGTCCATGTAAACTTTTCTCATGGATAGAGCATGTGTATAATGGAATAACATCCTGAATGGGCATTTAAATACTTTATGATATGTTATTGCAAAAGGTTTTGCTATGTATATTCTTGTACATGTATCTCATTGGACATATGTTAAAATCTATTTTGTATATAACGTTATGATTCAAAAATGCTGGATCATAGAGGCAACTCTATATATTATAATATCTTAAAGATTGCCAGTATGTTCATCAAACTGTCTATATAATTTTAAATGTCAAACACCAATGTATAAGGATTACAATTTCTACATAATGGTTGTGCAGGGCTATCTTATTGTTTCTATTTCCACTAATCTCTATATGTATGCAAAGTCTAGGTATGTTATGATCTTTCCATATGTTCCTTGGTTGTTATTATATTACTATAGAGATATGTATTTGGATTTTTTTTATAACTTATTCAGGATGGTTAAAGTTTTTCATTGGCATTAATATGCTATTAATATATTTCTGATTCAAGTCTCTTCAAATAAATTTATATGTATACACACTATATGAACATATGCATATATTCATACTTATATGTGTATATATACTAATACCTATATATATATATATATATATATATATAAAAGAATATACAGATGTGTATATACGTGTATACAGACATATATGTATACCATTATATTCATTTGTCTGTAAGCTATCATTTTACTTTATTTGCCAAACACGTCCTTTATTGATTTTACTTCATTTTATATTATGGTTGATGTTGTACAGAGGAGCCAGTTGCCAGTGGCTCACCCCTGTAATCCTAGCTACTCAGGAGGCTGAGATCTGAGTATTGTGTTTCAAAGCCAGCCTGTGCATGAAAAGTCCATGAGACTCTTATCTCCAATAAACCACCAGAAAACCGGAAGTGGCACTATGGCTCAAGTGGTAGAATTCTAGCCTTGAGTTGAAGAGCTGAGGACAGCACCCAGGCCCAGAGTTCAAGGCCCACAATCCCCACAAACACCACGACCAACAGCAAAAAGAATACTGACTGAAAAATCAATAGTAGTAAGCAGTCTTAAAGATAGGCTCAAGTCTAACATTTTAGTATTATCCTAGATTCCAGCAGCCTTCTTAGTCCAATGAGCTAAGAGCCTTCAGAATGTTGACAGAATTTCTTAGTTTATTTACACAATCACTATAAGTATGTATTTTCTCATCTCTTTCTTTCATTTCACCACAGAATCTGTATTTATCCTTTATGCCATAATTGAATACAAAAGGTTTGGAAGATATTTATTAATTGGTGTATATTAATTGTATGGAGAAAAATTATTGAAATATTTTACACTTTCACATGTTAATGAAGGGACTGATTAACCTGTTTCTGGCTTCTGTCTTTCTCCATTCCCATTGCCTTTCATTTTTCAATTGTTTTCTGTGAATTTCTTTGTGCTGTCTTCAAACATCGACAAAATGTATTAAAGTGCTGTTCACCCATCTTCATTGAAAATTATACAATGCTGAATATAAAAGAAAATCTAAATAAATGGAGACATATAATTTTTGTGGATTGGAGGATACAATTGAACAATAATATAAATTGTCTCCTCCATTTTTTTTTTTTGATCATTCATGGCGCTTGAAATCTGGTCCTGGCGCTGTCCCTCTGCTCTTCAGTTCAAAGTGAATGCTGTACTCATTGAGCAAATGTGCCACTTCTGGTTTTCTGGTGGTTAATTGGACATAAGAGTCTTATAGACATTTCCATTCCAGCTGGCTTTGAACCGCAATCCTCAGATCTCAGCCTCCTATGCAACTAGGATTACAAGCATAAGACAACAGAGCTCAGGTTCACAGTTTTATTTATGTTTATGACAATTTCTAAAAGCACCTGTCTAGCACTTTTAGTCATTGACAAAGGAAAATAAGCTGGAATATATGTCTCTGTCCAATAGTAAAACTCTTAGTGTAAAACTGTTATATTTGTAGAGGAAAGATTATACAGCTCAATGGATCTGTAGGGCACCAGATTATATCCACGTAAATATTATCAAGGAATATTTAGTAAGGGGTAAATCCAAACATTTGAGGAATGATATTCTCTTTAATAAGTGGTGATAGGTTAGACAGTATTTGGGAGAATTAAAAAGTGAACATTGAATTAAACATAACAATTTATTCAAATGTTAAGTTCAAGCAGGATTAAAACGTGGCATATAAAACAAAAAAAAGTGATGTGAATTAAAGCAAAGAAATTTGCTTACCAGAAGTGGTGCTATGGCTCAAGTGGTAGAACTCTAGCCTTGAGCTGAAGAGCTGAGGGACAGCATCTAGGCTCGGAGTTCAAGGCCCACAACCACCACAACCACCACCACCAATAATAAAAAGAATACTGACTGAAAAAGCATTAGTATTAAGCAGTCATAAAGATAGGCTCAAGTCTAACATTTTAGTACTATCTTAGATATCAGCAGCCTTCTAGTCCAATGAGTTCAATTGTCAAGACATCTTGACCATTTTGGAGACGAAGCATTCTTAAATTTGGCATTAAAATTATAGGAAAGAAAAACGATATAGTTGAGCTCAATAAAAGTGTAAAACAATTTAGTCTGTGAAAGCTCATATACAAGTAGTGAATAGAAGTTGGGAGCCGTTGACTCATGTATCTCATCTTAGCTCCTTGGGAGGCTGTGATTTGAGTATTGCTGTTTGAAGGCAGCTCACAAAATAAAGTCCCTGAGAATCTTATCACTGATTAATCAGCAAAATGCCAGAAGTGAGGCATGACTCAAATGGTAAATTGTTTAACAAATGCAACAAATCTCAGGGACCCTGAGTTCAAGCCTCAGCTGTGAGCAAAGATGATTCCCAGCACCTTCATGGGACTCTGGGAGTTTCAGAAACCCGGGATGCCTCGAGGATACTTTCTCTGAAATATGAAACATGGGGACAGGATGTGGTAGACCATCCTTCCTGGCCCCAGGGAGGAGGAGAGGAGGTCCCTTGAGCCAGGCCTCAGCTCACTGGCAACCTCATTCACACCTGAGTGGGAATCGAGTGCCACAGAGCTGGTCAGCTGCTGGACAGAGATCTTTGAGAAGATAGGCATTCCACAGGCCCCAGAATCAAGCTAGTACATCATGGCTCACATCCTCGGAGCCAAAAGAGTTAAGTGTGGTGGCACCAGGAGGGTGGGAAGAGGGAGGAGGGAGAATTGTGGGAGAGCTTCATCAGGCTTTGCCCTTCCCCCCGCCCCAGGATGCTTACCTGCATCAAATGGGACTTTTTTGTAGTATTGTCATATGCAGATGCTCATATACTTATCCAACAGTTACAGTGTGCACCATGCTCCTGGGGGAATGCAATCACAGATGAAACGATCCAGTGCTGGTTCAATAGCACATGAAGAAACCTTAGTTTGATCTGGATGCCGGTGCTTCACACCTGTCACCTAGCTACTTAGGAGGCTGAGATGGGAGGATTGAGGCTTAAGACTGGGGCAGGCAATCCTGTAAGACTCTTATTTCCAACTACCAAAAAGAAAACACAAGAAGTGGATGTGTGGCTCAAGTTGTAGTCTGTTGGCCTTGAGTAAAAAGGCTCAGGGACAGCATCCAGGGTCCGAGTTCAAGGCCCATGAGTGAGAGAAGAAAGGAAAAAAGAGTGAGAGGAGGGAAGGATGGAGTGAGAAAAAGTGGAATGGAAGAAAGTGGAACAGCCAAGCCTTGGTTTGGAGTCCCTGGATCAAGGGAGCCAACCATTCACAATCTCTGTGGGCACAGTTTCAGAGCCTAAAGCCAGTATGTAGGACCAAGCCACTGACCTATCAGCAACTTCATGAAATCCAGGTGTTGTGTGGTTGCTGACTGCAGAAGGATGTAGACCCTAGGGCTCAGGGTGGTCACCAGGTTTTAATCTCTCCTGGCCCCACCAAGTTTATTTTCTGGTCATATAAGAGGAAATGGTCCGGGCTGGGAAGGTGGCTCAGTGGTAGAGCGCTTGCCTTGCAATGCTAGAGGCCCTGGGTTCGATTCCTCAGCACCACATAAGCAAAAAGAAAAAAAAGCCGGAAGTGGCGCTGTGGCTCAAGTGGTAGAGCGCTAGCTTTGAGCTGAGGGACAGTGCCCAGGCCCAGATTTCAGGCCCCACGACTGGACCAAAAAAAAAAAAGAAGAAGAAATGGTCCAACAGCTAGTTAGGTGTTGGGGTGACAGAGTGTCAAGGTGGGGGAGGAAGATGAAATGGGAGGATGATCCCAGGTCAAGTGCTTCAGGACATTGGAGCCATAATCTCGCATGACAATCTAGACCATCAGTGATAGAGCCTTTGACCAACCATAGGGTTATTAAAAGTCCTGGTGTCTTGGGTTCACCATTGAGCACCTGGCTGTCATCCACCGCAGGATGCCTGTGCAGTACAACTTTGTCGACTGGGATTTCCAGCGCTCAATCTGAAGATCACAACTCCAGTGTTCATTTCAAGACCAGAGACAGAGGTAAGTGTGCCACTGGCATAGGACAGCCAGGGAATGAGGGTGGGAGTCAGGACCTGTGTTGTCCGGAGACTTCCTCTAGGGGGCGCTAGGACCCTGTGACTGCCGTTCTCAGAGGCAGAGGTGGGTCTCTTTGCTGGCTCAGCCTTTAGTCTAGATGGCAGATCTGGGATTCAGAGAGGGCAGGCTGGTAGTGGGGCAAGCTTGGGGAGGATGGTGGGAAAACAAGAGGCACTGAGCTCTGAGCAGGGTTGTTTCTTTGAGGATACTCACAACCTAGGAACATGCCTGCGATGGATCAGCCCTTTTCCCCTTCCTGAGAGCGACGGACCTAGAGCCTTCCAGTCTGCATCTCTTGGCCAAGAAATGCTTTTGTTCCCACATCCTGTGGTTGGATAACTAGAACTCACCTCACTGCTCAGTGTTGAGGCAGGACAGTGAGAGATCCTGAGGGACAACACCGTGGCCCAGAGTTCAAACTCCATGACCAACCACAAAAAAAGAGGTGACTAAGTTTTCTGCATACCAATGTGTACGGTAGGATATGCCATGCTGGTCGATGAGACATTCCAGATATGAGAGAGGCTCAACCTAACGGAGGGAGTTTATGGTTCTGTTCTCAGGGACTGCTGAAACCTTGGGCTTTTCGTGTGTGTGTGTGTGTGTGTGTGTGTGTGTGTGTGTGTGTGTGTGTGTGTGTGTGTGTGTCTGTGTCTGTGTCTGTGTCTGTGTATGTTTGGAGGTAGAAGAACTGGGCCTTGAACTCAGGGCCTAGGTGCTGTTCCTGAGCTTTTGTGCTCAAAGCTAGTGCTATGACACTTGAGCCACAGCTCCTCCTCTGGCTATATGGTGGTTCACTGTAGATAAGAGCCTCAGAGACTTTCCTGTGCAGGCTGGCTTTGAACAGTGATCCTCAGACTTCAGCCTCCTGAGTATCGAGGATGACAGGAACCACCTGTGCCAGCTTTGTGTGTCTGTGTGTGTGTGTGTGTGTGTGTGTGTGTGTGTGTGTGTGTAGAAGTTGGTTGTAACAAGGAGCACTGGACCCTTTGATAACTTCTAACTGCAATCTTTGGGGGGGTGCATGGGCTTTGTGACTGAGGTGTGGGGGTCTGGAAGGGTGAGATGCTTGAAGGGGACTCAGCACCGTGAAATTATAAGACCAAGGGGTCTTTGTGCCCTGGAACTGTCTACTCCCTGGGGTATGGTTTGTGGCAGAGGGAGCTTGGGAGAGCCTGGGAGTGAGGCCTGCAGGGGGTGGCTCCCCAGGGGGACAGAGACAGCAGCTGATTCTTGACCACAGTTGAAGTTCTGGGTTGGGCATGGAACCTTCAGACCTCAGTATCCTCACAGGACAGTTGTGAGGAAACAAGGGATCAATACAGGGAGATATCTGGGGCAGAGCCAGGCATAGAGGGAGTGGTCATCAGATAAGGTTCTTGGCAATTCTGTGAGCATATGACAGGAAGATACCTGGAAAGGGCTCAAATGGGCCCTGTTATTTATGGTGCCACAGGTATGGGATTATAAAACAAAACATGGCTTTCTTTCATCCTTACCCTATCCACGTGAGGAAGGGGAACTTTCACTGTTCAGTTTTGCTGCTGGGGAAAATGAGGCATGGAGAAGCTGGTTAACCTACTCATGACCCCCAGCTGAAAGAAAGCTCGACCTGACTTCACTGCCATACTCTCTAGGACAATGGGTGCTATTCAGTCCACTTCTTGTGGTGGGAAGTCCACTTCTTGTCAGTCATGGGGCTTGAACTCTGGGCCTGGACGCTGTTTCCAAGCTCCTCAGATCAAGGCTAGCACTCTACCACTTGAGCCACAGCACAACTTCCAGTTTTCTGGTGATTCTTTGGAGATAAGAGTCTCACAGACCTTCCTGCCTAGGCTGGCTATGAACCATGATCCTCATATTTCAGCCTCCTTTGTAGTTACCATTATAGGGCTTAAGTGTAATTCCGACTCTCTCCTCTCTCTCTCTCTCTCTCTCTCTCTCTCTCTCTCTCTCTCTCTCTCTCTCTCTCTCTCTCTCATCAGAACTCTCTGTCTCTCCCTCACACAGGAACTTGTTGAATGGGTGCTGGAGGAGGTGGCCCAGCGTCGCCATGTGTGGCTGGGACCCAAGGTGGCCCTCTCATTCTGGAGGTAGGCTGTGGGTCAGGAGCTTTCTTGCACAGGCTGTTGAACTCACTCCCTCAGGTAAGCCCATCTGTGCCTGGGCTAGAACGTGATGGTTATTCATTGTCAGTTCATCTGGTGAGTCCTTCCTCACTACCCTCTTCTAAGACAGTTAAAGGAAAGTGGATGAGGAGGCATCATGTTATCCAACTGCACAGCCTAATCCCGGGCCTCTGATCCTCACTGTCACCTATCTGGCCAGACCCTGATTATAAGAAAATGAATTCACTCTATGTCTACTTTGCTTTGTTGGGGTGTGTCTTTTCAGGGAGGGGATATGGTGTGCAGAGGAAAAACCCCAGACCTGATACCTCCTGGGGGATATTTGTTCTGGTGACAGAGCCAAGTCATTGCTGTGGATAAGGAGGAAGCCACAATCAGACTGACCCGGAACGATGCTCAAAGGTAGGTAGGCTGTTGAAGTATCAAACCCATTCATGTCTGCTCCTAACTCACAACAACGGGGATGCAGTGCGGATGGCTCAGCAATGGCCCTAGGGAATTATAAATGGATGATGGCGGCCAGGTGTTGGTGGCTCTAGCCTGTCATCCTGGCTATTCGGGAGGCTGAGTTCTGATGGTGTTGACTGAGAGCCAGCCCAGGCAGGGAGATTATTATCTCCCATAAACCACCTACCCCCCACCACAAAAAAGATATATATGGTGCTGTGGCTCAATTTGTAGAGCCTCAACCTTGAGTAAAAGAAGCTCAGTGATGAAACTGAGGCCCTGAATCCAAGCCCTGGGACTCCCCAAAAAATAAAATAAATGAATAGTGGGCACCGGTTATCTTAGTACCAAAAAGGATGGATTCATTCTTCTCTCTGGTACTTGTAGCCAAAGGTAAGGGGCTTACCTTGATGTTCCTCTAAACCTCTTCTCTCTATTATCTCTCCCAGCTTCAGTTGCAGGATAGAATTCAGATCATTCCACTTGATGTGACCTTATGAACTCTCCCCTACCCACCTTCCTTGGTGTGGAGATCGTGGATGTACTTACTACTGGGAGAATGAAGCACCGGAGAGTTGGGGGTAGGTATCCCTGAAACTCATACTCTCACAAGCACACTCACATAGGCCAACTCAGACTAGCCTTTTCCAAAGACATTTTATCTCCTTGGATTAACTGACCTAGGAGAGGAACTTGATCCCCTGTAAATGACTATTTTAATTAGGGCTTGCCAGTTGACACGAAATAAACAGAAGCTCAAAAGAAAGGCTCTGGTGCTTATCATATCTTGCTCAGGCTCACACCTGACATGCTGGTTCTTCAGTAGGCAGAGATCTGAGGTGCAAATATCGAAGCCAGCCATAAGCTAGAAAGCAAGTGAGACTCTACTCTCCATGGAACCACCAAAATGTTAGAAGTGGAGCTGTGGCTCAAGTGCTGGAGCATCAGCCTTGAACAGAAAAACTCAGAGAGACAGCTCCCAGATCCTCACTTCAAGCCTCATTTCTTGCCCACAGACTGCGTGGGCCTCAAGTGCACTTTCATGGAGTGTGATACAGCACAGGTCCCTGGGTAGTGCATCAGAGCCTTCAGAAATTGGGTGGTGAAAGCCAGGCTTTCCCCTTTGAGCATTCTCAATCTACACCAGCCGGATGGAAGAGAATGAAAAGGCCAGTATTGTGTAGAGCTGAGAAGATCCCCGCCCCCCTCCCTGCCAGGGCAATTGGATCAGGATTCTTAAAGGCAGCACTTGAAAGGGGGTCTTTCTTAACAAGGAGGATCTGACAGGAAGCATAGAGAGTAAAGATGCTGTAGATAAAAGACAACATATTGGAGCATGTTCATTTCCAGCCAGGGCTGCTGGTGAGAAACTCAGTACAGATGTACAAGATTGTCACGAGACAGGCCCAAGAGGTCACATAAGAACACTATCCAGGATTGGGATTGTGTCTTAGCAGTAGTGGGCTTGTGTAGAGCACAGGAAACCATGGGTTCAATTCCTAGGTCCCACATACACAGAAAAAGCCAGAAGTGGCACCAAGAGAGTGCTTGCCTCAAGCAAAGGAAGCTCAGGGACAGTGCCTGGGCCCCCAGGCCAAGCCCAAGGACTGTCAACATAAAACAGCACTCCAAGGGACATGGGTGATAGGTGGATTGATGTTCCCTGTAGCTCTTAGTAGATCCATCCATGTGTCATGTCCCCTTCTTTGACAGAGGGGTGATGGACACTCCTTCTACCCTGGGCACCCCTGGTTATCAGCATCCCTCCAAACATCTTCCAACGAAACTTGGAGCAGCCAGCCCTAGAAATCCTCAGGTACTGGTTGGGTGGGGCGGGGAGATACAGGCCCCAGAAGTCCTAGTGGGTCTGATCTGCCCCGGAAGACCAGGCCATCCAGAGGAGGTGGATGGGAACTTAGAGATGGGTAGTGATGTGAAGGGGGCCCTTTAATGCCCATGTCCCCACCAAGATTCCGAGCCTCCCTGTCCCTGAATGAGATAGCAGAGTGTCTAAGTGGTAGTTTCTAGAGGAGGACTAGGTGGAAATTCTAAAGATTGAGACACCATAAGCCCTGCTCTGGTGGCTCACACCTGTCATCCAGGCTACTTGGGAGGCTGAGATCCAGAGGATCTTGTTTCCCAGTGCAGGCAGGAAGCTCCCATGAGAGTCTCATCTCCAATCTCCAACCAGAAGTGGCACCATGGCTCAAGTTGTAGACCACTGGCCTTGAGCAAAAAATCATCATCAGGGACAGTACCCAAGCCCGGAGTTCAAGCTCTTCTACCAGGAAAACAAGAAAGACACCCCTTGCTTGCAAGAGATGGTGAAGGAGTGGGGTTGCTGTGGTTGGGAGACCAGGTGCTTGCTTCAGTGTACAGACATTTCTAAGAACTCCTCAGGTTTTCCCGAGTGTGAAGTCATAGCATGGTGGGCGTTACCTTACCAAGAACTACAGAGGTTGTGGCCTGTCTAAGGCAGGGAGTGGGCGAATGGGAGCAGGTGTGGGAGGGTAGTTTCAACTATATTGTCTCCACCCAAGAAAGAATGGTTTTGGATGCTGGTATCAAAGTCTGAAGTGAAGGGTTGCATGTGCCTTGTGGCCTGACAAGTTTGGTTTCCCCTGGGTGTAAGAAGGTGGTTGAAGCTGGGAGCTGCCATTGATTCACAACTGTCATCCTAGCTACTCAGGAGGCTAAGATCTGAGGATTATGGTTCAAAGCCTGCTTGGGCAGAAAAGTCTGTGAGACTTTCAGAAAAACCAGAAGTGGTGCTGTGGCTCCAGTGGTAGAGTGCACACCTTCAGCTGAAGAGCTGAGTTTTGCGGGAAGGCCAAAGTTCAAACCCCATGACCTACAACCAAAGATAAGGTGGGTGAGTTTTCTTCATAGAGGTGTGTACAGAAGGAAATGCCATGCTGTGTGATGAGCCATTCCAGATGTGTGAGAGGCTCTGTGATTTGTCTACATTTGGTCTGGGGACAGTAGTGCCATCTTCTCAGAGTTTGGGATGTTCAGGTGCTCAGGGACTGCTGAGGCCTTGGGCTACCCATGAGTGTGTGTGGGGGGGGGGGTGTGTCTGTGTGTATTTTTCCCTCATCTTTCTCTGTCCACTTCCTGGGTGCTTGTTTGCCTCTTTCTGACCTCGGATGGTGACACTGCTCCATGGCAACTTTGCCTTTAGCCCCCATCAGGGTCTACAATGAGTCCTAAATTGTCAGAGACCTGCACATTCCAGCTTGTCTTTGGGGCCCAAGTCCGGCTGTCCATATCTTTGTCTGCCTCCAGGGGATTCTGGGTCTGCAGGGCCGGCTGGCATAGTTTCGTGCATTCCTCTTGAGGTGGGGGGCAGGGTCAGTCATGCGATGTCCTGTCTTTTTCCTCAGCTGGGCTTCTGGAGGTATGTCATACTTCTAGCAGTCTGACAGTGGAGTGGGGGAAGGGTGTTTGCCAGTGGCTCTGGACAATCCAAGCTTGATAGCTGACTAAAGGCTGCCCACACAAGGTGGATTTGGGCCTACATGGGAGGTGAGGCCAAGGGGGGTTGAAAGTATTGGTCGGTGTCTAGGAAATGTCAATGTACATTTCTGGAGGCAAGTATTTTTTCCAGCCATAGTTGGGACTCTTAGGTATTTCTAGACAATTCTGGATGCCCAGAACACAGAGGCACAGACTTTAGATTCCAGGGCCATGGAACTGGGGGATGAGAGACTGGTATGGCCAGTACCTCAATGTTCTGAGGCATTAACCTTGACCTGGCTATGCCCCCCTTGTGTAAGTTCACTTCTTAACCCAGTGCTGGCCACACACCGGCCACTTGTGCTGTGGAAGTGGCAGGAGCAGAAGTGAGATCTAGGATGAGCAAAATCTGGATTTATGGCCTGATTGGGGTGGGAGGTGGTGTCTTACAAAAATCTTAGAGCTGGAACTCAGAGTTTGGCACTGTCCCTGAGCTTCCTTTGCTGAAAGCTAACACTCTAACACTTGAACCACAACTCACCTTTCATCTTTTTTAGTAGTTTAGTAGACAGAAGTTTCTCACGTATTTTCCTGCCTGGGCTGGCTTTAAGTTGCCACCCTAAGAGCTCAGCCTCTTGAGTAGCTAGGATTGCTGGTATGAGCCACTGGCATCCAGCTGCAAGGATGTTTTTTCATACTCTCTTCTGTTCTAACAGCTGTCTACTTGCCTGGCCTAGATCTCTGACCTCCATGTCAGTTCCCACCAGCCCCTGATTATGTGGAGAATATAAACCTCAAACCTGATCCCATTTCTTTGTTCTCAGGGGAGGAGTTTATGTTTTGTCTGAAGCCTGGGGTAGGAGGGGTAAATGTAGATGGGTGATCAACTGGGAGAGAGGTAGTCTGTTTTAGCCAAGGAGGAGTTTGGCCAGATGCTAATAGCTCATGCTCTCATATTCCTAGCTCCTCAGGAGTATGAGATATGAGGATTGATATTCAGAGGCAGCCCAGCTAGCAATGTCTGTGAGACTCTTTTCTGCAAATAACCACCCGAAGGCTGGAAGAGAAACTGTGGCTCAACTGGTAGAGTGCTAGCCCTGAATGAAAAAAGTGAGGGAGAGAGCCCAGGCCCTGAGTTCAAGACCTAGTACCAAGATGTGTACGAGAATGTGTGCATTCACATACACACACACACAGGAAGATGGTAATGATGAGCTGAGCTAGAACTGGGGTCAGTCTTGAGTCATATTCATAGTAAACTCTCAAGCCAGATCAAGTGGTTTCTCCCTAAGTCCTCCTTGGGCTTAGTGGTTGGCCCATGGCAGTAAGTTCCATGGAACATGCCCCTCCATCCATGCACAGGGCCACAGGACCAAGGGAAGGACACTAAGGATGCTCCTTTGTAGTCAGCCTACAATTGACGACCTTCATCTGCCCCCTTCCACTCCCTGGTGAGGAAAGCAGTGGTCTGAGCACTGGGACTCCTGGGATAGTGACTGCTACAAGCAGCAGCCAGCCAGCTGTGGATTCCGGAGCCTACAAGCCTTTCATGAGCTCAACTCCACACCTGTCCAAGTTGTGCCTGACAAACTCACACTCTTGTGATGCTCACGTGAGCAGGCGTTACATGGTGTGACATCTTGCAGCTCCTGCTCCTCCTGGCCTAGAACCGTGGTCTGAGACATCGAATTACTGCTCAGATCGACATTGTGCCCATGACAGATGCTTTTCTGATGAGCTCCATACCCCAAGGCTCGACCCTTCTTTGGTACTGTGGCCGATCTATAGGCAATGGCCTCCAAAGAGGCTGCTCTCAAGACTTGTAGGAGATCTAGATATTGGGAGACCCTCAGGGGTCCACTGGAAAATACTCTTCCTAGAGCCACAGAGTAAGACCAAGCAGGCTAGGTGTTGGTCATGGGGCTTGAACTCTGGGCCTGGGCACTGTGCCCCAGCTCTTCAGCTTACCACTTGAGGTACAGAGCCACTTCTGGTTTCTGGAGGTTCCTTAGAGATCAGTCTCCCAGACTTTCCTGCTCAGACTGGCTTTGAACCGCAATACTCACATCTCAACCTTCTGAGGAGCTAAGAGTACAGGTGTGAGCTACGAGAGCCTGGCTGATCTGGCCTTTCACCACAGTGGACTAGGAGCTCTTGAAAGCTTTTCTTTATATTTTAGGTGACAGTACTGGGGACTGAACTCAGGGGTCTGGGCTCTGGTCTCTTAACTTTTTCCCTCAAGGTTAGCTCTCTACGAATTGAGCCACAACTCCATTCCTGGCTTTTGGTAGTTCATCGGCAAGAAGAGTCTCACTAATTTTCCTCCCCTGAGCTGGCCTGACCCACGATCTCTATCTCACTCTACTGAGTAGCTAAGCTTTACAGGGGTTGAGCCACTGGTGGCATTGGGCTAGAAGCTTTTCTTAAGCAAGAGTTCTTCCCTGCGTTTGTACTGACTCCTCCAGGCAAAGGAATTCTGAGGGTCAGGAGGTGTGAAAAATAGGCTTCCAGCCACCAGAAATGGCAGGGGTCCGTGGTGAAAAGCCAAGCTATTCTTCTCTCCGGCCCCATTCTGGGACCCCACCCTCTGCCCTGTGACTCAAGTACAAACCTTGGCCCAGCCATGAATGTCCTGACAGACTCTTCTGAAGCCACAGAACCTTCATTCCACCCACAAAACCTGCTCTACAGCACACCTCAAGACCTTTGCCCATGCTTTACCTTCTGCCTGAGGCTCTCTGTCCTGTATCCACATCTTAGAACTCCTGTGGAAATTTGGCATTGGTTATATCACCTCCTGGAGCAAGTCTTATGTTCCCTTATCCCTCTTTTTTTTTAAATATTGAGTTGCTAGAGATGGAACTTGTGCAGGGTGACTGGCAAATGCTCTATCTTGATGTGTGTGTGTGTGTATGTGTGAGTGCGTGTTTGCCAGTCCTGAGGTTTGAATTCATGGCCTGGATTCTATCTGATACCTGAGCTTTTGTGCTCAAGGCACTGTACTACTTGAACCACATCTCTACTTCTGGCTTTATGGGTGTTTAATTAGAGAAAAGTGTCTCATATAGACTTCCCTGCTTCCAATTGGGATCCTTAAATCTCAGCCTCCAGACTTGCTTACAGAGGTGAGCCACCAGCAGTTTCCCTTTACTCTACCTCTTACCTATAACCATGGCCCTTCTCTGAGTCCCACAAGAGTATGTCATACTAGGCTCATTTTTTTTTTTTTGCCAGTCTTGGGTCTTGAACTCAGGGTCTGGGTATGTTCCTGAGCTTCTTTTGCTCAAGTCTAGCACTCTATCACTTAAGCCACAGTGCAACTTTTGGCTTTTTCTGTTTCTTTGGTACTGAGTAATCGAACCCAGGACTGAGTGTGTGCTAGGTAAGCACTACACCACTAAGCCACATTCACAGCCCAAGGCTCACTTCTCATGGGAGTTATGAGGGTGGGATTTAGTGGCATACCCCTTTGGCAGAGAAATTGTTCACTATTTAATATCTTTGCCAAGATTTGGGACCAGCCTGAGACTCGGCAATGACAAATGATAAATGAGTTATAGTCACCAGGCCCCAGAGGTCTAGGCTCACATCCTACAGAGGGATAGAGACTATGGAGCCAGAAACTTCGACAACTCCTACAGTCTAGGAACTGTGGTCTCCCTGGAGGCAGTGGCTTGCTGCTAGGTGTCCCGATGGGAGACTTAAGCCAGAATATAAGACTTCAGTTATTAAATGGCAGAGAAGAATGCTTTGGTCAAGCCACAAGCTCAGACTGAGTACTCTTCAGGGCTTGTCCCAGCTTGACCAGGTTGGGGGGCTGGCCATGGGCAACCTGCTGAATGCCCATCATCCATACATCATACATCCATATATAGAGACATGCAGTTATTGCCTCATTTGGGGGGTGGGCAGTTCCCGGTTTGTACTATGAGCCTAGGCCCTGTCCCTGAGCTCTTTTTGTTCAAGGGTAGTGCTCTGCCCTTGAGCCACAGCTCCATTCATTTTTTTCCTGTGATATCTTAGAAATAAGAGTCTCACAGACTTTCCTGCCCCTCTGAATTCAAATTGGCATTCTCTACATCTCAGCCTCCTGAGGAGCTAGTATTACATGCAGGAGCCCATGGCTCCTGGGTTTCTTTTCTTCTTGTTGTTCTTTTTTACAATTGTAACAATCTGAAATCTTGATGGTGTCATTTCAATGGTTTGCATTCAAAGTAAACTACCCAGGCCTGGAGTTCAAATGATAGGACTGCCACCCACAAATGGAAGGAGATCCTTCCTATTCATGGGAATACTAATGGAATATTATCAAAGTAATAAACTTGCAGTTAATCCATGATTCTATTTTAGAATACCACACAAAGGTTATTGGATATATATCTTCCATTCCAGCACCATGGTATAATTCCCCTAATGGAAGTCTATTGACTAATTTTTAATTAATGCTATTATAAGTATTCAAACGTGATACTTCCTTAAATGGAGGCAATATTTAGTAATGAATAATTAGTAATTATATATGAACATATATAATTTAATATCCTCACCTTCCCTCTCTCTGTATGCATATATATATCTACATATCTATCTATCCGTCTACCCATCTACCCATCTATCTATCTATCTATCTATCTATCTATCTATCTATCTATCTATCTATCTATCTATCTATCTATCTATCTATCTATCTATCTATCTATAAAGCACTACTATGGCTTGATTACAGGTCCTCAGAACTCCTGGAAGCTCAGTTTGCCAGAGGCTAGTGTGCTAAGACTGTAACCCCATTTATGGATTGGCCATTGAAGGCAGTGAGTTGAAATCCCAACATGGCCAAAAATTTATTCGTGGATTAAGAAGCCACTTTTGACATATTTATTTTTTCCTTCTCTGAGAAAGTCCTGGGTCTCAGGATGATGCATAATCCATATGCTGATATATCCTATGTGATATGATGTAATAAAAGAAATATTATATGTGTAATAATACTAAATAAATAAGAGTGATAAGCATCATACACAGTAAACCTATGCATGTAAATAGATCTCATATATTAATATTCCTTTTTCCAGTGCTGGGGCTTCAATTCAGGCCCTGAGAACTGCTCTGAATTTCTTGTTTTCAAGCACGGTGAGCCTTTGCCCTTCACCTACAGTGCCACAGATTTATCCAAATATAAGGCCTGCCAGGAAAATGGTGCAAATTCCAAACCAGGGCTTTATTATTGTTGTTATTATTATTGTTAGCCGAGCACAGGGCTTGCACTCAGGTCTTGGCATTTCTGTCACAGCAGACCCTTGTATCCGAAGACCCGAGTTCAAATCTTGGGGCTGGCAAAAAAAATAAAATAAAATAAAAAGGAGAAGCATAAAACTAAGAAGTTCAAGAAGGTGGTTTTACTTTTTTTTTCCTTTGTATTGTAACCATCCTGGGTCTAAATGACAAGTCCCAGAAAGTGTACATGACCTTGCATTGCTGATGTTTGGCAAGCTATTAAGGAAGCCATACCGAAACTGGCAACTTAGTTCTGGAGGTCGAATCCCGGGATTGCCACTAATGAATGGTGGAGATTCTAATAAACCCATTCCCATATACGTCCATACAAATGGAATGTTATAAAAGTAACAATTAAATTGGTAGTTAGTGTATGATTATAAAATTATACACAACAATTATACCACATTGACTAATTTTCAATTAAACCTTTATTTTGTATTCAACCATGATAGTTAAAAAAAGCAAGGAATAATTTAATTGCCAATAATAGGTAGTAATATTGTATATGCAATTTCATAGTATACAGACATATGTCTCTTGTTTTATGCATATACATCTATCTATCTATCTATCTATCTATCTATCTATCTATCTATCTATCTATCTATCTTTCTATCTACCAATCTACACATTTATCTGTTTATACACTTGTCACTACTGGGGCTCAGTGGTAGAGTGCTCGCCTAGTACATGCAAAGTCTTAGGGTCGATTCCTCACTACTGTGTGCATAGATAAATCTGGAAGTCGTGCTTTTGCTCAAGCAGCTGAGCACTAGCTGAGCATAAAAGCTTAGAGACTGTGTGTCAAGACTCTTACTCAAGACCCAGGAATGGCACCAAAAAAGATGGAATGTTCTGACTGCAACTATTTAAGGATATCACTACAAATAGCTCATCACAGAGCAAGTCTGAAGTCTGGTGCAGACAGCTGCTGTCTCACCTGCAAACCAGCTGCACAGAACCAGATGCTGCTGGCTCGCTCACCCCTGTCATCCAAGATACTTGGGGGCTGAGATCTGACACTGGTGAGTATAAAACCCAGCCCTGGCAGGAAGTCTGCGAAACTCTGAACTGTGGCTCAAAGTGGTAGAGCTCTAGCCTTGAGCAAAAGATCTTAGGACACGGGAAGGGATGTGAAGGGTAAACAAAGGAGGAGGCTGCAATGCTTGATAAGAAATGTACGCATTATCCTGCCCATGTAATTGTAACCCCTCTGTACAGTATTTTCACAAATAAAATAAAATAAAATGAAAAAAAAAAAAGATCTTAGGACAGTAACCAGGCTTTCAATGCAATCCCCATGGCTGACTCCACCTCCCCCCCAAAAAACTCCTCTAAATCATTAGATGTGAACTTTGTGTGGTTTATGACGTGTTTCTGAAAGAATGGTGATATTGATGAAAACACCCTAATTCTGCTGACAGTGTGTGGGATACAGCTATGTGATGAGTCCTTCATGAGGTTTCGTGTGCTGAGTCCTACTTTCATCTGGTTCTTGTAAGAGCACCACAAGTCAGATGATTGTGCTGTAGAGAAATTCGAGTCTCAGATATGTCCCATCAGGGCCAAAATTATGTTTGTCTCTTGCAGACAATTGTTTGGGTTTATTTTTCTCGGTCGTGAACCTTGAACTCAGGGCCTAGCCACTGACCCTTCCCTGTTGGGCTCATGTCTAGCCCTCTACCACGTGGAGCCAAGGACCCCTTGCAAAACAGTGTTACAGTCTAGGTATCTGCAGCTGAGGTCTGTCTTCCTGCCTACCCAGGAAGCTGAGATATGATGATCTCGGTTCCAAACTATCCCAGACACAAAAGGTCCCATGACACTATAATCTCCTTTTTAGCACTTAGAAACTTGAACTGGAAGCTGGGTGCTGGTGACTCGCACCTGTCATCCTAGCTACTCAGGAGCCTGAGAGTTGAGGGTCACAGTTCAAAGCCAGGCTGGGCAGGAAATTGCTTGAGAGGCTTCTCTCCAGTGAACTACCAAAAACCTCCAAGGATGCTGTAGCTCAAGTGGTAGAGCGATTGGCTTTAGCTGAAGAACTCAAGGACAGCACTCAGGCCTAGACATAAATTCCTCCAACTTCCAAAAAGAAGAAAGAAAGAAACCTGAAGTGGAGTGCTGGGAATGTGTCTTAGGTGTAGAGTGTTTTGCCTGTATGAATCCCTGGGTTTAATTCCTTAGTACCACATACTAGAAAAAGCCTGAAGTGGCTATGTGGCTAAAGTGATAGAATGCTATCCTTGTACCGGAGAAACTCAGGTCCAACGTTCAGGTCCTGAGTTCAAGCTCCAGGACAAGTGTATGCACACACATACATGTGCACACAGACACACACACACACACACACACAGAGATACACACACACACATACACAAACACAAACACAGATACCAGAAGTGAAGGTGTGACACCAAATGGTAAAACACTGAGCTTCTATTCTGAGCTCATGGTCAGCACCCAGGCCCTGTGTTCAACCCCAAAACCTAGCCATCTGTGGCCAAACTAGGAGAGGTCAAAGGTTTCAAAACTTGATGAGCATCACCAGCCCCAAATGACAGGGAGCATTGTGATATTACAGATGTGCTTAGACTTAGCAAGCTTCCAGAAACCAAGGAAGCCACCGTTGTCAATAATGAATCATTTCATTATGTTCAGCTCCCTTGTTTTCTGCCAAAAGGACTCCTGAAATAATTGTAGCAGGTTATTTTAACACTGGAACACAGTCTGAAAAAGACAGGATAAATGCAGGGAACTTGGCCTGCCACGGGAGGTGGCACAAATGAAGGTTTCCTGTCAAAACAACACTGGGGAGAGAGATAGCTTGGGGTACAAAGAGGCCTTTTTCTCCTGGCCTTTAGAGCCTGCCCACACTCCTCCTCACTAATTGGCCTGGATTGAGTTGTTTATTACACAGCTGTACTGGAGTGAGGCCTTTTGTCTGCCTGTTCCAACAATGAGGCAGACTTCCTCCAGCAGCCTGAGGTGTGCAGAAAACCTCAGGCTACACTAGGAACAGTGAGGGGAGCCCCGAAACATGCACTGTCTTAAAAGCACGGTCTGTGGTTTGAAATCATTCTATTCAAAGCAAATTTTCTAGCTGGATGACTTTCATCATAGGGACTCTGGACCTTTACCGATAGAAATGCATGCATACATACATGGGGAAACATGGAGTTACTTGTTTTTTATTTTGCTTTTTTTTGGCAGGTCCAGGGGTTGTATTATGAGCCTAGGCACTGTCCCTGAGGTCCTTTTGTTCAAGGGTAGCGCTCTTTCCTTGAGCCACAGCCCCACTCATGACGAGTTTTTATTCCTTTGATCCCTCAGAAATAAGAGTGCTGTGGACTTTCCTGTCCTGGCTGAATTCAAACTGGCATTCTCTACCTCCCAGACTCCTGATGAACTAGGATTACAGGCAGGAACAAATGACACCTGGCTTTCTTTTCTTCTTGTTCTTTTTTTCATTATGACAAACTGAAATATTCACAGTGTCATTCTAATGGTATGCATATTGAAGTAAACTACCCAGGCCTGGAGTTCCAATGCCTGGACTGCCACCTACAAATGGAGGGAGATCTTGAGAAAGTCTTTCCTATTCATGTGAATGTTTAATGGAGTGTTATGAAAGTAACAATTGAATTTGCAGTTAGTTCATGATTGTTTTATAGAAGGCCACACAAAAATTATTGGAGTATGTCTTCCATTTTAGCTATTTTGTATAATTCTCCCAATTAAAGAATACTGACTACTTTTACATTAATGCTTTAATAAGTATTCAACAATGATACTTCATTAAATGGAGGCATAATTTAATAATAATTCATAATATATATAACTTAATATCCTCACACTGTCTCTCTCTCATATATATTACAAACTACACATCTATTTATCTATCTATAACTATATCTATATCCATATCTATATCTACACCTATATCTTTATCTATCAACCACTACTCTGGCTTGTTTCCAGGTCCTAAGAATTGGTTGGCAGCTCAGTTTGCCAAAGGCTTTTGTACTACAACTGATCCTTTCATGAATTGGGCATTGTGGGCTGTGAGTTCAAATCCCAGCATGGCCAAAATTTTGTATGTGGAGTCAGAAGCCAATTTTTACACATTTTTTTTCCTTCTCTATGAAAGTCCTGGGTCTCAGTATGATGTATAATCCATATTCAAATAAATCCATGTTATAAGATTAAATAAATGTTATATATGTAATAATACTAAATAAAATAAAAAATATGGGTAATAAATGTCATATGGAGTAAACCCATGTATGTAAATAGATTTCATATATGAATATTATTTTTTTCAGGGCTGGGGCTTGAATTGGGCCCTGGAAACTGCACTGAAATTCTTGTCTTCAATGACGGTGAGCTTCCTCTCCCCCACAATGCCACAGTTACCCAGACCCTGAGTTCAAATCCCAGGCCAGCCAGAAAAATGGTGCAAATTCCAAGCCAGGGACTTAATTTTTTTTTTGGCCAGGCCTGGGGCTTGAACTCAGCTCGTGGTAACTCTTCCTCACCTTCCTCATCGTAGGCTGAGGTGCAGCCTCTGGACCCACAGCCCATCCTGAGATCCTTGGACCCGAATTCAAATCTTGGGACTGGCAAGAAAAAGTGCTGGTAAGGTAGCTCAGTAATAGAGCAGTAATAGAGTCCTTGCCTTGCATGCATAAGGCCATGGATTCGATTCCTCAGTACCACATAAGCAGAAACAAGCCAGAAGTAGTGCTATGGCTCAAGTGGTAGAGCGATAGCTTTGAGCTGAAGAGTTGATGGACAGCACCAAGACCCAGAGTTCTGACCCCAAAACCAAAAAGAAAAAAGAAGAAAAGAGAGGGGTAAAAAAGGAGAAGGTTAAAACTGGGAAGTATCAGAGGCGGTTTTACATTGTTTTTTCCTTTGCATTGCAAGCAGGGCTCGGAAAGTGTAAATGACCTTGCACTGCTGAATTTTGGTGGGCTATCTGGGAAGCCATAACCCAAACCAGAAACCTAGGCCTGGGGTATGAATCCCAGGACTCCCACCTATGAATGGTAGGATATCCTAAGAAATGCATTCCGATATACATCCTTATGAATGGAATGTTGTAAAGTAACAATTACATTAGTGTATGATTATATTATAAAATTATACACAATAACTATACTATATTGAAATTTTCAATTAATAATTTGTTATGTATTCAACCATTATATTTCAATACAGGAAGGGATAATTTATTGATAATTGGTAGTAATATAATATATAAAATTAAATAATATACAGACATCTCTGTCTTGTTTTATACATATATATATATATATATATATATATGTTACAATCTACATATCTATTTTACATATCTATTTCTACACTTGTCATTCCTGGAGCTCAGTGGTAGAATGCTCGCCTCGAATGTATGAAGACCTGGGTTCAATTCCACACTATTACATGCACGGATAACCCGGAAGTAGTGCTGTCAAGCAGTTGAGCACTGGCTTTGAGCATGAAAGCTTAGGAACTGTGTCTAGGCCCTTACTCAAGCCCCAGGACTGGAACCAAAAACAAGTTAGAATGTTCTGACTGCAATTATAGAAAGGCAGGATTTCAAATACCTCATCACAGAGCAAGCTAGGAGTCTGAAACTGACAGCTGTCATCTAACCTGACTTAACCAGAGGTCAATAGCTGCAGCCCAGCATCATGGAACCAGACACTGCTGGCTCACCCCTAGCTGCTCAGGGGGTGAGATCAGACACTGGGGGTTGAAAACTCAGCCCTGGCAGGAAGTCTGGTAGACTCTGAGCTGTGCCTGAAAGTGATAGAGATCTATCCTTGAGGAAAAGATCTTAGGACAGTACTTCCAACCTATGAGTGAAATCCCTGAGGCTGATGACTCTCCCCCACAAAACACCCCTCTAAACCATTAGATGTGAACTTGTGAGGTTTGTGCCGTGTATCTGAAAGAATGGTGATACTGAAGAAAGTACCCTAATTCTAAAGGCAATTTGTGGGATATAGCTATGTGATGAGTCCTTCCTGGGGTGCTGGGTGTTGAGTACTTCTCGATTGTCCATGGGGTACTGAGTGCTGAATCCTTCACAGGGTGCTATGTGCTAAGTCCTTCACAAGTTTTATTCTTTCATCTGGTCCTTATAAGAGCTACACAAGTAAGATGAATGTGCAGATGAGAAAGTTGAGGCTCAGATATGTCCCCAAGGCAGGGACAAATTTATGTATGTACTAAACTCTAGTGACTTGTCTCCTGCAGAAAATTGTTTTGGTTTAGGTTACTCCATCATGAACCTTGAACTCAGAGCATAGATGCTGACTTTCTTCTTGGGCTCATGGCTAATTTTCTACCATGCTGAGCCAAGGACCCACTTGCAGCAAAGTGTCATGGCTTAGATGTCTTTAGCTGAGGTCTATCATTCTGCCTGCTCAGGAAGCTGAGGATCTCATTTCAAAACTATCCCAGATGACAGTCCAAAGTCAGCCTTGGCAGGAAATTCCTTGAGATGGTTATCTCCAATAAACCACCAGAAAGCCTGAAGGGGCATTGTAGCTCAAGTGGTAGTGTGCTAGACTGAGATGAAGAGCTCAGAGACAGCACCCAGGCCCAGACTTCAACTCCTCCAACTTAAAAGAAAAGAAAGAAAGAAACCTGAACTGGAGTGCTGGGAATGTTTCTTAAGGGTAGACTGCTTTGTGTGTGTGAAACCCTGGGTTTGAATCCTCAGTACCACATCCCTAGAAAAAAAGCCTGAAGTGGCTTTGTGGCTCAAGTGGTAGAGTACTGGCCTTATACAGGAGAAACTCAGGTACAATGGTTAGGTCCATAGTTCAATCACCAGGACTGTGTATGTACGCGCGCGCGCGCGCATACACACACACACACACACACACACACACACACACACACACACACACACACACACACACGGAGGCACCGTTGCCAATAATGAATCAATTCATTTTGGTCAGCTCCCTAATTGCCTAACAGAATGACTGTTGAATTAATGGTAGCAGTTTGTTTCAACACTGAAACATAGTCTTACAAAGACAGGATGAGTGTAGGGAACTTGGTCTGCCATGCAGTTGGCACAAATGAAAGCTTCCAGTCAAAACAGAGCACAGGGGAGAGAGATTGCTTGGGGTACAAAGAGGACTTTTTTCTCCTAACCTTAACAGCCTGGGCACACTCATCCTCACTAATTGGCTTGGATGAATTGTTTGTTACCCAGATGCACAGGAGTGAGGCTTTTTGTCTGCCTGTTCCAACAATGAGGCAGATTTCCTCCAGCAGCCTGGGGTATGGAGACCCCCTCAGGTTAACTGGGAACAGTGAGGGGAGCCCCGGAACATGCACTGTCTTGAATGCACACTCTGTGCTAAGAAATCATTCTATTCAAAGCAAATTTCCTAGCTAGGTGCCTTTCTTCATAGCAACTCTGGATTTTCACAAATTCAAATACATGTATACATACACAGACACATGGAGTTACTGCCTCTTTTTTGTGGCAGGTCCTGAGGCTGGAACTGTGAGTCTAGACATTTTCCTGATCTCCTTTTGCTCAAGGAAGTATTTTATTGTGTCCTAAATCATGATTACACTAGGTTGGGATGCAGCTTTTACACCCACAGATGATCCAGGGATCCTAGGACCCGAGTTCAATTCCCAGCACTGGCAAAAATACAGTAAACCAACAAAAATGGATGAGGAAAAACCAGGTAATTTTACACAACATGTTTACTTTTGTTTACTTAGCACTGTGACCCTCCTGGGGCTCAATGACTTGGCTTGAAAATTGTACGTGACCTTGCATGGATGAAGGCTGGGGGGCTGTCAGTGAAGCATCATTCCAACCCAGATACCTAGGCCTTGAGATCGATCCTAGGCCTGCCACCTCCACATGGTTGAAGATCTTAAGAAACTTGTCCCTATCTATAGGAACACTAATAGAATATTTGAAATGCACTAACTGAATTACTAATTAGATAGTCATTCCAGTATAAGATTGTATGCAATTAATAGAGGTCATTGATTAATTCTTTATTAAGTATTCTACCGTGATTAATTAATGGAGGCATAATTTTAGACCAAATAATTGGTAGTAATAGAATATGTTGGGTTAGATATTGGAATCTACATAAATATCTGTCTCTCTCTGTATACCTTTGTAGATGCATATACATATGTTAATATACACACACATGCACACTCACACACACACACACACTGCAATCTAAACATCTATCTTTTTATATATTGGCCATTCCTAGGCTTGATCTCAGGTCCTCAAATGTGCCCACCAACTTCACTTGCATCAGACTGGTGTGCTAACATTTACCCTTTCATGAAGTGGGCCTGTTAGACCCTGAGTTCAAGGCACAGAACTGGCAAAAACTTAATCCTTTTGGAAAAGCCAATTGTCCCATTTGTTTTCCTTATCGGTGAAAGTCCTGGGCCTCAGGAATGATGTAGAATACATAAGCAAATCTATGTCTTATGTAATAGGATGCAAAAAATGTTATATGTGTAATCATACTCACTCAAATGCATAATAAATAAATAAAATATAAAAAATGAATACACTAACCGCAACATGCAATAAACATGTGCATGTAAATATAAATAATGTATTTAAAATGTATACGAATATTATTTTTGAATTCAGGCCCTAGGAACCGGCCTTTCTTTATTGTCTTCCAGCATGGTGATTTTCCCATTCCCCAATGTGCTGCAGATTTCCCCAGACCCTGAGTTCAAATCCCAGACCTTGCAGAAAAAATGGCAAGAATTACAAGCCACGGATCCTCATAATATTTTAAATATTTTTAATGTATGTATGTATGTATGTTTTTTTTATTTTGTCAGGCACAGGGTTTGAACGCAGGTAGTGGCAATTCTACCTCAGCTTTGATCACTCTAGGCTGGGGTGCAGCCACTGGACCCACAGCTGCTGATGGGATCCTAGACACTCAGGCCTTTCAGGGAAAACAATGCACAGAAAAAATGTGGCCTTTTTACATTTTCTTCCTTTGCACGGTGACCCTCCTGGGTCTGAATGACAATATTGCAAAGGGTACTTCCCCTTGCATTGCTGAAGGTTGGCAGACTATTAGGGAAGCCATAGGCCCAAGTGGCAACATAAGATCTGACCAACCAATGGCAGGAAATACTAAGAAACTGGTTCCCATCCAAAGGAATAACAATGGATTTTTGTCAATGTCACAGTTGAATGAGTTGATCATTAATGATGCTCCTATAAAATTAGACAGCATGTTTTCACGAGTCTGATTGATTTTATTTTTGAAGCATTAAAATAATATTATTATTTACAGGAATGCAATAATTTCAGGACACTGGTTGATTTCATTAATAGTGTAAGGATGAAAACAATAACATTAATTACATGGACGCATAATAAATACCCAAGAATTGGTAGGAATGTAGTCTATATAACTAAATAATGTATAGACATCTCTGGCACTCTATAAAGATACATATTTATTAGTGTACTGTAATCTGCATGTCAATCTGTTTATATTTTTTTAACTCCTGGGCTCGATCTCAGGTCCTGGGAACAGCCTGTCAGCTCCGTTTGGCCCAGGAGGGCGTGTTCACACTCACCCCTTCATGAATTTGGCCCTGAAGGCCATGAGTTCAGAAACCAGCTCTCTCAAACAATGAATCCTTGAGTAAGAAGCTGATGCTGACACGTTTTCCTTTTCTGTGAATGTCCTGAGTGTCAGGTATGAAGTGGAATACATATGCAGGCCTATATCCTATGTAATCAATGTAACCAATGTTCTATGTGCCATAATAGTCAATAAAATAAATGATCAATACTTAAATAAAACAAAAAAAAATAAAATAACTACACTGAATGCAATATGGAGTCATCGTATGTATATAAATATAAATCATATATGTAAATTGTACATGAATAGGTGGGGATCGATTTCAGGCCTAAGGAACAGACTTGAATTTGTTGACTTCAAGGAGACCAGATTCCCCTTCCTACACAGTACAACAGTATTACCCAGACCATGAGTTCAAATCCCAGTCCTGGCAGAAAAATGGCACCTTTATAGTATGTGAGGCACAATTCTTAGGTATTTCATTATTCCTCCATTTTATGAATGTGATTGTTTAAATGTTTAATAAAGTATTGAATAACATCGATTAGTGTCCTATAATATAATTATGTATAATTTTATCCTAGAATCATTCAAGAACTGCCCATTCAATCATGACATACATCCCATCCCATTTGTATTCATATGGATATGAATGAGTGTCTTAGGATCTCCTGCCATTTGGAGGTGGCAGGACCAGGATTCCAACTGTGGGCTCTAGCTCCCACCATTTAAACCCAAGGATAGGGAACTCACTGGTCTGTCCAAGAACATCAGCAAGACCAATGATTAGGCAGGCACCAGTGGCTCTCAACAGTCCTCCTTGACGTTTACAAGGCTGTGATGGGAGGATCATGTTCAAAGTCACCCTCAGGAGGAAAGTCCTTGAGACCCCTGTCCAACTTCAGTGCCAACAAAGCCAGAAGCCCTGTGGCTCCAGTGGTAGAGGGCCAGCCTTGAGCAAAAGCAGCTCAGAGACTGTGCCCAGATCCTGAGTTCAAGGTTCAGGACTGGCAACAAACAGAAATAAACAAAAATCTGTGCAGCCATCCAGCTAAAGCGGTCTCCCTCTTGTCCCCAACTGAATGGGACAGATTTCCCTGAGAAAATGGCTGGGAGAGCCCCTGTCAACTTGACTCTGCCCATGCTGATTGCATCACACATGTTTCTTTCTGACCAATGGGATACAAGAATGGTGGCAACGCCCACATTCCATGATGCCTGGTAGCACCTGGATTCCCTCTTTTAGTACACCACTACCAGCAGTTAAGGAAGGTAGAGGTGGCTGAGTGTTGAGCAAGAGATTCAAGGTAACTTTAGAGAATAGTAGGAAATTGACATGCCCCGGCCCCCTCACCCCTTCTGTGGTGCTGGATTTCAAATTGCAGCCGGCCTAAGGCCCTGACCTGGTCCCTGCCGCTGGTCCTCTGCTCTGGGCCCATATGTCTGCCATGCCGCCACCATCCTTGCTCGCTCTACCTGGATCAGCTGCCAACAGCATCTCCCAGCAGCACAGGTGAGTGACCGCCCCAACACCATTCCCAACTTGGGTCAGAAACCCCTCTGAGAGCACCATGATTCCCTGCTTGTTTCTTCTCCCTGGCTCTGAGGAGCCACCTTTCTGTCTTGTGCATTTCTGAGAAACAAACAATATATGCTCAGGCTGGGCTGAGCTCCGGTGGTCCTCCTATCTGTGACATGTATTCTCCACCAGGCCTGGTCCTCTGTAGTTGGGATGGTAGACATGTAGAGCCATGCTCAGTCATCATTTAGATGGATTATCACAAACTCTTAGTCCATGGCAGCCGATTCTTGACCACAGATAAAGTTCTGGGTAGGGCCACAACCATTGGAACTCAGTTTCTTCACAGGACAGTTGTGAGAAAACAAGGGATTTATATAGAGAGATCTCTGGAACATGGCTAGGCAAAGAGGGAGTGGCCTTCAGGTAGTGTTCTCGACAATTCTGTGAGCATATGACAGGAAGATACCTGGAAAGGGCTCAGGTGGCCCCTGTTATTAATGGGGCAACAGGTGTGGGATTATGAAACAAAACATGGCTCTCTTTCATCATTACCCTATCCCCATGAGGAAGGGTATCCTTCACTGTGTTGAGTTTTGCAACTGGGGCAAACAAGGCATGGAGATGCTGGGTGACCTACTTATGACCTCAAGTTCACAGGAAGCTAGGCCTGACTTCTATACCATGCTTCCTAGTTAAATGGATGCTATTCAGTCCCCTTTTTGTAGTAGGAAGTCCACTTCTTGTCAGTCATGGGGCTTGAACTCTAGGTCTGGGCGCTATTCAGGAGCTCCTCAGCTCAAGGCTAGCGCTCTACCACTTGAGCCCACAGCACCACTTCCAGTTTTCTGGCGGATCTTTGGAGATAAGAGTCTCACAGACTTTCCTTCCTGGGCTGGCTATGAACAATGATCCTCATTTCTCAGACTCCTGTGTAGTTGGGATTAGAGTTCTTAGCCACCGGCACAGGGCTTAAGTGTACTTCTCACTTTCTTTCTCCCTCTCTCTCACATGAACTGGTTGAATGTGTGCTGGAGGAGGTGGCTCATTGTCTCCATGTGGCTAGAACCCATGGTGGCCCTCTCATTCTGGAGGTGGGCTGTGGGTCAGGAGCTGTCTCGCTCAGCCTGTTGAAACAGCTCCATGACATAAGCCCCTCTGTACCCTAGCTAGACCATGACGGTTATTCATTTTCCATCCAGCTTTATTGGACTTCTCATATTGTATTGTTTTCTACATCATTTTCTATCACCTGGCCAAAATTATGATACATAGTTACAGAATCAAAATGTAGTGCCTTCTTAAGCAATTCATTTAGGGTTCTGGGAATGTGGCTTCATGGTACGGTGATTGCCTAGCATGCATGAAACCCTGGGTTCAATTCCCCAGTACCACATAAACAGAAAAACATTGGAAGCGGTGCTGTGCCTCAAGTGGTAGAGCGCTAGTCTTGAGGAAAAAAAAAAGCTCAGGAATAATGCCCTAGCCCTGAGTTTAAGCCCCTGGACTGGCAATAAAACAAAAGTATTCAAATATTTTTTCATTCATGTGACTGTTTCTAATATATTTATAAGATGATTTCTTTGTTGCTTTGTATGTCCCCCTGACAGGATATAACCTCTGCTTTCACTGTATTTAATGTTAGTATAATTTGTGGAGGGGAATGGAAAAAAACAAATCATTTAAATAGGGATACAGGTGGACCCATTGCAAAAACGAGAAATACAAGTCGTTATGTTCAAAAACGAACTTTACAATTTTGGCGGGGGGGGGGGCGGGGTAGATGGGGGGGATGTTAAGGGATAGGAAGGGGAAACAAAGGAGGAGGCAACAATACTTGTTAAGAAATGTACTCATTATCTTGCCCATGTAATTTTAACTCCTCTGTACAGTATTTTCACAATTAAAAAAACCTTTTAGTTAGTAAATGTAAAATAAAGAAACCATACTTTGAATATATAATTGCTCCTTCCATACTGACACCTGACAATAGTCCCTTATTCATGTACTTTACTTATAATAATATACTCTGTTGAAAAAAAAGTTTTGGTCATTAGGTCAAAGCAACTAATGCCAGGAATGTGCTTAGATGTCAGGTGAAGATTAATTCTGGAAATTCAAAGATTTCAGGATTTTGTGTGGTTACTGCTAATCACAGAGAGAAGGATAGTCTAAGTGACATTTGGAAATCTTTTTGGTCAATCATGGTACCACTTTTGACAGAATAGAAGGAATAACTCGATGGAAGGAATAAATGATAGTAACTGCGGTGTACCAGAAACTGTTCTAGAGAACCATTTTTTTTTTTATTGAAGAACTAGTTATCAACTAAGCTTATTCCTCATTGCCTTTAGCATTCTAAATCTCTTAGGCTAGTTCTTAATATCTGTGTAATAAATGTATCTCCTTCTATGCTGTTCTTTCCTACTCAATCTCCTTGGCTTTCTAAAAATCTCAGTCTTTCTATTTTTCTCTATGAACATTTCCTGATGCTAAATACACCTATACAGATGGCAGTGGATGCTAATGTAAGGGTCCCATGAGTCATTAATGTAACAACATGGAAAAGGAAGACATATTTATTGCTACCTCAATTTTTCTGAAAAGCTGACATGTCATCATTTGGTTCAAATTTCCATGCTTTGTCTACATAGTGTCATTCAGTGCACATAAAGACATATATGAGCCAGGTGCTGATGGTTCACGCCTGTAATCCTAGCTACTCAGGAGGTTGAGACCAGAGGATTGTGGTTCAAAACCAGCCTGGTCAGGAAAGTCTATGAGACCCTTATCTTCAATTAACAACCACAATCCCAGAAGTGGTGCTGGACCTAAAGTTGTAGAGTGCTCAACTTGAGTTGAAGAGCTGAGGAACAGTGCCCAGGATCAGAGTTCAATCCCCACGATCAACAAAAAAAGTGAAATGTGACTTTAAGCTTCCACAAAAGGAATGACAACTTCAATAATCTTCCCAAGCAGAAAAAATAATTCCAAAATGATTCAGTGTACCTACTTTTGCTGAATTATTAAAGTTATGGCTTTTTTGATGGACATAGTCTCTTCTTTTAAAAATTGTCAAATATTAGCTTTACAATAAATTTCATCTAATATTTCTCATTTCAAAAGAGAAGTCTTTACAGTTGATATCACATAGCTTTCTTACTATCTTAGTTCAAAGTCAACCCAGGCAGAAGAGTCTGTCAAACTCTTATCTCTAATTAAACACCCGAAATCCAGAAGTGGAGTTTTGGCTCAACAGTAGAGTATTGGCTTTGGAGGCAGGTGGGCAGAAAAGGCAACTGTTCAATGACAGGGTCCAGCCTCTGGGTTCAAGCCCCACAACCAGCACAAACTAAACAAACAAGCAAACAAAAGCAACACAGATATTTCTTTGGGACCCTCCTTAAAAGAGTACTCCTTTAAGAGAAGAGGCTCCTTTTGCTGATCATACTCACTGGATCCTGCTTTTTGGAATCCTTATTGCTAAGGAGAACTCAGGACCAGACTAAGGAATTGATAACTGACTCCTGCAACAAGAGGATCAATCTCAGGAGTGAAATATCCACACATAAGGCACTTTAAAACTTCTATGTCTTTGTTTCTTTGCAGTAGAACACTTTTAAAGCAACGCTATTTCTTTTTGTTCTATGCTGGCCTTCAAATAACACATTATTTCTTTTTGTAATAATCAACTAAAGTTTACAGAAAAGTTTTATATGAGTAAAGAACACACTCGAAAAAGTCAGGGACAGAGTTTCCTTCAAGCCTTGGGATTGTTTTCTTGTACAGTAAAAAGGAAAACACATATTAACTTGAACTTTGTCATTCCTCTATGTTCCATTCCTCTCCTGGGATCAGTTTCCACATCCAGTAACCGTTACTTCCAGTAACAACAAATGGTGCTGCTTGAGGTATAATGAACAGGATTCATTGTAGGGTACAATTGGATTCAACATACTTGTAAATAAATGTAACATACACCATCAGCAGAAGCAGGGACAAGAACCACATGATCATTTATATGGATGTAGAAATAGCTTTTAATAAGCTCCAATACCTCTTTATGATTAAAAGGTCTGAGAAGCTAGGAATGCATGCAACTTTCCTCAATATAATACAGAGTATGCGTATGACAAAGCATGTACCTAACAGTGGACACATGAAGACATTAAAATCTGGAATGAAGTCTAGACTAAAACTCTTCTACACAGCTCTTCAAAAACCACTTGACCCACAACTATTTTTCTATTTTTCTAATAAAACAATTGCTAATACCAGAAAAGTCTTATTAATTTTGCCTGCATCTGTTGCTTAAAATTTTGTGATAAGCTGGGCTTCTCAATGAACTCTAAAGCAGAAATATTTGTCTTGGAGTCTGTGGATGCTTTAAACCTGTGGTTTAATTCACAATGTTACATTAAATGATTTAAGGGTTTTGTATCATTTCAAACATTTGTGGTGTAATGAATGATCTTTGTTAAACATGTATTCTGTAAAGTGACATAGTCTTTTTATGTGTAGTGTATTTAAATATATATATTATATAAAATACATACACAGATTTGTGTGAAAGATGTGCAATAACAAAGGTGCATGTATGTATATATTGGTTGTTTTTTTTTTTGTTTTTTTTGTTTTTGGAAACTGGACAGGAGTCGAAATGGGGTGTTTCTGTTTTGGCAGAGGAGAATCACACATTTTTTACCTGCATGGCCTAATCATTAGCGTTAAACAATTTTAATGCTACACAAATCTTATGTGAAGAAATGACTGGTATGAACTCATTTTCTCTTAGGTCTAAAATAAAATAATCACTCTATGTGAGTGAAGCCAGACCCAGTTAATGCTAGTCTTTCATGTGAAATGTGAAGCTCCCATGTTGCCTTTTTCTGTTGGTGTGATAACTAGTAATTAGTACATTCTCACTAAGGAGCTATTTCTTAACATAGACCATGTTAATGCTATACCACTGTTTAAAGGGCTAATCTCACACCTTCTTAGCCCTGAGTATGGCTTAGAATGGAGTTCTCTGTGCAATAACTTTTGGCCACTGGAAATCCCTAGCCTCCAGTTGTGTTTGGGTACCAATGAATCAATTGGCCCCAAGAGTTGAAGGGATGACTGGGATTTCAACTGAGACTGTGGTGAAACTCCTCCCAAGGCTGAGAGGGTCAAGAGGCGCTTTGGAGGAACTTGGCACCATTTGAAATTGAGCAGCCACTTGAGCCAAATATAAAGTTGTATTTACAGGTGACAGACTCAATTTGAGCCTTCAAATTTGTGGTTATTCTATTGTAAAGTAATATGTTGTTTGTCTAGCATTTATTAGATTTTTATGCATATGTATTTTCACAATGTGCCCCTCAGTTTGAATTAAACCAGATTTTGAAAACTCAAAAAATATTAAAATAAAAGCTGGACTGAGACAAGGATGTCCACTCTCTATACTACTCTTCCATATAGTAGTGGACATTCTAGCAAGAGCAATAGGCAAGAGAAAAACATAAAGGGGATCCAAATAGGGAAGAAGTAAAATGATCCCTTTGTACAGATGAAATGATCCTGTATTTAAAGACCCTATACCTTCCTTCCTCAAGTTAGTAAAGGTGTTGCTAACCTTTAGCAATGTAGCAAGGGTATTAAACTCACAAGAATCAGTAGTCTTTCTGTGTTACCAAGAATGGGAACATCCAGGTTGAAATCCAAAAAACAAGCCTCAAAATCAAATCAAATCTAAACAAAACAAAAACAACAAAACTAGGAATTAATTTAACCAAAAATGTGAAGGACCTCTACTGTGAAAATTTTAAAAATATAAAAAGGGAAATTGAAGGAGATTCAAGGAAATGCAAAATCTTTCAATGCTTTCACAAATAACATTGTGAAAACTGCACTACTGCCTCAAACAATTGACAATGCACTACCCATCAAAATCCCAACAATATTCTTCAATGCAATAGAGAAAGCAATCCAAATTTAATATGAAATTACAGAATTACAGATGAAAAAGTAGGCTTAGAAATGAACTCATGGGCCTATAGTCATCTTACACACACACACACACACACACACACACACACACACACACACACAAACACACAATGGAATTCTATTCACCCATTAGAAGGGATGACTTTTCACCAGTCTTAAGGAAAATGAAGGGCTTGGGAAAATTATACTAAGAGAAAGGAATGCAGACTCAGAAAAATACAGGTTTCATGGATTCATTCATTTATGGTAGCTAGAAGGTGCCTACAAATCTACAAGACAGATTCTACCTCTTCCCAGTTAGAATGGCCATTATCAAGAAAAATAATAATAGCAAATGCTGCTGTGGGTGTAGCCAATTGGGAACCTCCCTGGGCTGGCTTTGAACCATGATCCTCAGATCTCAGCCTCCTGAGTAGTTAGGATTACAGGCGTGAGCCACCAGCACCTGGCTCCAATTGGGAACTCTATTACACTGTTGGTGGGAAGTTAAACTTGTTCAACCCCTCTGGAATGCAGTATGGAGTTTCCTCAAAAGACTAAACATAGATCTCTCTTGTAACCCTGTAATTCCCCTCATGGGCAGTAATCCAATAAATAAACAAGCTCCCATACAAGCATAACCATGTTCAGGGCCCAGGCCCAGAGTTCAAGGACTGGAAAAAAATGTTACCACTGCTGGTATTTGATCCTGAAAATATGTACTTTTTGACATAAGGTAACAAATCATTCTATTTGCAGTAGCTAGGACAGGATTTAAATGTTGTGGGTGATAAAATGGCTTCTTTGTTGAATGTTAGGAAAAGATGTAGGCAGTCCAACAAAAGGGAGATTTTTTTTTGGTGTTGGTCGAGGGGCTTTAAGTCTGGGCTCTTCAACTCAAGGTCAGTGCTCTTCATCTTGAGCCACGGTACCACTCCTGCTTTTCTGGTGTTTAAATGGAGATAAGAGGCTCAGGGGCTTTTCTGCCAGGCCGGCTTTGAAAAGCAGTCCTCAGTTCTCAGCTTCCTGAGTAGCTAGGATTACAGCCGTGAGCCTCTGGCACCAGGCTAAAAATGGGAGATTTTTATAAAAGAAAATCCCCCTCTTCATATATGTCTAAAGCTCAGATATCACTATTAGAACACATCACCCTCAACTCATTTCATCAGACATTTGTAAATTTTCTCTTTTCCTTCATGTGGGAATACTGCAGTAAATATCAACTCAGCTGTGGGACTGGATCAATTGTTTGGTAATTGCTAGCACCTAAATCAGAAACTGTTACATCAAAACAAATGAAACCCTCATTTGGAATGTTTTTTTCTCTTTTTATTACAAATCTGTGCTTGATTCCTTCCTAATGTGATATTGGACCTCGTAACAGAGTGATGACATTTTCTTTCTCTTCAGCAATTGGCCTTCTCCTACATGTGGTCAAATATTTAAGAATGCAAAGATTTCCATTGATAATTCATTAAGCTGACCTCTAAGAGAGTGCACTTTTCTGGAAGTTGGTCTGCTGTTTTGTTCTTATATGCACAGGCTTTCTAAGATTTATTTGCTCTACAAGGAATTGTATTTTCCAATCTTCGTGTGACCAATTTTAGTCTCTCTGATCAGTCTTTTGATCCTCTCTCTGAAGTCTCATTTCAGTCTGCCTCATAAAAATATGTTCGTTATCAGCTAAATGACTCTCAGCTTCTGTATTTTGCCTGACTTCATGTAGGCTGTGATAGTTGCCCTGAGTGGCTGTACCTACTGGAGTTTTGTTTTGTTTTGTTTTTAGAGGTCTAGGATTACTATTCAAGGTAGTAGCTTCTCTGGGCACCATTGATCCCCAGGCCTAGAGTCAATGGGTTTTTCTCCTAAAGATACAAAGAACAGCTGAATAAATTCCTGTTTTAATTGTCTCAAAATGAGGCAATCGGGCATCCTTGCAAAGCCATGGATAATCTAATGTAACCACTTACAAAAAATGGTCTATCAAGATGGCTTTTCAAGGTTGACTGTCAAAAATGTTCATTTACAAGTCACCACCATAAAACAGATCACATCCCTGGGAGGAGACTTTTGGAAGGAAGGTACCCCTTCCTTCCTTCTCTTATGATAGACCAAACCATAATATTCTGCAGTTGTGGTCAGACTTGAGCACATTTTCCCTAGAATATTCTGTAGTGTAAAAGAGGAACAACTATCAAAATAAAGGTGAAAATACTTGTCCACTACACACTGATTTATCTTTTTTATATCTGTTGTTATTTTCTTTACTTCAAACATATGGATAATTTAAACTTGGGATTAGACAAGTGGCAAAATATTAATATAATAAACATTCAGTTTACTTTTATATATCCAATATAATACACTTAACCCTTTATGGAAAATTAAATCCAATTGTAGAAACAATGGCAGAAATATAAAATAATCCTCAATATGTATAATCAAGCACCCATACACCATCAACTATCTACTCAGAAATTCAGTCTCTCTATAAATATTTATTTGGTAGAAAACAATAAAAATTTAATTAATGAATGTGACTTTTAAGTATCATCTGAAACACTCCTCATATATATAATTGTATATAATTTTATAGATGTTACCTAGGTAGGAATTTAACATGCATGTAGAAATCAAATTTCCACAATTTAAGCTAGATGAGAGGAGTCAAACTCTGATGTACTGTGTGGTGTGAATATTACCACAGTGCTGAACCCTTCCATCTAATACCAAGTCATGTGCAATAATTCATTATTTGATGTTAAGATGAGTGCTAAGTGTAGAACACATTTTGAATTATTACATTAATTCACAGAAATGAAACAATATTGATATGTTATTTTTTAAAATTCTAATGCTTCTCAATTGTACAATTCATGAAATATATTATTAAACTTAGTTGCACTTTCTTTTCTATAGCTACTGAAATTAAAATTATATATTAAATATTCAATATTAAGAAATCAATAATAAGTAACCTATTTTTAAAATGATATACTATTAAACTGTGATTTGAAGTGTAGTTCTTATAAGTTGTGAGGTAAAAAAACATTACTAGAATTTTTAGTAATATTTTTTTAACTTACCAGCTTGTTATTTGTTTAATAATTGTGTCATTTTTTTATTCTTGGTCCATGTAATCTCTTCACCTTAATTGTTTAGTTTTCTATTTTATCTCTATTTGTTTACTGATTGTGCATTTTGTTTTCCCTATTTACTGACTGACATGAGGCTGAAAATCTGTATGCAAGTTTATTACTTCTTATGTTAAAGTCAAATTACTGCTCCCTACAGCTGTTTTATTCTTCTTTGTATAGTACAGTATTTCCCCCACTCACATCTCCTGTATTGCTGCTTGCTATCATGTATTTTATGTTTTTTATTTAAATTTTATTGTCAAGTTAATGTACAGAGGGGTTATAGTTTCATAAGTAAGATAATGAATTCATTTCTTTTATAACTTGTTATCCTTTCCCCTATTTTTCTCCCTCTTCCATCCCAATGCCCCCCCAAGACTATTTCCAACGTATTGTCTTGTGAGTAACACTGTTCCATTATATTGTTTAAATCATTTTCTGTTTACACTTAAGACTATATAAATAAATTTAGTTAGACCTTTTACAAGGCTATATGTATTTTATTTATTTTTCGTTCATGGTTCTTTCCAAAGCCTGCGTGTCTAATTTTTCTAGGTTTCTTTCAGTCTCATGTAGTTCAGATTTCAAACTGAAGTATAAATGGAAAGAACCAAAAAAACAATAGAGTTCCTCTCATCTGATGATTTCTCTACAAAAATGAGGAAAGAGTTCAATCTTCTAAGGACCTTTGATTGGCTATCAAAAAGAATTCATTCCTCTAGGTCTTCCCTATTTTTGCAATTTAACTTAAATGATGTAAAACACAATATACTACTCAGAGACTTTTACATTTTCATCAGTTTTGCACATTTTCATATGTACTTAACCTCAGTCTACAACATTCCTTCATTATTCTGTCCCTGATGTTTTTATACTCCCAACACATAATAAAACCAGTTTGATTTACAGCATGGGAAGCTATCCACCTGGCTGCCTTTGAAGCAGAGCATGGTCAATAGAGAACATTCCTTCTGGTTTCTCGTTACATGTAAAGGCTTTTGTAATGCTTATTGCATTCTATTTAGTATTTTAAAAAACTGCTGGCTAGTTTCTGATCATTTGGGTAAATGCCCCAAAGTGGTATTGCTGGATCATAGAGGAGTTCTATGTGGAGTCTTTGGAGGAACCTCCATACTACTTTCCAAAGCAGTTGAACAAGTTTACACTCCCAACAATTATGCATTAAGGTTCCCTTCTGTCCACATCCCCTACAGCCTCTGTTGTTATTAGAGTTCTTGATTATAGCCATTCTAACTGGGGTGATATGGTATCTCAATGTTGTTTTGATTTGCATTTCTTTTATGGCTAGAGAGGTTGAGCTTTTCTTCATGTGTCTATTGGCCATCCTCCTTTCCTCTTCAGAGAAGTTTCTCTTTAAGTCTTTAGCTCACTTATTTATTGGGCAGTTGTTTCTTTGAGGATTTGTTGTTGGGGGATTTAATTTTTTGGGGTTCCAGGTATATTTTAAATATGAGACCCTTGTCCGTTACCAGCACAACTATGTTTACTGCAGCATTATTTCCCATGGCTAAGATATGGAACAAACCCAGATGCTCCTCACTAGATGAAAGGATGAAGAAAATGTGATATATATATATACACAATGGAATTCTATTCGTCCATCAGAAAGTATGACATTGCCCCATTTGTTAAGAAATGGAAAGACTTAGAAAAAATTATATTAAGTGAATTAAGACAGGTCCAAAAAAACATAGGTCCCATGGTTTCCCTTATTTGCAATAACTAGTATATGTCTGAGTCAAGCAGAAAAAGGTCAGATACATTGATGTTAGGCGAAATGAACCCCAAGATAAGGATTCAATTGTTTTTTTCTTTATTGCAATTGTTTCGAACATTTATAAGATGATTTCTTTGTTGATTTGTATGTCCGTCCCCCATGGTATAACCCATGCTTTCTCTGTATTTGATGTTGGTATAAGTTGTGGAGGGGAAGGGAAAAAACAAATCGTTTAAATAGGGATGCAGGTGGATTCATTGCAATAATGAGATGAAACAAGTCCTTATGGCGAAAAACGAACTTTACATCTTTGGTGGGGGGGGGTGGTGGGAGGTGGGGTGGGAGGGGGGGGTGTGGGGAGATGGGAAGGGATGGAAACAGGAAGCAAAGAAGGAGGCAACAGTGCTTGATAAGAAATATACTCATTATCTTGCCCATGTAATTGTAAGCTCATTCCTAGAAGTTTATGTCAAGTATTTCACAAGTTTTATTTCTCTTAATTCTTAAGAAAACATTTGCTATAATTCTAATATTATTACCATTTTAGTGTTAGGAAATATTGTAATTAAAGGCACTAAGTGTATGACGCAAAGACACACAGTGGGGAAGGAAATGAGTCAAAATTTCCAAAAGTCAGCAATAAAAAAATAGGTAAAATCCTCTCCATTCCCTTACACTCTCAATTCAATATTCATGTTGTCCAAGATAGCAATTATTGCCCACGGTAATTGTTTTCTGTCACATTTTGTCTTCAACACGGACTGTATTGGTGACATTGGGTTATGCTCAGAGTTGAGCTCATAAATTGAGGTCTAGAGACAAATTTCTTCTGTTCCACAGTTCCAGTATACGTTTTAAAAAGTACTAAAACTAGCCGGTAGCTGGTGGCTAACACCTATAATCCTGGCTACAGAGGAAGCTGAGATCTGAGGATTGCGCTTTAAAGCCAGCCCAGGCTGGAAAGTCTGTGATACTCTCATATCCAATAAACCACTAGGAAAGCAGAAGTGGCACTGTGGTTCAAGGGGTAGAGCACTGGCCTTCAGCTGAAAGGCACAGGGACAGCGCCCAAGCCCAGAGTTCAAGCCACATGACCCATAAAAAAAAAGGATTAAAACTTTTACATACTATCACTTACTGCCTTTTAAGAATCCAAAAATGAAATAAATTCACATATAATCACTCCAAAATGCTTTAAAAGCAGGAGATGATAAACAAGCCTTTATGAAGTAAATTTTCTTCTACTTTTTAAATTATTCTGAAAGCCTTGTGATGGTTGGTCACACCTGTAATCCTGTCTACTCGGGTATGTGCTCAGGAACCTGAGATCTGTGGATAACCCTTGGAAGCCAATCAGGACAAAAAATATTCATGAAATTATTTTTTTAAAAAAATTAATGAACTAGCAAAGAGCCAATGGAGATTTAGCTTATATAGTAGCTCATCAATCTAGAGAGGAATGGCCTAGGGAGAACTTGATGCACTGAATTCTAACTCTGAGAACGAAAATGAGCAGGCACGCACATACATACATACATACGTACATACATACATACACACACACATTTATTCAAAATATCTTCATATCAGTGTTTTGCATTAATTTCTTTGTTAATGATATTAAATGGGTAAAATAGGGGAAATATTCTCTTCCATCCAAGAATATTTTTATGTTTTTTTATTGTAAAAGTACTGTACATAGTGGTTACAGTTAATAAAAAAGGTAATGAGTATATTTCCTATCAAGCATTGTTACCTCCTCCTTTGTTTTCCCCCACCATCCCTTCCCTCTCACCTCCACAAGTACACTCCCCTCCTCCCACCCCGCCTAAATTGTAAAGTTCGTTTTTCACCATACTGTCTTGTGCATCCCATTATTGCAATGGGTCATACTGTATCCTTATTTAAGCATTTTGTTTTTTCCCTTTCCATCCCCAAATTAGAAAAATGTATATAGAAGATGGAGGTGCACCAACATCAGATACAGTGAAAACAGGGGTTTAACTGTGGGGGGCGCACATATAAAAAAATCACATCATACGTTATAAATATATTAGAAACAACAGAAAGAAATAAAAAACCACTTGTGTCCCTATCATGGGGTTCATTTACCTTAACATCATCTTATCTAGTCATATGCACTTGCTTTTGACCTTTTCTTTTTTTTTTTAATTGTGAAAATACCATACAGAGGAGTTACAATTACGTGGAAAAGGTAATGTGTACATTTCTTATCAAGCATTGTTGCCTCCTCCTTTTTTTCGCCTTACCATGCCTTCTTTGCTTATCCCAGACATACATTCGTTATTGCAAATAAGGGATACCATAGGACCTATGTTTCTTTTTTTATTGTGAAAATACCATACCGAGGGGTTACAATTACATGGGCGAGTTATTGAGTGCATTTCTTTTTTTTTTTTTTATTGTGAGAATACTGACAGAGGAGTTACAATTACATGGGCAAGATAACGAGTATATTTCTTATCAAGCATTGTTGCCTCCTCTTTGCTTCCCCTTCCCACCCCTTCCCATACTCCCCCACTTCCCCCACCCGGTCCTCCTCCACCCAAAGTTGTAAAGTTCATTTTTTGACATAAGAACTTGTACATCTCATTGTTGCAATGGGTCCACCTGTATCCCTGGTTAAACGAATTGTTTTTTTTTTCCTTCCCCTTCACAAATTATACCAACATCAAATGCAGTGAAAGCATGGGTTATACCTTGTGGGAGGGACATAAAAAGCAACATAGAAATCGTCTTATAAATATGTTAGAGAAAAATTGCCTGAAAGAAAAAAAAAACAAAATACATTTGAATACTTGTCTTGGGGTTCATTCCCCCATCATTAACTTATCTGACCTTTCCTGCTTGACTCAGACATATACTAGTTATTGCAAATAAGGGAAACCATGGGACTTATGTGTCTTTGGGCCTGGCGTACTTCACTTAATATAATTTTTTCCAAGTCTTTCCATTTCCTAACAAATGGGACAATGTCATTCTTTCTGATGGAAGCATAGAATTCCATTTTTTATCAAGCATTGTTGCCTTCTCCTTTCTTTCCCCTTCCGATCCCTGCCCATCTCCCACTCCCCACCCCCACCAAACCTCCCCCACCCCAGCCCCCTCACCATCTACATCCCTCCACCCCCCGGCCAAAATCATTTTTTGACATAACGACTTGTTCATCTCATTTTAATGGGTCCACCTGCATCCCTATTTAAACAATTTGTGTTTCTCTTCCCCTCCACAAATTATACCAACATCAAATACATTGAAAACAGGGGCTTTAGCTTGCAGGAAAAACATACAAAGCAACAAAGAAATCATCTTATAAATATGTTAGAAACAATCACAAGAAAGAAAAACCATTTGAATCCTTACCTTGGGGTTCATGTTGCCTAACATCAAGTTATATGATGTTTTCTGCTTGTCTCAGACACATAGTAGTTATTGCAAATAAGGAAACCATGGGATATATGTTTCTTTTTGGGCCTGGCTTACTTCACTTCTTTGGGCCTGGCTTAATTAACTTAATATAATTTTTGCCAAGTCTTTCCATTTCCTAGCAAACTGGGTGATGCCATTCTTTCTGATGGAGGCATAGAATTGCAGTACACACACACACACACACACACACACACACACACACAAATACATACACTTTCTTGATCCATTCATTTACTGTGGGGCATCGGGTTTGGTTATGTATCTTATCTATGGTAAATAATGCTGCAATGAACATAGTTTTGCAGGTAGTTTTAGTATGGCCTTGTTTGTGATCATTTGGATGAATGCCCAAAATGGGATTGCTGGGTCTTAGAGGTACTCTATGTAGTTTTTTGAAGAACCTCCATACTACTTTCCAAAGTCTTCGAACAAGTTTAAACTCCCAACAAAAATGCATTAAGATTCCCTTCTGTCCAAAGCCCATCCAGCATCTGTTCTTTTAAAAATCGGGAATGCTTCACGAACCTGCGTGTCATCCTCAGTCAGGGGCTATTGTTCTCTTTATTGTTCCAATGTTAGTGTATGTACTACTGAATTGAGCACAGAATATTTTTTATATATAAAGTGTAATTGATTTTCTTAAAGTAGACAATTCCACAAAAATTAAATTCAAAAGAATTGTGGTGAAATTTTAGAACCATGTATTTTTTACATAATAACACATTTAAGAATAAAGTCAAGATTGACATGTCAAAAACAAAATAATTCCAGACATTTGTTGTTCAACGCATGTGTTGGAGGAGGAATTCAATTATTCTGTACAAGGAACCTGTGATAATGAACACTATAGAAAGTGTTAAGGTTTGTTTAAAGTTTTAATGTTTTTAATATGTTTAATTTTGGGAATTTGCTCATATATGCCAAAATTTAGACTATTTAGCAGGTTGTAAAACTTTTCCACAAAGCATATAAGATTCATGGTAGCAGTCATACACTACTAAGTATGTACATTTCAGAGTTTATAGAAACTGTACTAATGAGAAGTTGCAAAGTGTTTGTGTAAAGAAGCAGAGTGAAGATTTAAGACATTACCTTCACAGTTTCTGTTAAAATTTAAGGGCTTCCTTACTTTATATGTTAGCGAGGAACAAATCATGGTATAAGCCATATACAAATGATGAGATGAACCATAAATAATAATCTTAGTGAGTAACTTTAAAGGCTATTGATAGCCTATAAAATTCTGGTTTAACATCATAGACTTAGGCAGTTTTAAATGTACAGCAATATGAGAAAATAATAAATAGAATATGTAGTACATTTCAAATATTGGAAACAGTGGTAATTGTTTTGTTTTTTTTATTTTATTAATCATTAATATTTATGTATTGGTTTTCCTTATTTGTAGCATTGTTTTCCTTGTTGTAATATAATACAACTTTTTGTAAGTCATCATTAGGAAGTACTTTGAGAATGCTATTGGGATGGCGACTCTGTTTTTTATAGGTAAATGTGAATTTACAAAAAGCAAAATTAGTAAAAACAAAACATTGATTAAACATTTTATCAATTAGAATCTGAATCAGGAGTGTTGATAAATGTCCACACCTAAAATCTTAGCCCTAGACTGAAGCACTAGTGTTACAACGTTGAGCACACAAAAGTGAGAGATTGTGTTTTGTTTTGTTTTGTTTTTGTTGGTTGTGGGGCTTGAACTCTGGGTCCTGGGTGCTGTCTTTCAGCTCTTCAGCTCAAGGCTAGTGCTACTACTTGAGTCACAGCAACTCTTCCATCTTTTTCTGCTTATGTGGTGCTGAGGAATCAAACCCAGGACCTCATGCATGCAAGGCAAGCACTCTACACTGAACCACCCTCCCAGCACCTGAAAGACTGTGTTTTAAAAAATCATCTAAACAACATTTACTTTCTGCTTTGGGTTATATAATGAAATAAAGAATATCTTTTTATGTTTTTGAATGGTCATACTTCTAAACTTATATTAAATTCAGCCACTTTATCCTTTACAAAGTCATGTAATATCTCTGAGAGTTTGCTTCTGTAAAGATTGTTTTTTTATTGATAATTTATTCTGAATAATTTTTTATTTTTTTTATCAAAATCACTTTATATTTTATGGTTTATCCTGTTTTTTTTTTTAAGTGTGAAAATACCAGTCAGAGGGGTTACAATTACATGGGCAAGGTAATGAGTACATTTCTTATCAAGCATTGTTGCATACTCCTTTGTTTCCCCTTACCATCCCTTCCAATCTCACCCCCCTTACATCCCGTTTCCCCATCCCACTTCCCCCCACCCAAAGTTGTAAAATTCGTTTTTTCGACATAATGTTTTGTATATCCCATTGTTGCAATGGGTCCACCTGTATCCCTATTTAAAAATGTTTTTCCCTTCCCCTCCACAAATTATACCAACATCAAATACAGTGAAAACAGGGGTTATACCATGCGGGAGGGACATACAAAGTAACAAAGAAATCATCTTATAAATATGTTAGAAATAATTACAGGAAATAAAAATAAATTTGAATTCTTATCTTGCGGTTCATTTCACCTAACATCAACTTATCTAACAATTTCTGCGTGTCTCAGACATACACTAGCAATTGCTAATAAGTGAAACCATGGGACCTATGATTCTTTGGACCTGGCTTTCTTCACTTAATATAATTTTTCCAAGTTTCCATTTCCTGGGGCAATATCATTCTTTCAGATAGAGATATAGAATTCCATTGTGTATATATACAACATTTTCTTCATCCATTCATCTACTGAGGGGCATCTGGGTTGGTTCCATATCTTAGCTATGGTAATGCTGCAATAAATATATTTGTGCTGGTAGTTTTAGTATGGTCTTGTTTGTGATCATTTGGGTAAATGCCCAAAAGTGGGATTGCTGGGTCATAGGGAAGCTCTATGTGGAGTCTTTGGAGGAATCTCCATACTACATTCCAAAGTGGTTGAACAAGATTACACACACACTAAACATGCATTAAGGTTCCCTTTTGTCCACATCCCCTCCAGCATCTGTTGGTTTTAGAGTTCTTGATTATAGCCATTCTAACTTACTTGAGGTGATATCTCAATGTTGATTGATTTGCATTTCTTTTATGGCTAGGGAGGTTGAGTATGTGTTTATTGGTCACCCTCCTTTCCTCTTCAGAGAAGTTTCTCTTTATGTCTTTAGCCCACTTATTTATTGGACAGTATTTTCGTTGAGTATTTGTTGTTGGAGGATTTAATTTTTTGTTTTCCAGGTCTATTTTAGATATGAAACCCTTGTCGGTTGTATGGCTAGTGAAGATCATCTCAGATTCCGTGGGCTTTCTATTGATCCTGCTAGCTATGTCCTTTGCCATGCAGAAGCTCTGCAATTGCATGCAATCCCATTTGTCCAACCTTTCTTTCCTTCGTTGTGCTTCTGGGTTTCTTTTTAGAAAATTTCAGCCTTTGTCAAAGAGACCTAGGGTTTCTCCTATTCCATCATGTAATGTTTTCAGAATGTCTGCTTTGACTCTGAGGTCTTTGATCCATTTGGAGTTGATTCTGGAATAGGGTGATATATAAGGATCTAGCCTTAATTTTCTACAAGTGATTAACCAATTTTGCCAGTACCATTTACTGAGCAGTCTGTCTTTCTTTGATTTTATCTTTTTAGATCCTTTATTGAATATTAGATGATTATGGGTCTGTAGGTTAATTTCTGGGTTTTTAATTCTATTCTATTGTTCCATTGTTCTTGTACCAGTACAAAACAGTTTTAATTTATATGGCTTTGTAGTAGAGTTTGAAGTTTGGTATTGATATTCCTCCAACACTGTTCTTTCTGTTAAGTATCGCTTTTTGCAATTGGGGGTCTTTTGTTTTTCCATATGAATTTTGGAATGCCTCTTCTATTTCCTTGAGGAATGCGTTTGGAATATTGATAAGTATGGCATTGAACTTGTAGATAGCCTTGGGAAATATTGCCATTTTCACAATGTTTATCCTTCCTATCGAGGAGCATGGGAGGTTTTGCCAATTTCTAAGTTCTGTTTAGATTTCCTTTTTCAGATTTTTAAAGTTTTCATCATAGAAGTCTTTCACTGCTTTGGTTAAGTTAATTCCTAGGTATTTTATTTTTGTGGGGCTATTACAAATGGAAAAGCTTTCTTGATTTGAGCCACGCTTTTCTCATTGTTGGCATACAGAAAAGCCATTAATTTTGGGGGTTAATTTTATACCCTGCTATTTTGCCAAAGTTTTGAATCAGCTTGAGTGGAGTCCGTGGGATTCTTTAAGTACAAGATCATGTCATTTGCAAAGAGGGAGAATTTTACTTCTTCTTTCTCTATTTGGATCCCTTTTATGGAATATTGTCTTATTTCTGTAGCTAGGCATTCTAATACTAAATTGAAGAGAAGTTGAAAGAGTGGACATCCTTGTCTCATTCCTGAGTTAAGAGGAAATGGCTTTAGTATTTCACTATTAATTATATAATGCTGGCTGTAGGTTTTCCATATGCAGCTTTTATTGTATTGAGGAATGTTCCATGGATCCTAATTTTTCCAGAACCTTCATCATAAAGGGGTGTTGGATCTGGTCCAATGTTTTTTCTGCATCTGTTGAGATAACCATGTGATTTTAATCCTTGCTCTTGTTGATGTGATAAATTATATTAATTGATTTGTGTATATTGAACCAGGTTTGCATCCCAGAAATGAATCCTGTATGATAGCGGTATATGATTTTTTGGAGTAATTGTTGAATTCGATTGGCCAAGATTTTGTTGAAAAGCTTTGCATCAATGTTCATCAAAGAAATGGGTCTGTAGTTCTCTTTCTTTGATGATTCCCTGCCTGGTTTTGGGATGAAGGTTATGATGGCTTCATAGCATGAGTTCGGTAGTGAACTTTCTCTTTCAATTTCATTGAAGAGTTGGAGCAGTATTGGTGTGAACTGTTTTGAAGGTCTTGTACAATTCTGCTGTAAATCCATCAGTTCTTGGGATTTTTTTAGATGGGTGGTCTCTTATTGGTGTGTTTATTTCAACGCTTGATATGGGCCCCTTAAGATGCTTTAACTCATCTTGGTTTAGTATTTGCATAATTTGATAATTGCTAGCAATGGGTCCATTTCTGCCAAGTTTTCAAACTTATTAGCATAAAGGTTTGAAAATATTCCCTTATAATGTTCAGAATCTTGGTTGTTTCTGTGGTGATATTTCCATTATCACATCTGAGTTTATTTACTTGGGTGTGTTCCTTCTTTTTCTGATAAGATTTGCTAAGGGTTTGTCAATTTTTTCAAAGAACCAACTTTTTGTTTTGTTGATTCTTTCTGTTTTTTTTTTTTATTCTAATTCGTTTAACTCTGATTTAATGTTAATTATTTCTTTCCATCTATTGAATTGGGGTTTATCTTGCTGATCTTTGTCAAGGTGGTTCAGATGTCTCATTAAGTGCTTGGATTCAGATCTCTCTAGTTTGTTGGTGTAGGAACTCAGAGCTATAAACTTGCCTGTGAGTACTGTCTTTGCAGTGACCCAGAGGAACTGGGAACTGGTAATTTGTGTGTTCGTTTTTGTTGAATATCATGGACATTTGAATTTCCTTTCTAATCTCTTCCGTGACCCCCTGGTTATTCAACAGTGTGTCGTTCAGCCTCCATGTGTTACAAGACTTTTTTGGTGTCTTTTGGTGTTGAGTTCTAATTTTATTCCCTTGTTGTCTGAAAGAATGCAAGGTGTAACTTCAGTGTTTCTGAATTTGGACAAGTTTGCTTTGTGACCTAAAATGTGATCTCTTTGGAAAATGTTCCATGTACTGCAGAGTAAATCGTGTATTCTCATGCTACTGGATGAAATATTCAGTAGATGTCTGTTAAATCTATTTGCTCTATGCAGTTGTATAAATCTGCGGTTTCTCTGTTGATTTTTTTGCTGATTTGATCTATATACTGAGGATAGTGGTGTGTTAAAATCCTCAACAATTAATGTCTTTGGATCTATGTGAGATCTGAGGGAAAATAGTGTCTCTTGGATAAATTTTGGTGCTCCATTGTTTGCTGATTCCATATTTAGAATTGTAATATCCTCCTGAAGTAGAGAACCCTTAAGTCGTATGTAGCGACCTTCTTTATCTCTTTTCACTAATTTGAATTTGAAGCATATTTTATCTGATATTATTATAGCAACTCCTTCCTGTTTATTGCAGCCGTTTGCTTGGTAGATTTCATTCCAGCCTTTCATTATAAAAACGTGTTTGTTTTATAGGTAAAGTGTGCCTCCTGAAGGCAGGAGATAGAATTATCTTGCTTTTTAATACAACTAGATAGTCTATTTCGCTAAATTGGAGCTTTAAGTCCGTTAATGTGAGAGGTAGGACTGTGAGGTGTTTGGTAGCTCCTGCCATGCTATCCACCTCCTTGGGGGCTGTGGAAACTTGGTTCTTCCTATGGTTCTTGGATTCTCAGTTTGGGTGTGGTTTCTTAGCCATTATTGTGGTCTTGTTGGTTTTCTGTGTGTAGGCCATCTTTAAGTATTTTTTATAGGGCTGGTTTGGTGGAGATATATTTTTCAGTTTTTCTTTGCTATGGAAAGTTTTTATTTGACCTTCGGTTATGAAGGAGAGTTTAGCTGGGTACAGTATTCTTGGTTGAAAATTGTTTGTCTTTAGGGCATGGTATACAGCCTTTCAGGCTCTTCTTGCTTTAATTATCTATGCTGAAAAATATGAAGTGATTCTTATTGGTTTTCCTTTATAGATGATTGATCTTTTCTCCTTGACATTTTTAGGAACTTATTCTTGGTCTGAATTGGTCCTGTGTGGATTATAATGTGACAATGGGAAGTGCTGTTCTGGTCTGGTCTATTTGGGGTTCTACAAGCATCTTGTATCTGAATAGGCATATCCTTTTGTTTGTTTGGAAAGTTCTCTGCTAGGATCCTGTTAAACAAATTTCCTAGACAATTAACTTCTGTCTCTACGTGCTCCTCTACACCATTTGTCCTCAGAGTAGGCCTTCTGATCGTGTATTCCAAATGTTGAATAGATCTATCATATTTCTTGGATTTGTCTTGGATAGTTGTATGTTCTTTCTCTATAATACCTAGGCTGTCTTCAATCCCTGAGATTCGATCTTCTGCATGCTGTAACCTACTGTTGTCTTTCTACTTGGTTTTTTTATTTCTTTTCCTTCTAATTGGTCGGCTTTGATGGCTTCAAATTCTTTGTTGGAGTTTTGCTTTAGATCTTGTATGAACTTCTTTACTTCCTTAATTTGGTGTTCTCAAATCACTTAGTTGATTGGTTATGGTTTACTTGGACTCTCATTCCTGCTGTTGGGCTCCATTCAGCATTCCCTGTGTGGTCTCCTTGAATTCTTTCAGCTGTCTGTTTATGGATACCATGAATGCCTTTATTGATCTTTGTCTATTCTCATACCGATGTCACAATTCCTGTCTTATGCTTTGATTAGCTTCCTCACGTTCATGCAATTCCTGTAGTTCTCTTTGACTTTTCTCAGCCTGCTCACGCAATTCCTGTCTCTCTTCATCTGTTCTCTGCCTGCTCAGGCAATTCCTTTCTTTCCCTTTGACTGTTCTCAGCCTGCTCTCACAATTCCTTTATTTCTCTTTGACTGTTCTCAACCTGTTCACGCAACTACTGTATTAGTCTTTGAGTCATTTCCTCACAGTCACGAGATTCCTGTATTAATGTTTGGTTTGCCTCCTCTCTCTCTCCCTATCAGGTTCAAACTGAGTCCTTTGCAAGCTTTCATTCTTTTCATTCACCACGTTTACCAGTAGTGTTTGTAGTGCTTTGCAGGAACTCTCTTCTGGATTATTCATTAACTGTTCTGTCACTGGATTATCATGAATGAGAATTGAGATATCCAGACTTGCCATTTTTCTCATGCGTCAAAAGAGCAATTAAGTCACACACAAAAAAAGAAAGACAAAAAAATGAAAAGAATCAAAAAAATAAAAAAAAAGTTAAAAAGGACCAAAAGGTCAATAGTCATTTTTTTTTAAAATGCACACACACACACACACACACACACACACACACACACACACACACACACCTAAAATAAAAATTAGGAGAAGAAGAAAAAAAACGATTAATAGAAAACAATTTAAAAATTTTAAAAAATGGTACCAACAAGAGTTCTTCGTGGAGTCTCTGGTCTGCTTGTGGTGTTTGGTTTTCCTGTGGCCTGATTGATTTCTTACATCAGTTTGTTTGAGCAGTCAATAAAATTCTCCGCTTTATCCAGGATTTTGTGATCTTCTTTCAGGCTAGTTCAGTGCGAAGGAGATCTACTTTGAGTATCACGAAAGAGAAAGATGGCTCTTTCCTCTAGTTTGGAGATGCTGTGATGAGGCTAAGTTCTGGATAGGGTTGAGGCCTTTCAGCAAACAGTAGCTTTTCCCTCAGGGTCTAGCTCCTGAGACTCCCAGACCCCAGCCTGGAGCCATTCTCAATGTTTATGTTTATTGAATTTCAATTGATTGTCTAGGCTGCTGTAGGTAGGGGAAGCCTCTGGTTCTGTTAACCCAGTGAAGATGGTCACTCCTCTGTGAGGGCAGAAATCTCTCTGTTTGGGCTAGGTGACTTTCTCCTGGGTGGGTCTGAGCTTGGAAGGTCAGGTCAGATACCTGTGACCTGCTAACTGACTCTTTTGTTTTCTTCCAAGGCCTGAGTTGGAGATAGTTGCTCAGCCTGGCCTTTCTCAGTATCAAAGATGATGTCTGGTGGGGTCGGGGGAGGGGCAGCCTTCCCTCCTCTGCTCCATGAGAAGGAGTGAGGATGTCAGGATTCTACTCAGGCAGGAGTCTTTGTTCCTGGGTATCTCTGCTCTGTGATCTGCAGGATGAATTTATCTGCTCCTTTTTAGTTCTTGTTGGTGTTGAGTAGAATCCACTCACCCACTGCATATGGCGACTTTGTCCTGGACTCTCTGTTGTAGATATGGTGGCTATGGGTGCCACAGATGCTGCCACAACCGTGGCTCCTGGCAAGTGCTAGGATCTGTCTTCTTGCCTGGATCTTCCCTCTCTAGTCAAACTCTGTGTACAGTGATGGCACACTTGGTGTGATTATCTAGTCTAGTACTGTTCACTGGAACACTAAAACTGCTTTGTATGTGAGAACTTGTTTAGCCTCCAGGTTCTCCTCTACCATCTTCCTCCGACATCCATGAAAATCTTTATATTTTATGTTGATTGGTTATTATACAACAAATACCTTCAAATATACATGTAGTGTCTAAAGATAGCCATATTAATATTCTCATATAGTTCTTATTTATCTGTTATGCACTTTCAGTATTATGATATTTCTCTCTCTCTTATACTCTCTCTCATTTCTTCACTTTCTCTTTCATGCTTCATGTCTGCTACTTAGAATTTCTGGTGGTCTACTATCATCATTCAGGATCCACTGGTTTGTGGGAACATGAGAGGGATAAGCAGTTACCTTGCCTTATTTAAGAGTTACAACTGTAATGTGATATTATTATTTGCCATTCTAAATGGTAAAACAACAGATCTAGGAATTCCTTTTCACTTTTATTACTATTATAAATTTTATCTCATAGGAATAATTGGGATGGATAAGATACTTTTAACCTGTGACCTAAAAGTACTTTTCCTTTTACAAACAACCTTTTTCTTTTTTTTTTTTTTAAATTTTATTTTATTTTATTTGAGCACATACTGTACAGAGGGGTTACAATTACATAGGCAGGATAATGCATACATTTCTTACCAAGCATTGCAGCCTCCTCCTTTGTTTACCCTTCACCTCCCTTCCCAGCCTCCCCCCTCCCTCCCACCCAATAATACCCCCCCCACCGACATTGTAAAGCTGGTTTTGACATGACATTTTGTACTTCTCATTGTCCCCCACAGTGTAACCCCCGCTTTCACTATATTTGATGTCAGTATAACATGTGGAGGAGATGGGGACAAACAAGTCGTTTAAGGATTCAGGTGGACCTGTTGCAAACAAACTTTTTCTTTGACTATCAGTGAGTAACTACATGTAATGAAAACAAAGCTATCCTATGGAAAGTACTCTGCAGTTGTTCACAGGGATGAAAAACAAGGTAATGGGGAAGTGAGTACAAAGGATACCCATCAGTTCTGGGAAGATGGCAGAGGAGAAGCTGGAATCTAAACAAGCTTTCGCATAGAAAGCAGTTTTAGAGATCCAGTGAATAGTCCTAAGCCAGAAAACCACACCAAGTGTGCCATCACAGGACAGAGAGTCAGGCCAGAGAGGGAAAATCCAGGCAAGGAGACAGATCTGAGCTCTAGCCAGCAGCCACCACGCAGGCAGCTGTGGCGGTGGCGAAGAGCGCAGGAGCCATACCTGAGCCACAGAGAGTCAGGGATGAAGAAGCCAGACGCAGTAGGTGAGCAGATTCTACTCAACACCAGCAAGAACCGACAAGGAGAGGACATCTTCATCCTGCAGTTCGCAGACCAGAGATGACCCAGGAACCAAGACTCGGCTTGAGTAGAAGCCTGACATCCTCACTCCTTCTCAGGGAGCAGAGGAGGGAAGGCCACCCCTCCCCCCGCCAGTACCGGAGATCTCCATCTTGGATACCGACAAAGCTCGGAGGAGCTGCTAGCTCCAACTCAAGCCTTGGAATAAAACGAGTCATTTAGCAGGTCACAAGAACTTAATGGCGGTGTGACCTGCCAGACTCAGCTCCACCCAGGGAAAAGTCACCCAGCTCCGGCACCAGCCCTAGGAGTGGGTTTCTTCACTGGGTAATCAGAGCCAGAGGCTGCCCCTCCCTCTAGCAGCATCAACAATCAATGGAAATTCAGTAAACAGAAACCCTGAGAATAGCTCCAGGCTGGGCTCTGTGAGTTTTTCACAAACTAGCCCCAGGGAAAAGCTACTGTTTGTTGAAAGGCCTCAACTATCTCCAGAACCTAGCCTCATCACTGCATGCCCCTCTTTTGTGATTCTCAAAGCAGATCAGCCTCCCATTGAATTAGCCTGGGAGGAGGATCGCCGAATCCTGGGTAGAGCAGAGCATTTTTCTGCCTTTTCAAACAAACTGACTTAAGAAACCAACCAAGCCACAGGACCACAATCAGACCAGAGACTCCAACAAGAGGCTGGTTACGGACATAAGGGAGATACAGGATTTTTCCCACCCCTCCCAAAAATTCAAAGAACATCTTCTTCTTCTTCTTCTTCTTCTTCTTCTTCTTCTTCTTCTTCTTCTTCTTCTTCTTCTTCTTCTTCTTCTTCTTCTTCTTCTTCTTCTTCTTCTTCTTCTTCTTCTTCTTCTTCTTCTTCTTCTTCTTCTTCTGGTACCTTATATAAAAAAGAAATTTTTTTCTATTCTAAAACATTATTTAATCTTTAATTTTTGACTTTTTTGAAAAAAAAATTGTTGTCCAGTAACTTTTTTTTTCCCTCTTATAATTTTTATTTTAGGGATACGTGAGTGTGCGTTTTTCTTTCTTTTTTTGTTTTCTTTCTCTTTTTTCTTTTTAAATTATCTTTTTGTTTTTTGTTTAGCTCTACTGAACTTCTGATCTTTTTTTCCTCCTTTATTATCCTTTTCACCTTTACCTCTCTTTCGTTCTTCTTTATGTGACTTAACTCTTGTCCTGCACTCCTCAGATGAACCCATAGTTGAATATTAGACCCTATCCCCCATTGTGTACACACTTAATCCACAAATTTATTGCTCAATTCAAAACCTCTGAGACTTAAATTCCTTAATAGCAGTACTATCTCTTTATACCTATATAATATTTTAAGCTTTTTTATTCTTAAGTTTTTCACATCTCCTCTATACCCCTCCCCTTCTGTCAATATATTCACGTTCTTCTCCAAATAGATTGTATTTATCTCCATAATATTGTTAATTTTTACTTTTCAATTTTTTCTGGCTTCTTTTCTTTTCCCTTTCCCTTTCTTCTTTTTTTCTCTCTCTCTACTTTCATACTACCCAACCTATTTCCTGCTTTAAGATTAGGACTTAATTAACTCTCCCTGAGCCTCCCCACACCAATCTATTCCTATTTTTTACTCACATCTCTCCCTAACCCTAATAATTTCTGGTTTTCCAAAGTCTTGTTTGCGGTTCAAAGCCAATTAATATATAGTTGTTTGATGTTGAATAGATGTATCTGTTGAATTAGATCGTATCTGTAGACTATTGACCATACAAATGCAAACTTTGATTGATGGTTGCCTTAAGATAGTGTACGAGCACAAAACTGATGTTATTTTCATCTCAAATGGGCAGAGTAAGCAGGAAAAACACAAGAAAAACGGCAAATCCGGGTATCTTGATAATCAGGGCACAGAACAGATAATGAATAATCCAGAGGAGAGTTCCCAAATAGCTCTACAAACACTGCTGGCAAACATGATAAATGAAAAGATTGAAAGCATACAAAGGACTCTGTATGAGCGTGATAGGGAGAGAGAGGAGGCAATCCAAAAGTTTATACAGGAATATCATAAGCGTGAGGAAACTAGTCAATAACTGATACAGGACTTGCACCAGCAGCTTGAGAATACAAAAAGAGAAAGGCAGGAATGGCGTGAGCAGGCTGAGAACACTCAAAGAGAACAACAGGAATCCCACGAATGGGAGGAAGCTAATCAAAGAGTAATACAGGAATTGAGAGAGCAGGAAGAGAATACACAAAGATCACTAAAGGCATTCATGGAATCCATTAACAAAGAGCTGAAGGAAGTCAGGGAGACCACAAAGGGAATGATGAATAGAAGCCAACAGAAGGAATGGGAGTCCAAGGAAACCATAACCAATCAACTAAGTGATTTGAGAATAAACACTGAACACCAAATTAAGGAAGTAAATAAGTTCATACAAGATCTAAAACAAAGCTTCAACAAAGAATTTGAAGCCATCAAAGCCAACCAATTAGAAGGAAAAGAAATAAAAAAACTACAAATAGAATGTCTTGACAGCAGGTTAGACCATGCAGAAGATCGAATCTCAGGGATTGAAGACAGCCTAGATATTATAGATAAAGAACATACAACCATCCAAGACAAGTCCAAGAAATATGATAGATCTATCCAACACTTGGAAGACACCATCAGAAGGCCTAATCTAAGGATAATGGGTGTAGAGGAGCACCTAGAAACAGAAGTTAATGGTCTAGGAAATTTGTTTAACAGGATCCTAGCAGAGAACATCCCAAACATGCAAAAAGATAGGCCTACTTAGATACAAGAAGCTTTTAGAACCCCAAATAGACCAGACCAGAATAGGACTTCCCACAGTCAAATTATAATCCACGTAGGATAAACTCAGACCAAGGAAAAGATCCTTAAAGCTGGGAAGGAGAAAAGATTAATCACCTATAAAGGGAAACCAATTAGAATCAACTCAGATTTCTCAAGAGAGACAATCAAAGCAAGAAGAACCTGGAATGATGTATGCCATGACCTAAAAACAAACAACTATCACCCAAGAATATTGCAACCAGCTAAACTCTCCTTCATAACTGAAGGCCAAATAAAAATCTTCCATGGCAAAGAAAAATTGAAACAATACATCTCCACCAAACCAGCCCTACAAAAGATTCTTAAAGATGTCCTACACATAGAAAATCAACAAGACCACAATAAAGGCCAAGAAATTTCACCCAAACTTAAAATCGAAGAACCATAGGAAGAACCCAGCTTTCGCAGCCCCCAAGAAGGTGAATAACATGGCAGGAACTCCCAAATACCTCTCAGTCTTATCTCTTAACGTTAACGGAATGAACTCTCCAATTAAGCGACATAGACTGTCTTGTTGGATTAAAAAACAAGATCCTTCTATGTGCTGCCTTCAGGAGACACATCTTGCCCTTAAAAACAAACACATTTTCAATGTTAAGGGCTGTAACAAAATCTACCAAGCAAACGGCCCCCATAAACAGGCGGGAGTTGCAATCCTAATATCATATAAAATAGACTTCATATTAAAATTCGTGAGAACAGATAAAGAAGGTCGCTACATACAAATTAAGGGATCTCTCCTTCAGGAGGATATTACAATTCTAAATATCTACTCGCCAAACAATGGAGCACTCAAATTTATCCAAGAAACACTACTTTCCCTCAAATCATATATAGATCCAAAGACATTAATTGTTGGGGATTTTAACACACCACTCTCCCCACTAGATAGATCAGCTCCGCAAAAATTCAACAGAGAAACCGCAGATCCAAACAGCTGCATAGATCAACAGGATTTAACAGACATTTACCGAACATTTCACCCAGCAGCATCAGAATACACGTTTTTCTCAGCAGCACATGGAACATTTTCTAAAATAGACCACATTTTAGGCCACAAAGCAAACTTGTCTAAATTCAGAAACATTGAAATTATACCTTGCATTCTCTCTGACCACAACGGAATAAAATTAGAACTCAACATCAAAAGCCACCAAAGAAAGTCCGGTATCACATGGAGGCTGAACAACACACTGCTGAATCATGAGTGGGTCATGGAAGAGATTAGAAAGGAAATTCAAATGTTCATGGTATTCAACACAAATGAACACACAAATTACCAGCTTCTCTGGGATACAGCAAAGGGAGTACTCAGAGGCAAGTTTATAGCTCTGAGCAACTACATCAACATATTGGAGAGATCTGAAACTAACAATTTAATGACACATCTAAACCTCCTTGAAAAAGACCAGCAAGATAAACCCCAATCCAGTAGACAGAAAGAAATAATTTAAATTATATCAGAATTAAATGAATTACAATCCAAAAAAAACTATAGAAAGAATCGACAAAACAAACAGTTGGTTCTTCGAAAAAATTAACAAAATTTCCAGACCCTTAGAAAATCTTATCAGAAAAAGAAGAGAACACACCCAAATAAATAAACTCAGAGACGAAAATGGAAACATCACCACGGAAACAACCAAGATTCAAAACATTATAAGCGAATACTTCTCAAAACTTTATGCTAATAAGTTTGAGAACATGACAAAAATGGACCTTTTCCTAGCAAATATTGACATGCCAAAACTAAACTAAGATGAATTAAACCAGATTAGCAGGCCCATATCAAGCATTGAAATAGAAAGAGCAATAAGAGACATACCAGCTAAGAAAAGTCCAGGACCAGATGGTTTTACAGCGGAATTTTACAAGGCTTTCAAACCAGAGCTCACACCAATACTCCTCCAACTCTTCAATGAAATTGAAAGAGAAAGTTCACTACCGAACACATTCTATGAAGCTATCATAACCCTCATCCCAAAACCAGGCAGGTACTCAACAAAGAAAGAGAACTATAGACCCATTTCTTTGTTGAGCATTGATGCAAAACTTCTCAACAAAATTTTGGCCAATCGACTTCAACAATTCATCCAAAAAATCATACACCATGATCAAACAGGATTCATTTCTGGGATGCAAAGGTGATTCAATATACCCAAATCAATTAATATTATTCATCACATCAACAGAAGCAAGAATAAGAACCACATGGTTATCTCAATAGATGCAGAAAAAGCATTCGAGAAGATCCAACACCCATTTATGATGAAGGTTTTAGAAAAATTAGGAATCCATGGAACATTCCTCAATACAATAAAGGCTGTATATGACAAACCTACAGCCAGCATTATACGCAATGGTGAAAAACTAAAGCCATTTCCTCTTAACTCAGGAACAAGACGGGGATGTCCACTGTCTCCACTTCTCTTCAATCTCGTATGAGAATGCCTAGCAACAGCAATAAGAAAAGATGCAGACATAAAGGGGATCCAAATAGGGAAAGAAGAAATAAAACTCTCTCTCTTTGCAGACGACATGATCTAGTATTTAAAGAATCCCATAGATTCCACTCCCAAATTACTCAAGCTGATTCAAAACATTGGCAAAGTAGCAGGGTATAAAATTAACCCCCCAAAATCAATGATCTTTCTATATGCCAACAATGAGAAAAGTGTGGGTGAAATTAGGAAAGCAACTCCATTTGTAATAGCCCCACAAAAAATAAAATACCTAGGAATTAACTTAACGAAAGAAGTGAAGGACCTCTATGATGAAAACTTTAAAATCTTGAACAAGGAAATCAAAACAGAACTTAGAAAATGGCAAAACCTCTCATGCTCCTGGATTGAAAGATTAACATCGTGAAAATGGCAATACTTCCCAATGCTATCTACAAATTCAACGCGATACCTATCAAAATTCCAACCTCATTCTTCAAGGAAATAGAAGAGGCAATCCAAAAATTCATATGGAATAATAAAAGACCCCGAGTATCAAAAACGCTCCTCAACAGAAAGAACACTGCTGGAGGAATATCAATACCAAATTTCAAACTCGACTATAAAGCCATAGTAATCAAAACACCTTGATACTGGCATAAGAACAGACTTCAGGACCAATGGAATAGAATTGAAAACCCAGAAATGAATCTACATACCTATAGCCATCTAATCTTCGATAATGGAGCTAAAACAATAGAATGGAAGAAAGACAGCCTTTTCAGTAAATGGTGGTGGCAAAATTGGTTAACTACTTATAGAAAACTAAAGCTAGATCGTTATATATCACCCTGCACCAGAATAAACTCCAAATGGATCAAAGAACTCGAAGACAAAGCAGACATTCTGAAAACATTACAGGATGGAAACGGAGAAATCCTAGGACTCCTTGGCGCAAGCCGAAATTTTCTGAATATAGACCCGGAAACACAACAAATCAAAGAAAGGTTGGACAAATGGGATTGCATGAAGTTGCAGAGCTTCTGCATGGCAAAGGACATGGCTAGCAAGATCAATAGAAAGCTCACGGATTGGGAGAAGATCTTCACTAGCCATACAACAGACAAGACTCTGATATCTAAAATATATTTGGAACTCAAAAAATTAAATCCCCCAACCACAAATCCTCAAAAAAACAACTGCCCAATAAATAAGTGGGCTAAAGACTTAAAGAGAAACTTCTCTTAAGAAGAAAGAAGGATGGCCAATAGACATATGAAGAAATGCTCAACATCCCTATCCATAAAAGAAATGCAAATCGGGGCTGGGAAGTTGGCTCAGTGGTAGAGCACTTGCCTTGCATGCCTGAGGCCCTGGGTTCGATTCCTCAGCACCACATAAGCAAAAAGAAAAAAGCCAGAAGTGGCTCTTTGGCTCAAGTGGTAGAGCGCTAGCCTTGAGCTGAAGAGCTGAGGGACAGCGCCCAGGCCCAGAGTTCAGCCCCACAACCGGACCAAAAAAAAAAAAAAAAAAAAGAAATGCAAATCAAAACAACATTGAGATACCACCTCACTCCAGTTAGAATGGCAAAAATCAAGAAATCTAATAACAATAGATGCTGGAGGGGATGAGGACAGAAGGGAACCTTATTTAATTGTTGGTGGGAATGTAAACTTGTTCAACCACTTTGGAAAGCAGTGTGGAGGTTCTTCAAAAGACTTCACATAGAGCTCCCCTATGACCCAGCAATCCCACTTTTGGGCATTTACCCAAATGTTTACAAACAAGACCTCACTAAAGCTACCAGCACAACTATGTTTATTGCAGCATTATTTACCATAGCTAAGATATGAAACCAACCCAGATGCCCCTCAGTAGATGAATGGATCAAGAAAATGTGTATATGTACACAATGGAATTCTATGCCTCCATCAGAAAGAATGACATTGCCCCATTTGTTAGGAAATGGAAAAACTTGGAATAATTATATTAAGTGAAGTAAGCCAGGCCCAAAGAAACATAGGTCCCATTATTTCCCTTATTTGCACTATCTAGTATATGTAGGAGTCAAGCGGATAAGGTCAGATAATGTGATGTTAGGAAAATGAACCCTTAGATATGTATTTTAATGTTTTTTTTCTTTCATGCATGTGTTTCTAACGCATTTATAAGATTATTTCTTTGTAGCTTTGTATGTCCCTCCCCCACTATATAACCCCTGCTTTCACTATATTTGATGTCAGTATAACTTGTGGAGGACATGGGGAAAAACAAGTCGTTTAAAGATACAGGTGGACCTGTAGCAACAATGAGAAGTACAAGTTGTCATGTTGAATACGAGCTTTACATCGTTGGTGCTTGAGAGGGGGAGAAGGGGGGGAGGGGGGCAGGATTTGGTGGGGGGGTGGAGGGGAGGCTGGGAAGGGACATGAAGGGTAAAGAAAGGAGGACCCTGCGATGCTTGATAAGAAATGTACGCATTATCCTGCCCATGTAATTGTAACCCCTCTGTACAGTATGTTCACAAAAATAAAATAAAATAAAATGAAAAAAAAAGGATACCCATCATAGAGCACAGATCCTCAGAGCAGTTTATCATGTACACTTTGTGAGAATGACAATGTGTTAGGAACTATAGATTAAATCACTGAATACTTGATATATATATGCAAATATATTTATATATTTACATTTTTATATATGCATATATGTATGTGCCCTTATATATGTACACATGTATGTTACTATACTCACAAATACACACATACATATACCCATGTATACATGTACAGATGGAGAAAGACACATAGATACAGTCAACACAAGTTTCACTAGTTGTTGAATATGCCTTAGACGGAATGTTTGGAATCAAATATGTTGAAGATGTATTTGTCTCTAAGAGTTCTTTTACCACTCCTCTTATCTCTTAAAACTGGTACGTTTTAAGACATGAGATTCGACTTGCAAAATGCGGTACAAGTGATAGTAAGTCATTCGGAAATCTCAGTAAGTAAAGGTCATATGTTGTCTCCCTGCTCCCTATGGAATGCTTGCTCTTGTAGACACTCCCAACAACCAAAGTAGCAGGAAAATATCCTATCAGAGTATATACTATCAGAGGGGGGTTGGAGGGAGGATTTGGGTGATGTTAAGGGAAGGGATGTTAGGGGAAAAACAAAGGATTGAGCAACAATGCTCAATAAGAAATATACTCAATACCTTCCTTATGTAACTGTAACCCCTGTGTACAGTGGCTTTACAATAAAAATATATATTAAAAAGATACAAGGAAAACTTCTGTACTTATGGGAAGTTGTATTTATCACTCAATATCAGTAAAGTATTGGTTTTAGGACCACAGGTATATTAAAATTTTGGATCCTCAAACTTTTTACTTGAACACAGTATATTATTTACATTAGAATGTGTCCACATCCTAATTCAGTGTAATTGCTATGAAACATTTTACTACATTTTATGTTTGTAATGGAAAATAAAAGTATTTGCACTATCAACAGATACAATTTTTTTCAATTTTTTTTTGTCTTTTTGTCTGCATTTTGTGGATGGAATTGGGAGAGCAATTTTGAAAAGCTCAAATTTCATCACCAAGAGCTGTCTGCAAAATGTAAAAGGATCTAATACAGTATCTTAAATAATATGGAACTCCAAGGAGAAGTACTTGAATTGAGACATTATCAGAAAGTCTAACCACGCAAGGACTTTTTAGAAGCGCAGCATCTATATTTCTAATGGAGAGCTTTCATAACACTTTATGAAACACAAGTCAGAACCTCATTGAAGTGTAGATTGTTTTCCCTCACCTTTCTGTCAAGCTCAGTCATTATCAATCAATTTATAGATAATCTTGAATAATCCTCTAATAACAAAATGTAGATGGAATGGTCATATGCAGAAAACCTGGGAAGGCAAACTTTTTCCAGTTAAGACAATCTGTATTCTGTGCTCCAGAAGAGAGAAAACTAGGTAAGCATCCATTTACAAACTTCTGAATAGTTCTGATTCTGCCCACATCAGTTATCTATCCATACCTGTGATGGAGTGAGAGGATTTTAAAAGAATTTAGTGATCTAAAATTTAAATTTAAATGTGGAATGAAATTAGTTCCAATACATTACATTAAGTTATTTAGAAACAAGTCAAAAACTCAAAGGTCTATAAGATTTTTTAAATTGGAAGTGTAGGGATATTGGAATTTGGCTCTCTATATTTTAAGCAATTAGCAAGAAGAATTGGCAAAACACAATTTACATTCAGAGCAGACTTGTCACACTAATTTTTGTATACTGAAAGGAGCACAAACCTCAACAATATGTCAATGCTATCCTCTTATTTATCTCTAAAGGTTTATGCATCTGGTCTATTAACATTAAAATTTCAAAAAAATTAATTTTTAGCTAATTGTCCAAAGGGGTTTTGCTTCATCATGTCAGTGTTGAATAGAGTATATGTGCTTTTCAATGTACATGCATGAGGATCATTGTCAAACTTTCCATTTTTCCTTCTTCCCTTACCCCAAACCCACATATCCCTTCAAGTTTCCTACTTATATTCTCACTTATATATATTGAATTATATGACTGTATTAGTCCACCATTCCCTCTCCATTCTTCTGCCCTACTCCCTTTATGCCCAGATCTCCCTTTTAAGACTGATTTCAACTTCATGGGATTTGTTAAATATCTCTGCCATTGGTATGTGGCTTTGGGCTTGCCATATCCTCTCTTCCATGTTTGACCTACATAAATGAGGATATTTCTACATTTTTCTAATCTCTGAATATCTGAGTTAGGTCATTAATCTGGGTATCCTTTTCATTTTTTAAATTTCAAATATAGTATAAACTTTGTTTGACTAGTCATTTTCTAAAAATGAGTGATATTCATGAACACTAATATTTTGGTACCAAATTGAGACTGTATTAACCTTGATGATAATAGTAACCAATCTATTTTAAGTAGATTGAGATGCAACTGAAGTATTTTCATTATCTTTATTTCTTAGTGATCATTTTTTAATGATTAAATAAGACTTTTCCATCCAGTTTAGGTTAAGAGCGTTAAGTAATGTACTAGATGGTAAGTAAATCCGAAAATGTTTTAGGCTACAGGGGTTCAGGAAAAGGTAGGATCAATGGATACTACAGTATTTTTACTGATAAGAGAATTTGAGGGCAAGTTATTTTATAATGGTTCATGTTAGGGAACAAGATAACTTCAGAGGAAGAGTCAGAAAATTTGTGGGAATCAGGACAATCTGAAACTCATTTCCAGAGTGCAAACTGATTAAAACTAGACTATTTTTCATAAACATTACAATTGGACTATCATTAGGGTGAAAGTTAGGTTTCAGTTGCAGCTGTGGTTAGTGTTAGCATTAGGGCAATGGTAAGTTTAGGGTCAAACTGAAACTATCTTTGAATAAAAAGTCATGTTAGAATTAGGATGAATGTGAAATATGAAACTGCTAATTATATTAAGATTAGGATATGATTAGTGTGAGGGTTAGCCTCAATATTCCAGTTAAGGTTAGGTTTACAAAAATGGCAAGATAATGAATAAAACTACAAACTATTTTTAGAGAGATTAGTTGAATCAAAGTTAGGATGAATAAATCTAATGTATTTGTATGGCTTTTAAAATCCATAGGCTATTAGTACTATGGTTAGGGTTACTGTTCTAGTTCAGGTTAGACTTAGGGTTAGAGAAGGGTAAGCTTTAAGGTAAAACTGAGTTTTCTGTTAACATTTTCAAGTAAAATAAGTGTGAAATTTAACAAAAACTACAGAGTTTTCCTAATTTTCCTATTCAGGGTACAATAGGGTTAAATTTAGAGTTAGGTTTCTAGTAAGGTTTAGATATATAGTTAGGGTTAGGAACTAGAGTATAATTTAAGTAAACCTGCAACTTCTTTTTGGAGATATAGGAGTTCAGTAAAAGTTAAGATCAGTGGACACTATGATAGTTTTCATGATATGAAGATTTGAGGTTAATATTCATAATAGGGAACGATTTCAGAATCCAAGTAAGGGAATCTGTAGGATTTGGCGCAAAGTGCATGAGTATCTGTTAGGATATATTTTCCATTAATTTTAGGATTGGGTTACTATTATCATCAAGGTTACTCACAGGGTTCTGACCAGGATTAGAGTTAGGATTATGGAAATGGAAGGTTGAGAACTTGAGTGACTTACTTCCTTTGTGCATGTATATGCACTATTCTAAGGCTTGAACTCAAGGCTTGGGTTCTATCCCTGAGCATTATGCTGTAGGCTAGCATTCTACCACTTGAGCCATGATTCCACTTCCAGCTTTCTTTGGCAGTGAATTGGAGATGAGAGTCTCACAGATTTTCCTATCCAAGCTGACATTGAACTGAGATCCCCAGATCTCTGCCTTCTGATTAAAGGTAGGATTAAACTCATGAGCTACAAGTGCCATGGAAAGTGCCTGACTTTTATTGATTGTTTTTACTTTGGTTCAAGATCAACATTGAATTCAATATCTGAAAGCATTGCTCACTAGGTAACAAGCTGCCACTTGAACCATATCTCCAAAAATGGTTATCTTAAATAGCTGGAAATCATTAAATTTTCTTCAGATGATATGTATCATTAGTGTTGTTCTAAAAATTATCCTAACCAAAACAGATTTATAGACCCTAGAGGTGATCTGAGCAGATTCTCATGGTTGGTCTCTAATTGCATAATATTTTAGGGACATGATTTTTTAATTACTATTTTAAGTAGCAAAGGAGTTATTAAACAAAGCAGTTTCTGCGTACAATATACCTTAATCAATGCCAAACCTTTCAACATTCGCATCCTTCCTCTATGCACCTCTTCCTTCACTCTTCTTAATTTTGTAGGATATTTACTGGATTGCTCTGTGCACTTCCCCCATTTTCTCCTGGTCTTTCTTGTACCTTTTCCCCCTTCACCCCTGTTTTGACTATCCACTTACATATGATCCAGCAACTCTACTCCTAGGCATTTACCTGAAAGATTACAAACCAGGATATTGTAAATATTTCAGCACAACCATGCTTACTGAATCAGCCCAGATACCCCTCAAGAGAGAAATGATTCAAGAAAAGGTAATACATACACACACACACACACAGAGAGAGGGGGGGGGGAAATCCTATTTACCCACCATCAGAAAGAGTATTGTACTATTTGTATCTCTCATTTCTCCTTTCTTCTGCCTGGTATCCCATTGTTGTCGTACTGTCCCTGTACTGCAGTAAGTGACACATGCAAACTGATGTAAAAGATTGTCAGTGTTATCGGCTAACCATAGATTCTTAAATATGAGTTCTATGCTCATTCTCTTTGTTTATTCATGCCTTTGAGTTGTGATTGCACAGTTTCATTTGTACCATTTGCTACACAGAAAAGAGATGAACCACATATATGTATATATGCATATACGCACATACATGTATATACAAACATACATGGATATATGTACACATATGGGTATATATTAAATACTTGAATATATTTTATGTTTTTGAGAACTATGGAGCTAACAAAAATCACATGTCTCCTTTGAATACATAATTTTAAAGAGAATATCACCATCTCTAATCTTTCAGTGGCCTTGAAATTAGATGTTCAAATGGGGAAAAGTTATTTAGGCTTTTTTTGTGGAAGAGAGGAGTATTACTAGGGTTCTATTCAGGTGTTCTCTGCTTGCTAGATAGGACTTGATTTGTATAGCAACAAGCAGCTCAATTACTTTTGCCATACTTCTAGTGCATTTTATTTACTTGAGGTCTTGAACTTTTTGCCCGGGTCTGATCTTAGATTGACTGAATGATCTTAGATTGCTTCTTATGTGTCCCACACAATTAGCTAAGATTACAGATGTGAACCACTATGGCCAGCTCATTTGTTGAGATGGATGTCTTGGCAGTTTTTTTCTCTGGCCTGGCCTCAGACTGTGATCCTCGTCATTTCTGCTTCCCGCGCAGCTGGGTTTACAGAGGTAGGTTACTATACTAGATGTACATGATACCTTTTTTTTTTTAAGAGGTTTTTATTGAAAAAATACAGTATAGAGGGGTTATAGTTACATGAGCAAGGTAATGAGTACATTTTCTATTAAGCCTTGCTGCCTCCTCCTTTGTTTTCCCCTATCCTTCCTTCCTTCCCACCTGTACAATTACTTCTCCATTCCCCCTTCCCTTCTTCCCCGCCTAAATTGCAAAGTTCCTTTTTCAACATAGTGTATTGTGTATCTCATTGCTATAATGGATCAGCCTGTATCCCTATTTAAACAATTTGTTTTTTCCCTTCCCCTCCCAAAGCTAAAGAATTATCTATACAAGATACAGGGCACTGACACTGAATACAGAGAAAACAGGGGTTATACCATGGGCGAAGAACATACAAAGAAACAAAAAAAAAATCACATGTTATATTATAAATCCCTATTTTGTAGTTCAATTTGCTTAACAATATCTTATCTGGTCATATGTACATACTTTTTGAACTTTTATTCTTGTCCCAGATATATACTACTTGCTGCAAATAAGGGAAACTATAGGACCTATGATTTTTTGGGTCTGAATTATTTCAGTTAATATAATTTTTTCCAAGTCTGCACTTAGAGCTCACCCAGCAATCTCACTTTTGGGCATTTACCAAATGATCAAAAACAAGAACATACTAAGCTACCAGCACAACTATGTATATTGCAGCATTATTTACAATAACTAAGATATCAAACCGACCCAGATGCACCTAAGTAGATGAATAGATATATACTTATATACATATATATGGAATTTATACATATATACCTATGTGTATATATATATACTTATATACATATATATGGAATATATACACATATAACTATGTATTTATATATACATATATATGTGCCACATTTTCTTGTATATATATGCATATACATATATACATACATATATATGTATGTATATACATACATACACTTTTATATGTATGTATACATACATATGTATATACACATATATGTATATATATATATATATATATATATATATATATGTATATATATGAATTCTATTCCTGCATTAGAAAGAATGACATAGTCCCATTTGTTAGGAATTGGAAAGATGTGAAAAAAATATAGTAAGTGAAATAAGCCAGGCCCAAATAACCATACTTGAAGTAACTAATACATGGTACCATATAATCATATAAGATACTGTTAACTGAAATGAACCCCAAGATAGGGACACAAATGATTTTTATTCCACAAGCTTCTTATCTTTATATAATCCGCCACATAAATTTGGAAGGGAGTTGTGATTCAAGTATATAGCACCACCCATTAGGGAAAAAGCTTAAGTGAGAACGTAAGGTTTAACCACAATATCAGAGTTTAAGCCACAATATCAGCACTCAAATATATTTCTTTCTTTGAGGTTTTTATTAAATTGCTCAGAAAATAGCAACATTATATTTATGTTTAACATTACTATTAAAATCATGTTATGTTTATTGATGTTATTCTTTATTTTCCTAAATTTTACTTACTCATTAATAATATCCAGTAATGAAAAGAGATGATTACTGTTTCTCAAGCTTTTATGACAGTTGAATATATGAATAAAAGATGCATACAAGGAGTTTGGACTGAAAATAGATATTTGAAGGCTCTTCACATAAATAAATGATAGTTGAAGAAGTTGTGGGCATGTATGAAATAAACTAAAGAAATTGCAAGGAAAGATATGGTATGATTCTGGAAACCACACAATTTTGGAAGAAAAAAAATGAAAAATATGTAGCTTCTGGTAAGAACTTTGTAACCCACCTGTACATTTGATTCCTTATTTCTAGTGGAAGACATTTCAGTTAATTTTATTTTACAAAGTTAAACATGATTGACATTTAATATTAACTGGCCTCTGTCTCAGGTAAGCAATTATTCTAACCAGGAGCCAGGAACTCATACCTATATTCCTAGCTACTCAGAAGGTTGAGATCTCTAGATCCTAGTTAAAAGCCAAGTTGGAGAGGAAAGCTGGTGAGTCGTTTCTGTTCAATTAACCACGAGAAAACTGGAAGTGGCACTGTGGCTCAAAGTGGCAGCACTAGCCTTGAGTAATAAACCTCAGAGACAGAACCCAGGCCCTGAGTTCAAGCTCTCTGAAATTATTCTTAAAATGTTTATCAGGATTTCTTTAACTTGTCTAGAAGAATGTTTTAAACTTAGGGATTTTTTATTTCATGTTGTCAGCATTGATTTTTAAGATGTGCAGAGAAAAATTATTTATAGTCAGAACTGGTTTGTATTGCTTTGTATTACACATTGCCTCTACACCCAGGGAACAGCTGGAATGTAGATGGCCAAATCTTGACTGTTGGTAATGAATATGGATATGTGTTTCTTTTAGCAAAGAAAAAATTTATGAATTAGTAGCCCTTATATATAACACCTTAATAGTAATTATATTATTACTAGTATTTTTTTTGTCTGTTGTGGGACTTGAACGCTAATCCTGGGCATTGTTCTTCAGTTCTTCAGCTCAAGGCTAGCAAAAGTGCCACTTCACATTTTCTGAACCTTAAGTTGTAGATAAGGGTTTCACAGATTTTCCTACCAGTGCTGGCTTTGAAAAGAGACCTTCAATCTCAGCCTCCTTAGTAGCTAGGATTACAGGTGTGAGCTACTGACACCTGGCAGTACAATTATTTTGAAAAAGAAAAAAACCCATGATGGTATCCTTAAAAAAATCACAATATGGCAAGTGTATCTGTAATGTAAGTTGTATCAAGGAACCTTCGGCAGCAATCATTTTTAGATCTCACTATGTCCTGTCCAATGCCAGATAATATTTCATTAATTTATTTTATTTTTTCCTAACAAAGTTTATTAAAAATGCACAACAGAACAATTTTGTATTGAGTATAAAGAACTCTTTAGCTCTGGGGCTTGAAATCAGGGCCTAGGCACTCTCGTTGAGCATCTTTTGCTCAAGGCTAGCACATTACCAATTGAGCCATAGCACCACTTCCAGTTTTTCTGCTTATGACACACTGAGGAATCAAATCAAGTGCTTCATGCATGATACCCTAGCACTCTACTACATTCCCAGTCATTGAGTCTTTTGTTGTTGTTGTTTTAAGATAGCATTTTGCTATGTGTCCTTCTGTTGGCCTGAAATTTAGACTGGTCCCAAGCCTACTCCTAAATCAGCCACCCAAATTCAGAGATTACAGACATTGACCATCATATTCAGCCCACGATTCCTTGTGATACTCGTTTCAGATATAGGAACAGTTATTCTGTCTTCTTTGGATTGGATGGTTTTTTCATTCATCACTGTTAATCACATTTCTTGTCCTGGATTGTTGACCCTTCTAGATCAATAGAAATATTTCAGGTTCTTTTGAGGAACCTCCATACTACTTTCCAAAGTGGTTGAACAAGTTTACACTCCCACCAACAATGATGTAAGGTTCCTTTCTGTCCACATTCCTTCCAGCATCTGTTGTTATTAGAGTTCTTGATTTTTGCCATTCTAACTGGGGTGAGCTGCTATCTCAATGTTGTTTTGATTTGCATTTCTTTTATGGCTAGGGAGGTTGAGCATTTCTTCATGTGTCTATTGGCCATCCTGCTTTCTTCTTCAGAGAAGTTTCTCTTTAAGTCATTAACCCACTTATTTATTGGGCAGTTGTTTCTTTGAGGATTTGTTGTTGGGAGATTTAATTTTTTTGAGTTCCAAGTATATTTTAGATATGAGACCCTTTTCCATTGTATGGCTAGTGAAGATCTTCTCCCAATCCATGAGCTTTCTATTGATCTTGCTAGCTATGTCCTTTGCCATGCAGAAGCTCTGCAACTTCATGCAATGCCATTTGTCCAACTTTCTTTGATTTGTTGTGTTTCCGGGTCTCTACTCAGAAAATTTCAGCCTGTGCCAAGGAGACCTAGGCTTTCTCCTATTCCATCCTGTAATGCTTTCAGAGCGTCTGCTTTGACCCCGAGGTCTTTGATCCATTTGGAGTTTATTCTGGTGCGGGGTGATATATAAGGATCTAGCTTTAGTTTTCTATAAGTAGTTAACCAATTTTGCCAGCACCATTTACTGAAGAGGCTGCCTTTCTTCCATTCTATTATTTTTGCTCCCTTATGAACGATTAGATGGCTATAGGTCTGTAGGTTCATTTCTGGGTTTTCAATTCTATTCCATTGGTCTTGAGGTCTGTTTTTGTGCCAGTACCAAGCTGTTTTGATTCCTATTGCTCTATAATAGAGTTTGAAATTTGGTATTGATATTCCTCCAGCAGTGTTCTTTCCGTTGAGGAGCGTTTTTGCTACTCGGGTTCTTTTATTGTTCCATATGAATTTTGGGATTGCCTCTTCTATTTCCTTGAAGAATGAGGTTTCAGTTTTGATAGGTATCGCGTTGAATTTGTAGATAGCCTTGGGAAGTATTGCAATTTTCACGATGTTAATCTTTCCAATCCAGGAGCATGGGAGTTTTTCCCATTTTCTAAGTTCTGTTTTGATTTCCTTTTTCAAGTTTTTAAAGTTTTCAACATAGAGGTCTTTCACATCTTTGGTTAAGTTAATTCCTCCCCTATTACCCAGCAATCCCACTTTTGGACATTTACCCAAATGTTTACAAACAAGACCATACTAAAGCTACCAGCACAACTATGTTTATTGCAGCATTATTTACCATAGCTAAGATATGGAACCAACCCAGATGCCCTTCAGTAGATGAATGGATCAAAAAAAATGTGGTATATATACACAATGGATTTCTATGCCTCCATCAGAAAGAATGACATTGCTCCATTTGTTCGGAAATGGAAAGACTTGGAAAAAATTATATTAAGTGAAGAAAGCCAAGCCCAAATAAACACAGATCCCATTATTTCCCTTATTTGCAATATCTAGTATATGTCTTTGTCAAGCAGAAAAGGTCAGATGAGGTGATGTTAGGAAAATGAACCCTAAGATATGTGTTTTAAATGTTTTTTCTTTCATGCATTTGTTTCTAACGCAATTATAAGATTATTTCTTTGTTGCTTTGTATGTCCTTCCCCCAAAATATAACCCCTGCTTTCACTGTAAAAAAAAAGAAAGAAATATTTCAGGTTCTGATCTTGAAACTGATCCTTGCCATCCAACAGCATCACATGTTTGTGAAAAGCATTAGCTGGCCTAATGAGCATAGCAGCCAGCTGGAGTTCAGCTATCTGATGGCCTTAGGGTCCAACAATGCAATCATTTCTGTGCACCTACTGAAAACTCTCACAGGTAATTTTGATTTATTCCATACAATTCTCAACCATTTGCCTTTCTCAGCTCTGCATGCTTTAAATTCTGTTAAACATTAATTACTATTTCATCATTTTCACAATTAACATATATGCCTTACTTTAAAATTCATTCAAACATGCAAAAATGTTATCGTAGTTGCTGTCCACCAGTGGCTCATGTTTTAAAACCTAGCTACTTTAGAGGTCAAAAACTGAGGATACTGGTTTAAAACAGCCCATGTGGAAAATTGTGAGATATTTCTCCCATTAAGAAACCAAAATCCAGAAGTGGAGATGTGGCTCAAGTAATAGAGTGTCAGTTTTGAGCAAAAAGACTAAGCAAGAATAATATGTCTACTTCTGACTCCATTATTTACTTATGGAACACTCACTCACACACACACACACACACACACACACACACACACACACACACACACACACACACTATACATTCTTCTAGACTCTCCTTCCTGAGCAGTACTCAATGCCATTAACATAATGCATGTTTTCTCCAAATTATTATGGTAGGGATTAAACTACATTTGTGTTATGATACTGCAATTTTTGTACTTTTTGTTTTGCAATTTTTTGTACTTAAGTAAGAAAACAGTCGTTTGTGAAGACTAACCAGAAATAATTGTGTCGGTAAATAGGTAGGTGGCAGGTAGACTGAAACTTGCAGATAATACCATTTGAAATTTTATTTCTCCAAGTTTAAATATATATATATACACATATATATGTGTTTAAAACTTGTGCCAAAATTTTATTTCCATTAACAATGATCTATTTGTTCCATTATATAAATTTAACTTATTGTATGTTTCATAGTAGATAAATATATATTGAATTTCTTTTCTTTGGAGACAAGATTCTGCAGTTTAGACCAGGCTTTCTTCAATTCCTAATTCTCAAGTTTCAGGTTTCTGAGAAGTTCAAACAGTCAAGGGAAGACTGGAGTATGAGTTATTACCTCAAGAGTATTTATGTTAGAGCTGTTGGACATTAAAAGATTAAGACTTTGGAGACAAGATGGATGTCTGTGCTATGGTTGTAATGACTATTGCTCCCTTACGCTCTCTAACAAAAAGGGATTTAATTATCATTATGTATACAAACAATACGTCATGTTAATAGTTGTAACCACAAGCTAGATTGATGCCTTAGTTTGTGGACATACCTGTAGGAACTGACCACCTCCCAACCCTGTAGTAGAATGAATATAAAGCATGTTAAACAGGATTTTGGGATCCAGAACCTGGCAAAGAGGCTATGGGTCCTCTGGTGTCTTCTTTCCTATCACTTCCTGTGATTTCTCAGATTTTTGGCCAGGTATCCCATCATCTTTGCTGTTCCATGGTTGTTGTTAGTTACAGTATTGATATTCTGAACACCTCAAAACAAACTATGGAAAAACACCTCCTTGAACAAGATTCAGAAGTGTATAGGAGCACCTCGGAAGATCCCAAACATCAGCAGTCATCCTGTGATTTTCTAGCAAGAAAGTACAATTCAGATGTATCTTTATTTTTGATAATATAAAGAGATGGATAATTGTCTTTTTGTATATTTTGTACTTGATATTGCATAAATTTTCTGAAAAATATATACATTGTGAAATAATGTTATTTTTTCCATGGGTCAGAAAACCTCGTAACTGAAGTAATGACCCTAATGTCTTATCTCAGTTGACTGAATCAGATTTAGATGAGTATGAATTGCCTAATTATGAACATTTCTCCATGAAACTCAACAACATAGAATGAAGTGTGAAGGTCAGGCCATTCTATACCTCTAAGGATTTTACATATGTTAGACTAATATACACCCACACTGCTCAGCACTAATGGCACATTGTTGTGTCATAATTGTCTTTATATCAGAAATACGCTAGAGCTTAAAGTAGAATGATGGGCTGTACATTTTCAAAGCAAGAGTGATGATCACCCCCTGCAATTACTCTCAGTGTTGAATCCTTCCTATACATTTTACTGACTTAGCTTCTATTCTGTGCTTTACCATTATCAGGGAGGGTCACACTGTATCAAGCTACAATACTGCGGCAACCTTAGCTGCCTTTGAATTTTACCTCCAATCTTGATTCCAAGGTGAACTCTGCAACTCTGATCACATGGTTAGTGGACACCCGAACTTTTCAAGCCTGGTTAAAATTTCAGCTATCATTGCTCATTGCCAGGGTTAAAGATCTCACTACTTTAGATTTGTTGTTTATCTTCTTGTATTTCCAACACTGCCTTTGAAGTTGGTTTTTGAAGTAGAGCTTTTAGTTTGCATTTGATTTATGGAGGTGTTAGTGATGCCAGTTGAACTGCATATATTATAATGTAAGTAATTTGATGTTTTCATATATGAATTTAATTTTGGCATTTGAGGAATTGAATACACATCACTCACAAAACTTTATTTATGTGTATTTGTATTGCTTTATTGTGAGCTTCCTAAAAGCCAGTCATGGGAGAACATGTCCCTAATCACATCACTTCTGTCACTGAGACAAGGTTTGAAATGTCCAGACCACTTGGCACTTCATAGTGAGAACCTTGCTACAAAGAAGGGGAGATAATAGCAAAAAGAGAAAATGAATCTTCCATCGGTTTTGTTATATGTGCTTTACACTTAGCCATTAAGACCACCATAATACTATTTTTTATGACTTCTTACCTACTCTTTTCCTGTTCTGAGCTGTTTTATTTATGGATCTCTAAGAAATCATATAAGAATCATATAAAAAATCTATATGTCATATAATAAATCATAAAAAATAGATTGTTAGGATTATATAATCCAAAAGGAATAATTTAGGCAAAACTATTTCAGTGTAAAAGCCACAGGACAGCCCTAACATTACTTTCATTTTTTCATATGAAGAAAAGACTTTTTTAAATAAAGACAAATTTTCACAGATATTAATATCAATTGGGTATATATTTCTTAATGCCTTCAGGAAGGATGCTGTGACCATGCTGATGGAAGCTGACTTCTCTGTGCAGACACCATTCCAAGCACTGCACCTGCATTAGGGTAATTAGTGCTTATGACAGTCCTTCAAGTTAGGAAATTAATTATTTTTTATTTTTTATTATTATCTTTTAGTCAGTTGTGGAACCGAAACTCTGGGTGCTGTCCCTCAGCTCTTCAGCTCAATGCTAGCACTCTACCACTAGAGCCACAGCACCACTTCCAGCTTTTTCTGTTTATGTGGTGCTGAGGAATTGAACCCATAGCCTCATGCATGCAAGGCAAGCACTCTACCACTGAGCCACCTACCCAGCCCTAAGTATTTTATTAAAAGCAGAAGTAGGCAACAAGGCCAAACAAATTTCCCAAGTACCTAAGACTGACCAGTTGTAGACCCATAATTCAAATCCAGGTTTTTACCAGGCATATCTGAGAATATTCTGACCTTTCAAGAGCTATTGAGTAGATGATCTCACATTTTCTTCCTAATTATGGTTATAACGGCAATAACATTGCTACAGAATATAAGTATTTTAAATGAAAAGGGTCTGGGTAATGACATTGTAAGTGATTTTTATTCCAAATGAAATAACAATGAACATCATTCAGTTTCCACTGTTTATTATTCCAGGAGTAATTGCTTAAGGAGAACAAATCCATGTCAAAGACTCCTGTGCTGATGAACACAGGCTTTTATCATTCAGTACCTTGAATACACAAGGAATAGTTTGTTATGGATATATAATACAAAATGAATAATTTTTGTGACTAGTTTCTTCCTTGTTGTACCAAAGAAAATTTATTCCCTATTCTAAAATATATATCAATTTAATGGATATTAGTGTTATCAGTATAAAATTGGTGTGCATAATATATGCAATATATTACATAACATAAAAATGATATATATATAAAATATATGAATAATTACTGATATTTTATAACTACTATAAAAATACATGTATAAACTGGTTTTAGTATTATACTGTGAAGGATACAAGAAATGACATCTTTATTTAAATACATATATTTGCATGTTTTAGTCACATAATTTATTTTTGTACCAGTACTGAGGCTTGAACTATGGTCTGGATGTTGTCCCTGAGCCATTTCACTCAGAGTGGCTTCATATATCTGTCCTCAGATCTTGGCCCCTAAGTAGCTGGGATTACAGACATGACTGATGTTATATTTTTTAATTCCATCCGTGACATGTTCTTACATAATTATTTTTGAATGTTCAATTATATTGCAATATTCCATTTCTAAACCAATTGAGGAACAAATTAATTATTGGGTTAAACTATATGTTACATAAAATTGTAAGGACCATACTTTGCTATCAATTTTCAAAGATATTCCTAGTTTAATTCCTGGACAGACAAGTAGAAAAATTAAATTATGAGTGCATAATGTATGTATTGTTATATTACATAACATATGAATGATATATTTGTAATATTTGCATAATTAGTGATATTCTATAATTACCATAAATAATATTTGTATAAAACTGGTTTTAATTTAATACTGTGAAAGATACAAGGAATGTCAACATCCCTATCTTGTCTCTTTTTCAGCAGTATACAAACTATGCTACAAACATATATCTTCAAGGAAGCTCACCTTTGTAATCACATATGCACCTTCAAATATTCTCCTCATCGCTATAAACATCCTCTAAGATTGGCTACACTTATTCACTAGAGTCATCCTACGACAGCAAACACTGTTATACTTTCTGGATAAAGTTGCTCCTCCTCATCTTCATCAACTTCCAGTAACTTCAGTAAAGAGCATTTTCTCCTGCTTTGCCTTAGACGATAGCATCCTTTTTTATTTCCCAGCAAAGAAATTGTGGCTTGCAGGCTTGAGCATTTGTACATTCAGAGCTTCTTTGGTTGTGAATTTTTCCTTTCCTTTCTTGGTAAGATAGCTAGAATAACAAAAAGCATTTAAGGCAATGTGTTTTAGTGTAAATGAAAACATACTGATTTGAAAATATTAGAAATATTAGTTCCTTTTTTATTGTGAAAATACTGTACAGAGGGGTTACAATTAGATGGCAAGATAATGAGTACATTTCTAATCAAGCATTGTAGCCTCCTCCTTTGTTTCCCCTTTCCATCCCTTCCCAGCCTCCTCCAGCCCCCCACCTAATGTTCCCCCCCATAAAAGATGTAAAGTTCGTTTTCGACATGACAACTTATACTTCTCATTGTTGCAACGGGTTCACCTTTATCCTTATTTAAACGACTAGTTTTTCCCCTTTCCCTCCACAAATTATACCGATATCAAATACAGTGAAAGCAGGGGATATACTGTGGGGGATGGACATACAAAGCAACAAAGAAATAATCTTATAAATGCGTTAGAAACAAATGCATGAAAGAAAAAAAAAACATTTGAATACATATCTTAGAATTCATTTTCCTAACATCACCTTATCTTACCTTTTCTGCTTGACTCATACATTTGCTAGATATTGCAAATAAGGGAAACCATGGGATGCCCCTCAGTAGATTAATGGATCAAGAAAATATGGTAATTATACACAATGAAATTCTATGCCTCCATCAGAAAGAATGGCATTGCCTCATTTATTAGGAAATGGAAAGACTTGGAAAACAATTATATTAAGTGAAGTAAGCCAAGTCCAATGAAACATAGGTCCCATGAAATATTCATTCTTTAAATTTATTTTTCATTCAAATATAATAGGGGTGGTTTTAGTGGTGCATGCCTTTAAATCTAGCTACTTAGAAGGCTGAAAACAGAGGATCATATTTTCAAGCTAGACTAGTTAAATGGACCACGACACACTTATCTTCAACTAAGAACCAAAAAGCCAAAAGTTGAGCTGTGGTTCAAATGGAAGCCTGCCAGCCTGAGCAAAAAAAAAAAAAAGTAAAAGAACCTAGGCTCTGACTTTAACTCATAGTACTAGCACACATATTTTATGTATGTATTTATGGTTCATAAAATATTCCGTGAGTTAATTTGTTGAAACCTGGTCATAGATTAAATATGAGGAGTGGAAAGTATGTAAGTCTGAAATGACTGCCAGGTATTTTGACAAGACTAGAAGAATTATCACTTAATTAAATAGTAATGAGGACTAGGTATGTATATAAAGATCGAAGCTCACTTTGGGATCTTTTTAGTTTGTTAAAATCAGTAGCTAGTTGTCAGTAGACAGGATGCTATTAAGGACTTGAATTAAAGAAAAAAACAGAGCTGGAGAGAAAAAAAAAGAAATAATTACATGTACTCAGTGATAACAACCATGAGAATGAACATTACAGAACTAACCCCTGGGATATTCAAATATGTAAAACATGACAAATGAAGAAAAACAGTAATAAGTATGTAATGCAGACTTATATGGATAGGTATTTTTAATGTTTAAGGGCTACGAAGTGAGTATGTGATGACTTAAAATTTAAGAAATTGGTAAGGTCAATTATCCCTTGGGCCAAACATAGCTAATAGTTTAGGTAAAACAGGGCCACAATATTGTGTCTTGATTTACCAAAGTAAAAACAGGTCAATATTTGGAAAATTATTTTTTGGACATGTGGTTGGAGTGACAATTACTGACGTTTGTTCAAGTGTCAGTAGAAGGATACAGTTTTAGCACAATGATAGAAATCTTTCAGGGATCTGGTAAATTTGCCCTCTGTCTTCAATTTCCTTTTTTTCTGAGAATTAAAATATCATTACTGGAAGCCAGTCCCAAATTGTGCCTTTTCCAATTTATCAGATATTGTCTATCACATGCCCAAATAATAGAGAATGGGAACAGGTCTACATTGAGCACTCACAGTAGACAGGTCTCTGGACTTTCTCAGGAAGAGCTTTCTGCCATTGTGGGATGGATAAGGCTGGATAATATACAAAACAGACATCATAGATTGAAAGTATTGTGCTAAGTTGACACCTGAGATATAGGATGTTTTAACTGCATAGTATTGTTTTTCATGAATCAGTTAATCAGATTCTTTACACAATATGATATTACTAGACTGTGGGATGCATGTTTTTTGCATTTACTTTGTATTACATATTTTGGAGTTTGGTATAAATAGTTCATCTTTTTTTTTTTTTTGATATGGATTACTCCTAGTTGTCAATAGTGAGAAAATGCCCTGGAACTTTGTAACTTGAAGTCTTGTGTTGCCATGTGTCATATCCTATTTTCCTTTTACAGAGTTGATAAAAAATTATATGTAATTTATTTTTTATTTTATTTCTTATCTATTACAGAATTTGAACTCAGAGCCTGGCCATGCTCCTGATGTCTTTTGCTCAAGGTTAGCTCTCTACAACTTCGAGCCACAGAATCAATTTTAGTTTTCAATGATTAATTGGTGATAAGTGTCCCTCGGGGACTATTCTCAACCTGGCTTTGAACTGTGATCCTCATATTCCAGCCTCCAGATTAGCAAATATTACAGGCATGAGCTACCTCAACCCGGTTATACATAATTTAAACTATAGTTTTCTGAAGTGTTTTATCCTGCACTGAATATTTTTTCTTACAAGTATTCTAATAAATATGTAATCTATTCAATTTTGAAAAGTACTGTGTACCTCCCACTTATTTGTGGCATTTCTGAAATCCAAGTTTCTCTGTGTGACAGGGTGGATACTTTTGCCTGTAACAAGTATGTTGAACATATAACATCTGGCTACTTACAGAACAAAGGATGTGAAGCTAGAGTAGCCAGATAAAGAACTTCCAGGACAATTCAATGGCAACTCATATACTCTCTCTGTAGGTGAATAGGCAGCATAGAAAAGAAATTCTTATATTTGAAAGTGATTGAGTGTGTGTGCACATAGGTGTTCACTTATTTCTCTGTTATTATAGTTTTAGATATATTTACTATTATAAAACAATATTTCAGATAGATAGATAGATAGATAGATAGATAGATAGATAGATAGATAGATAGATAGATAGATAGATAGATATGCAATAACAGTTTCCAAAATCCAGGGAACCACCTCCATGGGCATCGCTTTCCTATGTTGCTCTTTGGGTAATAAGAATGAAACTTGGAATTGTCCTGTGGTAGAGAAATCACTCAAAGATTCAAGCAATTTTCCTTTTAATATGTTGCTTGTTCCTAACTCTAAAATTAGGAAGTCTGTTAATATATATGTTATATTATAATATATTTAATATATTATATATAATGTATAATCTATTGTTTATTATAAAATATATTTCATATAATACCTGAGAATATTATATATTTATGAGGAAAAATACAAGAAACGTATCAGTCCATAGTTTCCTAGCCATGATTAGCTTCAGTAGAGTTAGAAACATTATATTTCAACAGAAAAATTCTACTGAAGTTCTGATCACCTTGAGCTAGATAAGAAGAGTTCCTGTAAAAAAAGCCTCTCCTCAATTATGAGTAAAGATATGTTTGGAAGTTTAGTTTAGTTTTTTTTGTTTTGTTTTGTTTTGTTTTGTTTGGCCAGTCATGGGGCCTGAACTCTGGGCCTGGGCGCTGACCCTCACCACTTCAGCTCAAGGTTAGTGCTCTACCACTTGAGCCATAGCTCCACTTCTGGCTTTTTCAGCTTATGTGGTGCTGAGAAATACTACCCAAGGCCTCATGCATGCAGGCAAGCATTCTACCACTGAGCCACCAACCTAGCCCAAGTTTGCAAGTTTTTGAGAAGAGGAATTTGGCATTTGCTTTGCATCCTTGATTAGTCATGAATAGATATCATTTGGCTCCAAATTTTGTCTCCTTGTAGGTTCCATAAACAGTTACACATCAGCCTCATTGCATCACATATCTTTAAGTCCTTCTTTTATTTCTTTTTATCATTATTGTTTTGTTGTTGTTGTATTTCTGATCCTGAAGCTTGAACTCATGGCCTACGCAGTGTCCCGGAGCTCAATGCTTGTGCTCTACCACTTGACCCATGTACCACTTCTGGCTTTTTCTGTATGGACATGCTTTGAATCATAATACTCAGATCTCAGCCTCCAGGGTAGCTAGGAACACAGGTGTGAGCCACCAGTGCCAAGCAAGTTCCTCTCTTTTAGATATTATTCTAAAAGCCTCCAATCCAATGTCACTCCTAAGATAGTAAATGGAACTATGCCAATAGTTTCTTCACACTCTCATCTCCTGTTATGGCTATGGTGTATCTTTTGCAAATTATATTGAAACTACTTCACTGTTCTCTTCCTAATCCATGATTCTACATGTGTTTGTAATAATTACTTAAATTTAGTGGCTATGAATCCTAAATCTCTCAATTATTAATTTCACTTAATTCTTTCAGTATGATTATTTTTCAATACAAATATGAGCTTATACTCACCTTCTTGAATTTACCCCTTGGCATGAGCAGTGCCTGGGCCTATTCTACCTCAAATGCAAGAGGTTGGCAAAAGAATAGCCTACAGTATTACTGCCTAAGAGTCAGGACAAGTAGTTGAGTGCCTAAAAGAAGAAATGCATTTCTGGCATGGGAAGGGGTGGGAGAGGCAACAGCCTAGAAAGCAACCTGGCAATCACAACATTTAACAACTTCTCCTTTGGGGAAACTGATCTCCTGCAAAGTGGCAGTGAGATAACTCACCTAATGAATTTTCATATATGAAGGAAGTTGTCATGTCTCACTACACAACTCACTTGGAGTCAAGGAGAGGGTCATACTTTTGTGTCCTCCTTAGGCCCAGTCTCATTTTATCTTCATCTTAGATTTGCCCAGACTCTATTCCTACCAGAAGGTCCCTGATGAGGAGGAATGTATGATCTCTTGGCTTTTGATTAGCCCTATGGGAACTGAGGCCACTTTTAATTTTGATCCTGTTCATTCTGACAAGGCTGTGGTGGGTGGTGGGAAAGCTCATTCTCTGAATTGTTCCCTATTACCAAATCTCTTCAAAGAAAGTCAAGGAATGACAGATTCTGCCTGAGGGAGTGAGTTTCTCCATTTCTAAAGAGGTTAATTAATATCTGATTATGAGGCCCACGTGGTGGTCCTTCCCCAGATCCTCCAAACAGGAGTGGATGTTACCTCAGACACCAGGCCATCCTCATATTTCTTCAGCTCTTTCTCATGAAACTAAAGGTCACAGGAGTTGAGTTGAGAAACAAGAAGAAATGAGAGTAGCAGAAGAATCATTGGCATGTGGAGAAATTAGAAACTCTGGGTGAAAAAAGGGCTCAGAAAATCTAGGATCACTCACATCATTTGGGAATCACATCACAAGATTAGGGAATAAAAGTAATAAGTTACTACCTAAATTAGTAACTCCACTGCTCTGACTACATTACAAGTGTTCTCTCAAAAGGTAGCTGTCCTATTTTGATGAGGAAAAAGGAGAACATTCTTTCCTCACAAAGTTCTACTAAGTATCTTCTTCCATAACCCAGGTTGTTCTTACCCTGTACTTGTCGGTTACTTTCCTTTGCTGGATTCAATCAATGACACTTGAAAATGTTATCATCTTCAGACATGTAGTTACATTTTGTTTTAATCCATTTGTTATAAAATAAAACAAATTTTGGGGAAAATATGTCTATGCTATATTTTCTTCCATGCCATATTTATTTGATGTTATTAAGTATTATTTTAATAGTTTCATATTTAAAACTTGAGGAAAATGTTTTGTTACTGTTAGCACTAATTAGTTGCACTTTTTTTCTATTTTTCCATATCTGTATATTTGTTATTAATCTTCTAACATTGTGTTTTCCCCCTACTGTTATCTTCTTAAAATTGCCTCAAATTATAAACTCTATATGATGATCTGTATGTATTCATTGATATATTTAAATTTTATCTAATATGCACATTTTATATGATATTTTCATCCTATTGTAACTGCTCTGAAATCAATATGGAAGTCCTTCATTAAAGAAAAAACACTATACCACAAAACCCAGTGAAATTAGGATTAGGTATCTATCCAAAAATATTTAGCAATGATATAGTAGAAACGTCCACTTCTCTTATATTCCAAAACATGTTTATAGCTTTGGAACATCCAGGTTGATTACACAGCTTGGTTGCTATGAACATTGCTGCCATGAACATGTATGTTCATATTGATTTACATTCTTTTTATTGGGGGGGGTGGTCCGGTCATGGGGCCTGAACTCTGGGCCTGGGCGCTGTCCCTCAGTTCTTCAGCTCAAGGCTAGCATTCTACCGCTTGAGCCACAGTGCCACTTCTGGCTTTTTTCTTTTTGCTTATGTGGTGCTGAGGAATCGAACCCAGGGCCTCATGCATGCAAGGCAAGCGCTCTACCACTGAGCCACCTTCCCAGCCCTTGATTTATATTCTTTCAGTATGGATCCAATTTGCAATAATGATCTTCAAGATATGTGTCTTTTTTGTATCGTGTAATCTTCCATCATGATCTCCATATGGGTTGCACTAGTTTGCAATGCCACACCACCAAACACAATTCCTGATTTATTTCAACCTCTCCAGGAGTTTATTTGCGTGGTGATAGCTATTCTGGTGTGTAAGATGGGATCTCAATGACTTTACTATTTATTTTCCTATGTATATCCTATGTGGATAAGAATCTCAAACATTTCATTTATTTACTAAACACGTTGGTATTTCATTATTGATCAATGTCTTTCTTTTCCTTTTGGTATTTGATCAATTTTTAAGTTTTATAATATTTGATTTTTCCCATTCAAAATACTCACTTTAGTAAAAAGATTTTTTTCATTACAGTGGTGTATTGCTTGGATATTTTGATCTTGTGAAGACTAAGAGAATTTGATATTGTTCTCTAAGTCAAATTATAAGCATGTAAAAATGAAGTGAACCTGATTAAATGAAGTCCTTTCTGCACATTTTCTCCGGTACAGATTTCTCTGATTTAAGAAATGTATATTTTATGTCATACTGGATGCCTACCTAAGTCTGTGTGTGTGGATGATTCAGTAAGAATTGCAGAATTCGCCACATAGATTTTGGAGCAAAGGCTTACAGCTGGAAACAGGACAGTGATTCAGAAGACAGCTGAGGCTGAAGCTGTGATCCCTTCTAACTGTGTTCAGCTCCCAATCTCTTGTAATACACCCCTCACTTCCCATGCGGTGGTTTCTTTTTCTATGCAAAATGTTTCTGGAGCTTCATGTTATTCTTGCCTCCTAGTATGCCAACATGAGGGGAGTGAAAGCAAACAAGGCAGATGTGGCAGAGGAATTTATTTTTTTTAATTGTGTAAATACCATACAGAGGGGTTACAATTACATGGGCAAGGTAAAAAGAGTACATATCTTATCAAGCATTGTGGCTGCCTCCTTTGATTCCCCTTCCCATCCTTTCCCAACTCCCGGCCCCCACCCCGTGGTCCCTCCTCAGACCCCCCTCCCACCAAAGTTGTAAAGTTTGTTTTTCAACATAACGCCTTGCACATCTCATTGTTGCACTGGATCCACCTGTATCCCAATTTAAATAATTTGTTTTTGTCACTTCCCCTGCACAAAGTATGCCAACATCAAGTGCAGTGAAAACATGGGGCATGCCGTGGGGGAGGGACATACAAAGCAACAAAGAAATCATCTTATAAATATGATAGAAACAATCACAAGAAAGAAAAAAATATTGAATTCTTATCTTGGGGTTCATTTCGCCTAACATCAACTTATCTGACAGTTTCTCAGACATGTACTAATTATTGAAAATAAGAGAAACCATGGGACCTATGCTTCTTTGGGCCTGGCTTACTTTGGTCGGTTTTGGGGCTTGAAATCTGGGCATGGGCACTGTCCCTCAACTCTTCAGTTCAAGGCTAGCACTATCCCACTTGAGCCACAGTGTCACTTCCAACTTTTACTGCTTATGTGGGGCTGAGGAATCGAACCTAGAGCCTCATGCTTGCAAAGCAAGCACTCTACAACTGTGCCACCTTCTCAGCCCTGGCAGAGGATTTTTATCTGAAGATCCATCACACTTGCGAGCTTCTGGCTGAAAACTCCAGAAAGACAAAAGTGAAGAAATACTTAAGAGAAAATGTAAAACAGAAAGCCACAATGTTTAACCCTGAAACCAGTTTCTAGGATAAGGAGACTCAAGAATTGGTGTCTCCTAAGGAGAAAGAGGAAATATTCAGGAAGAATGAGAAGGAAGTGGGAGGAAATAGGGAGAAAGAGACCTAGACTACCTAGAGCTGGGACCTCAATGTGAGCTTAATTTTACTGTGGGAAACCAACCCCAAGGATGCAATACCTTACAATTTTGATTACTCTCTCTCATGCTGCAAAGCCTATTCCAGATCAACTTCCACTCAGCATGGTGTCCATTCTGGGATCCAGACTGACTGCTGGAGGTTCCCAGGGGATGCAAAGAGTGAAAACCACAGTGCTAAAGCTTAGAAAAGACACATGCCATCACTTCTCACATGTCATTTGTCAAGTAAGTTCTACAACCAAGCCTGGTATCAATGGGGATGGGAATAGATATTGAGAGCATTATAATAATATCTACTATTATTATCATATAATAATCTAACATCTATTGTTTCATCAAAGGGAGAGAGATAGCATTTCTCCCTTTTTAGGAGTATGGGACAGGGCATTCTATAGAATGTTCTTCAATTGGGGGCTCTCTGAATCTTTTCTCCCAAGATTGTAGTTTCGGGAAGGAGAATGACAGTGGAAAAGTGAGTTCTCAAGCTGGGTACTGATGGGTGACACCTATATTCCGAGCCTGAGATCTGAGGATTATGATTTGAAGTCAGTCTGGGCAGGAAAATCCATTGGACTCATCTACAACTAAACAAAAAGAGCCAGAATTGGATCTGTGTCTCAAATGTTAGAGCATTAGCTATGAGTGGGTGGAGGGGACAGAATCTTGGCCCTGAATTTAAACCCAGGATTGGGGGATGGGAGGAAATGTGTTCTCAATGCATGAAATCAAGGGTGTGTGGTCAACATCACTATTGATGTTAATGTTGGGGTAGAGTTGATCAGTTTTATTCTGGAAATGATTTGTTCCACTCTTCTCTGTCCTGTATTCTTTAAAAGAAACAGCTTTGAGAAATCTATACCTAAGATGTGTGGATTGCACTGAAGAACTGGTTTCATTTTTTTCTACGTACAAAATGATACATAAGTAGTGTACAAAGAAGTTTTAATTTAATATGTCGGTTTGTGAATACATCTTGATCGATGTCATCAATTTGATCATTCTTCTCTATCTCACCCAACCCCCCCCCTCCATTTACGTGGTCACATGTTCACACATGTACATTGAATATTATGACGGGATTCTCCCACTGCACCAGTTTGGCAAAGAAATTTCTTCATTGTACAGGCAAGGAAGATGAAGCTGAGGACTACAAGCCCAAGACAGCATAGCTATTACTTTGCATCAAGATTATTTGACTTACAAAATCTTCACCAAAAGAAGCATTATAAAAAAGAACATGGCTAGGAACTACAAGCATCTATCTTTGTGCGTGTGCTGGTTTGGGGGCCTGAGTGCTGTCCCTGAGCTGCTTTGCTAAAGGTTAGCACTCTACCACTTGAGCCACAGTACCACTTCCAGCTTTATATTAGTTAATTGGAGGTAAGAATCTCATGGATTTTCTATCTTGGGCTCATTATAAACCACAATCTTCAGACCTCAGTCTCCGGAGTATCTAGGATTGCTGGTGTGAGCCACTGGCAGCTAACAAAAAATCTATTAGTTGTCCCAATTAAACATGTGGAGCAATAGGTCATTTGATACTGGTGACACTCAGATAATGATTCCTCTACTTGTTCCTTTCTGGTGTTATGACTAGTGTGATAATGCTTGCTCAGGTTTATATCACTGTGCAATCATTGCTCCATTTTGTTCAGTAAAAAGCTTTTCAGGACAGGAGAACTGTGAGAGGAGAATATGGGATGAAAATTTTATCTGTACTTCTTGTGGCCTGGCAAAAGCTTCTCAGAATGTTTGCAATCAGAAATAAGAGTCCATTTCGGCCGAATAAAATGAAAGACACACACCTGACACAGAAGCAGTGCCACAGAAGGACAAATGGGAAAACTCATCCAGGCTCAGAACGAATCAACAGTATGAGTTGTTCAGGTGCGTGAAAATTTGTGAAGATTGTCTTTCTAACAATGGAGAGATCATTAAATGCTGGACTCATATCTGTTTAGGTCTGTTTCCTCCGAATCATCTTTGATAAAGACAGAAATGAGAATGTAACAATGGAACCTAGTTATGTTTTCTGAATGAGATTTCATCTCTTTCACAAATCAAGTAAGGGTTGTAATGAATGACTTGTATTTCCTGAGAGAAATTCATGTTTGATTCCTTGTTTCTATTAATCTTATCAAGTGAATAACTTTAAATTTGTAAGCTGTTATTATAACAAATATGAAATGATTTTTTTATGTTTCTAGGAGGCACCCAGTTTCCTTTTAGATAGAAAATATTTATCTGGCTTCCAACCAAAATCTTTACATCTCAGCCTCCAGAGTACCTAGGATTCCAGGCATCAGTCACCTCTCCTAGCTGAGACGAATATTTTTGGTATAGAAAAATCACTATGATATAGAACATGAGGAATGAATAATTTAGATTAACAAGGAATATTTTGAAAACATTAACAAATCTGAAGTTATCACAAACTTGCCTGCTTCAGTGAGGAGAAAAATGAGAAAGAAGTTACAGAGGTAGAGAATTGGAGACTAAAGAGAAGTGAGTGAATAGTTCTTTGTTAGCAGAGCTACTGAATATTTCTTTTTAAGAAAATTCAGCTTGATATAGTGGTACATGTCAATAATTCTAACTACTTATGAGCTAGACTCTGGAAGGTATAGGAGGTTTGCAGTTGGTATGGTAAAAGTATAATACTGGGACTTCAATATTTAAAACACACTGGTGCCACATGGTGATAAGAGAGGCAGAAGTAGGAGGGTCATGGTTTGAGACCAGACTAGGCAGTTAATAAGAAACTATCTGAAAATCAATCTAAAGCTAAACAAAGTGCTAGGTGTATGGATCAAGAGCAATTATCCAGCAAGTTTGAGGCCCTGAGTTCAATCCCTTCTCCTGAGAAAAAGAGACAATAAAAAGGAAGAAAGATTATAATACAATTTTCAAAATATTTCCTGTGCAACTTTCTGCAACAATTTCCTTCTTCGATTGCCTTAAAATGTTTACGAAGTCACTTACACAAATGACTACCATCATTTGGGGAAATCACAGAAAAGTCTTTGCAACCAGCTTTGTAACAGAACAATTTTGTCAACAGATTTCAATGAGCAGAAAATGAGAGATAATGGGCTCATGAAATTGCACTTCATAGCTATGTGTCAGAATGTGAGGAGCTCATAAAGAGGATTTATTTTTTAAGAGAAAAGGAGTATTGAGTTGATTTATCAACTTGAAAAATTACGGTAAATTCTGTTGGTATGTGGGATACACGTTCAAGCAAGGTGTTAAGCCAATAAAATTATGGTTGAGATTTTTAAAATATTTTTATTGTTAGTGGTTGAGATTTTTATAAAAGCTGTAAGATAATTTTTTCATAGATTTTTATACAAGCTATTCAACAATTGTTGGATAAATCACAATAATGCAAATATGTGTGCTGTGTCATCTGATGGTGTTACCTATCTCATCATCTAGGGTTGGAAGAATGTTATCTTCATTTTAAAAATGCAGAAATGGAGGAACCAGGAGAGTTGGTGTGTTTCTGAAGGCTGATGTGTAAATTACTGACCCAGCCAGAGGGGTCGGTCAACAAGGGCAGGAAGAGGAACTGACCTGAATGAGAGACAAACCAGACACAAGGAAGGAGACCAAGACAGGGTTCTGATCAAGGTCTCAAACTTTATTTTTTATACACAGCAGTATATATATAGCACGCTGAACAGGGTAATTAGGATCAGCAGGTCTATAGGGTTGCTAGGTACCAAAATTGCAAAGTATATCTTGCAAAAGGTCATAGGTGGGGAATCTTCAGAAGGCGCCAAGTAATGTTATCAAAGTTGTAAGGCTTAATGACTCTTATGCAAAGTGGTGGCAGTTCTTATGCAAAGTGGTGGCTCCAAGCAATGTTGTCAAACAGGGAATCAATAGGCTCCAAGGCTTAACAGCTCTTATCGAAGGTAGTAGCTGTATTTTCTAGCAAACAGCACTTGGTTCCAGGCATCTCCTCCCTTTTTATTTAATTAAATGGGCCAATTATTTACAGGGAATGGGTGACAAGGTCTTGAACCGAGTCTTGCAGAGGTCTGGTATTATAAGGGCCTTTACCAGTGGAAGGGAGTAGAGACCCATCCCCCTAGAACGTTTTAACGATCCTTTTTGAGGGGAGAGGATTACAGATGGATCCAAGCTCTATGAAGATGTGTTTGCTTCTATGAGCCCGAATGGCGAGTTTTTGGTCGCCCTCGTCGGCGGATACCACTAGGTTCCACCCTTCCATAGGTGCCCATGGCATGTGTGTCTAGCCGATTCGGGTTTTGGCTGCCAAGAGGCCTAAGCTCTGCCGTTTGACTTGCCTGTATAGCAAGAGGCAGTGGCTCCACAAAAGTCAGTCACCCCGTTCCTGATCGGCCAAATCTAGCCTGTGGTAATGAATTTGAAGGGGTTTGGATGTCAGGGAGTCAATTTACTGTCTTACGAAATGAATTATCCTGTAAAAAATACATGATCCCACAATAACAATTAGCAGTATTGCACTAAGGGGTCCAAGCAGAGGAAGAACATAGGGGAGTATGCTGTCAGTCCCCACCATCGGGTGGATGAGTCACCTTGCCATCTTCTTTTTTCTAAGTTTTCTTGAAGTTGTCTAACTTGATCGCGAACCCTGCCACTCTGGATAACATAAAAGCAACATTCCTCTTGTAAGAAAACACAGAGACCATCCTGCCTGGCAGTAAGAAGGTCGAGGCCTCGCCTATTTTGAAGCACCACTTGTGCAAGGAGTTTAGCTGTTCTTGAATGGTCAAGACAATTCGAGTTACTGCTTGAATGTCATTAACCAATTGGTTTTGTAAGGAGTTATGAAGTGAAATGGAAGTGGCAATGCCAGCAGCAACTGCAGCCATGCCAGCGTTGACTCCCAAGCCTATGATAAAGGGAATAAATGAGGGCATTATTTTCCTGCGTGCAAACTCAGTCAAATAAATGGGAACGGGTTCTGACCTAGGAAGAATATAAATATGGGGGGAACAAAAAAACAATAATACAGGCTTTAGTCCAATTTCCTCTAAAAAAGAGATATAAGCCATCGTGGCATAAAAAGGAGGTTTTTTTTGGGGGGGGACAATATGTCTTTTCCTTCTGTAGGCCAGAAGTGTTAAAAAATCTTCAGCAATCTAAAAAGTATTTGGTTTGATTAAAGGTAATATAGTTAATGCATGCGGAATTTTCTGGTAGAACCTCCAGCAGAACCTGGGGAGAATACATATATGGGGAGGCATGGCAAGAGGTGATAACTTCTAACAATTTAGCATTGGGGGGGCCAAATACTCAGCCACATCTAAAGGTATCTCATGGGTGGGACCCATACACAGCCAGGAGCCTTGTGAAAATTCCGGGCGTGTGGTATTTAGCAGCAAAAAGGACCTCTTAAGGATGTCTAGTATTAAGGAGAAGGTCCAAGAATGCACCGGATCCAATCGGGCAACAATAGAGGAAAAAACTTGGGAGGAATTAACAACCTGTTGAATAAGAACTTCAGCGGGGGAGGCAGTAGGTTTGGGTATCCAAACCTTTTAATTTGTACGAACCCATAAGGGTCTCGCCCTCGGCCATCCACCCATATTCCTGCTGTTAATCCTGATATCCACTTGGGATTCAATGGGTCAGTAATTGTATACTTGACCGGGTTACAGCCACCTGTAAAACATTTTTTGCCCGTAGGATGCAACAACTCCAAATTAGAGCTGAGGGACCCGGAATGCTCATGTGGGAAGGACCAATAAGGGCAATACAATTGCCTGCTTGACTGGCCAGATGCTTCCAGCAAATATATTTATGATTTGTGACGTAACTCTGTTCTCAGCTGCCACAAGTTCCCCAAATATATTGAACAGTGGGTTTTCAGGCATCCAAGTATAATTCTACTTGGCTATTTTTAAAGCAGGTCTTATTCAACAGTTGTGGGAGGTCAAACTCTATTGCAAAAACTTGAAATTCCCAATGACCGGAGTCAGCTTCAATAATGGCATCTGGAGCCAGCATCAGCAGGTGGAGGATCATCAAATTTTTCAGTGGCAACAATATGTGAAACAACCAAGGGTGGATTCTCAGGGTTCTCTTTTCCCCTGGAAGATGGAGGGTTAGTTAGCCTTGTTATCAACTGGTTTAACAAGGCTTTCTGGAAGCCATCTAGCTGCGCCCTCTTTATTGTCAAATATATAGGCAGACCCGCGGCCCCAAATTAGTACGGGGTCAGGACCTTTCCATTGATGGGTTAGGGGATCTTTCCAAAAAACAAACAGTAACATAATTTTGACTTGTTTGTGGATGCCAGAGCCGATCAGCTGCAGATTTTCTGTTAATGTCCAAGCTTAGGAAATTAATAACAAACAAGGCATGATGAAGGATGTTTTCTGGAGCTCTTTTTATAGGGTAAAGGTTCCCCGTTTTTAATTTTTGAAGTGTATTTTTTAAAGTTTGGTGAGCCGGTTCAACAATGTCCTGACCTTGAGGGTTATAAGGGATCCCAGTAATATGTTTAATTTGTAACTGGTGGCAAAATTGTTGAAAGTTATTTCCAGTATATCCAGGGCCATTATTGGTCTTAATAACGTTGGGTTTTACCATAACAGTTAAGCAGGCAAGTACATGAGCAATAACATTTTTAAGGGCTTTCCCGGTGTGAAGGCTGGCAAAAATAAAGCCACTAGATGTATCAATGGTAACATGAAGATATTTAAGACTGCCAAAAGGAGGAATATGTGTAACATCCATTTGCCAAATTTCACTGGGCACCAAACCCCTAGGGTTAACACCTAAATGGGGAATATGCAAAAAGGTGACACAATTATGATATTATTTTACAATTTGCCTCGCCTGTTCTCTGGAAATATTATAAAGAAGGTGCAGTGTTTGAGCATTAAGGTGCTGTAAAGAGTGAGCCTCTTTTGCCTGAGATACAGGATCATGTTCCACCAGAAAAACAAGCTGAGTTGCTTGATCCATTACATTATTGCCTTTTGTTAAAAGTCCAGGGAGGCCTGAATGAGCACAAATATGTCCAATAAAAAAGGGGCAAAGTCTGGCTAAAATAAACTGTTGAATCAAAGAAAACAGTGGGGTGGCATTAGTGGTTGGTTTAATATAAGGAACTGTTTCTAGTAAGGGGATGGAATGAGCAATATAGTAACTATCAGTATACAGGTTAAAAGGAGCAGTAGATAGTTGAATAAACACTTGTAAAACTGCAAAAAGCTCAACCGATTGTGCCAAACGTAAGGGGACTGAAGGGAAATAGTCTGAGAATCAATGGTAAAAGCTGCTATACCATTGGAGGAACCATCAGTAAAAGCCAGGAAAGCATGAGATAAGGGTTGAGGGGAAGTTTGTGTGGTATCTTAAAAACTGATATCTTAAAAACTGGAGAAGTTTGTTAGCAGGGTAATGATTATCAAGGGTTCCTTGAAGGGAAATGGAAGACACAGCCCAATCATCATCATTTTGTATCAACCACTGAATTTGAGTGGGAGAATAAGGCAGTATTATTTTATCAGGATCTTTGCCAAACATTTTTTTTTACTATGTTCTCTTCCCATTTTGATTAATTCTGTTACCCAGAAGGTGTATGGTGTAAGGACCTTAGGAGGAGAGGCAGGCAAATGTACACAAAACAAAGGTCCCTCTTGCCAAAAAACTCCAGTGGGTGTAAAGCTGGTGGCACATATAATGTACTGAAGGGGTTTATTATAGGAAATAAAAGTAATTTGTTGATTTGTAATGGCTGTTTCTACCAATCTCAACGCTTCTAGGGCTTGGGGGTTTAATGATCGGCTGGAGGTCGGATTTGGGTCCCCTTTAAGGATATCAAATAGAGGTTTAAGTTCACCAGTAGTTAGTTTAAGGTATGGCTGGAGCCAGTTAATGTCTCTGAGAAGCCTCCGAAAATCATTTAAAGTTTGTAAATGGGCTGTTCTAAGTTGAATTTTTTGTGAAAAAATCCTTTTATAAAAAAGCTCAAAGCCCAGAAATGTATAGGGAGGAGCCAGCTGGATCTTATCTGGAGCAATTTGAAGGCCAGCGTCAGTAAGGGCTTTAGAAAGTCTTTGGGAGCAGTAAAGAAGCTGATCGGGGTCAGGGCCCGCTAAAAGTAAATCATCCATATAGTGAATTGAATATATGGAAGGCCCCTGTTGCCTAAATGGATCCACCACCTGGGCTACAAACTTTTGGCATAATGTGGGACTATTTGCCATGCCCTGGGGTAAAAACCTTCCACTGAAATCATGGCATAGGGCCTTTAAAATTAGTTACTGGTAAACTAAATACAAAATATTCACGGTCCTCAGGATGTAAAGGAATAGTAAAACAGCAATCCTTTAAATCAATAACAATCTTATGGTACCCCGTGGGAATAGCCACGGGTGTGGGAAGTCAGGGTTGAAGGGCTCCTATGGACACCATGGCCTTATTTACTTCTCTAAGATCCTGAAGTAATCTCCATTTTCCTGATTTCTTTTTAATTACAAAAATGGGAGTGTTCCACGGAGATGTGGTGGGTTCAATGTGGCCTGCAGCAAGCTGTTCCTGTACTGTAGCTGTAGTACCTGTACCTGTAGTAGCTGTAGCCAGTTTTTCAGAGGACAAAGGCCATTGATCAACCCATACAGGCTCAGTCCTTTTCCAGGATATTTTGTCTGCATGGAGTACAGGCATGTCAACGGCCCTAGGATAAATTTTTATAACCCATACGGAAAGGAATGATTTTTACCTCCACCTGAATGGGTTCTTTAGGGCCTTGAGAATGTTTTCCTAAGCCTTGTCCAGGGTGAAAGCCCTGGTTAAGCATCTGTTGAGTAACCAATTCATTTGGACTATGCATTATAAGCTTCATTTGGGATAAAATATCACGTCCCCACAAGTTAACCAGGAGGGTCTCAACCACGTACAGCTGGACTGTGCCCTTATTTTTTGCTCCACCTTCCCAGGTTAAAATTTTGGAGCTCTGTAATGGGTTAGAGGTTTGTCCATTACCTTTAAGGTGAGTCATGGAAGGGGTAAGGGGCCAGGATGGGGACCAGTCTCTTTTAGAAATAATTGTAGCATCAGCACCCATATCCATAAGGCCTTCAAATTTTTCCCCATCCAATTTTAGCTTGAAGAGAGGCCGGTCCTGAGTAATCTCCTGGACCCAGTAAGCATCTGAAGACCTAAAGCCTCTTGATCCTCTCTTTTGTGTAAGGCTAGGGTTTGTCTTATCAAGGGGAAGCAATATTAATTGAGCAATTCTTTGTCCAGGAAAAACTTTTGACTGGCCCCTGAGAAGCAGTAGCCAGTAACTTAATCTCTCCCTCATAGTCCTTGTCAATAACCCCAGGGGAAATACTAAGGCCCTGAAAAACAGCACTACCACACCCCAGAATGAGACCAAAGGTGTTTGGGGGCGGTGGGCCAAACACTCCTGTGGAAAGAATCTGATTTCCTAACTCGGAGGTCAATATTGTGTGGGAGGAGGCACAGAGGTCCAATCCTGCACTTCCTGTGGTTGCCCATATGAGGGCGCTGATGGTGCGTGAGGGGTCACTTGGGGGACGAACCTGACAGCTCCAGGGTTCTGTCCTGTTTTGATTTTGCGGCCCTGGGGCAGACCCCAGACAAAGTTTCCCTGTTTGGGTGGTAGGGGATTGCCCTGGATATTGGTTTCGGAGCGACATTCAGAGGCCCAATGTATGACCCGTTTGCACGTTGGGCATAAAGACAGAGGGGGTGGTTTTTCAGCCTTGGGGGTCGTACAGTCCTTTGAAAAATGGCCAGGCTGTTTACAATTAAAGCAGGTTTTAGGTTTTTGGCTCTGAGTAAAATCCTTAAGGGCAGCGCCGATGGCCAGGCCGATGTTGCGCGAGGCGGGATCAACATTAGAGCAAAGTCTGATAAAGTCAGTAATGGTTTTGCCACGGCGGTGGGGACGTAAAGCCGTTTGGCAAGCAGAATTGGCATTTTCAAAAGCAAGATGTTTAATAAGCTCATTATCAGTTTCTTCCTTTCCCATAAGGCACTCAGCAGCCTCTGTAAGGTGTCCAATAAACTCACTGTAAGATTCATGGGGTCCCTGTAGAACTTTGGCCAAGGAGGTAAGAGCGGACCCTTGAGAAGGGAGGTTTTTCCAGGCCCTAAGGGCAGCGTGTTGAATCTGAACAAGCAATCCTGGGGGAAATTTAGCCTGTTTTTCATTAGTATCAAATGGCTTATTGCCCATCAATTTTTCTATGGTCCAGGACTTAGAGTGACAACCAGCAGATGTGTTACAGCGAGCTATATCCTGGCACCTTTCACCATAATCAGCCTTCCATAAAAGAAAATCTCCTCGTGTTAAAGTAGCCTTGGTTAGCATGGCCCAGTCATTTACTGTAAGCCAGTCCTCGCTCAATGATTCCAAAAGAGAAATGGTAAAAGGAGCGGTAGGGCTGTACAAGGAAACAGCATTTTTTAATTCTTTAATATGTCTAAATTTAAGGTGATGGTATTTTTGAGCTTTAATAACCAGATGCTCTCCTCCTTTCTCTTCCCCATTTGAGTCATCACACTTGGGCCCTCCCTCCCGCTCTTCCTCTCTGTCATCTGCCTCAGTCTCTTGATCATCAGATTCTCCTTTTAGATTTTCCGAAATGGCTCTAATTTGAGACAGAGTGACTGGAAAAGCATGAAGGATCTTTTTCTTTTTTGTCATTAATCTTTGTAAATTTGTGTTCCTAATTTCTAGGTCCAGTTTATATAGTTGTAATAGTTGGGCCTTTTCTTTCTTGGCCTGAAGTAGGGCCCTTAAGGACTGGGCTTCCCGGGAAAGCTTAACTGTGGCTTGTCTGGTGACCTCCTCAAGATCTGTTGAAGAGGCCAAGGCAGGGGCACAGAAGGGAGGGGCTGTTTTATAGGGAGAAGGTTGCATGCCCAAGGGGTTTAGAGGGGGCCTGTCTGAGGCGTGGTATCTAGCAGCCTCCTCTTCTAAAGTGGCCTAGTCCTCCGGGGGAAGGACAGCATCATTGGGCCTTTGGGATCTGAGGTTAGAAAGAACCGTGTATATAGCTTTTGGTTTTTGTAATTGTGAATCACTGTTAGCGTCAGGCATTGGTTTGAAAACCGAGGGACAATGAGACGCGACTGAGGGGGGATAGGAGAAGGGTTTTGGGGCAAGGGAGGCCTGACTCCCTGTAAATTTAATTTTTAAAAATTCTTCACCTTCCTTAACCACTCTACATATTATATTTCTTCAATGAAATATAACTAGAAAAAATTTAGTCCCTGAAAGCAATTAATCCTGATTAAAACATTGTCATGTACTAGAAATCCTAAATGCCTGAAGCAGTTCTGGCACTATCACTTTTTATATATTCTGAATACAATCTTCTCTTTTCAAAGGCATTTGGTTGTTATTATTTTGGAATTATGGTTAATATTTATTTGACTGCTATTTTTAAAGAATGCATCACCCAATACTGGTTTTCTTTTTCTAACTTTTTTGGGTCTAATCTATTTTTGAAAGAAAGGCAGCCATTTGAATTACATGAACTGCTTATTGAAGTTGAATCAGCATGGAGAGGAAAAGAAGAAAAGTAGATGACTTTGTGGGTATATCACATTAAAAATATATCTACAAGCGATTTATCTTAAAATCGTCTATTTTTCATTATGTTTAGATTCTGATATAATTTAGTCTCTCAACTCACACATTGTTAATGCAGTCTTATTTCATGCCTCCCCAAAACAAACAACAAATTACTATTTATTTTTAAATTATCATTTATTTAAAAAACTATATTTTAAAAAATTAGTCGAGGGAAATGGTTTATTAGATATTGAGAGTCATGTTCATACTCTAAGGTGGAAGCCAGAAAGGGAAAAAAAAATTCTGTTTTTATTCTTCCTTGAGCCACTCTGATTTAATTCATCTGTTTCTGAAAGAATGAAATTCTTGATTTGAAGCCTTTTGGTTGAAATACACAATGTGTCATTCTTCCTTTATTAATAGAATTTGGAGAAAGGATGAGAATTCACACTAGAAATAGGAGAAGAGGAAAAGAGAATAAGAAATCTAGATATTTTATTCATCCTCATCACAATCACAAGATCTGGATAATGATAATAGATATTAGATACAGTGCTCTAGAGTGATTAAACCCATCTATAGAAAAGATAACCCTACAAGTGATCACATAGAGAATGCTTATTTATAAAATATTGTAATAATTTCCAACAGGAAATTTTATCTATTTGTTAAGTTCTTGGTTAGGATTTGTTAAATTCTGGTGTGCTATAGTCAACTATCATAATGGTATACAAGGATGGTAACAAACTAACATCTTAATATCACATTCCAATATTAGCTTAATTCTGCCTGTGTTATATGTATGAGGCTGAATTTGAGTTTTGCTTCAATTTCACATGCTATCTTCTTCCAGTATATAAATTGAAGGAAGACTCCCTCTGAAATATGCTATTATTATGGCTAAGGGAAAACAAGTCAGCTTTTAGACACAGACAATGAGATAGAAATCTTCACCTAGAAATAGTCTTTCTCCAATTCTGGTTCACTTTTGTAAACTGAAGAAAGTCACATAACCCATTTTGACATTGCAGGTAGAGGTAAATCTCACCTACAGAAGCTGATGCAAGACATAGAGTAATATACCAAGATATGCAACACTTGAGATAAAGAGAGCTATAATACAATCAATCATACTTGTGCTCACATGTCTCTGCAGGAAGGAAGGTATTATGTACCTTTGTTTCTAAAACTACTGAGATCTTCAAATCATGTCTTTTATGCTTGGATGTTACAGGAATTAGAGAACATTTTGATACTGAGACAGCATAAAATCTCAAAGAAAGCTGGACTAATTATTTCAATACTACCTTTTGTTCTCTAAGAAAATAAACCATTTTATAGACAATATTTTATAATTTCTTACCTAGTATCTTTTCTTTTCCAGAATTGATTTTGTTAATATATGTGACTATCCACCAGAATAAATATCTTCATTTATATGCATCTTGTGCAGACAGCAAGTCAATTAGATGTAAGTGTGAGTTCATCAGTAGCACTTTTTAAAACTGCAAAAAATCGTTTAAATAGGCATACAAGTGGACCAATTGCAACAAAGTACAAGTCGATATGTCAAAAAATGAACTTTACAACTTTGGTGGGGGAGGTAGCGAGGAGGATTGGGTTGGGGTGCGGAGGGAGGATGGGAAGGGATGGGAAGGGGAATCAAAGGAGGAGGCTACAATGCTTGATAAGAAATGTACTCATTATCTTGCCCATGTAATTGTAATCCTTCTGTAAAGTATTTTCACAATAAAAAATAATATAAAGAAGAAAAATAAATAAATAAAACTGCAAAAAATTTGTACACGAGCTAATATACATATTTTTCCATCATCACCTACCAAATCCTCCTTCTTCCTTCCTAGGAAACATACCCAATTAATAAAAAGTCATAGATATTTGGCTTTTGACCTTGAAAATGGAAGCAGAATGTTATAGATGTCTGAGATGAGCGTTAATAGTGTTTTACATAGTAATGTCACATGCAACAACCCTATGAGTCCTGCAGGTCTTAACACTACTTCCTTAGTGATGTAATAGGAATGTCAGCTTCATTGGATGTAGTATTGTTTTCCACTTCCTTTCCTACCAACTGACCTACATTATAATACATATTATGAATGTGTTCTCTTCTTTTTCTGATAAGATTTGCTAAGCGTCTGTCAATTTCGTTGATTTTTTCGAAGAACCAACTCTTTGTTGTGTTGATACTTTCTGTGTTTTTTTTTTTTAATTCTAATTCATTTAATTCTGATTTAATTTTAATTATTTGTTTCCATCTACTGGATTGGGGTTTATTTTACTGCCCTTTTACAAGGAGGCTCAGATGTCTCATTCAATTGTTGGTTTCAGATCTCTCCAATTTGTTGATGTAAGAACTGACAGCTATAAACTTGCCTCTGAGTACTGCCGTTGCTGTTTCACAGAGGAGCTGGTATTTTGTGTGCTCATTTTTGTTGAATAATATGAACACTTGAATTTCCATTCTAATCTCTTCCATTAACCAATCGTGATTCAGCAGTGTGTTTATCCGGCTCTTTGCGTTGTTACAGGACCCTCTGGTGGTTTTTAGTGTTGAGTTCTAATTTTATTCCCTTGTGTTCCGAGAGAATGCAAGGTATAAATTCAATGTATCTGAATATGGACAAGTTTGCTTTGTGGCCTAAAATGCCATCTATTTTGGAAAATGTTCCATGTGCTGCTGAGAAAACCATGTATTCTGATGTTGCTGATTGAAATATTTGGTAGGTGTGTGTTAAAGCTAATTGATTTATGCAGTTGTTTAGGTCTGCAGTTTCCCTTTTGAGTTTTTGCCGAGTTGATCTATCTAGTGGGGAAAGTGGTGTGTTAACGTCCCCTACAATTAATGTCCTTGGATCTATGTGGGATTTGAGGGAAAATAGTGTTTCTTGGATAAATTTGGGTGCTCCGTTGTTTGGCGAAAAGATATTTAGAATTGTAATATCCTCCAGAAGGAGATTTCCCTTAATTAGTGTGTAGTGACCTTCTTTATCTCTTCTCACTAGTTTTAATTTGAAGTCTATTTTATCTGATATTAGTATTGCAACTCCCACTTGATAATGGGGGCTGTTTGCTTGGTAGATTTTGTTCCAGACTTTCATATTGAAAATGTTTTTGTTTTTATGGGCAAGACATGAATCCTGAGGGCAGCAGATGGAAGGATCTTGCTTTTTAATCGAACTAGACAATCTATGTCGCTTAATTGGAGAGTTAAGTTCAGTAATGTTGAGATATAGGACTGAGAGGTATTAGAGAGTTCCTGCCATTTTATCCACCTTCTTGGGGGCTAAGGCAACAGAGTTCTTCCTATGCTTCTTGGATTCTCAGTTTGGATTTAGTTTCTTAGCCTTTATTGTGGTCTTGTTAGTTTTCTATGTGTAGGACATCTTTAAGAATCTTTTGTAGGGCTGGTTTAGTGGAGATAAATTATTTCAATTTTTCTTTGCTATGCAAGGACTTTCTTTGACCTTGGGTTAGGAAGGAGAGTTTAGCTGGGTATATTATTCTTGGTTGATATTTGTTTGTCATTAGGGCATGGCATACATCATTCCAAGATCTTCGTGCTTTAATTGTCTCTGCTGAGAAATCTGAGGTGATTCTAATTGGTTTCCCTTTATAGGTGATTGATCTTTTCTCCTTGACAGCTTTAAGGATGTTTTCCTTGGTCTGAATTGATCCTGCAAGGATTATACTGTGAGAGTGGGATGTCCTGTTTTGGCCAGGTCTATTTGTATTTTTAAAAGCTTCTTGTATCTTAATAGGTCTATCTTTTTGCATTTTGGGGAAGTTCTATGCTAGGATCCTGTTAACCAAATTTCCTAGACCATTAACTTCTATTTCTAGGTGCTCCTCAACACCCATTATCCTCAGATTAGGCCTTCTGATGTTGTCTTCCATGTGTTGAATAGATCTAGCATATTTCTTGGATTTTTCTTGAATGGTTGTATGTTCTTTCTCTATAATATCTACGCTGTCTTCACTCCCCGAGATTCAATCTACTATCAAGACTTTCAACTTTGTTATTTATTTCTTTTCCTTCTAGTCGGTTGGCTTTGATGGCTTCCAATTCTTTGTTGGAGGTTTGTTTTAGATCTTGTATTAACTTCTTTACTTCCTTAATTTAGTGTTCAGAGTTTATTCTCGTCTCTTAATTGATTGGTTATGGTTTCCTTGGACTATCATTCCTTCTGTTGGGTTCCAGTTAGCATTCCCTTTGTGGACTTCCTGACTTCTTTCAGCTCTCTATTTATGGATTCCATGGATGCCTTTAGTGATCTTTGTGTATTCTCATCCCGTTCTCTCAATTTCTGTATCACTCTTTGATTAGCTTCGTTATGTTCACTCAATTCCTGTAGTTCTTTTTGAGTGTTCTCAGCCTCCTAACACCATTCATGACTTTCTCTTTGTCTCTTCTATGCCAGCTCCCACAATTCATGTCTATCTCTTTGACTGATAGCCTGCTCACACCATTGTTTTATTTCTCTTTGAGTGTTCTCAAGCTGCTCATACAATTCCTGTATCAATCTTTGAGTAGCTTCCTCAGGCTCATGATATTCCTGTATTGACCTTTGGTATGTCTTCTCTCTCTCTCTCCCTATCACGCTCACACAAAGTCTTTGCAGGTTTTCAATCTTTTCATTTACCATGATTACTAGTAGTGTTTGTAGAGCTTTTTGGAAACTCTCCTCTGGATTATTCATTTCCTGTTCTGTCCCCTGATTACCATGAGTGGGAGTTGAGATACCCAGACTTACCATTTTTCTTGGGTTTTTCAGGTTTGTTCTGCCCATTTGGGTTGAATGTAACACCAGTTTTGCGCTAGAACACTATCTTAAGGCAAACATCAACCACAGTCTGCAGCTGCACAGTAAAAAGTCTACAATCTAGTTCAACAGACATATCTATTCAACATCAAACAACTATGTATTAGTGTGCTGCGAACTGCAAAGAAGTATTTGGCAAAGCAGACATTATTAGGTTAAGGGAGATATGTGGGTAAAAATAGGAATAGAGGGATGTGGAAATGTAGAGGGAGAGTTAACTTGACTAAATCCTAATATCAAAGTGGGCAATACGTTGGATAGAATGATAGTAGAGAGAGAGAAAAAAGAGAAAAAAGGGGCAAGAAAAAATAGAAACAAAAATTAAAAATTAAAAGTGAAACACGTATAAATTATGCAAATTAACAATGTAATATTCAGAGAAGAATGGGGATAGGATAAGAGAAGGGGAGGGATAGAATGAGATGTGAAAATCTTAAAAATAAAAATGCTTAAAATATTATATAGGTATATAGAGGTAATACTGCTATTAAGGAACTTAAGTCTAAGAGGTATTGAACTGAGTAATAAATTTCTGGATTAAGTGTGTACAAAATGGGGGATAAGGTCTAATAATCGACTATGGGTATATCTGAGGGTGAGCAGAACAGCAATTAAGTCACACAAAGAAGAACGAAAGAGAAGAAAAAGTGAAAAGAATGAGAAACAAAGAAAGAAAGAAAGAAGGAAAGAAAGAAAGAAAAAGAAAGAAAGAAAAGGATCAAAAGTCTGTAGAGCTAAACAAAAAAATGAATAAAAAGCAAAAAAAGAAAAAAATCACACACAAACACATATACCCTTAAAATGAAAAGTATAAGAGGAAGAAAAAAAGAGTTAATAAAAAAATTTTTAAAGATAAAAATTAAAAATTTTAAAAAGTTTAAAAAATTATAAAATGTACAAGAAAAGAATTCTTTGATATTTTTGGGGTGGATGGGTAGATCCTGTATCTCCCTTGTGTCTGTAACTGTCTCTTGTTGAGTCTCTGGTCTGCTTGTGGTGTTTGATTTTCCCGTGGCTTGGTTGGTTTCTTAAGTCAGTTTGTTTGAGCAGGCAGAAAAATGCTCTGCTTTACCCAGAATTTTGTGATCCTCCTCCCAGGCTAGTTCAACGAGAAAGAGATCTGCTTTGAGTTTCACAAAAGAGGGAGATGGTTATTTCTTCTAGTTTGGAGATGCTATGATGAGGCTAGTTTCTGGTGGGGTGGAGGACTTTTAGAAAACAGTAGCTTTTCCCTGAGGGGCTAGCTTCTGAGACACTGACAGAGCCCAGCTTGGAGCCGTTCTCAGGGTTTATGTTTACTGAATGTCAATTGATTGTCAAGGTTACTATAGGGAGGGGCAGCCTCTGACTCTGTTTACCCAGTGAAGAAAGCCACTCCTGGGGCTGGTGGAGCTTGCTCAGCTGTGCTGGGTGACTTTTCGCTGAGTGTAGCTGAGCTTGGAATGTCAGGATAGGTTCCTGTGACCTGCTAAATGACTCTTGTTTTCTTTCAAAGCCTGAGTTGGAGCTAGCTGCTCAGTCAGGCCTTTGTCAGTATCAAAGATGGAGATCTCTGGTATTGGGGTGGAGAGGGGTGGTCTTATTCCTCTGCTCTCTGAGAAGGAGGGAGGATGTCAGGCTTCTACTCATGCCAGAGTCTTGGTTCTTGGGTCATCTCTGGTCTTCAATCTGCAGGATGAAGATGTCTGCTCCTTATCAGTTCTTGCTGGTGTTGAGTAGAATCCACTCACCTGCTGCATTTGGCGTCGTTGTCCTGGACTCTCTGTGTTGCAGGTATGGTGGCTACGGCTGCCGCGTGTGGCTGCTGACAAGTGCGCAAATCTGTTTCCTTGCCTGGATTTTCCCTCTTTGGCCTAACTCTCTGTACTGGGATGGCACACTTGGTGTGATTCTCTGGCTTAGGACTGTTCACTGGAGCACTAATACTGCTTTCTATGCGAGAGCTTGTTTAGCCTCCAGCTTCTCCTCTGCCATCTTCCCGGAACTCCTGTATTTATTTTTATTTTGTCAAGCCCTGAGCTTGAACTTAGATAGTGGCAGTTCTGCCCCAGGTTTGATCACTCTAGGCAGGGGTGCAGCCACTGGACCCACAGCCAAACCTGGGTTCCTGGGTCCATTGGGACCAGCCATTGGGCTGACAGGAAAAAAAATTTAATGCAAAACAGAAAAAACACTAGCAATTTGCAGATGGCTGCCAATTTTACATTTTTTTCTTTGCTAGGTGACCATCCTGGGTCTGAATGACATGGTTGAAAAATGTTGGTAACCTGGCATTGCTGAAAGCTGGCAGGTTACCAGGGAAGCCATAGGCCAACACAGCAACATAGGCCCTGTGTTTGAAGCCTGGTCCTGACCCCTAAGAGATCCAAAGAGTCTCCTTCATAGTCATAGGAATACCGATGGAAGATTATGAATGGCAAGGTTGAATTAGTTATTTCTGAATACTACTATACAATTAGAGTGATTTTAGGAGGCCAATTGATTTTAATGTATACTTTTGACACATTCAAAGAATACTATTAATTACATGTATGCTATAGTTTCAGGACAATGGTTGAATTAATTAATAATTCATTAAGGCTGAAAACAATAATATTAATTACATGAAGGCATAATAAATACCCAAGAATTGGCAGCAATGTAGCCTATATAGCTGAATAATGTGTAGACATTTCCGGCACTCTATAATGATCTATATTTAATTGTGTACTACAATCTGCATGTCAATGTGTTTTTATTTTGTCAACTCTTAAATCTCAGGTGATGGAAATGCTAGTCAGCTCAATATGCTCCAGGCTGGCATGCTGACACTTACCCATTAATGAATTGGGCCTTGTAGACTGTGAGTTCAGATGCCAGCACTAACAAATTTGAATCATAGAGTAAGAAGCCCATGGTGATACGTTTTCCTTTTCTGTGAAAGTCCTGAGTGTCAGGTGTGAAGTTTCATACATAGGCAAAACTATATCCTATGTAATAAATGTAATAAATATTTCATGTGTAATAAGTCAATAAATAAGTGGTAAATAAATGAATAAAGCAAAAAATGAGTAACTACACTAAGTGCAATATGTGGTCAACATACGGGGCTCAATCTCAGGGCCTAAGAACTGCCTGGCAGCTGAATTGGCTAGAGGCTGCTGTGCTGACAGTCACCCATTCACGAACTGATCCTTCTAGGCCCTGAGTTTAGATCCCAGAACTGCCAAACATGTAATTGTGGAATGAGAAGCCGAGCGTGAAACATGTTTTCTTTTTCTTTGAAAGTGCTCGGTGACAGGTAGGGTGTATAATTCAGATGCAAATCTATATGCTATGTAATAGGATGTAATAATGTAAAAAATGTCATAAGTAGAAGAATTGTCATTACAATAAATGAAAAACAGATTGAATTAGTAGGGAATCATTCTAGGATGAAATTAGACACAAAAATTATAGGACGTGGATTAAGTTTAATAATTTATTAAGCATTAACAGAATAAAAAATTCATGGAAACATAAATATCTAATAATTAGTAGTAATACATGATGCATAATTTAATAATATATAGGTATCTGTCTCATTCTATAAAGTACATAATTAGATGTAGGTATGTACATACATATGTGATAAACAATAACAGGATATTGAGTAATTTTAATTAATGCTTTATTAATTGTTAACTGGGACACATCATTAAATGGAGATATAATTTAATACCTAATAATTGGTAGTAATGCTATCTATAATTTAATAATATGCAGACATCTCTCTTTTTGTGTATATAATTTTTATATATAACAATCTCTGTCTATTTATATCTCATTCACTCCTGTGGCTCAATGGTTGAATGCTCACCTAGGAAGCACGAAGCACTGGGTTTGATTCCTCAGTACCACATAAATAGAAAACCCAGAAGTTCTGCTGTGTTTCATTCAATTGTGTGCTAGCCTTGAGCACAAACCCTTAGGAACAGGGTCAAAGCCCATACTCAAGCTCCAGGACTGCCGCCAAAAAAGTAGAATGTTCTAACTGCAACTATAGAAGGTCAAGAAGGACAGGACTTCAAAGACCTCATCACAAGGCAATCTAGGAGTCTGGTGCTGACAGCTGCCACCTAACCTGACTTAGCCAGATGTAAACTGCTGCAACCCAGATCCATGGGCTATCCCCGTCATCCTGGTTACCCTGGCTTATCCCCACATCCTGGGTGCTCAGGTGCTTTAAAACATGGCAGGAAGTCTGCTAGAATCTTTGAAATATGGCTTGAAGTGGTAGAGCTCTAGCCTTGAGCAAATGTTATTAGAATAGTATCCTCATGTTTAGAGTTCAAGCCCCATGGCTAACCCTCCCCGCCCCCCAAAAAATAAAAACACCACACTAAACCATTAGATGTGAACTTGTGTGGTTTGTGGAATGTTCCTCAAAAAATGGTGATACTGATGAAAAGCACCCTAATTCTAATGAAAGCTTGTGGAATAGAGCTAGGTGCCGAGTCCATCACAGGGTGCAGTTTGCTGCATCCTGCATTGGGTGCTGTGTGCTGAGTCTTTCAAAGGATGCTGTGTGCTGAGTCATGCAAAGAGTGCAATGTGCTGTGTCCTTCACAGGGTGCATTCTTTCTTTGGGTCCTTGTAACATCTCCACAACTGAGATGATTATGCAGACAAGAATATGGAGGCTCATTTATGTCCCCATGGCAGGGACAAAGATGTATTACTGAGGACTAGTAAGTTGTCTCCTGCAGACAATTGTTTTGTTTTGTTTTTTCTCATTCATGAACCTTGAACTCAGGGTCTAGGTGCTGGCCCTTACCTCTTGGGCTTATAACTAGCACTCCAACACGTGGAGACAAGGATCCCCTTGTAGCAGAGGCTACAGCCTAGGGGTCTATAGCTGAGGTCTGTCATCCTGCCTTCTCAGGAAGCTGAGATCTGAGGATCTGGGTTCCAAACTATCCCAGACAAAAAAGCCTATTATCTTCAATTATCTCCATGAGCCTATTATTTCCAATTCACCACTAAGAAACCCGAAGTGGAATCTGGGTGCTTGTTGTTCATGTCTGTCATCCTAGCTACCCAGGAGGATGAGATCTGAGGATCATGGTTCAAAGCTAGCCTGGGCAGGAAAGACCTTGAGACACTTAGCTCCGATGGACCCCCCAAAAAGCTGAAGTGTTGTTTGGCTCAAGTGGTAGAGCACAAGACTTGAGGAGAAGAGCTCAAGGACAGTACCCAGGTCCAGATTTCAACTCCTACAACAATAAAGAAAAGATAGAAACAAACAAACTAACAAACCTGAAGTAGAGGGCTGGGAATGTGTAGAGTGTAGAGTGTTTTGCATATATGAAACCCTGGGTTTGATTTCTCAGGACCATATCACTAAAAAGAAGCCTGAAGTGTCTCTGTGGCTCAAGTGGGACAGGGGTATCCTTATACAAGAGAAAATAGGTACAGTGCTCAGGACCTGAGTTCAAATTCCAGGAATGGTGTATGTGAATGTGCACACGCGGGCTCACACACACACACACACACACACACACACTCACAGACTAGAAGTGATGCTGTTAGACAAAATGGTAAAGCACCGGGCTTCTACACTGAGCTCATGGTCAGCACACCAGCCCTGCTTTCAACCCCAAAACCTAGCCAGCCAGGGCCCAACTAGGAGAGGTCAAATGTTTCAAAACCTGAAGAGCTTTACGAGCCTAGATGACAGGAAGCTTTGTGATATCAGGTATGTGCTTGGATTTCCCAAGCTTCCAGAAACCTAGGAGAGGCATCATAGGCCCATCGTCATCCTCAATGAAACTTTTCATGAGTTTCAGTGCCCTAGTTGTCTGCCAGAAGGACTGCTGAATTATATTGAGCACTGTATCTGAACACGGGAATATAGTCTCACAATGGCAGGATAAGTGCACAGGACTTGGCCTGCCACGGGAGGTGGCACAAATGGCTTCCTGTCAAACCAGAGCACTGGGGAAAGAAATAGATTGGGCTAAAAATAGACCTTTTTTCCTGAACTTCAGAGCTCACCCACACTCATTCTCACTGTCTGACACAGATGGAGTTGTTTGTTACACTGCGGTACAGAACTTAGGTCTTTTGTCTGCCTGTCCAGACAATGAAAGAGACTTCTTCCAGCAGGCCTGGGATGCAGAGAAACCCTCAGGCTATACTGGAAACAGTGAGGGGAGTCGCAGAACATGCACTTTCATGAAATCAGTCTCTGTTATGAAATCATTTTATTGGATACAAATTTTCTAGATTGGTGCCATTCATCATACCTACTCTGGAGCTTCACCTATAGGAATAATACATACATACACAAAGATATGGAAGTACAGGTTCTTTTTGAGGGGGGCAGGTCCTGGTGTTGAACTATGAGCCTAAGCATTGTTCCTGAGATCCTTTTGCTCAAGGGTAGTGCATTAACCTTGAATCAAAATCCCACTTCTGGGTTTTTCTGTGATCTCTTAGAAATAACAGTGTCATAGACATTCCTACCCTGGCTGGATTCAAACTCAGATTCTCTACATCTCAGCCTACTAAGGAGCTGAGATTACAATGAGAAGTCACTGGCACCTTCTTTCTTTTCTTCTTCATTTTTTAATCTGGAAACCTGACTTCTTAACAGGGTCATACCAGTGTTATGAATTTATAAGTTAACTACCCAATGTCTTTTATAGCTGCTTTCTCTAATAAAGATTTTCTCTCCTCCTCTTACCATCTGTTCATAGGTTTGAAACCAAAAGTGAGAAATGAGTGTCACAGGATTTGGGAGCAAATGTCCACAGGACATGCCAGCTGTGCCAGTTAGCATTGAGCTACAACAATTTACTGTCTCAAACTGGGCGGACCAAAAGCTAGAGCGATCCTTATACTGTCTGCATTGCTTCTTTTGCCTACAAAATGATCTAATAATTAGGAGTGTTGTGTGTCTCCAACCTTAAGTATCTAGAATACACTAGAAGCATCTTCATGCATCACTTTTCTCTAGTGCCTCTTGAGATTTAGACTACAGGTTTGTGTGGAGGGGCTCCTTGGTGAGTCCCTGAGGAAAGCCGCTTGAAACCTTTTTGGGAGATCACCCTTCAAAGTCAGCCTTAGCAGGAAGTCTGTGAGACTCTTATGTCCAATAAACCACCAGAAAACCAGAAGTGGAGCAGTGGCCCAGAAGGTAGGGATCGAGCTTTGAGAGAGAAAGCTGAGCAGGAGAAACAGGCTAGACCAGGCAGGAAAGCCTGGGAGGCACTTATGTCCGATTCACCACCAGATGGCTGGTAGTGGAGCTGTGGCAGTGGTAAAGCCGCAGCCTTGGGAAAAACAGCTGAGGAACGCATCAGACCCTGAGTTTAAGCCATGGGATAGCCTCAAAAATTTTTTCAAAAAGAGAAGGCCACGTTTATGTATCAGTGCCCTACTTATTTATGTGTGTATATTACCTCCCTGAGTTCAAACACAATGTATGCAATGATGCTTCTTTTATTTATTTATTTATTTATTTTTCAGATATAATCCTTGCGCCTACTGCATCATCCTCTTCATATCAGGACCATTGCTTTCTCTTCCAGGGTTCCAGGCCTGTGTCCTTATATGATGCACACTGAAGATCTCAGCAGTCTTTATTAGCATTTTATTATGAGGACAATGCAGGAACAGTCACAAATCAGGCAGGGGAACAGAAAATAGGATTTTTTAGAAGTAACCAGTCTTCAGAAAATTAAACTTGGGGACATAAAATGGTAGCATACTTACGTAAAAACTACCATTAAGAAAAATATGAGGGGTCTGGGAATGTCGATTAGTGAGAGAGTGCTTGCCTAGCATGCAAGAAGCCCTGGGTACGATTCCTCAGAAGCACATACACAGAAAAGGCCAGAATTGGTGTTGTGGCTCAAGTAGTAGAGTGCTACAGACAGTGCCCAGGCCTTAAGTTCAACCCAAGACCTGGCAAAGAGATACCTAGGTAGGTAGGTAGATAGATAGATAGGAAGAGAGAAAGAAAGAAAGAAAGAAAGAAAGAAAGAAAGAAAGAAAGAAAGAAAGAAGGAAGGAAGGAAGGAAGGAAGGAAGGAAGGAAGGAAGGAAGGAAGGAAGGAAGGAAGGAAGGAAGGAAGGAAGGAAGGAAGGAAGGAAGGAAGATGATAGATTAATGTTTGGACGTCAGGAGAAAAGAAGGGAACACTTCCCAGTCAGGAGGCCTTTTGCAGTGTGCCTTCACATAACCCCAGAGCAGGAAGACTGTCTCTTTCCCACTTCTCAGGCAACCAAGGGCCCCAGAGTCAAGAGGGCAGAGCTAGGTTCTAACTCATGTGCTTGGAGACAAAATAAAACAGTCCTGCCTCTAGTTAGTCTGGGGATTTGCATTAATTATGTGGAGAATGAAGGAAGGAGAATGGACTGGCAGAGACAGAAGGGTCTTCAAATCTGATAGATGGAGAGTCAAAAACCCACTCCCTAAGACCAGCGAGCAGGGTTTTTTTTATTCTATTCCTCCCCTCTCCCCCACTAAACTGGCTCTCTATTGGTAACCTAACGGTAGCCTGAGGCTCCCTTCACATGAGGGAGGAAGGTTACTTAGTCATTGTTTGAAGAGGCTGAGTAAAGCCTGACCCTGGTGTAACTTTATCAAATGTTGCAGGTTTTCCCCATTGCTGCTTGTGCCTGGAATAAATGAAGTGGTTTTGCAGCTCACTTCCCTGTTGAGTGTGTACATTCTGCCTCCTAATCCTGTAGGCCTGGTCTCTGCACCTAGCCTGGCTTTTGAAACTGTTTTCTGTCCTTCAATTACAGAGTTACACTAGAGTTCTTCCTGCTATCAGAGCTAGGGCTTGGATCCTGAGAACTTCATTTGAATCCAGGACAGGTCAATAATGTTTCTTTCCTTCTTCTATAGCTCGAGAACTCTAAGAACATTTAATGTGCAAGTAAATTCTCATCACCAAGGGAAACACAGGAAGCTCTTGAACATCTGACCTTTCAGAAGTGGAAGTCATTTTGTCATAGATTTCCTCCCTTGTCTGGCTTCACCCTGTGATCCTGAGACCTCAACCTCATGACCTAGGGTGATGGGCATGAGCTACTTGTGCTCTGCTAGGTTCAGAACTATAATGACATTGACAATACAATTCAACTGCTTATCACAAAGGGCTTGTGGAGCATAATAAGCCTTTTAACCTTGGACTTTTAAGAACCCTATAGGACACAATATTACAATGCTACAGTCTGAGAGGATGGGCATATGTATGTGCTACACTTGAACCTTGAGCTCTGACTTCAATTCTGGTGTACATCAGTGTTCATCTTCCAAAGAATGTTCTCGTAATTAGCAAATAGGAAAAGTATTTTAATTAACCCTCACTTTTTTTCCAGTTGTGAGTCTCGAACTCTAGTCTGGGCACTGACCCTGAGCCCTTCAGCTCAAGGTGAACACTCTACCACTTAATCCAAAATGCTAGATGGCTTCTTTTGGTGGTTCACTGGAGATAAGAATCTAACAGGCTTTCCTTTGGACTGTGGTCTTCAGCTCTCAGCCTCAGGAGAAGCTACTGATCCATTTATGAGCCACTGGCATCTGGCTTATTGTTTTTGACAGTCCTGGGGCTTGATTTTAGGGCCTGGGTACTCTCTCTGAGCTTCTTTTTCTCAAGGCTAGCCACTTGAGCTACTCCACAGCTTCTGGCTTTTTCTGAGTATGTGTCACTGAGGATTCAAACCCTGGTATTCATGCATGCTGAGCAAGCAATTTACCACTAAGCCACATTTCTAGCCCCACCCTCACAATTTTATCCCTCACTTGCCTATCCTCAAGAAAAGGCTTCTGAGTATAACATCTAAAGAAAACCTGATAGGAAGGTTCCAAAGATAAATAAGACAAAGCTCATACTTGTGAGAGACTTTAATCATGTGAAGACTGTGACAAATGCTTCCATTTAATTATGTATTATGTTTCAACACTTAATAAAATATTAATGAAAATGAGTCAATGTCCTAAATTATTGGGTACAAATACTGTAATCAATAAATAAATGAATCAAAGAAAAATAAAATACAAAATCATTCTTTTTCTGGGGGGGGTTCCGGTTGTGTGGCTTTAACTCTGGGGCTGGGTGCTGTCCCTCAGCTCTTCAGCTCAAGGCTAGCACTCTACCACTTGAGCCACAGCGCCACTTCTGGATTTTTTTCTTTTTGCTTATGAGGTGCTAAGGGATCGAACCCAGGGCCTCAGGCATGCAAGGCAAACGCTCTACCACTGATCCACCTTCATCATAATATGAAATTAACATACATATGTAAGTATACACATCATATAATACACATGTATAGAGATATTTTTTCCATTGCAGGGCCTTCATTCAGGCCCTGGGAACTCTAGCCTGAATTTCTTTCCTCATGGACAGTAAGCTTCGCCTTCACCCATGATGCAAAATAGTTACCTGGATGGTGAGCTCAAATCCTAGCAATGGCAGAAATACTGGCCCCAGTTCCAACACACTGACATAATTTTTAATGGAACCAGTTATGTTTATTCAGTTCCATACTGAATATTTTAAGAAGTGTAGAATTTTGTACAGCTATTCAGTCAGAAATCCTTCTCTTACCTCCAAAGTGCTTCTCTGAGAACTACATTGTTTGTCTTTGTTCGTTTTTTATTGTAAAAATATTGTACAAGAGTAAGGTAATGAGTAAATTTCATATTGAGCATTGTTACCTCCTCCTTTGTTTTCCCCCTACCATACCTTCCTTCCCATATCCACAACTACCTCCCTCTGCTTAGGTCAGTGACTTAGTTTTTCGTTTTTGTTTGGCACAAGGTTTGAACTCAAGTAGTAGCAAGTCTTCCCTGACATTGCTACAGATTTACCAAGACCCTGAGTTCAAATACCAGGCTAGGAAAGAAAACTAGCTGAAATTCCAAACTAGGGAGCTTTATTTTTTTAATTTAGTGAAATATTTCTTTTTTCTTTTTCTTTTTCTTTTTGGCCAACCATGGGGCTTGAACTCAGGTCATGGGAACTCTGCCTCAGCTTGGATCTCCCTAGGCTCGGGTGCAGCCTCCGGAACCATAGCTGATCCTAAGATCCTAGGCCCAGGGGGCTTTCTGGAAGAAAAAAAAAACTGGAAAGCAGAAAAAGTGGCAACCTTCAGGGGGCTGGGGTTTTATTATTTTTTTCTTTGCACAGTGACCATCCTGGGTTTGAATGACATGGCTGCAAAGTAGATATGACCTGCCATTGCTGATGGCTTGTGGACTATCAGTGAAGCCATAGGACAACCTGTGAACATAGGCCCTGGGTTCAAATCCCAGTCCTGACACCAATGGCAGGATATCACAAGAGACTCATTCCTATGCATGGGAATATCCATTGAATGAGTAGTTCAGGCATCCGTCTAGTCTAAAATTGGATGCAATAGTCCTAGAATGTTGATTGAGCTTAACGTATAGTTTATTAAGCATGAAAAGAATATTATTCCTTCAATGGTGGTATAATAAATACCTAAGAGTTGGTAGGAACGCAGTAGGTGTCATTCAATCATAGATAGACGGCGCTGGCACTCTTTAACAATATATATTACTTTGTATACCACCGTCTGCCTATCCATGTATCGCTGTTTTGGCCAAACCTGGGGGTTGATCTCAGTGCCTGGGAACCACTTGACAGCTTCATTGGCTAGAGGCTGCCATGCTCAAACTCACCCATTCATGAATTGGGCCTGCTAGGCCCTGAGTTCAGATCTTAGCACTGCCAGGCATGATGGAGAACACATCTAAAATCTAGATTCTATGTGATAGGATGTAAACAATGTAATAAATGGTATAAGTGTCATAAGAGTCAATACAACAAATGGGAAATAAATTAATAAAACAAGAAATAAAATGAATAAACGCACCAAACACAATATGGACTGAACATCTGAACGGAAGTATAAATCCTTTTGTTAAAATGTATATAAGGAGTAACTTTTCCAGGACTGAGGCTTGAATTCAGTCCCCCTAAGAGGAGGGAATGGCGGGAGATCCTGAGATACTTGTTTCTGGACCTAGGAAGAGTCATGACATGCGATCAATCTCATCCTTGAATGAGTAGTTTGCGCATGATGCGAGTAGGAAATGATATGCAAAACTCATGTGGTATAGATTATTTGTAAAGAAGAGTTAATGAAGCATGACAATAATCATCACAGACATGAAATTAATGCATCAGAAAAGATCAAAATATAGGTACTCACAGATTGGATTTCATCACAGGTCACCATCAATCCTACTCTATACAAATATGTACTTATTTGCTTTCTACCTTCAACTTATGAATGGATGACTATTATGCTCCCCACTCTCCCCACAAGGGGGCTCAAATTCAGGTTCTGGGAACGATGAGCTCCTTTGTCGCTCACAGGCTGGTGTGCGCATCTGGACCCATTCACCAATTGGGCCTGCTAGGCCCCGAGTTCAGATCCCAGTCCTGCCAAAAGATTCATCTTCACGTCAGAAGCCAATGGTTGCATCTGTTTTCCTTTCCTGTGCAAGTCTTGGGTCTCAGCAAGGATGGAGAATGCATGGGCCACCTTGTGGTCATGGGAATAAGTTGTTATCCATGTCAGCCCAGTTATACCTGTCATCATATACATAAGAAAATACACAATACATCCATGAGTAGCATACAAAATAAACACAATAAGTACACTCAATGCACGATGCAGTCCACACACGGATGTGAATATACATCCCATATTTAAATGATGCACTGAGCACTATTTTGGCCTCCCTGTGGCTCGATCTCAGTTCCTGGGAAGAGCCCATCTCCTTAGTGGCTCAAAGTCTGGTGTGATCACGTGGACCGATTGGGCAGTTGGGCCTCCTAGGCCCCGAGTTTGAAGCCCAGCACTGCCAAAAATTCACCCTGATGTGAGAAGCCAGTCATTGCACCTGTTTTCCTGTGCTGTGCAAATTCTGAGTCTCAGCCAGGATGGAGAATATATAGGAAACTGATGTCAGCTTATATTTCCATAATTCATTCATCTGCAATAACAATTTGCAAGACTGGAGATGTGAAGAACTTAGACATGATTTTATTCTCGTTCATTTGGAAGATTAATCTTTAGTCAACAGGAAAGTTTAAAAATGGCTTAGAATTTATTCCTAACTACCAGTTTTTATAAATGGCTTTGTACAATGGTATGTGATTATTTTATTTTACAAAGGATAATTTTTTCTACTACCTATAAGTTTTGGAATGAGAAGAAAACTAAAATTTACTACTTAGAGGAATATGATAGGAATAGAAGACAGATTTTATGTTTGTCACATTTCTCATCAGTATCCATATTCAAGACTTAAAGTCATATTTATTACTATCTTAGACAGATAGGGAAAATATATAATAAGGCAACACATGATAAGGCAACTATTAGTGACTTTTTAGAATGTACCTTCTTATGTGATGAAATTTACTTTATTAGCTAATATTTGGATTTGGAATATGGGAGGCTGATCTATTTAACACATTTCTGAAAGGCACCTACTGAACAACACAAATGGTGGGGGGTACTATTTCTACACTTTAATGAATGGTTGAACTTGTTTGGTATTAGTGCTGAGTACGTAAATCAATTCTATTGTAACTTGCTTGCTACACTTGAAAACCTTTTAATGTCACTATCATCTACTTGTCAAGTGTTATTTTGGTGAATATGATTTGAAAAAGTTTATTTGAAAAGGAATATACTTTCAGGAGATTAAATGTAGGTTATCATTGGTTTGAGAATGACAACATTTTTAAACTACAGAACCAAGTTTTACTGAAGTACCAGTGTTTTGAAGCACTAAGGGTCTTCTCAATTAATGTTTTTCTAAATTATATTTGACCTCTAAATCAAGTTTTCCTAGTCTTGGTAGACCAATTATGGATCTATCATTCCAGAAATTATATTTTTGGCTGCACTGAAATCTTTCATTAATCATTAGGAGAGGGGTATTAAAAATAACCTTGTTCATTTGTGATTTTGTTCACTCATATGGGCTGGTCATCTGTAAATTGAAAGTTTGAATTACAGTACTTTCATTCAAATTTTGTGATCTCATCTTTCATTTTAACTTGCCTTGCATTTCACAATTGATTACTGCTAATTCTTGTAAAGAATTGGGGCCCTGAAATATTATAGGAAATGAGAAATTGAGATGAGTCTTCAATTATTTTCTGTTGATATGTTGCATGGGCCTATGTGAGAAGTCATGCCCTTGTTATCTGATGACGCAGATAACTGGGACCTGGTATCCTAGGACCCGTGGGTCCTGCAGAAAAATAATAGCTTTTAGACATCATATCAGCAAAATTTGGGTATAATCAGTAAGAATGCTTCAGAAATACGGAGAAAAACACTTTGCGACCAGCGAGTTAAAACAATAAACAGAGCATCAGAATAAAATCCCTTATATATTAGCAGAAAACAATACTGTTATTTTACCATGTGAATTCAGAAGACCATGAACACTTAGAAGGTATCACAAGTTTATACCGAAGATATTGCATTAATACTTTTTATATTCTAATATATATTCTAAACCTAATTATTTATATTCCAATTTATTTATGGGAATAAATGTCAATATATTTGTCAAATTATCAATTCTAGTAAGATTCACTTTATGAAATTTACAATCAGCACATATAAATATATAAGTATATATAATATAAAAATTGTTTTGCATTGTTGTGTTGTGTTTAGGGAATCAAAGGCAACTCTGTTTTAAAGTATTATTCCATTACCTCTACCTCAGTTTTTGGTAGAGTTAGACTTAAAGCTTTACCATTTGTAGATTTACGGCCTAGAGGCAAGAGGAAACACTGTGATTAAAACATTACCAATTTAAGGCCTAATATCGAGGAGAAACATGTGGACTTCTCCAGGAGCTATGGAAATATTTGGTGATAGAATGTCAGAAGTGTAAGTTCCTGCTTGGTTGGATGATAGACAGGCCAGGACAGTAGGTAATCATGCATATGAACAATTTTTTTCACTTTCTTGGCTTTAGCTACTTTTGAAATGATAAGTATAATTAACAATTATGTTTTGATAAAATACCTTCCATTCTGAACAATTCTGTCTGAACTGTTCATCTCTCTATGATCCCTTGTAACTAAGATTAGCTTTGTTCCAGTAAGACAATCTATGCTGTCAAGGTAAGATATTCTGGTTGGTCTGTTCCTACATGGAAGAAGGGTAAAGGTTTAGGTAGATATTTGTCCCAGCAAGACCTCATTTGGGAAATTTTAAGCTGCAGAAAGTTAGAAGTAGCTCTTAAGCAAGGCTTACTTTGAGTCCATTAGCTCCACAAAGCTAACTCAGTTGATAAATAAGTACTTGAAAAGCCACCACCTTTGGACTTATCTGTAAAGGTTTCAAAGTATGATCAAATTTAAAATGAAAATGACAAAATAGTCATTGACAAAAAAATTGTAAATGTGAGAAATCGAACAAACTATATAAGTTTTTTCCAGTATACACAGATTTTTAGAGAAATGAGATCAATAGCATTTTTAGGAACAATAAGGGTTCCTTGTTACAAAAAGGCAACTATGGATACATGCCTTTATAAAGATTATATCATTACGTACTTAAATTTAGAGTATACTACATGCTTCAGCAGCAGGTCTACCCAAATTACAACAATACAGAGATTAACATGGCACTTGCACAAGGATGATATGAAAATTTGTGAAGTATTCCATATTTTTCATTCTTCTGATGCAAGAAATGAAAAAAAGTTATTAAAAAGTTGATTACAAAAATACAAGTGTAACATACATGTAATTCATAGAATTAAAGGTTAGTTTGACATCAGTGTATTAAATTTTCACCTTAGAAAGGTAACCTTTACAAAACTTGAAATTAGATATCATTGCCATTTTATCCCAAAGAAATAAAATAATATAAGAACCTAGTAAAAAAAGGAATCTTAAATTCCTTCTATATGGAATGCAATCTGAAAGGTCACATTTATTAATGAATCTATACATGATATAACAATGTAGAATTCAAAGTATTATATCTAGGATGAATGAAATAGATTATGGACATTATACAAACAAAGATATACTTTTTTCAGAAATGCACTCAGAACATCTTTAGTTTCTATACTATTCATTCCAACAGATAAGTTAAAATTATTTCTGATTAAAAAAATCACAAACTCTGCAGGAATCATTATAGATGTATACAAACAACTCTTGAATACATTTTGATCTCAAAGTCATGCAATTCACTTGGAAAAATACCATGGAATACATGAATTTTTATAGTAAGATATTGCTGATTCTTTGTATTGTGAAAAAACAATTTGTAGGGACACAAAAGATGGACTGGCATTTTTGAAATTTAAGAAACTTAACCAAACCATAAAGACTTAGGAGAACAATTTGTACAGCCTTTGATAACTTCAAAGAGGTAGTGATACATACTTATCCTTTTGGCAATATCAAATGCAGTTTCTTCCAAGTTGTTCTCCAGACCTTGTTTGACATAATGGTTCAACAGAAGGAGATACAGAGTATCTTTGCTATTTCTATTCCCAGCAGCAAGATGCAAGGGGGTAAAGAGCCCTTTAGTTTGGGGATTGGTATCTGCATCATGATGAAATAATAAAGAAGCCACTCTGGTATTATTCCACATATAAGCACTGTGCAGGGGTGTCCAGCCATTCAGAGTTATTGCATGAATATCTGCCTTGAGCTACCAACTCATGGACAATGTCTAAGTGTCCACTCTAGGCTTACCGATGAAGAGGGGTATACTCATCCTCATCCCTAGTATTCATCTGGGTGGCCTTTTTGGAAAGTAGTCTCCGCACCATAGTAAGCCGATAAATTTTGGCATCCCAAAGAAGAAATTTGCTTGGATCCTACTCTATTTTTTTCTTGCAATTCATACCATTCCTCACTTTTTCATCTTGTTCCTTGTCTTCATCAGAATTGCCTAACCACAGACTTTGAGTGCCAGTGGGAATGAGATGTCCATGTATTTCCCCAATAGTTCACATTGGTTGAACTAGTCAGAAAAAACTGGTGAATTTTTTGCATATGTATTTTCACCATGATTTATTTTCTCTTTTTCCATTTTTACTATTCTAAATTATTCTAACTGGAGAGTAGTGAATGGATAGAGAGCAGAGGAAAGATTTTCCTCAGTATTCAAAGGCACAGAGTGAAAATGAGGACCAGTGGTGTCTTCATGTGCAGCTTATTCTAGGAATGAGAAAATAGGAAACAATGCCTTCTATGTAAATGATTTGGGAAATACCATGTTATAGTGTAAGAGAACTCACTATTCAACATATGGTCTTTAAGAGCTTTCTAGTAGCTTTCTAATGTTGGTATTCAACATTATAAAAAATGTATAATGCAGTAGTAAAATAGAAGTCCTTTGTATGACTACCTAAATTCTTGTTTTTTAAAGACACTTGTTTTCATATAAAAATAGGCCTATCTATTGTCTGCAGGTGATTTTGATGATTGAAGATGCTTAATGAGAAGTCAAAATGTATTTGTAGTCCTTTGCTGCCAATTAAATTTCACTTTTTCTTCTTGGAGAATATAATGATCAAAGCAATAGTTCAGAATCAGCAAGCAATAGTTCAGAATCATGCTTCAAGCGCAAGTGAATCACCAGTAAGTAATCCTCGATTCCATTTTCCACAAAGTTTTGTCACAGATACATTCTGCCTGCCTTTTCTAGCTGCTTTCCTAGCCTGGACCTGTTCCTTCATTGTACAGGAAAAGTGTGATTCAACTGATTTCAGTCAGATCTGTTAGTAGAATTATCAAGTATTTAGATTCTTTTTTTTTTTAAATTATTTGTGGGGCCTGACCTCTGGGCCTGGGCTCTGTCCTTGAGCTCTTCAAATCAAGGCAAGTGCTGTACCACTTGAACCACAGCACCACTTCTGGATTTTTCTGTTTATGTGGTGCTGTTTTGGGAAATGGCAGAGCAGAAAGTGAAATGATGCAATCAAAAATATAAAAGCAAAATAAATTAGGATAATTATGGAGCAATCATGAAAGAGAGAGAGGAAAAGAGACACAGATGTGCAATGACCTAGCTAGCCACAAAATCCATGCTTCTAATCAATTACAGAGCAAACAATTTTTTATTTTTTAAAAGAGATGGAAATAGAATTTATGTATTTACTTGAAATTAGTAAATACATTTTTTGTCGCCTACATAAAGAGACATAGCTTTGACCAAATTACAGACAAGAATCTTAATCCTTGGGCTGGGAAGGTGGCTCAGTGTAGAGTGCTTGCCTTGCAGCTTACTACAGTGCAGACACTACTTTCCAAAAAGGCCACTCATATGAATACTAGGGATGAGGATGAGTATACCCCTCTTCATCGGGAAGCCTAGAGTGGACACCTAGACCTTGTCCATGAGTTGGTATCTCAAGGCAGATATTCATCCAATAACTGTGAATGTCTGGACACCCCTGAACAATGCTTATATGTGGAACATATTGCAACAGCGCACACACACACACACACACACACACACACACACACACACACACACACCCCATTAGATTTCTTCTTAAATATTTTTTGTGTATGGTCTTAAGAAGAAATTTACATTACTAACTTGAATTTCTGACAGGACAATATCATCACTGTACATCTTGCTTCTGTGCTTTGTTTTAAATTACTATATAAGTATGTGCATTACATAAGTATAGGAAAAATAGGAGCCACACGGGTGGCTCAGGTCTTTAATCCTACCTAATCAGAAAGATGAAATCTGATGATTGTGCTTTGAAACCAGACCAAGAAAAAAAAGTCCATTAGATTATGAATTGAAAGTAACCACAGAAGCTTGAAATGGAGTTGTATTATAAGCAGTAAAATGCTAGCCTTGAGAAAACTAAAACAAAATAAATAACAAATTCTGAGACAGAGCCAGGCCCTGAGTTCAAGCTCTAGTATTAGCACCAAACTAATGAATGAGTGAATGAACTAAAAATAAATTAAATGGTCACATGTGGAGAGACAGGTAAAATGTAACAACCATGGTGACTGGATTATGTATTATTTTGTAAAAAGGCAAATTATTATTTTTCCTAATCACTAATATTTTACTTGAACTTTTTTGTACAATAAACCCCAAATTTGACATGCATGTATATGTGTGTGTACATGTACGCACATGTGTATGTATGTGTGTGTGTGTGTGTGTGTGTGTGTTCGTTTGCAATGTTGCTTGCCAATGAGGACAGAGTGAGGCTGAAAAGAGCTGTGTTGCAATGTTGTTATTTATCAGTGTTCCGTCCTGTCATTTCAGTGGAACCACCCTTCTTTACATTTTATTTGTCAAATAATAACATCATCATAATCAAAGTATTTAAAACATTAAGTTAGATAAAAGAGATCACTTTCAGCTCTTTGTATATGTTAGGCAATAAGATACACATATATTTGGGTAGTAAGTTATTGCTGTAAGATGACTGTCAGTACAAAATATGTATTTGACCTCTTAAATTGGTTATACTTTTAAGATATACTCATGGAGTGAGTTTGACTGACTTGACCAAAGAGGTATTACTCTCTGGTTATTCCTGTGAAACTCAAGGTGGATAAACTCTTTCCGGATTTCTGTTGAAAATACCTTTCTTTGTAAGATCATATCTATTCACACTAAGATAATAAATCCCGTATTTTTTAGGTTTGAATATCCCATCATATTGACTGAAAATCAGTATTGTGGATATGTTTGTTAGATACACATTGCAAAAAAAAAAAGCATGTGTCACCTCCAGATTGTGGATGCATTTTAAGTTGTATTTTACATACAAAGGTTTCTTCATTAATAGTTCTTTTGTGGGAGTAACTATCACAACTTTAACAATTAAGGCTTTTTGAATATCTTTTCCAATAGAAATAACATTCCAGAGCGAGTCTTGCAATTTCTGAAAACCCGTTAAATATTTTAGTGTTATTTCAGTTCATTGACTACACAGCTAAAGACATTTCTGAAATAAACATTGTTAAAATCTGAAAATGAAGTGGGGATATAGGTTTTTTTTATGCATCATTTTATGAAAAGACAGTTCTTATGAAACTGAAAGATATAGAATAAAAGAATGGAAGTGAATTGGGTGAGCTAATTATTAGTATAACTTTGTTTTCTATTAGCGTAGTCCTTTGAATGTACATGATGAATTTAAATTATGTCCTTTGTGACACTATGATTCAGTTATTTTTAGAATCTTTATAGTTATAAGAGTGAATTTGTAGTGTAAATAAATGTCTTTGGAAATGATTAGGATTAATCTTGTGTTTTGTTTCCTACTCCCAAGAAAATGAGTTATTTTCAACTGTTAACAGTTTACAATTGAATCTTCAGCATCATGAGAAATTTTGAACAAATATAGTAGTATTTATGTCTTTTTTGGGGGAGGAGGGGGTCTGGTAGTGGGGCCTGAACTCTGGGCCTGGGCGCTGTCCCTCAGCTCTTCAGCTCAAGGATAGTGCTCTTCGACTTGAGCCACAGTGCCACTTGCGGCTTTTTTCTTTTTGCTTATGTGGTGCTGAGGAATCAAACCCAGGGCTTCACGCATGCAAGGCAAGCGCTCTACCACTGAGCCACCTTCCCAGCACTTTATGTCTTTTAAAACCAATTGTATTCACAAGTTGGAGAGGCTTTAATTCATACTTAGGTCTTGGTGTCTATGATTTTTATCCTCTCATTCCTAACATTAATGATTGGTCAGACTGCATTTTTGGGTACATGAAAGGTAAAATATTTATCTAGAGTCAAAGGTGATTTTTATATGTCTTATTTTAATAGCATTTTAAAGTAGTACCTTTCTCTCAAAATGTTGGGTAGGCTGGGCGCTGGTGGCTCACGCCTGTAATCCTAGCTACTCAGGAGGCTGAGATCTGAGGATCGCGGTTCAAAGCCAGCCGGGGCAGGAAAGACCGTGAGACTCGTATCTCCAGTAAACCACCAGAAAACCGGAAGTGGTGCTGTAGTTCAAGTGGTAGAGCGCTCGCCTTGAGCTGAAGAGCTGAGGGACAGTGCCCAGGACCAGAGTTCAAGCCCCAGGACCGACAAAAAAAAAAAAAAATGTTGGGTATAAAAAGCAATTAAAATACTTCTAATGGTAAACAACTTAATTGAGCTACAATGTGGAAATGATTGGTCCATAAGACCTGCAGTCTGTTTCCATCAGGAATTGGGGAGGTCATTCTTTCAGTAAGACAGTGTTAAAAAAGATAGGGTCCCCAGGCAGTCAGTGTTGAGTGAAGGGATAGAATATGATTTCTGCTATTTTTACCTAGAAACCAAGAATGTTATACTTTAGCAGTTCTTTTCACCAGGGAGGTATTCATTGATTATGAACTTTGAGTATTCATATTACAGTTCCCTATTTTCTAACAAAGATAAAGTGAAATATTATGAGTGTACACAATAATTCTGGGAAATTTTCCTAGAATTAGTAGACTAAGTGCTGGTATTTTAGTCATAAAATAGAATGAGGTTAATTGATACAGTGGGAGATGAACCTCAGGCTAACACTTACCATGTGTGCAATGTTGTACTAGTAATTCCAACTCTGAGGACTTCAATATCATCGTCTGAGAATTAAAAATGTAAGTAGTTCCACTTTATGGAATTATTGTGAGGATTAAATTAGATACCATAGGTAAAGTACTTGGAAAAACAATCAATTAGCATTTGGCAAATTCTACCTGTTATTTTATCATGTGGTTAATTCTAACATCTTTTACTGTGATTTTTATTGTGTTTCTTTATGATGTGCAATGTGATGGTTTTCCCAAACTCTCACAATTCACATTCCTTTCAACAAAAAGAAATGTATAACAATTCCGTTTGTTTTGCTCCTTATTAACTTTTGTTTCCATTTTATTTTATAATGAAATATTATTTCATAAAACTACTGCAGATGCAAAAATATGTTAATATATTTCTAACTGTATGTATTGTTCTATACATATACACATATAATACACAGGTTACAATGATTATTTATAACTTCTGTAACTATACAATTTACTAAATTATTAAAAACATCGACGGCTCATGCCTGGAATCCTGGTGACTCAGGAGGCTGAGATCTGACTATCATGGTTTGAAGCCATCCTGGGCAGGAATATCCATGAGCCTCTTATCTCCAAACAACCAACAGAAAATCAGAATTGGAACTGTGGATCAAAGTATTAGAGTGGTAGCCTTGAGAGAAAAAGCTCATGGACATCACCCAGGCTCTTAGTTCAAGAACTACAATCTACCCCCAAAAAATCTATTTAATTTACACCTGTGTAAGTAGAGTATTTCCATCACCCAAATGCACATCCATGCTCATTTGCAAGGTAACTCTGTTTTGCCTAAAGTACCACTAAACATTATCACTAAAGGACCATTGGAATGTGGTTTCATTCTATCTCTCTAATGGATTTTCCCCACTCAAATACTCAAGTGTTACAATTGTTCTAATTATTAAAATCATAGCTTTTTTCTTTAATAACCCTAATATTAGAGTTTGAATTGAGTGTTTTGTTCCCCTTAAATAGGTGTTCTTACCACTTTGTCATGCCCCCAGCCCTAAGTAATCCTGATTATTTTTCAGCTAGAAAATGGCTTCCTACTTGTGTATGAACTTGGCCTCAGTCCACTTGATGTTATTCTACCTGGAATTTAGAATAACAGGTGCATGGCATTGTGTACAGAACTTTCTGTTCCGTCTGGGCTTTTGCCACTATCCTCACAACATTGCATTCCCATGTAGTCACGAATTTCATAAGCTTGTCATACCTGATTTTTTTCTAAATCTTTCATTTCCTGCAGGTTCTTGAGTAATGAATTAATTTGTGTTTTCTTGGGTTGTTTATTTCATTGGAATCTATGTGTTGAGTTGTTCCTCACTTTTCCTTTTGTTTCTTTCCCTCAAGTTCTTACCTAAAGTGCTGAGAAACCAGTTCTTCTTTCTCAAGATAGTCAGGGTGAACATTATTTATTCCAAAGCAATTTCAGTATTTATGAATGGTATACACATGCTAACCGCTGAGAAGGGTGTTTTTATTTTCATGGCAGTCTTTGGCATACACAGACAGATCATGAAATATATGAAGAAAATAAAACTACAGATGAATGCCAAGAGGAGAATAAGCTATTATTAATTGTTTGACAGAGGTTTCTCTTCTAGTGAAAGAAATATATTGCTTGATGCAGGATTTCACAAAATCATATTGCTAGGAGGAACCTAAAAAATCATCTAATACTATAGACTTGAAAGTGATGAATTGACTTCCTGAATAATTTACTTTTGTGTCAAATAAAAGCAGGCTTCCAAAAAGAGAGTTGATTTCAGAGAAACATGATGAATTTTATGTAAATATGTCCTTAGCTGATTTTGTTAATTTGTGAACTAATACAGGGAAATAAAGTACAGCAAGATAAAAAAAATATAAACTTCACATTGAAATATTCATTTGTGTTTTGGTATGTGTGCATGCATGTGCAAGTACACACACGCACATGTGCATGTGTTGCAGAGCTTCTGCAAGGCAAAGGACATAGCTAGCAAGATCGATAGAAAGCCCACGGATTGGGAGATGATCTTCATTAGCCATATAATGGACAGGGGTCTCATCTAAAATATACCTGGAACTCAAAAAATTAAATCCCCCAACAACAAATCCTCAGAGAAACAACTGCCCAATAAATAAGTGGGCTAAAGACTTAAAGGGAAACTCTGAAGAGGAAAGAAGGATGGCTGATAGACATATGAAGAAATGCTCAACCTCTCTAGCTATAAAAGAAATGCAAATCAACCCAACATTGAGATACCACCTCAGCCCAGTTAGAATGGCTATAATCAAGAATTCTAATAACAACAGATACTGGAGGACATGGGGACAGAAGGGAATCTTAGTGTATTGTTAGTGGGAGTGTAAACTTGTTCAACCACTTTGGAAAGTAGTATGGAGGTTCCTCAAAAGACTCCACATAGAGCTCCCCTATTTCCCAGCAATCCCACTTTTGGTCATTTACCCAAATTATCACAAACAAGACCATACTAAAGTTTCCAGCACAACTATGTTTATGGAAACATTATTTATAATAGGTAAGATATGGAACCAACCCAGATGCCTCTCATTAGATGAATGGATCTAGAAAATGTGGTAGATATACACAATGAAATTCTATGCCTGTATCAGAAAGAATAACATTGCCCCATTTGTTAGGAAATGGAAAGACTTGGAAAAAATTAAGTGAAGTAAGCCAGGCCCAAAAATATAGGTCCCATGGTTTCCCTTATTTGCAAAAACTAGTATATTTTTGAGACAAGCAGAAAAGGTAAGATAAGTTCATGTTAGGTGAAATGAACCCCAAGATAATTATTGAAATGTTTTTTTTTTTCTTTCTTGCAATTGTTTCTAACATATTTGTAAGATTATTTCTTTGTTGCTTTGTATGTCCCTACCCCATGGTATAAACCCCTACTTCCATTTTATTTATATTGTTATAATTTGTGGAGGGAATGGGCAAAACCCAACCTTTAAATACGGATACATCAGACCCATTGCAACAATGAGCTATACAAGTCATTATGTTCAATAAGGAACTTTACAACTTTTTCTGTTGGGGGGGTGGAGAGGGGAGATGGGAAGGGATGAGAAGTGGAAACAGGAGGAGGCAACAATGCTTGGTAAGAAATGTACTCATTACCTTACCTATGTAATTGAAACCCCTATGTACGATATTTTGAAAAAAAAAATTAAGTTTGTCAGAATAATGTCAAAAATTTTTGACAGAATAATCATTAGTGTCTCGCCTAGAATCTGGATATGGTTAGTAACTCTAGATGATTTTCTCATGCTTTCAAAATTTTAGTAAACATATACAATAGAAGTCAAATGAGGTGGTTTATACCTATAATTCTAGCTACTCTAAAAATAGAAATGTCGATAGTTGCAGTTCAAGGTCAAGTTGGAAAACATAAAAGAGACATCCAGCTCAATCAATAAAAGCTAGGTGTGCCAATGAGTGGCTGTCATGCTACCTATGTTGAACATAAACTAGGAAATTCACAATCCAGGTAGCTTAGGAATAAACAAATACAAGATTCTATCTCAAAAATAATCAAAGAAAAATTACTGGATGTGACATGGTTCAAGTGGTCAGAGGCCTGCCTGGCAAATGCAAGGCTCTGAATTGGAATCCAAGTATTTACCTCAAAAAATTAAAAGTAAACAATATGAATTATTTCTCTAAATCACTTCTCAGTGCAATTATTGTATGTATTCTTCAAATAATCTGGTAGTGAAGGCAGAGAATTGATTAAACCAGATCAATATAATAGGTGAAATGAACCCCAAGTGAAGAATTGAAATGTATTTTTTTCTTTCTTGCAATTGTTTCTAACATATTTATCAGATTATTTCTTTGTACTGGGAATTCCTAGTTTCTTCATGGCTCACTCTTCATGGTGTGCTCATGTCGAACTATTCACCAATTAGGCCTTCTAGGCCCCGAGTTCAGATCCCAGCCCTGCCAAAAGATTCATCTTGATGTCAGAAGCAAATTGTTGCCCCTGTTTTCCTTTCCTGTGCAACTCCTGGGTCTCAGCTAGGATGGAGAATGCATGGGCCACCCTGTGGTCATGGGAATAAGTTGTTATACATGTCAGCTGAGTTATACCTGTCATCATATACTCAAAAAATACACAATACATCCATGAATACCATACTAAACAAAGACAAGAACTACACTTAATATACGATGCAGTATACACACGGATGTAAATATACATCCCATGTTTCAATGATGCATTGAGGACTATTTTGGCCTCTCTGGGACTCAATCTCAGTTACTGGTAACAGCCCAGCTCCTTCTTGGCTCACAGGCTGGTGTGTTCACGTGGACCCATTGGGAATTTGGGCCTCATAGGCCTTGAGTTCGAATCCCAGCACTGCCAAAAATTCACCTTGATGTGAGAAGCGAGTCGTTGCACCTGTTTTCATGTGCTGTGCAAATTCTGGTTCTCAGCTAGGATAGAGAAGGTATAAGCAACTCTATACTCATGGGAATAGGTTGTCTTCCAGATCACCACAGTGATATCTGTCAACCTATACTCAAGAAAATACACAATACTTTTCATCATAGAGGTCCTTCACTTCTTTGATTAAGCTAATTCCTAGGTATTTTATTTTTTGTGGGGTTATTACAAAGGAAGTTGCTTTCCTAATTTCATCCACACTTTTCTCATTGTTGGCATACAGAAAAGTCATTGATTTTGTGGGGTTAATTTTATACCCTGCTACTTTGTCAAAGTTTTGAAACAGCTTGAGTAATTTGGGAGTGGAGTCTATGGGATTATTTAAATACAAGATCATGTCATCTGCAAAGAGGGAGAGTTTTATTTCTTTTTCCCTATTTGGATACCCTTTATGTATGCATCTTGTCTTATTGCTGTAGCTAAGCATTCTAATACTAGATTGAAGAGAAGTGAAAGCTTTAAAAACTTGAAAAAGGATATCAAAACAGAACTTAGAAAATGGCAAAACCTTCCATGCTCCTGGATTGGAAAGATTAACATCGCGAAAATGGCAATACTTCCCAAAGCTATCTACAAATTCCATGCAATATCTCTCAAAATTCCAACCTCATTCTTCAAGGAAATAGAAGAGGCAATCCAAAAATTCATATGGAACAATAAAAGACCCCGAATAGCAAAAACAATCCTCAACGCAAAGAACACTGCTGGAGGAATATCAATGCCAAATTTCAAACTCTACTATAAAGCCATAGTAATCAAAACAGCTTGGTACTGGCACAAGAATAGACCTCAGGACCAATGGAATAGAATTGAAAACCCAGAAATGAACCTACAGACCTATAGCCATCTAATGATAAGGGAGCTAAAAAAATAGAATGGAAGGAAGACAGCCTATTCAGTAAATGGTGCTGTCAAATTGGTTAACTACTTGTAGAAAACTAAAACTAGATCGTTAAATATCACCTTGCACTAGAATCAACTCCAAATGGATCAAAGACCTCAGAGTCAAAGCAGACACTCTGGAAACATTACAGGAGAAACCCTAGGTCTCCTTGGTGCAGGCCGAAATTTTCTTAATAGAGACCCAGAAACACAACAAATCAAAGAAAAGTTGGACAAATGGGATTCCATGAAGTTGCAGAGCTTCTGCATGGCAAAGGACATAGCTAGCAAGATCAATAGAAAGCCCGCAGATTGAGAGAAGATCTTCACTAGCCATACAAGGGCCAAGGGTCTCATATCTACAATATACTTCTAATTCAAAAAATTAAATCCTCCAACAAGAAATCCTCAAAGAAAGAACTGCCCAATAAATAAGTGGGCTAAAGACTTAAAGAGAAACTTCTCTGAAGAAGAAAGAAGGATGGCCAATAGACACATGAAGAAATGCTCAACCTCCCTAGCCATAAAATAAATGCAAATCAAAACAACATTGAGATACCAGCTCACCCCAGATAGAATGGCAAAAATCAAGAACTCTAATAACAACAGATCCTGGAGGGGATGTGGACAGAAGGGAATCTTACTTCATTGTTGGTGGGAGTGTAAACTTGTTCAAACCCGTTAGAAAGCAGTATGGAGGTTTCTCAAAAGACTCCACATAGAGCTCCCCTATGACCCAGCAATCCCACTTTTGGGCATTTACCCAAATGTTTACAAACAAGACCACACTAAAGCTTCCAGCACAACTATGTTTATTGCAGCATTATTTACCATAGCTAAGATATGGAACCAACCCAGATGACCCTCAGTAGATGAATGGATCAAGAAAATGTGCTATATATACACAATGGAATTCTATGCCTCCATCAGAAAGAATGACATTGCCCAATTTGTTAGGAAATGTAAAGACTTGGAAAAAATTATTTTAAGTGAAGTAAGCCAAGTCCAAACAAACATAGATCCCATGGTTTCGCTTATTTGCAATATCTAGTATATGTCTGAGTCAAGCAGAAAATATCAGATAAGGTGATGTTAGAGAAATGAACCCTAAGATATGTATTCAAATGTTTTTTTTTTCATGCAATTGTTTCTAATTCATTTATAATATTATTTCTTTGTTGCTTTGTATGTCCTTCCCCTACAGTATAAACCCTGCTTTCACTGTATTTGCTGTCAGTACAATTTTTGGAGAAGAAGGGGAAAAACAAGTCGTTTAAGGATAACTGTGGACCCGTTACAACAATGAGAAGTACAAGTTTTCATGTCGAAAACGAACTTTACAACTTTGGTATGTGGGTGGGGAGGATAGGGTCGGGGAGGGGGGAGGCTGGGAAGACATGTGAAGGGTAGACAAAGGAGGAGGCTGCAATGCTTGATAAGAAATGTACTCATTATCTTGTCCATGTAATTGTAACCCCTCTGTACAGTATGTTCACAATAAAAAATAAAAATTAAAAAAAAGAAAATACACAATACATCAATGAATAAGACACAATATAAAGAGAATGACTACACCAAATGCAAGATGTCGCCCACCCATATTTGGAAATATATATCCTTTGTTTAATTATGAATTTATGACTATACTGGCCCCCAGCAGGACTCCATCTCAGGTCCCAGAAATGGCTTAACTCCTTAGTGGCTCATAGGCTGGTGTGCTCACCATGATCCATTCACCAATTGGGCCTGCTAGGCCTTGAGTTCAAATTCTAGCACTGCCAATGATTCATTCTGATGTGAAAAGCCTAAGGTTGCACACGTTTTCCTGTTCTGTGAATGTCCTGGGTCTCTTTGAGGATGGAAAATGCTATATAAGCAACTCAATAGCCATGGGAATAGGTTGTCATCCATGTAAGCACAGTTATATCTGTCAACATATTCAATAAAATGCACAATACATCCATGAATAAGATAAATAAAAAATTAATAAAAGTATAAATACACTGAATGCAAGATGCATAACACACCTGTAGGTAAAGAGAGATCCTATGTTTAAAAAAGGAGGGCTTGCTATTTTGTTCAGTGCTGGGGCTTCAAATCAGGTCCTGGACCAGGCCTGACATTCTAGTCTTCAAGGATGGTGGGCTTCCCCTTCCTCCTCAGTGCAACAGTGCTATCCAAACCTGAGTTTAAATCCCAGCATTCACAAAAGATTCATCCTGTTGTCAGAAGCCAGTTGTTGTAAATGTTTTCCTCTCCTGTGTAAGTCCTGAGTCTCAACTACGAAGGGGAATTCATAGGCAGCCCTATAACCATGGGAACAGGTTGTCATCCATGTCAGCACAGTTAAACCTGTCACCTTACTTAGTCAAATACAAAATACCTCCATGAAGTAGAGACAAAATAAGGAGAAGTTCACCGAACTTCTACAAGATGCTGTACACACATGTTTGTCAATATAGATCGTATGTTTAAAGTATGAATTCATGACTATAGTGGACCACCCTGGTGATCAATGTCAGATCCTGGGAATGGCCTAGCTCATTAGTTGCTCACAGGTTAGTGTGTTCACCTTGACTTATTGGTTAGTTGGCCCTACTAGGCCCTGAGTTAAGATCCCAGCACTACCAACAAGTGAATCTTGGAGTAAGAAGCCAAGTGTGAAACTTGGTTTCCTTTTCTCTGAATATCCTTGGTGATCCTGAGAATCCTGGCATGATGGAGAACATTTCTATAAATCTAGATGCTCTGTGAAAGGATGTCATCAATGTAATACATGGAAGGGGTTTCATCATAGTACAATCAATGGTAAATAAATTAATAAAAAATACAAGAACAACCACACCAAACATGTGTGGACTGAACATCTATAGGTAAGTATCAATCCTATCTTTACAATGTGTATAAATAGTATGTTTCCAGGGCTGTTGCTTGAATTCAGGACTAGTGAACAGGCCTGACTTTCTTATCTTCATCCCCATTGCTGTAGGTTTACCCAGATCTTGAGTTCAAATCCAAAGCCTGGAAGAATAAACAGCGGGAATTGCAAGCCAGGGAGCTAAATTTTTTTAATTTTACTTTTCTCAATACGGTGCTTGAACTCAGGTCGTGGCAACTCTGCCTCAGCTTTGATCACCCTAGGCTGAGGTACAGCCACTAGATTTGCAGCTCCTCCTGGGACCCTAGACCCCCAGGCCTTGCAGGGAAAGCAATGCACAGAAAAAATATGGCCATTTTATATTTTCTTCCTTTGTATGGTGACCCTCATTGGTCTGAGTGACACTGTTGCAAAGGGTACTTCAACTTGCATTGCTGAAGGCTGCCAGACTATCAGGATTAACAATGGAATGTTGGCAATGTCACGGTTGAATGAATTGATCATGGAAGATGCTCTATAAAATTAAATTAAAATTTCAGGAGGCTGATTGATTTAATATTTATGAAGCATTGAAAGAATATAATTACTTAAAGGAACACAATAATTTCAGGACGCTGATTTCATTAATAGTTTACGGATGAAAACAATTTATTAATTACATTGAGGCAGAATTAATACACAGGAATTGGTAAGAATGTAGTCTATATAAGTGAATAATGTGTAGACATCTTTGACACTCTATAAAGATATATATTTATTAGCGTACTGCCATCTGCATGTCAATCTTTTCTTATTTTGGTAACCCCTGGGGCTTGACCTGAGGTCCTGGGAACACTCTGTCAGCTCAATTTGCCACAGGATGGCATGCTAACACTCACCCATTTATGAATTGGGCCTTGTAGGCTTGTAGGCCTTGAATTCAGATGCCAGCATTACCAAAAATGAATCGTGGAGTAAGAAGATAATGGTGACAAATGTTTTCCTTTTCTGTGAAAGTCCTGGGTGTCAGGGATGAAGACCTATATCCTGTATAATCAATGTGATCAATGTTTTATGTTCCATAATAGTAAATAAAATAAATGGTCAATACATGAATAAAACAAAAAAATAAAATAACTACTGAATGCAATATGGAGTCAACTTATGTATATAAATATAAATCATATATGTAAATTGTACATGAACAGGATGTTTTCTAGTGGTGGGGATCTGTTTTAGGCATGAGGAACAGACCTGAATTTCTTGACTTCAAGGAGGCCAGCTTCCCATTCCCACACAGTGCAACAGAGTTACCAAGACCATGAGTTTCAATCCCAGCCCTGGCAGAAAAATGGCACCTTTGCAGTATGTGAGGCCCAATTCTTATGTATTTTATTATGCCTAAATTTTATGAATGTGATTGTTTAAATGTTTAATAAAGAATTTACTAAAATCGGTCAGTATCCTATAATATAATTGTGTATAATTTTATCCTAGAATCATTCAAGAACTGCCCATTCAATCATGACATACATCACATTCCATTGGTATTATATGGATAGGATGAGTTCCTTAGGATCTCCTGCCATTTGGAGGTGGCAGGACCAGGATTCCAACTGTGGGCTCCAACTCCCACCACTTCAACTTGGGGATAGGGTACTCACCGTTCTGTCCAAGAATATCAGCAAGACCAATGATTAGGCAGGCACCAGTGGCTCTCAGCAGTCCTCCTTGATACTTACAAGGCTGTGATGGGAGGATCATGGTCAAAGTCATCCTAGGCAGGAAAGTCCTTGAGACCTCTCTCCAACTTCAGTTCCAACAAAGCCAGAAGCCCAGGGCTCCAGTGTGGAAGGCGAGCCTTGAGCAAAAGCAGCTCACAGACTGTTCCCAGATCCTGAGTTCAAGGTCCGGCTCTGGTAACAAACAGACATACACAACAATCTGTGCAGCCATCCAGCTAAAGAAGGTCATCCTCTTTTCTCCAACTAAATTGGTCCCTGAGAAAAGGGCTGGGGGAGCTGCTGTCTTCTTGACTCCACCCATGCTGCTTGCATCACAGAATTCTAGCCACACCCCCATTATTTCATGGTTCTTTCTAACCAATGGGATACAAGAATGGTGGCCACGCCCACATTCCATGCTGCCCAGTAGCACCTGGATTCCCTCTGTTAGTTTCCAATACTACCAGCAATTGAGGAAGGTAGAGGTGGCTGAGTGGTGAGGAAGAGACTCAAGCGACTTTGGAGTATAGTAAGAAATGGAGATGCCAGCCCACACCCCGGCTCCCTCCCCCCTTCCCAAGGTGCAGGATTTCAAACCTCAGGTAATGGTGCACTGCCAGCCCACCTAAAGCCCTGACCTGGTCCCTGGCCCTGGTTCTCTGCTCTTGGCCCATCTGTTTCCTGGGTCAGACACTCCTCTGGGGGCACCATGACCCCCTGCTTATTTCCTCACCCTGGCTCTGAAAAGCCACCTTTCTGTCTTGGGCATTTCTGAAACAGAGACTCAATATATGCTCTGGTTGGTCTGGATTGAGGTCCTCCTATCTGGGACAGGTATGCTCCACCAGGCTTGGTCCTCTGTAGTTGGGATGGTAGACATGTAGCGCCATGCTCAGTCATCGATTTAGATGGATTATCCCAAACTTTTAGTCCACAGCAGCCGATTCTTGACCACAGGTGAAGCTCTGGGTAGGGCCACAACCATCAGACCTCATTCTCCTCACAGGACAGTTTTGAGGAAACAAGGGATTTATACAGAGGGAATCTCTTGAGCATGGCTTGGCATGGAGGGAGTGGCCTTTAGAGAAGGTTCTCGGCAATTCTGTGAGCAAATGACAGGAAGATACCAGCAAAGGGCTCAGGTGGGGTCAGTTATTAATCATGCAACAGGTGGGGATTTTGAAACAAAACATGGCTCTCTTTCATCATTACCCTATCCCCATGAGGAAGGGGATCCTTCACTGCATTGAGTTTTGCATCTGGGGAAACCGAGGCACAGAGAAGTCAGGTGATATCCTTATGACTTCAGCTTCACAGGAAGCTCGGCCTCACTTCACTACCATGCTCTCAAGGACAATGGGTGCTATTCAATCCACTTCTTGTGGTAGGAAGTTCACTTCTTGTCAGTTGTGGGGCTTGAATCCTAGACATGGGCGCTGTTCCTGAGCTCCTCAGCAAAAGGCTAGTGCTCTACCACTTGAGCCCACAGCACCACCTCTGGTTTTCTGGTGTTTCTTTGGAAATAAGAGTCTCAGAGACGTTCCTGCTGGGGCTGGCTAAGAACCATGATCCTCATATCTCAGCCTCCTATGTAGTTAGGATTAGATTTCTGAGCCACCGGCACCCGACTTAATTGTAATTCTGACTTTTCTCTTCTCTCTTTCACAAAAACTGGTTGAATGGGTGCTGGAGGAGGGGGTCCAGCATCCCCATGTGGCTGGAATCTAAGGTGATCCTCTCATTCTGGAGGTGGGCTGTGGGTCAGGAGCTATCTCGCTTAGCCTGTTGAAACAGCTCCCTGAGGTAAGACCCACTGTGCCCTGGCTAGACTGTGAAATTCGTTGTCCATCCAGTCTTAATGGACTTATTGTATTGTTTTACTTTCTACATCATTTTCTAGCACCTGGACAAACTTCTGATGCATAGTTACAGAATGAAAATGTAATGCCTTCTTATGAAAGTCATTTAGGGCTCTGAAAATGTGGCTTCATGGTATGGTAATTGCCTAGCATGCATGAAACCCTGGGTTCAATTCATCAGTAACACATAAAAAAGAAAAACACTGGAAGGAATGCTGTGCCTCAAGTGGTAGAGTGCTAGTCTTGAGCAAAAAAAAAAAGCTCAGGAATAATTCCCTACCCCTGAGTTTAAGCCTTGGACTGGCAAAAAAAATAGTAAATGGAAAATAAATAACCCATACTTGAAATATATAATTGCTCCATCCATACTGACACCTGACAATAGTCCCTAATTCATGTACTTTACTTATGTTAGGATACTGTGTTGAAAAAAGTTCTGTTCATTAAGTCACAGCAATTAATGCCAGGAATGGGCTTAGATGTTAGGTGAAGATTAATTCTGGAAATTCAATGATTCCAGGATTTTGTGTCATCACTGCTAATCACAAAGTGAAAATAGTCTAAGTGTGATTTTGAAACCTTTTTGGTCAGTTTTGGCACCAAAAATGCAGAGGCTAATTAATAGTTGTGACAGAAAATAAGGAATAACTCCAGATGGAAAAAAAATGATAGTAACTAAGTTTACCAGAAACTGGTCTAGAGAACCATTTTTGGTTATTGAAGAACTAGTTGTCAAGTAGGCTTTTCCTCTTTGCCTTTAGCATTCTAAATCTCTTAGGCTAGTTCTTAATCACTGCATGATAAATGTATCTCCTTCTATGCTGTTCTTTCATACCTTATCTCCTTTGTTTTCTAAAAATCTCATTCCTTCTAGATTTCTCTATGAACATTTCCTGATACTAAATATACCTATACAGATGTCACAGGATGCTAATGTAAGGGTCCCATAGCTCATGAGTCATTAATGTAACAAAATGGAAAAGGAGGACATATTTACTGCTACCTCAATTTTTCTGAAAAGCTGCTATGTTATCCTTTGGTTAAAAATTCCATTCTTTGTCTACACAGTGTCATTCAGTGCACATATTTGCAAATATGAGATGGGTGTTGATGGTTTACACCTGTAATCCTCTGGTTGAGACCAGTGGATTGTGGTTCAAAGCCAGTCTTGTCAGGAAAGTCCATGAGACCATAATCTTCAATTAACCACCAGAAACCCGGAAGTGGTGCTGTAGCTAAAGTGGTAGTGCGCTCAACTTGAACTGCAGAGCTGAGGGACAGTGCCCAGGATCAGAATTCAAGCTGCACAACCAACAAAAAAGTGAAATATGACTTTAAGTTTCCCCAAAAGGAACAACAAGATCAATAATCTTCCCAAGCAAAAAATTAATTCCAAAATGATTCAGTGCACCTACTTTTGCTGAGTTATGTTGTGGATTCTTTGCTGGACATATTCTCTAAAAACAAATCGTTTAGGGATACAGGTGGACCCATTGCAATAATGAGATGTACAAGTCGTTATGTTGAAAAACGAACTTTACAACTTTGGTGTGGGGGAGTGTGGGGTGGGGGGAGGGGGGAGTATGGGAAGGGATGGGAAGGGGAAACAAAGAAGAGGCAACAATGCTTGATAAGTAATGTGCTTGTTATCTTGCCCATGTAATTGTAACTCCTCTGTACGGTATTCTCACAATAAAAAAAAAAGAAAAAAATGTCAAATATTAACTTTACAATAAACATCTAATATTTCTTCTTTGAAAAGAGATGTCTATACAGTTGATGTCACTTAGTATTACTCCTACGTGGAACACGAAGTATGAGGCCACTCCCTTTCTAAACCATGCTTGCTAATCACCCAACTTTGTAGACAGTAGAATGGAAGCACAATTCTGTTTCCAATGCAAATCAGATATAAGAGCATGAACTTAATTGGAAAAAAGTCCATCCTGAGAGAGCAGGGATTATACTAGCCATGAAGTGGTGGATAAGATCACATTTTCTTTCCTTTACTTATATATTTTTTGTTGGTGGTGGTCTTGGCATTTGAACACTGGGCCTGGGAGCTGTCCCTCTGCTATTCAGCTCAAGGCTAATGCTCTATACTTGAGCCACAGTGCCACTTTCAGTTTTCTTGTAGTTAATTGGAAAAAGAGTCTCCAGGACTTTCCTGCCCGGTCTGGCTTTGAACCCTATCCAAAGATCTCACCACCACCCAGCTTAGGATCACATTTCTAACAGTGTACTTTCAGCATATGTAATGTGCATGTTCATCTATCTTTATATGAATTCTTGAGTTAAAAATCTAGGCTACAGCTTAGCCTTTACACTCACAAAATGTTTGTAATTTTAAAGTTGATACTACTGGAGAAATAAAACCTAAGAATGTAAAGGTGTCTGGGAAGTTCAGTTTGCATCCAGCCTGGGAAGAACAGTTTTGAGAAACTATATATAATTAACCAGCCAAAATCTGGATTGAAAGAATGGCTCAAGTATTGGAATACCAGACATGAGCTAGATTGCTGAATAAGATGTTGAGACTTTTGCATACATACATGCAATCATACACATATATACAGAGGCACTTATATATGCACAAGTACACATATTAAGCAACTCTCAGAATATATGGAAAAGTTAGAAAACAATAGAAAATATGTCCTGAGTAAGACTAGAATCAAGTGATAATTTTTAATGTTAGAAAGTTCTCAAGTGAACTTTCTTCAAAAAAGTTTAAGAATATTACATAGATAGAGACCAGAGATAGTAATAGAGTCAAGTAATCATTATTAAAGAGATCGGGTCCATGGAGGAATGAATCAGAGACTCCTGCAGGTGCATCTGAAAATGTTCATATCCTGTGTCAAATGTTATAACATCTTTGAAAAGAGTACATGAACACTCTGAGTAGTGCAATGGATAATATTACTGGATTCGTTCAGAATTGATAGTCTGTATCTAGATTAAATAAACCAAGAAACTATGGAAGGGCAATGTGATACAAGGCTAGAATTCTAGCACTCAGACTAAGATAGGAGATTAGATAGTGGAATTACACAGTGATACCTTCCCTGGACCAGGTAGTATAATTTTGTCTTAATAAAACAAACCAAACAAGAAAGGAATACAAAGTTGGACGTTTGGGCTAATTATGTCATTATGTTTTGAGAACTCAAGTTTCCTATTGAAATGCAACTCATATATAATCCTCAGTTGTGTTTTAAATGCTCTCTTCATTACAGAACATTCTTAGATGCAAAATAGCTCATGATTCCCATCCAAAATTTGAAAAAGTAAGTAATCACCACTCTGTTAGATTCCAAGGAAAGGATGAAGGATTACAAAAACTTAAACCTGGAGAAAGAGCAAAGTTAATCTAATGAAAGACTATGTAGAACTTGCTAAATTAGAGTTTAGATTTAAAATAAATATTTTGGTTTTGCTTGTAATTTCATATTCTATAGGATACTTACAAAATTCTTTTAAGTAGACAAATTTACAAATGTTTCTTGCATTCTATTTGCCTAGAATATTCTTTCATGAGAGTTATAATTAGAACTCAGGTAATAGATAACTCCAACACTTCATGTATAAAATGTTAATGTGAATAATGTACACAGAGTTGCCAACAAATGGATGATATTAATTTATAAATTTAGAAAAAGGGCAATTTTTTGAGGCTTTGCTATAACATGGTATGAAGAGAATAATTGTGGGACATCTTCTTTCTTCTATTTCTTTGTAACACAGGAAGCAATTTCCTTTATTACGTGCCTCTGTATACAGTGAGAAAAATGTTAGGTTTGGGATTTGTTTTTTATTTTTGTTTTATTGGTTTGTCCTAGGGCTTGTACTCTGGGACTGGACACTGTCTCTGTGCCTGTTTATGCTCAAGGCTTGTGCCCTACCACTTCAACCTCAGCTCACTTGTGTCTGTCTTTTGCTGAGAAGTTTATTGGAGATAAGAATCTAGGGAACCTTCCTGCCTGGGTGGGCTTTTGTCAACATCTACTGCGTTAGGGTCCCTGGGTAAGGGTAATGAAATCACAAGGACATAGGGGATGCAGAATGCAAACAGCAATTGCCACTGAATGCTGTGCTTTATTGTTAGTGGTATTTAAAAACAAGCAAGCATGATCTTTTCCAAGATTTGGTCAGAAGACATTCACACAAAAATTTCAACAGATACATTTTTACTTGACCTATGAGACAATGTCTTGGTATATTATTATCTAAACTATTTTAGAGCAAACTCAAACCACTTCTCCAATATCAGGAAAATGCTTGACCAGCTGCTCATCTATGCGTAAGCAAGCAGAAGAGCTACTTCCTCAGCTCCCAGGAGTCTGTGACATGTGTTTTGAGACAGGAAAAGAGAACATTTTCCCTCTCCAGCCCGGCATGCCAAGAGCTTTCCTAATACTCAAACACAGTCCACAGATAATCCTGAGGCCAGAGCCTGCATCATTCTGCCCCTTTAACATAGACCCTGAGTCTTCACAATTTCCTTCTTTTTTCTTTTGTTTTAAAAGTAAAGCTTTCCACAGGGTTATCATAGATGCTTGCATTGGCTTCATAAAAATCAAATATAACAGTACAAGTGCAAACAAAATAATAACAGTCATAATTCCTATACCACTAGCAGTATGTGAAATGCTTTGTAATATTTCGGATCCAACCCTTCCAATTGTTTAATAAATGCATCAGCAATATTAGAAGCGTCATCATTTGTAAATTGTTTACCAAAAATATCATGTACATTAAATTGTAACTGAGCAATCAATTGAGCAGCTGTAGAATTTCCAGATAAATAGTGCTGTATTACATTCTAATCATGTATAGATTTTTTATATTTTACATTAGTAATGCAAAAGGTAGTGAAATTCCAATCACATTTTAACAATAACTGTTTTTCCACAACCAATAACTTTTTTCCTAACCATCCCACTGTCTGTTTAAGAATATTAATCTGTGTTTATAATAGAGCATCAATTTCTACCTGTGAGACCCACAATTCATGTGAATCCCGGTGGCATTCTTCCACAAAGTGCTTAGTTTGTAAGGAAGTGTGTAGGGCAATTCCAGACACTGCAGCAACAGTGGTAATAGCAATTAAGTTTAAGATCACTGCTACAATGGCTTTGTACGTTTTAGTAGTTTGGTAAAAAAAATCAATAACAACACTATCCAAAGGATTTTGGGACCATTCTCTTCTGAATTTAACAGGTAGCCAAATATGAGTTCTTTGTTGTAATATCATACTACTATCACTGTCATTAAAATTAAGAGAAGAATTAACACAAGAATACAGGCGACAATTAAAACAAGAAATAGTAGGAGAAAATGTAAAATTTCCCACTAAAATACATAAGGCAGAGGTATACAAACAGTTACATCATAAGATTTGTACAAAGTAAAATTATAAGTGGATGCAGAGTTCCACGTCCCTGAAAAATGATCCATTTGATAGCATCACGGGTTTCAGCACCGCTCTGACCTTCCAAAGATGAGTGTGAACAGCAGTGGGTGCAGCCATGAAAGCCCATCGAGCATCTGCAATGCCTCCATCTCCCCAGGCCATTAGTCGATCTCCAGTAAATGATCCATTAATGGCTTCCAGCATCCTAGTAACATTTGATGAATCACATCTGGTAATATTCTATTCTGAACATGTGTTAATAAACTTTCCAAAAGGTCCCCAATTAATAAAATTATTGAACACTTTTCCAAATGCTTCTCTACACTCTTGCCACACAAAAGGCTGATATTTTAAATCAATGTAAGTAAAATCGGGATACATAGGTAAGGATAACTTGCCATCAAAGGTCACACTTTCCCAGTTACTATTAATGGACCAAGTAGTTAATCGCTGCAGCTGTGTCCTAGAATTGGAAGTGCATTTCCCAGGTAAAATCCAATGTTGCCCATTCATAACTAAACATGGAGGAGGCCCCAGACAAACAGGCAAGGAATGAGTATAGTAAGTAAAATTTAAAAAGCTACATCATCCTTATTGCAAAATGTCAAATTATTCCAAGGAAGAGATAAAACAGCAGGAACATGATAGATGGTTATATCCATGTCTCCCCAAACAACAGGTTCCAATAAAGGAGGATTAGGAACAAAGGCCCAATAAATTAGCATTAGCATGGACAGAGTTTATAGTAAGCAGGGCACACATGGCAAAGAATAAGTTCTCAGCCATGACAGGTTTACCATTGCATTGTAACATCTTTTGTCCTTCTGCAGTCAACTTTTTAACCTGTCCCCAGGTGGGCAGTGGGGATTTCTTTTTCCTCAACTGGTGGCCTATTCCTTGCAGGATATAGGGCTGTCCTCAATGGGCTGCGTCTGTATGCATCAGGCAGGAAGCTAGTATTGTTTGCCATCCTGTGTAGACACAAAACCCTATCCTCGCCCCTTATGTAATAACGTTCCTAGTTGCTATTCTGCATCCAATGCAATCTTAATCCATACGGGAGCATTTAAATAAGGTTTTTCTGATATTTGTTCAAAATGGCACTCAGCTCTAGTTAAAGTAGCTACTTGTGGTAAGTTTAAAATATTAAGAACAAAAAGAACTTGATGTAAAATTATTTTAGGATTTTGCATGGAAAACCACAAAATATCCATACTTTCATCCAACCTTTTCCTCCTTTTAAATTTTTTGATTTGTTGTTTTAGTGTGCAATGAACTCGTTCAATAATGGATTGTCCCTGGGGGTTATATTCTATTCCTGTAATATGTACCACATCATAAAGTTCACAAAATCTTTTAAATTTGATAATTTTTTAGGCTGGTCCATTATCAGTCTTTATTTGGCAGGCACTCCCATAATGGCAAAAGCTTCCAAAAAGTGTTCTATTACATTGTTAACAGTTTCTCCCGTAAGGGCAAAAGCCCAAATTTGGAATAAGTATCTATTGTAACACGTACAAAGGAAAAATGGGCAAAGGCTTGTACATGGATTATATCCATTTGCCATTGCTCATTAGGTTGTAATCCTCGAGGATTTACTCCAGCAGGTACAACTGTCAAATGCATTGGTCTGCAGATAGGAGACGTTTTAATAATTTGTTTACCTTGAGAATAAGGTATTTTATAATGCATATGTAAATGGCCAGCATTTGTATGTAAATGAGCATGATCCTGTTTAGCAGAAGCAAAACTAACTATCAACATGATTATTGCCATATACAAGGTACCCAGGTAACCAAGAGTGAGCCCTAATGTGAGTTACAAACACTTTGGCATTACATTGTTGCAGTAATGCTTGTAATTGTTTAAATACTTGGTTTAGCTGGAGTTTAGATGAATATGTAACAGCAGTGACTATATTAGTCACAACCCCTACAGCATAGGCAGAATCAGTAACAATATTAATATCTCCCACAAAATCTTGTAACACCTTAATAATAGCAAAAAGTTCATTTTGTTGAACTGATGCTAAAGTAGTTGTTTGTACCCAATATTTATTTGTTGTCCAATAAGCACTTTTTGTTTTGGAGCCATGTATAAAAACAGTAAGAGCAGTGGAAATAGGGGCCGTGATAATTATATTATTAATTACAAATTGTTGTGTATGTAAGCAATGCCACAATCTACATTTGGGGAAATGATAGGAAAATTGCCCAGTAAAATTTACTAATGCTATTTGTAGCATTTCAGACATGTTTAAAAAATATTTTACTTAGTTTTTTGGCAAAGGAAAGATAATTTCAAATAAATCATACCCTGATAGGGTAAATACCCATTGCCTGGCCTGTTGAGTAATAATTGCCAACTATTGTTCATATGGCATATTTTTTGTAAATCTATGCCGTGTATAAATCCATTCTAATGGTATCTCATTTTCTCCTATAATTCCTGTGGGTTATTTCCATCTATCTAAAATATATAAATTTATGAGTTGATTTAGCATTACTCGATGTAAAACCATTTTTTATTCTCTATTGTACAAATTGTACTTCTCTTTCAGTTTCCTTAGTTAAAGTTCTTTTGCTATGTAAATCAGATTCCCCTTGTAACAATGAAAACAAATTATGTAATTGATAAGTAGGAATTCCTAAGGCCGGTTGCATCCAATTAATATCTCCTAGTAACTTTTGATAATCATTTAACGTATGTAATTGATCACGTCATAAAGATATTTTTTGAGGTGCGACTGTTTGTCTAAAAACAACGTATCCTAAATATTTTACCACTGTATTTTTTTGTATTTTTTCAGGTGCTATTATTAGTCCAAAATCTTTATAGAGGGTAAGCACTATAACACCTTTTCTAATTCTGTCATATTTGGTCCTGCAAATAAAATATCATCCATATAATGAAAAATATAAATGTGAGGCCATTTTGTCTAACAGGTTTTAAGGCCTTATCAACATATATCTGACACATAGTTGGAGAATTCATCATTCCTTGGGGCAACACCTTCCATTGGAAGCACTGATGAGGGGCTTGATGATTTATTTGTGGTAAAGAAAAGGCAAGTCTTTTACAATCTTTTACATGTACAGGAATGGTAAAAAAGCAGTCTTGTAAATCTATTACTATTATTGGCCAATTTTTAGGAAGCATTGCAGGCGACTGTATAACAGGCTGTAAAACCCCCATAGGGTACATGGATGCCTTAACTCCTCGTAAATCAGTCTGCAATCTCCATTTCCCTGACTTCTTTTTAATAACAAATATTGGAGAATTCCATGGTGACATAGACGGCCCAATATGTCCTTTGGTTAACTGTTCTTCAACTAATTGATGAGCTGCTTATAATTTTTCTTTAGATAAAGGTCATTACTCAATCCAAAGAGGTTCCTCAGATTTCCATAATATCATGATGGGCTCCATATAAAAATGTTAAAATTGAATATGAGCTCCCCATTGTTCCAGTACATCTCTACCAATTATGTTAACTGGAACCTCCATAATATAAGGTTTAAGGACAGCTGTCTGTCCATCTTCTGACGTTATAATAACATACAACACTGCTTGTCATATAAAATTTACAGGAGTTTTGTTAACTCCTTTAATATTACAGGGGATTATTTTATATAATAAATGATTAGGCTATTCATGAGTTTTAATAAATGTAATATCTGAGCCAGTATCTATTGGTCCTGTCAATATCTTTTCCTGAATATTAATTTTAATCTTAGGCTGTATTTTAGTAATATGAGTAGTCCAAAACACATTTTTGTTGGTTAGTATTTCCAAATCCCCCAAATGACTTTGCAATAGATATATATATGGTAATAACAAAATTTGAGCAATTCGTTCTCCCTTTTTAAAGGAAATATCTGCAGAAGCTGACATTAAAATTTTTATGTCCCCAATATAGACAGCATCAATAATTCCTAAATGTACTAAAACTCCTTTTGTATTAAGACTGTATCTACCGGTCAATACTTCAAATGTTCCTTCAGGTAAAGGCCCATAAATTCCAGTAAGAATTTTTTGTGTCTTATCACCACCTTTCAAAATAAAATCTTTTAAGGCTGGTATGTCCACTGCGGCTCTGTGGGCTGTGGCAGGGACTAGGGAAAAGATGGTTGGCTGCCCTTGGTTATTAATCCTGGTCCCTGGGGCTAGCCCGATGGAGAGTTTCCCTGCATAAGTTAAGCATATTTTATAGGAATTCTTTTATTGTCTATTTTTGTTCTACACTCCCTTGTCCAGTGCTTCCCTTTTTCACGTTTAGGGCAAATTCCTGGTCCTCTCTTGTTAACATCAGTAGCCTTTTTAAAATTTTTCTTTATATGTCCCATTTGACCACATCCAAAACACTTTAGATTAGAGGGTTTTGTTTGCAAATCATGCCAGGTAGTGGTCATAGTTTCACCAAACACCTGAATATTCCTGGATTCAGATATAAAGTCTTTGCAGGCCCTTAAATATGTATTCACATCCCCAGATTCTTTAATAGGCAATAGAGCTCGTCTACAGTCCTCATTAGCATTCTCATAAGCCAACATGCTCAGCAGTTGTTGCCATGCAGCCTCTCCCACAACAGTACGTTCCACGGTCAATTTCAATCGTGATAAAAATTCAATACAGGGTTTATTAGGTTTTTGAATTACTTTAGTCCAAGAGCCATAATGCTCTCCTACCGGTGGAATCCTTTTCTCATGCCTCAATACTTATGTCTCTTAACTGCTCATGGATCTCTTCAGGAGAGTTTACATTTATATGAGCATCCGCATATTGTTCTGCAGGTGTGGATTACTGCTCTGTGCATTTTGTCTAGCCCTTTTTGTACATAACTCAGTAAACCACATTTTCCATTGTAGGTATTTAGGTTTCTTAAGCAAGGCTCTACAAAGCATCTTCCAATCCACTGGAGCAAAATTATTGTAATGTCGGGCAAGCCCATTAAGCAATTCCTTAACATAATGAGACTGAGGACCATACAACTGCCTTCTTAAGTTTACCAATATCATCAACAGCAACACCTTCATATCTGGCTGGTTGAGCTATACTATTCATAGGGGGTGGTCGAATTACAGGATAAGAAAAAATAGGCATTTCATCATCAAACTCACTGTCTGAGCCCTCTGTTTGTGAGGGAGTGATGCTGTAAAAATTGCATCAGCCAGTCGAGGAGCCAAAGGCTGCTTTACTTTCACTTTCTCAGGTTCTCCTTTCACTCTGCTAATTTCCAACTCCATATGTTGTAATTTTGAGAAAATCAATTGCATTTGCTCAGACATTTTATTTACACTTTATTCCTTTTGAGCCTTTTTTACCTCTTGTTTTTTCTCTGTTAATTGCAATGCATCCTTATCTATTGTGTCCTTAACCTCAGAGTCCAACTGTAAATCTACAATAGAAGGGGTGACCTCTTTCTTTAACTCTGCTATTAATCTTTCCTCATTCGAAGCTTTAAAAAGGATATGTAAAATAGCCCAAATGGACCAAAATCTAATAGGAATCTTTTCCCTTTCTCGAACAGCTTTTTCTACAATATTCTTTACTCATTTCCAATTATCAACATCGAATTTTCCTTCATCAGGGAACCAAGGATTCCATTTCCTAACTACATTAATACACATTTCTATGTCAGAAGAAGAAATATTTACACCATAAGCAGCAAGTAAATGTTTAAGCATAAGTAAGTACGGAGTAGATTTAACTTGTCCTATCACCCTGTAATTAAAATTACTTACCTGAATATCCCTTCCTGAATTCAACAATGCATGGTCCCTGTTTGGGCGCCAATTGTAACATCTAGTGCATTTGGGTCCCTGGGTAAGGGTAACAAAATCACCAGGACACAGGGGATGCAGAGTGCAAACAGCAATTGCCACTGCATGCTGTGCTTTATTGTTAGTGGTATTTAAAGACAAGCAAGCATGATCTTTGCCAAGATTTGGTCAGAAGACATTCACACAAAAATTTCAACAGGTACATTTTTACTTGACCTATGAGATAATGTCTTGGTATATTATTTTTTTGGGGGGTCCGGTCGTGGGGCCTTAACTCTGGGCGCTGTCCCTCAGCTCTTGGGCTCAATGCTAGCACTCTATCACTTGAGCCACAGCACCACTTCTGGCTTTTTTCTTTTTGCTTATGTGGTGCTGAGGAATCGAACTTAGGGCCTCATACATGCAAGGCAATCGTCTACCACTGAGCCACCTTTCCAGCCCTGTCTTGGTATATTAGTATCTAAACTATTTTAGAGCAAGCTCAAACCACTTCTCCAATCTCAGGGAAATGCTTGACCAGCTGTTTAACTATGCTTAAGCAAGCAGAAGAGCTACTTACTCAGCTCTCAGGAGTCTGTGACATGTGTTTTGAGATAGGGAGAGAGAACATTTTCCCTCTCTAGCCCGGCAAGCCAAGAGCTTTTCTAATACTCAAACACAGTCCACAGATAATCCTGAGGCCAGAGCCTCCATCATTCTTCCCCTTCAACATAGACCCTGAGTCTTCACAGTCTTTGAACTGTAATCTTCCAATCTTCGCATCGTGATTATCTATGGTAGTTAAGAATGTATAAATATAAATAATATTTGCAAGAATACCAGTAGAGGAAAAATGATACAACTCTGTATATAGTGGTGTTCTTTCCAGAATATGGAGGGCATCACATTAGCAGAAGTGCAGTGTATTTTCACAATGGACATAAGCTATTCTTGATGTGAATTAAGGGAATTTTGAGGTGCACCCTACCAGTTGGAAACTGGTGGGCTAGGATGACTTTATGGCATAAATCTTGTGATTGATGCTCATAGAAATAACAGCTTAATCTGATAAACAACTGCTTACTCTTGAAGAATTAATTATCACATGCTTCATATCCCATATCAGAATGTGGCTCTTTTTCTGTTCACTTCTCAGTCTGTAACACTCCATTGGAAAATGCATCTACTGCAGAATTACATAACATGCAAACAGGTATATTTTGAATCTCTCAGGTATGGAATGTTCAGAATTTGAAAATGAGTAGTTATTAGTCATAGGAATTTTGAAGAATACATGCATTCTGTCCTCTTAACAACTTATTTACTTTTAAAAGTTATGGGTTTCCATAGAATTAAACTGTTTTCTGTTTTAGTATAACAAAGTACTAAATTTATTCTATTTTCAAAATATTGGCAAGTATATTGTGAAAAAACTGTGTAGTTGGATATCATTACAGTTGATGACCCTCTGATAAAAAAGAGATAATTAATTCAAATTAGATGCCAAATAATACCGATATTTTAAAAGTTACTACATAAAGAACAATATTTACTATACCAAAACAGTGAAATTTTATTTCATCAGCTTATTTTTTTAATTTAATTTTAATGTGAAAGTGATGTGCACTGTGGTTACAGCCATTGTAAGTTAGTGAATACATAAGTTTTCAAACTTGTTATCCCCTCTCTCATTTTTCTCAGTTTTTCCTTCACCCTATTACCCCTCCCAAGTTGTAATGTACATTTCCAACTTATTGTCTTGTGAGAATTGCTATTGCATTGGTTTGCTGTTCGTCCTTTGTCTTGCCATTTTTTTGTTCCTGTTCCCTTCCCTAATTAAGGTAAATGTATACACAATACACAGAGTACCAAAGTCAAACAGAGGAGGGGATAAAACATAGGGGAAAATCTCAAAGAAAATAGAAATCACATAGTACATCAAAAAAAAAAAAAAAAACCACAAATAAATATGTTTCCATATCTTGGAGTTCATTTTGCTCAGCATCAGCTTATATGGTCAAAAATATGCATAACAAAGCCACTGGAAAATAGTATTTTCATGGACACTATATAATGAAAGCAACATATTAACTGTTTTTGATAGTGAAGGTGGGATTAAGATTGGTGAATTCACGATTCTGATAAAGGAATTTCAAAAGAGTTAAAAATTTATGACAGGTAAATTTTAATTGTTCAAAATTTTAACAACTTAGCTTATTAAGAAAATTTAAAATTATCTGGGAAAATAGGCTTTCATGCAAAGAAATCTATGGAGACTTAGCTGAGAGGGAGCAATGTGGGTGAATATGGCTCATTTTCACACTAAACAAACAAACCTTTCTGTAAATCCTGTAGGTTCCCTTGAGAATTGTCCTTACCCAAGAAATAAACTCTGACTGTGTGAAACAATGTTGTAGTGGAATTTAAATTCAAAGTTCTTTAAAAAATAAAAAGAAATCAAAATTTGCGAATTGACATTTAATTACCAAACAGTAATTCTGTGAAAAAGAAGGAAATATAATTCAAAATCACTTGACTTTATTAAAAGTATGAGAAAAGAGTAGTGAAGAGAGATGAGAGAAACCATAGAGGACTGTTTTCTCTCCAGTGGTGTAATGGGTTCTTGATCTTGATTCTTCCATTCGATCTTCATAAGCTATAAAGCCACAACTCAGGACTGGAGTAACCAGTTCAGACAAAGAATACTCACAGAATGGGGGCTGGGAAAGTGGCTCAGTGGTAGAGCGCTTGCCTTGCATGCCTGAGACCCTGGGTTTGATTCCACCACATAAGAAAAAAAGAAAAAAGCCAGAAGTGGAGTTATGGCTCAAGTGGTAGCGCACTAGCCTTAACCTGAAGAGCTAAGGGACAACGCCCAGGCCCAAAGTTCAGGCCCCACGACCAGACCAAAAAAAAAAAATACGGAATAAAATGTTTGCAGTAGATGTAGGTGATTTATAACCTTAGACACTCTATTTAAATCTGTTCAAAATTCTCCCCTACCCAAACCTGCCCTCTTTGAACAGCATTGTTTGCTTTTCCCAAGACTGCCCTTCATTAACTGCTTAAAATTTTGTGAGGTCATATACATACTTTCTAGAGATTGCTGTTTGGTTGTGATTTTTGTGTGTTTTTGTTTGTAGTTGTGTTTTTAACTGAATTTCAAAAGGTTGTGCAAGTGTGTTACAATTAAATATGTCCATCTAATTGTCCAATGCTCCTGGATCAGAGTCACTCATTCTATCATTCTCAACCAACCTTTTTTCCAAGATTTATTTCAGATTTACCACTTACTTATTACATGTGTACATTGAGTATTCTAGCTGTACTTGCCCCTTGTTCCATTTTTCATTCATTCTATGTCTTTACTATTATTCCTTTCTGGTTTCAACTTCGTGATAGTCATTCTGTTAAACTGTCTGTTAATACTTTGAAAGGTTTATATACATTCCATAGAGTTTCAATCCTGCATATACTTGAACTTATGTCAGCATATACTTCCATAATTCATGCTTGATGTCAGCATATACTTCCATAATTCATGCATCTGTAATAACAATTTGCAAGACTGGGGACGTGAAGCACCTAAACATCATTTTATTCTCATCTTTTTGGAAGATTAATCTTTAGTCAACAAGAAAGTTTAAAAATCGCTTAGAATTTATAGCTAACTACCAGTTTTTATAAATGGCTTTGTGCAATGGTGTGTGATTATTTTATTTTACATGGGATGATATTTTCTACTACCTATAAGTTTTGGAAAAAGAAGAAAACTGAAATTTACTACTTAGAGGAATATGGTAGAAATAGAAGACAGATTTTATGTTTGTCACATCTCTGATCAGTACCCATATTCATGATTTAAAGTCATATTTCTTACTATGTTAGACATATAGGGAAAATATATGATAAGGCAACACATGATAAGGCAACTATTAGTGACTTTTTAAAATGTACCTTCTTATGTGATGAAATTTACTTTATTAGCTAATATTTGGGTTAGAATTATGGGAGGTTGATATATTTAACACATTTCTGGAAGGCACCTACTGAACAACGCAAATGGTAGGAGATACTATTTCTACACTTTATTGAATGGTTGAACTTATTTGGCATTAGTGTTGGGTAAATAAATCAACTCTATTGTAGCTTGATTCCTGCACTTGAGAAACTTTTAATGTCACTATCATCTACTTGTCAAGTGTTATTTTGTTGAATATGATTCTAAAAAGTTTATTTGAAAAGGAATATACTTTCAGGAGATTAAATGTAGGTTATCATTGGTTTGAAAATGACATTTTTATACTACAGAACCAAGTTTTACTGAAGTACTAGTGTTTTGAAGCACTAAGGGTCTTCTCAATTAATGTTTTTCTAAATTATATTTCACCTCTAAATCAAGTTTTCCTAGTCTTGGTAGACCAATTATGGATCTATGATTCCAGAAATTATTTTTTTGGCTGCACTGAAATCTTTCATTAATCATTAGGAGAGGGGTTTTAAAATTAATCTTTTGACATTTGTGATTTTGTTTACTCATATGGGCTTGTCATCTGTAAATTGAAAGTTTGAACTACAGTACATTCTCTCATATATTGTGGTTTCCTCTTTCATTTTAAGTTGCCTTACATTTCACAATTGCTTACTGCTAATTAGTAAAGGAATTGGGACCCTGAAATACTATAGGAAATAAGAAATTGAGATGGGTCTTCAATTACTTTCTGTTAGCATGTTGCATGGGCCAAGGTGAGAAGACTTGCTATTGTTATCTGATGATGCAGATAACTGGGACCTGGTATCTTCTGACCCGTGGGTACTACAGAAGAATAATAGCTTTTAGGCATCATATGAAGAAAATCACTTTGGGACCAGCGAGTTAGTACAATAAACACAGCAGCAGTGTAAAATCTCTTCTAGATTAGAGGAAAACAATACTTTTTTTTTTTTTTTTTTTTTTTTTTTACTATGTGAATTCAAAAGACCAAGAACACTTAGATGGTATCACAAGTTTATAGCAAAGATATTGCATTGATACTTTTTATATTCAAATATATATTCTAAACCTAATTATTTATGTTTCAATCTATTTATGGGAATAAATTTCAATTTATTTGTAAAATTATGAATTAATTCTAGTAAGATTCACTGTGTGAAATTTAAGATCAGCACATATAAATATAAAATATATAAGTATATATAATATAAGAAATTGTTATGCATTGTTCTGTTTTGGTTAGGGTATCAAAGGCAACTCTGTTTTAAAGTATTATTCCATTATCTCTACCTCAGTTTTTGGTAGAGTTAGACCTAAAGCTTTACCATTTGTAAATTTAAAGCCTGGAGGCAAGAGGAAACACTTTGATTAAAACATTACCAATTTAAGGCCTAATATCGATGAAAAATATATAGACTTCTTCAGGAGCTATGGACATATTTGGTGATAGAAAGTCAGTAGTGTAAGTTCCTGCCTGGTTGTATGGTAGACAGGCCAGGATATTAAGTAAACATGCATATAAACAACTTTTTCACCTTTTTGGCTTTAGCTACTTTTGAAATAATAGGTATAATAAACAATTATATATATATATATTTGTTGCTGTTGTTTTTGGGTCCAGTCGTGGGGTCTGAACTCTGGGCCTGGGCCCTGTCCCTCAGCTCTTCAGCTCAAGGCTAGCGCTCTACCACTTGAGTCACAGCAACACTTCCGGCTTTTTTCTTTTAGCTTATGTGGTGCTGAGGAATCAAACCCAGGGCTTCAGTCATGCAAGGCATGCGCTCTACCACTGAGCCAACGTCCCAGCCCAAACAATTACATTTTGATAAAATACCTTCTATTCTGAACAATTCAGTCTGAAGTGTTCATCTCTCTATGAACCCTTGTAACTAAGATTAGTTTTGTTCCAGTAAGAATCTATGCTGTCAGTGTAAGATATTCTGGTTGGTCTGTTCCTACATGGAAGAAGGGTAAAGGGTCAGGAAGACATTTGTGCCACTGAGACCTCATTTAGGAGATTTTAAGCTGCAGAAGTTTAGAAATAGCTCTTAAGAAAGGCTTACTTTGAATCCATTAGCTCCACAAAGCTAACTCAGTTGATAAATAAGTACTTGAAAAGCCATCACCTTTGGACTTAGCTGTAAAGGTTCCAAAGTATGATCAAATTTAAAATGAAAATGACAAAATAGTTATTGACAAATAATTGCAAATGTGAACAATCGACCATACAATATAAGTTTTTTCCACTATGCACAGAATTTTAGAGAAATAAGATCAATAGAATTTTTAGGAACAATAAGGGTTCCTTGTTACAAATAGGCAACCATGGATATATGCCTGTATAAATATTGTATCATTACGTACTTAAATTTAGAGGATACTACATGCTTCAGCAGCAAGTCTACCCAAATTACAACAATACAGAGATTAAAATGGTACTTGCACAAGGATGGTATGAAAATTTGTGAAGTATTCCATATTTTTCATTCTCCAAATGCAAGAAATGAAAAACAGTTATTAAAAAGTTGATTACAAAAATACAAGTGTAACAATACATGTAATTCATAGAATTAAAGGTTAGTTTGACATCAGTATATTAAATCTTCACCTTAGAAAGGCCCTTACATAGCATAAACTTTATAAAACTTGAAATTAGAGAACATTGTCATTTTATCCCAAAGAAATAAAATTTAAACCATGGTCATAGGGGGTTCCCGGAAGATGGTGGAGGAGAAGCTGTAGGCTAAACAAGCTCTCGCATAGAAAGCAGTTTTAGAGTTCCAGTGAACAGTCCTAAGCCAGAGAATCACACCAAGTGTGCCATCACTATACACAGAGTTAGGACAGAGGGAAAATCCAGGCAAGGAGACAGATCTGAGCACTTGCCAGCAGCCTCGGTAGCAGCGTTGGCCATAGCCGCCATCCTGTAACACAGAGAATGCAGGACAAAGGAGCCAGATACGGTGGACAAGCAGATTCTACTCAACACCAGCAAGAACTGACAAGGAGCAGACATCTTCATCTTGCAGTTCGCAGACCAGAGACCACCCAGGAACCAAGACTCGGCGGGAGTAGAAGCCAAATGTCCTCACTCCTTCTCAGAGAGCAGAGGAGAGAAGGCCACCCCTCCCCCCCAACTACCGGACATCTCCATCTTGGGTACTGACAAAGCTCGGTGGAGCTGCTAGCTCCAACTAAGGCCTTGGAAGAAAACTAGAGTCATTTAGCAGGTCACAAGAACCTAAACTGACCTGCCAGAGAGCTCCACCCAGGGAAAAATCACCCAGCTCAGGTGCAAGCCCCAAGAGTGGCTTTCTTCACTGGGTAATAAGAGCCAGAGTCTGCCCCACCCTTTAGCAGCCTTGACAATCAATTGAAATTCAGTAAACATAAACCTGGAGAGTGGCTCGAGGCTGGGCTCTCTGAGTTTCTCACAAGCTACCTCCTGGGAAAAGCTACTGTTTGTTGAAAGGCCTCAACTCTACCCAGAACCTAGCCTCATCACAGCATCTCCAAACTTGAGGAAAAAGCCATCTCCCTCTTTTGTGTTAATCAAAGCAGATCTCCTTCCCATTGAACTAACCTGAGCGGAATATCACAAAATCCTGGGTAAAGTAGAACATTTTTCTGCCTGTTCAAACAAACTGACTTAAGAAACCAACCAAGCCATAGGAAAATCAAACACCACAAGCAGACCAGAGATTCCAACAAGAGGCTGGTTACAGACACAAGGGAGATACAGGATTTTTCCCACCACTCCCAAAAAAATTAAAGAACTATTTTTTTTGTACATTTTATTAAAAAATTTTTTTTCTAAAACGTTTTTCTTTTAATTTTTACCTTTTTTGAAAAAAAAGTTTCCTAGTAACTATTTTCCCCTCTTATAATTTTTATTTCAGTGGTATATGTGTGTGTGCGTTATTCTTCTTGTTTTCTTAATTTTTTTTGTTTTTTATTTTGCTCTATTAAACTTCTGATCTTTATTCTTTCTTTCTTATTCTTTTCACCTTTACTTCTCTTTTGTTCTTTTTTATGTGACTTAATTGTTTTTCTGCACATTCTCAGATATACACATAGTCGATTATTAGACCTTATCCTTCATGTGTACACACTTAACCCACAAATTTATTACTCAGTTCAAAACCTCTTAGACTTAAATTCCTTAATAGCATTACTACCTATTTATACCTATGTAATATTTTAAGTATTTTTATTTTTAAGTTTTTCACATCTCCTTTATATCCCTCCCCTTCTGCATTATATGCACGATCTTCTCTGAATATTTCGTTTTCGATTCTGCATAATATTTTTAATTTTTACTTTTCTATTTTTTCTGGTCTCTTTTTCCCCCTTTCTCTTTTCTTTTTTCTCTCTCTACTTTCATCCTATCCAACCTATTTCCTGCTTTGAGATTAAGACTTAGTTAAGTTAAATCTCCCTGTGCCTTCCCACATCTCTCTATTCCTATTTTTTACCCACATCTCTCCTTCAACCTAATAATTTCTGGTTTGCCAAATTCGGATTTGCAGTTTGTAGCCCATTAATATATAGTTGTTTGACGTTGAATAGATGTTCTATTGAACTATATTGTATCTGCAGACTATTGACTGGGCAAATATAGACTTTGGTTGATGCTTGCCTTAAGATAGTGTTCAAGCAAAAAACTGGTGTTATTTTCATCCCAAATAGGCAGAGTAAGCCGGAAAAACAAAAGAAAAATGTCAAGTCCGGGTATCTCAACTCCCACTCATGATAATCAGGGGACAGAACAGATAATGAATAATCCAGAGGAGAGTTCCCAAATAGCTCTACAAACACTGCTGACAAACATAATAAATGAAAAGATTGAAAACATACAAAGGAATCTGTATGAGCATGATAGGGAGAGAAGGAAGCAAACAAAAGATCAATGGAGGCAAACAAAAGGTCAATACAGGAAAAGATTGAAAACCTACAAAGGACTGTGTATGAGCATGATAGGGAGAGAGAGGAGGCAAACCAAAGGTTTATAAAGGAATATCCTGAGCGTGAGGAAGCTACTCAAAAACTGATACAGGATTTGCGTGAACAGCTTGAGAATACTCAAAGAGAAAGGCAGGAATGGCATAAGCAGGTTGAGAACACTCAAAGAGAACTACAGGAATGGCGTGAACGTGAGGAAGCTAAGCGAAGAGTAATACAGGAATTGAGAGAGCAGGATGAGGATACACAATGATCACTAAAGGTATTCATGGAATCCAGTAACAAACAGCTGAAGTAATTAAGGGAGACCACAAAGAGAATGCTGAATGGAACCCAACAGAAGAAATGGGAATCTAAGCAAACCATAAACAAACAACTAATTTACTTGAGAATAAACACTGAACACCAAATTAAGGAAGTAAAGAAGTTTATACAAGATCTAAAACAAAGCTTCAATAAAGCATTTGAAGCCATCAAAGCTGTCCAATTAGAAGGAAAAGAAATTTTAAAAAAGTGGAAACTCTTGACAGCAGGTTAGACCATGTAGAAGATCGAAACTCGGGGATTGAAGACAGCCTAAATATTATAGAGAAAGAACATACAACCATCCAAGTCAAGTCTAAGAAATATGACAGATCTATCTAACAGTTGGAAGACAGCATCAGAAGGCCTAATCTAAGGATAATGGGTGTAGAGGAGCACCTAGAAACAGAAGAAGTAAATCGTCTAGGAAATTGGTTTAACAGAATCCTAGCAGAGAACTTCCCAAACATGGAAAAAGATAGGCCTATTCAGATACAAGAAGCTTTTAGAACTCCAAATAGACCAGACAGGAACAGGACATCCCACCGTCACATTATAATCCGCACAGGATGAATTCAGACCAAGGAAAAGATCCTTAAACATTTGAAGGAGAAAAGATTAATCACCTATAAAAGCAAACCAATTAAAATCACCTCAGATTTCTCAGCAGAGACAATCAAAGCAAGAAGAGCCTGGAATGATGTATGCCATGCCTTAAAAACAAACAGCAATCAACCAAGAATACTGTACCCAGCTAAACTCTCCTTCATAACTGAAGGCCAAATAAAAACCTTCCATAGCAAAGAAAAATTGAAACAATACATCTCCACCAAACCAGCCCTACAAAAGATTCTTAAAGACGTACTACACATAGAAACCCAACAAGACCACAATAAAGGCCAATAAAATGCACCCAAACTGAGAATCCAAGAACATAGGAAGAACCCAGTTTTTGTAGCCCCCAAGAAGGTAGATAACGTGACAGGAGCTCCCAAATTCCTCTCAGTCCTATCTCTCAACATTAACATACATAATTATCCAATTAAGTGACATGGACTGTACAGTAGGATTAAAAACAAGATCCTTCTATCTGATGTCTTCAGGAGTCACATCTTGCCAGTAAACACAAACACATTTTAAGTGTTAAAAGCTGGAACAAAATCTACCAAGCAAACGGCCCCCATAAACAGGCGGGAGTTGCAATCCTAATATCAGATAAAATAGTCTTCAAATTAAAATTCGTGAGAGCAGATAAAGAAGGTCGCTACATAATAATTAAGGGATTTCTCCTTCAGGAGGATATTACAATTTTAAATATCTATTCGCCAAACAACGGAGCACCAAAATTTATCCAAGAAACATTCCTTTCCCTCAAATCCCACAGAGATCCAAAGACATTAATTGTTGGGGATTTTAATACACCACTCTCCCCTCTAAATAGATCAACTCGGAAAAAACCCAATAGAGAAACGCAGATGTAAACAACTGTATAGATCAAGTAGATTTAACAGATATCTACGGAATATTTCACTCAGCAGCATCACAATACAAGTTTTTCTCAGAAGCACATGGAACATTTTCTAAAATAGACCACATTTATGCCACAATGCAAACTTGTCAAAATTGAGAAACATTGAAGTTATACCTTGCATTCTCTCTGACCACAAGGGAATAAAATTAGAACTCAACACCAAAAGCCACCAAAGAAACTCCTGTAACACATGGAGCCTGAACAACACACTGCTGAATCATGAGTGGGTCATGGAAGAGATTAGAAAGGAAATTCAAATGTTCATGCAATTCAACAAAAGTGAGCACAGAAATTACCAGCTCCTCTGGGACAAGCAAAAGCAGTACTCAGAGGCAAGTTTATAGCTCTGAAATCCCATATCAACAAATTGGAGAGATCTGAAACCAACAATTTTATGAGACATCTGAACCTCCTTGAAAAAGAGCAGCAAGATATACCCCAATATAATAGATGGAAAGAAATAATTATTTTAATTAATTCATTTTAATTAAAATTAAATCAGAATTAAATGAATTCGAATCCAATAAAACGATAGAAAGAATCAACAAAACAAAGAGTTGGTTTTTGGAAAAAATTAACAAAATTGACAGACCCTTAGCAAATCTTATCACAAAAAGAAGAGAACACACCCAAATCAATAAACTCAGAGATGAGAATGGAAACATCACCACAGCAACAACCAAGATTCAGAATATTATAACGGAATAATTTGCAAAACTTTATGCTAATAAGTTTGAGAACTTGGCAGAAATGGACTTTTTCCTAGCAAATATTGACATGCCAATACTAAACCAAGATGAGTTAAACCATCTTAACTGGAGCTTATCAAGCATTGAAATAGAAACAGCAATAAGAGACCTCTCACCTAAGAAAAGTCCAGGTCCAGATGGTTTACAGCAGAATTCTACAAGGCCTTTAAACGCAGAGCTCACACCAATACTACTCCAACTCTTCAATGAAATTGAAAGAGAAAGTTCACTACCGAACACATTCTATGAAGCCATCATCACCCTCATCCCAAAACCAGGCAGGGACTCATCAAAGAAAGATTACTATAGACCCATTTTTTTTTTATGAACATTGATGCAAAACTTCTCAACAAAATTATGGCCGAACGTCTTCAACAATGCATCCAGAAAATCATTCAAAATGATCAAACAGGATTCATTTCAGGGATGCAAATCAATTAATATAATTACTCACATCAAGAGAAGCAAGGATAAGAACCACATGGTTATCTCAATATATGCAGAAAAAGCATTTGACAAGATCCATCACCCCTTTATGATGAAGGTTCTGGAAAAATTAGGAATCCATGGAACATTCCTCAATAGAATAAAGGTTATATATGACAAACCTACAGCCAGCATTATACTCAATGGTGAAAAACTAAAGTCATTTCCTCTTAACTCAGGAACAAGACAAGTATGTCGACTATCGCCAATTCTCTTCAATCTTGTATTAGAATCCCTATCTACAGCAATAAGACAGGATGCAAACATAAAGGTGATCCAAATAGGGATAAAAGAAATAAAACTCTCCCTCTTTGCAGATGACATGATCTTGTATTTAACGAATCCCATAGACTCCACTCCCAAATTACTCAAGTTGATTCAAAACTTTGGCAAAGTAGCGGGGTATAAAATTAACCCCCCAAAATCAATGGTTTTTCTGTATGGCAACAATAAGTAAAGTGTTGGTGAAATTAGGAAAGCAACTCCATTTGTAATAGCCCCACAAAAAATAAAATACCTTGGAATTAACTTAACCAAAAAGTGAAGGACCTTTATGATCAAAACTGTAAAAACTTGACAAAGGATATCAAAACAGAACATAGAAAATGACAAAAACTCCCATGCTCCTGGATTGGAAAAATCAACATCGTGAAAATGGCAATACTTCCCAAGGCTATCTATAAATTCAATGCAATACCTATCAAAATTCCAAACTCAGTCTTCAAGAAAATAGAAGAGGCAATTCAAAAATTCATATGGAATAATAAAAGACCCTGAATAGCACAAACGCTCAATTGAAAGAAAACTGCTGGAGGAATACAAATACCAAATTTCAGACTCTACTATAAAGCCATAGTAATCAAAACAGCATGGTACTGACACAAGAACAGATCTCTGGACCAATGGAATAGAATTGAAAGCCCAGAAATGAACCTACAGACCTATAGCCATCTAATCTTCAATAAGGGAGCTAAAACAATAGTATGGAAGAAAGACAGCCTTTTCAGTAAATGGTGCTGGCAAAATTGGTTAACTAATTTTGGAAAACTAAAGCTAGATCCTTATATGTCACTCTGCACCAGAAGCAAGTCCAAATGGATCAAAGACCTCAGAGTCAAAGCAGACACTCTGAAAACATTACAGGATGGAATAGGAGAAAACCTAGGTCTCCTTGGTGCAGTCCGAAATTTTCTTAATAGAGACCCAGAAACACAACAATCAAAGAAAGTTTGGACAAATGGGATTGCATGAAGTTGCAGAGCTTCTGCATGGCAAAGGACATAGCTAGCAAGATCAATAGAAAGCCCACAGATTAGGAGAAGATCTTCACTAGCCATACAAGGGACAAGGGTCTCATATCTAAAATATACTTGAAACTCAAAAACTCAACCCCCCAACAACAAATCCTCAAAGAAACAACTGCCCAATAAATAAGTGGGCTAAAGACTTAAACAGAAACTTCTCTGAAGAAGAAAGAAGGATTGCCAACAGACACATGAAGAAATGCTCAACCTCCCTAGCAATAAAAGAAATGAAAATCAAAACAACATTCAGATACCACCTCACTCCAATTAGAATGGCAAAAATCAAGAACTCTAAAAACAACAGATGCTGGAGGGGATGTTGGTGGGAGTGTAAACTTGTTCAAACCCGTTAGAAAGCAGTATGGAGGTTCCTCAAAAGACTCCACATAGAGCTCCCCTATGACCCAGCAATCCCACTTTTGGGCATTTACCCAAATGTTTACAAACAAGACCATACTAAATCTACCAGCCCAACTATGTTTATTGCAGCATTATTTATTATAACTAACTTATGGAACCAACCCAGATGCTCCTCAGTAGATGAATGGATTAAGAAAATGTGGTATATATATACAATGGAATTCTATGCCTCCATCAGAAAGAATGACATTGCTCCATTTGTTAGGAAATGGAAACACTTGGAAAAAATTATATTAAATGAAGTAAGCCAAGCCCAAGAAACATAGGTCCCATGGTTTCGCTTATTTGCAATATCTAGTATATGTTTGAGTCAAGCAGAAAAGGTCAGATAAGGTGATGTTAGGGAAATGAACCCTAATATATGTATTCAAATGTTTTTTTTTTTCTTTCTTGCGATTGTTTCTAACGCATTTATGAGATTATTTGTTTGTTGCTTTATATGTCCCTCCCCCACAGTATAACCCCTGCTTTCACTGTATTTGATGTTGTTATAATTTGTGGAGGGGAAGGGGAAAAAAAGTTGTTTAAATAAGGATACAGATGGACCCGTTTCAACAATGAAAAGTACTAGTTGTTATGTCGAAAATGAACTTTACAACTTTGGTGCGGGGTGGGGGCGGGGGGGGGGGGGCGGTGGGGTGGCGGCGAAGATTGGGTGGGGCGGAGGAGGAAGGATGGGAAGGGATGGGAAGGTATATAAAAATGTTTTTTCTTTCATGTGGTTGTTTCTATCACATTCATAAAATTATTTGTTTGTTGCTTTGTATGTCCCTACCCCACGGTCTAACCCCTGCTTTCAGTGTATTAGATGTTGGGATAATTTGTGGAGGGGAAGGGAAAAAACAAATCATTTAAATAGGGATACAGGTGGACCCTTGCAACAACGATATGTACAAGTTATTTTGTTGAAAAATGAACTTTAAAATTTTGGCCTGGTGGAGGGGAGGCGGGATAGTGGGTAGGGGGAGAATAGGCGGAGGTGAGGGGTTGGGGGTGCAAGATGGGAAGGGATGGGAAGGGGAAACAAAGGAGGAGGCAACAATTCTTTTTTTTTTTTTAATTTAATTTAATTTTATTTGTGAACATACTGTACAGAGGAGTTACAGTTACATGGGCAGGATAATGTGTACATTTCTTACCAAGCATTGCAGCCTCCTCCTTTGTTTACCCTTCACATCCCTTCCCAGCCTCCCCCCTCCCCCCTTAATCCCAATCCTTCTCCTTCCTCCCCCCCCCCAGCCCCCCCCCCCACCAACGTTGTAAAGTTCGTTTTGGACATGACAACTTGTACTTCTCATTGTTGCAACAGGTCCACTTGTATCCTTAAACAACTGGTTTTTCCCCATCTCCTCCACAAGTTATACTGACATCAAATATAGTGAAAGCAAGGGTTATACTGTGGGGGAGGGACATACAAAGCAACAAAGAGATAATCTTATAAATGTGTTAGAAACACATGCATGAAAGAAAAAAACATTAAAATACACATCTAAGGGTTCATTTTCCTGACATCACATTATCTGACCTTTTCTGCTTGACTCATACATATACTAGATATTACAAATAAGGAAACCATGGGACCTACGTTTCTTTGGGCCTGGCTAAAGTACTCATTATATTGCCCATGTAATTGTAACTCTTTTGTATGGTATTTTCACAATTAAAAAAATTGTAATTGTTAAAAAAAGAAAAAAAGAAAAAAAATAAAAAAGAAATAAAATAATATAAGGACCTAGGAAAAAGGAATCTTAAACTTTTTCTATATGGAATGTAATCTGAAGGGACACATTTATTAATGAAGGTATATATTATATAACAATGTAGACTTCAAAGTATTATATCTAGAAGACAATGAAATAGATTATGGAGTTTATACAAACATAGATACTTTTTGTAGACAAGCACCAGGAATATCTTTAGTTTCTATACTATTCATTTCAACCGATAAGTTAAAATTAAAAAAATCACAAGCTCTGCAGAAATCATTATAGATGCATACAAACAACTCTTGAATACATGTTGACATCAAAGTCAGGCAATTCACGTGGAAGAATACTATGGAATCCATGAATTTTTAAATTAAGATATTGCTGTTCCTTTGCATATGAAAATATTTTATAGGAACACAAAGTATGGACTGGCACTTTTGAAATTTAAGAAACTTAACCAAACCATTTCTACATAGGAGAACAATATGTACAGCCATCCACAACTTCAAAGAGGTAGTGATACATACTTATCCTTTTGGCAATATCAAATGCAGTTTATTCCAAATTGTTCTTCAGACCTGGTTTGATATAATGGTTCAACAGAAGGAGATACAGCATATCTTCGCTATTTCTATTCCCAGCAGCAATATGCAAGGGTGTCAAGAGGCCTTTAGTTTGGGGATTGGTATCTGCATCATGATGAAGTAAGAACGAATCCATTCTGGTGTTATTCCACATATAAGCACTGTGCATGGGTGCCAATCCATTCAGAGTTATTGCATGAATATCTGCCTTGAGCTACCAACTCATGGACAATGTCTAAATGTCCACTCTTGGCTTCCCGATGAAGAGGGGTATACTTACCTCATCCCTAGTATACATATGAGTGCACTTTTTGGAAAGTAGTCTCGGCACTGTAGTAAGGCGATTAATTTCGGCATACCAAAGAAGAAATTTGCATGGATTCTTCTCCGTTATTTTCTTGCAATTGATACCATTCCTCACGTTTTCACCTCGTTCCTTGTCTTCATCAGAATTGCCTAACCAGAGACTTTGAGTACCAGTGGGAATGAGATGCCCATGTATTTCCCCAATAGTTCACGTTTGTTGAAATGGTCAGAAAAATCCAGTTAATTTTCTGCATATGTTTTTTCACCATGATTTATTTTCTCTTTTTCCATTTTTACTATACTAAATTATTCTAACTGGAGAGTAGTGAATTGATAGAGAGCAGAGGAAAGATTTTCCTCCGTATTCAAATGCATAGAGTGAAAATGAGGACCAGTAGTGTCTTCATGTGCAGCTTATTCTAGGAAGGAGAAAATAGGAAACAATGCCTTCTACGTAAAATATTTGGGAAATACCATGATATAATTTAAGAGAACTTACTATACAATATATGAACTTTAAGAGCATTCTAATAGATGCATTATTTATTGGTACCCAACATTAGAAAAAAATGTATAATACAGTAGTAAAATAGAAGTCCTTTGCATGACTATTTAAATTCCTTGTTTTTTTAAAGACACTTGTTTTCATCTAAAAAAGTAATCCTATCTATTGTCTTCAAGTAATTTTGATGATTGAAGATGCTTAATGAGAAGTCAAAATGTATTAGTATATCAATTAAATTTCATTTTTCTTCTTGGAGAATATAATGATCAAAGCAATATTTCAGAATCAGCAAGCAAGAGTTCAGCATCATGCTTCCAGTGCAAGTGGATCACCAGTAAATGATCCTCGATACCATGTTCCACAAAGTTTTTTCATAGATACAATCTGTCTGCCTTCTCTAGCTGCTTTCCTAGCCTGGACCTTTTCTTTCATTGTGCAGGAAAAGTGTGATTCAACTGATTTCAGTCATATTAGTTCCTAGAATTATCAAGGATTTAGATTCTTTTTTTTAAATTAGTTGTGGAGCCTGAACTCTGAGCTTCGGCACCGTCCTTGAGTTCTTCAAATCAAGGCAAGCGCTCTACCACTTGAGCCACAGAATCACTTCTGTGGTTCTGTTTATGTGGTGCTGATTTGGGAAATGGTAGAGCAGAAAGTGAAATGATGCAACCAAATATATAAAAGCAAAATAAATTAGGACAATTATGGAGCAACCATATTGTCTATGAAAATCATGAAAGAGAGAGAGGAAGAGAGATACAGATGTGCAATGACCTAGCTAACCACAAAATCAATGTTTCTGATCTATATACAGAGCAAACAAATTTATTTTTTATTTGTTAAAAGAGATGGAAATAGAATTTATGTATTTACTTGAAATTAGTACATACATTTTTAGTCGCCTACATAAAGAGACCTAGCTTTGACCAAATTACAGACAAGAATCTTAATCCTTGGGCTGGGAAGTTGGCTAAGTGGTAGAGTGATTTTCTTGTAGCTTACTACACTGTGGACACTACTTTCCAAAAAGGCCACTCATATGAATACTAGGGATGAAGATGAGTATAGCCCTCTTCATCGGGAAGCCTAGAGTGGACACTTAGACATTGTCCATGAGTTAGTAGCTCAAGGCAAATATTCATGCAATAAATCTGAATGGCTGGACACCCCTGCACAGTGCTTATATGGGAAACATATTGCAGCTCACACACACACACACACACACACACATCATCAGATTTCTTCTTAAGTATTTTTTGTGTATGGTCTTAAGAAGAAATTTACATTACTAACTTAAATTTCTGACAGAACAATATAATCACGGTAAATCTTGTTTCTGTACTCTCAGTATTAAATTGCTACCTAAGTATGTGCAATAGATAAGTATAAGAAAAAGTAGGAGCCACACTAGTGTCTCATGTCTTTATTCCTAGCTAATCAGATAGACGAAATCTGATGTTTGTGGTTTGAAACCAGACCAAGAAAAATAGTCCATTAGATTCTGGTTTGAAAGTAACCAGCAAAAGCTAGAAATGGAGCTGTGTTATAAGCAATAAAATGCTAGCCTTGAGAAAACTAAAACAAAAAATCACAAATTCTGGGACAGAGCTAGACCCTGAGTTCAAGCTCTAGTATTAGTATTTAACTAATGAAGGAATGAATTAGTTAATTACCTAAAATAAAATAAGTGGTCACATGTAGAGGGGCAAGTAAAATGTAACAACCCTGGTGACTGGAATATGTATTATTTTGTAATAAGGCAAATTATCATTTGTCCTAATCACTAATATTTTATTTGAAATTTTTTGTACAAAAACCCCTGAATTTGGCATGTGTATATATGTGTACATGTGCACACATGTGTGTTTAAGTGTGTGTGTGTGTGTGTGTGTGTGTGTGTGTGTGTGTGTGTGTGTGTGTGCGCTGTTGCAATGTTGCTTGCCAATTTGAACAGGATGAGGCTGAAAAGAGCTGTGTTGCAATGCTTTTTATTTATCAGTGTTCTGTCCTGTCATTTCAGTGGAACCACCCTTCTGTACATTTTATTTGTTAATAACATCATCATAAACAAAGCATTTACAACATTAAGTTAGATAAAAGAGATAATTTTCAGCGCTTAGTATATATTAGTTAAAAAGATACACATATAATTGGGTAGTAAGTTATTACTGTAAGAAGACTGTCATTTCAAAATATGTATTTGACCTCTTAAATTGCTTATATTTTTAAGAAATACTCATGGAGTGATTTTGACCAACTTGAACAAATAGGTATTACTCTCTGGTTATTTCTGTGAAACGTAAGGTGGATAAACTCTGGATTTCTGTTGATAATAACTTTCTTTGTAATATCGTATCTATTCACATTAAGATAATAAACCCTGTATTTTTAAGATTTGTATATCCCATCAAATTGACTGAAAATCAGTATTGTGGCTATTCTTGTTAGATATATATTTCAAAAAAACAAAAACATGTGTCACCTCCAGATTGTGGATGCATTTGAAGTTTGTACATACAAATGTTTCTTCATTAATAGTTCTTTTGTGGGAGTAACTATCACAACTTTAACAAATAAGGCTTTTAGAATATCTTTTCCAATATAAATAACATCCAAGATCTAGTCTTGCAATTTCTGAAAACCATTTAAATATTTTACTATTATTTTAGTTCATTGACTGTACAGCTAAAGACATTTCTGAAATAAATATTGTTAAGATCTGAAAATGTAAGTGGGTATATAGGCTTTTTATGCATCATTCTAGGTAAAGACAGTTTTTATGAAACTAAAAGAAACAGAATAAAAGAATGTAAGTGAATTGGGTAACCTAATTATTAGTATAATTTTGTTTTCAATTAGCACAGTCCTTTGAATGTAGATGATACAGTTAAATTGTTTTTTGTCTCACTGTGCTTCAGTTATTTTTAGATTATTTGCAGTTATAAGAATGAATTTGTAGTTTAAATAAAGGTGTTTTAAAATGATTAGGATTAATCTTGTGTTTTGTATTCTACTCCCATGAAAATGAGTTATTATCAAGTGTTAATAGTTTATAATTGAATCTTCAGTATCATAAGAAATTTTGAAAAAATTTGGTAGTGTTGATGTCTTTTTTTCGGGGGAATCCAGTAGTGGGGCCTGAACTCTGGGCACTGTCCCTCAGCTCTTCAGCTCAATTCTACCGCTCTACCACTTGAGACACAGCGTCACTTCCAGCTTTTTTCTTTTTGCTTATGTGGTTTTGAGGAATCGAACACAGGGCCTCATGCATGAAAGGCAAGCGCTCTACCACTAAGCCACCTTCCCAGCCCTTCATGTCTTTTTAAACCAATAGTATTCACAAAATGGAGAGTCTTTAATTCATACTTAGGCCTTGGTGTCTATTATTTTTAACCTCTCATTCCTAACATTAATGATAGGTTAGAGTGCATTTTTGGTTATAGCAAAGATAAAATATTTATCTAGGGTCAAAGGTAATTTTTATATCTGTCTTGCTTTAATAGCATTTTAAAGTAGTACCTTTCTCTCAAAATGTTGGGTATAAAAAGCAATCAAAATACTTCTAATGGTAAACAACTTAGTTGAGCTACAATGTGGAAATGATTGGTCCATAAGACCTGCTGTCTGTTTCCATCAGGAATTATGGAGGTCATTTTCAGTAAGACAGTGTTAAACAGAGATAGGGTCCCCATGCAGTTCAGTGTTTAGTGAAGGGTTAAAATATGATTTCTACTATTTTGAGCTAGAAATCAAGAATGTTATACTTTAGCAGTTCTTTTCACCAGGGAGGTATGCATTGATTATGAACTTTGAGTATTCATATTACAGTTCCCTATTTTCTAACAAAGATAAAGTGAAATATTATGAGTGTACACAATAATTCTGGGAAAATTTCCTAGAATTTGTAGACTAAGTGCTGGAATTTTAGTCATAAAATAGAATGAGGTTAATTGATACAGTGGGAGATGAACCTCAGCCTAACACTTACCATGTGTGCAATGTTGTACTAGTAATTCCAACTTTGAAGACTACAATATCATTAACTGAGAATTAAAAATGTAAGGAGCTCCATTTTATGGAATTATTGTGAGGATTAAATTATAAACCATAGGTAAAGTACTTGGAAAAACAATCAATTAACGTTTGGCACATTCTACCTGTTATGTTATCATGTGATGAAATCTAGCATTTTTACTGTGATATTATATGTGCAATGTGATGTATTGATATTCATTGCATTGGTCACTTTTCTGTCACTATGAGGAAAATAGCTGCAAAGAAAATTTCTGAGGTGGAAACTATTATATTGACTCATGGTTTAAGAGAATGCAGTTTAAGATCAAATACCTCCCTTGTTTTTAATCATGTGTTTATTATCTTAACTAGTTGTACACCGGAATTTCCATTCAATAAATGAATTTTTTAAGTATAATGGATCTTTATATAACTTTTCCTACCCTTCCAAACCTCACTCCACTTTAATTTTTTCTAGTTTCATATTATTTCCATTGAATATAATGTCTTCACTGTTACTCCATAACTCTCTTTATTCCTTCCATTTGAATTCCCCTCACATCTTCCAAGTGATAGTTTTCTGGTATTCATTTTTTTGGATTAAAATTCAATTTTATAAGAAATTACACCTTTTAAATATTGCTCTGAAAAATGAAAGCTTTGGTTAATACGTTGTTTAACTTGCATAAAATTCTGTCTTCCAAATACGCAACAGAACATGGGTCCTTTGTGTGTCTGGCTCTGACTTCGTTTCCTTAAGATATTTTTAGATCTATCCATTTCTTTGCAAATAATGGATAGGTCCAATAAAATTGTGTATATATGACACAATTTCTCCAATCATCCTTCCGCCAAAGGGCATCATGGCTGTTTCCATAACTTGGCTATGGTGAATAGTGCACTAATGAAGATGGTTGTTAAAGTGATTTTACTGTAACCTTTTGGAAGAATTCATCACTATCTTTCTGGGAGCAATCCTCTAGCCAGTTTTCCAGAATAAGCACATCCTTCCCTTCATCTCCATCACAACGTATTGCAAGTCCTCAAAAACAAACTACCCCATACAAGTCTCAATAAGCTAAAACCACACTGTGCCCATATTCTTTCAATACATTTTTAATAATTACATAAATTTAGTGATAACCTTCTATGTACTTTCTTAATGTGGGAATGAGAGACATAAAAACAGAGTAAAAGTAAGAAATATGCATTTTAATTAGCTATTATCATATTTAAAATCTTTTTCAGCTCTATTCATAGCCTCACTTACTATTATTTTAATTTTTATTTGATTACTTCATCTATCTCTTAAATTATAACAAGTGAATTAAATACAGACAAGAGAAGGAGAAAAGTAAAGGGTCCTAAGTCAAGTTTCTTTTTAATCCATCTAATAGTTTGGACCAAAAGTCGGTGAAAATGGGAAAAAAATAAAATAGAAAATAGAGCATTGTATATACCTGTTACAATGTAAGGGTATTTTAATAGTAATATGATAATTAGTTCCCAAAGAAATAAGAGAAAGAATAGCTAAACTCTAAAGGGAAAAAATGAAGAGAGAAAAGAAGCAAAGTAAAACTTTTATCAATAACAAACACAAGAGTTTGGAACTGGAAAGGTAGTGGGAATATTCTAAGTAACAATAAAAATTGCTAGCGTGGATAGAATATGAATCACATTTTATCATATATAATTTTGATAAAACATACTAGGAATGAAAGTTTCAAAGTCATGATTTAAAACACTGTTTGGATTACAACTAGGCAGTATAGCTCAGTGGTAAAACATTGGCCTAGCATGTGTGAAGCAATGGTGGGACCTCCCAAAAATTACAAAGTACACACAAAGTATACACACACAATAACCACATAAACACACACATACACACCACATACACATATTTGGAATAAAGATGTTATCATATTAAACGGAGGAAATTATCACAAATAGTAAAAGTATGTTATATGAAATCACAATATTGCTGATACTATTTAAAAGTTTAGTACAAATAAAATAATCAAAATATACTTGTATTTTAATAGCTTAAGTAAATTGAAAATTAATAGAAGAAATGAGAACCTTTGCAAATAAGTTTAAATAATAAACATTTTGAAATATGTGTCCTTTTGTTTTGAAAAAAGATTGTTACTGGTGTTTTAACTCAAGATTTAGAATATGATAGCGAGGTGCTGTATATAACACTAGCGATGACTATATCTCTAATCATTTCACTCTGAATAGTTTTATAATAAGGTCACAGAGTTTCTCAGTATCTCCCAAATTACAAACTCTATTTACACTTCCCACCATAGCTAGAAAATGGATGCCACAAATCACCATGCCGAGCTCAAACTTTTTTTTTTAATTCAAGTAAAAATATTTCCAAAAAGTGACCAAGTAATGAAGCCTTTCTTAATAAAGTATGTGCTTCTTGAAAATACAGTAAGTATTTTTTACCTGGACAAATATGTTTATAAGTATAAGAAAATAAATTTATTTAACATCATTAACCATATAAAATTTAAGAAAACAATTTTAAAATAGTCACATATTAAATATTATAAAAGCAAAATATATGTGTCTGAATAATTTACATGTGTAAAAATAATGCAAAAATAAACTAATTCTACAACTCTGAAAAAAATGAATTATCCTAAAGAAACAAATGAAAACATTTAAGCACAAAATTTGAACTTTAGAAAATAAAATGAAGTGTACCCTTTAGTTGACTTAATTAAGTGTAAACCCTCTGTATATCAATTTTATAATAAAAATGCATGAACAAAGAAAGCAAAAGTACCCCTTGATCAGTAGCAACAGCAAAAGCATCAGTAGTTCTTGTTTTGTGTGTACAAAAATATCGATGGATGATAAGCTCTACATAGGAGAATGATTTGTATAATACTGCGATCATTTTAGCAAGTAAGATTTCAAGTCTTCAAAAGGTCAAAGAGAATTGTATATGATCCAACCATTACACTTCTATGTATGTATTAAAGAGAAGTAAAAAATTTGTTTGGACAGGGAATGTAGTTCATTGACAGTGCACTTGAGTAGTATGTGTGAGACTCTGGAAATAATCCCCAAAAACAAATTTGAAAAGACACACTATAGAGGATGTATGCTGGACAAATTCCTGTAAGTGAATTTTATATCTATTTTAATGTCTGTTCTAAAATTTACAGCATTTCTATTTGAAGAAATGCAAGTTTGTGAAAATTAGGCTTGGAAAACCTATTATTGTACAATTTACTTCCAAAGCACTAAAATGCATACAATAAAAGATTATATATTGCATGTGAATTTCATTTCTGTTTTTTGAAACACAATAGCAATGACATATAGCTCCTACATGGTCCATCATTCTTTCCCCTCTCACTCTCCTCTGTTGTACAGCTCAAGTTGTTATCATTCAGATTTATTATGTTACAGCATTATCTAAATCTTAACTTATTCCTAAATTGATTTTAGTTGTTTCAAGTATTCTCTAAAGACATTTCTCTCTATATAATATCTGGGGTCATGTGTTTTTACAAGGTACAAAATATGAGTGACTATCAAACATCTAGATATCTCTGTAGAATATTGGTCCACCTGCTCAATTAACTCGTATGTAAATTCAAGGAATACAGGTCAGTGAGAACAATCTTGTAAAATGGAGTAGCTTCAGCCTTCATAGTAGCTTTGAATCTTATTACCATGTTTAGTAGTGAAGACAAAATAGTTCTACTATAGCCTTGGAGCAAACCAGCCTTGGACTAATTTTTTTAATTGTTTTGAAATTACAAAGAATTGATACCATTAAGAAAATGATTTTCTTTGGAAATCAATTAAAAATGTTTATTACTTATTATAACTCAAATAACAAACAAGAGTATTTTTATACAATCATTACAAATATCATTTTATTACTATAGTAAAATAGAATAAAAGACCAGTCCCAATATATTATCATTATTCTTAATTCCTAATTATTACCTAAATATCTTAAACAAACGAAATAGTCATGTCTTTAACATAAACGTAAATATTCTATACTTTTTACTTAACATTTTCCAGGGGCATGTATTCATGTTTCTAAGAAATGTTCACAGCAGTTAAAAGGTGCTTTTGTGAAATTAATGTGATATATTTTGTTGTTGTTTACAAGGCCTGGGCATTACCCCTAAGCCTTTTTATGCTCAAAGCCAGCATTCTACAACTTGAGGCACAGAGGTAATTCCTGTTTTTAGTGGTTAATTGGAGATAAGAATCTAACAAGTACTTTTTTTTAGGGGGGAGTCCAGTCGTTGGGCCTGGGCGCTGTCCCTCAGCTCTTCAGCTCAAGGATAGTGCTCGACCACTTGAGCCTCAGAGCCACTTCCAGCTTTTTCCTTTTTGCTTATGTGGTGCTGAGGAAGCGAATCCAGGGCCTCATGCATGCAAGGCAAGCACTCTACCACTAAGCCACCTTCCCACCCCCTAACTAGTACTTTCCTGTCTGGGCTAGTTTCGAACACAATTCTAAGATCTCATTACCCAGAACAGCTTAAATTATAGGCGTGAGTCACTGGTGCTTGGTTGGATATATTTTTTAAATTTTAATTATGTTTTAAGATTTTTGTTTCACTATAATATACATCATTCTACACATAAATTCAGATATATGTATATATTTCTGATGACAAATAATCTCTAAAAATGTATGTCTTTCTACATAAAATATCTATATCTATATCTCTCTCTATATATATACATTGCTGAAGACAGACTTACTCTAAAACTTTTATGCTATTTTTTGACCTTTTTCATTTCAAAGGTATACAGTCTATTGTTCCAAAAGTTTCCTAGAATACAATAACTAATATTTCAACAGAATGTAGAAACTATTACTTTCAAGGGAATTTTAGATATACACATGATATTGCAGTAACATTTACAGTGTATTACTTGAAATAATTCTGTTCACACTTAAATATTTATGTATAGTGATGGGGAGAGAGGAAGTTAATTCATACTGGTTAGGAATTTGCAATACTTCCAAAATCTATTCCATAATTTGATATAAGCACGTAGTCAATCTACCTGTTATGGTTTAGTTTTTTTTTTGTTTCTTTATTTGTGTAAATTTTTAATATGGATGCACGCACAGTGGTAACATTAAAAATATTAATCCAGATTTTGTGGGTATTTATATTTCTCTAGGGAAAACTAATGAGCTCCAACAAAATATCCATAAGGAGCCTTTCAATTCCAATATCACAGTTTGTCTTATAATGCTTTAAATTCTACACACTCTAAAGTGGACATAGGGTCATATTGTGGAACTTTTCTCCTCAGAGAGTGAGTACTACCCTATTGCTTAACATGGACAATGTACCTTCATACATAGACTGGGCATGTGCAAAGAAGAAGTGGTATTTGAACAATTTTCTTAGCAGTTTTTACAGATGAAATGGAAATAGAGCAACTATGAGCTCAAAAAGAATGTCCAAAGAAGACTAGGACACAAAGTAGAATGTGACAAGAAATGCTGAAGTATAATTTCAAATAATGTGCCCAGGTATGAGGGTGTGTGCAAAGTACAGATTCAGCAATGTACTTGAATATCTTGGGGGAAAACTGCTTTAACCTATTTTGGGATAATTGTACAAGTACAAGCCCCTAACTCTGATTCTAATCAGCCACAACATCATCAACTAGGGTCTATTTTCCAACTGCAAAGTGAGAAAAAAGGGCTCATCACAGTTAGTGTTCAGGTTGAAGCAATGGCAATCACATAACTTTTCTATAATTCTTCAGTTGTTTTGGAGAATTAAAATAGGAAAAAGCCAAGTAATTATTTTGCATGTACCTAAATTAAGTGGGATGTATTCTATTGGTCTCATTTTAACTTGAAAGTTATAGATTATGTCTTTTAATACTCTATCTTGGAACAATGATCTGCTGTCAGTCCATTTCTTCTCTTCCCCTTCTTTTGCCCTTCCACTTATATAATTGTTATTTAAAGAGACATACTTAAGCTTGCATTTCCAAATTCTTCAAAATTATCTGAACTTCTTTATACTTCTGGCAGCCTCCTTTATCTTTCACAAGGGAAATATTTTTGACACTACCAGTTTTGTCCTCTATGATATTGGATATCTTCCTGCCTAATTCAGTGCAAGATATACATGAGACTCATCCAGATATTTCAAAACTCGTACCATCATAAAATCCTATCTTACTTAGAAATCATGCTTTTAGAATGTCTGGGGAAATGGCATCTCTCATTTTTGATTTTTCGCTTTTGGTTTTTTTTTTTTTTTTTTGTCGGTTGTGGGGCTTGAACTCTGGGCCTGGGCGCTGTCCCTCAGCTCTTCAGCTCAAGGCAAGCACACTACCACTTGAGCTACAGCGCCACTTCCGGTTTTCTGGTGGTTTATTGGAGATAGGAGTCTCATGGTCTCTCCTGCCCGGGCTGGCTTTGAACCGCGATCCTCAGATCTCAGCCTCTTGAGTAGCTAGGATTACAGGCATGAGCCACCAGCGCCCGGCCCATCTCTCATTTTTGAATGACACTAAGTGATACTTATATGCAGTCATGTTTTAAACCAATATGCCACTCAGTAGATTAACGAATTGACAAAATGTGGTTTATGTATGCACGGTGGAATTTTATACTTCAAATTCATACGGAACTGGAAAGACTTGGAAAATCCTACGAAGTAAAATAAACAAGACACAAAGAAACAGATTCCGTGGTTTCCTCATTTGTAGTAAGTTGGAAATGTCTAGGATAGTCCTAGCAGTTGAGCAGAATTGCTCAATAACTATGTTTGTATGACCATATAAGATGATGATGAGCAAAATGACCTCCTGGATATGGGAACACAGTTTTCTGTTTGTGGTTGCTGTTTTTAATTTCTTTTTTCTTTTGGGTTTTCTCTTTGGTTTATCCCCTGTTATATTTGATTTCAGTATCCTGTGTATTGTATATACATTTATCTTAATTTGGCAAGGGATGAGGCACAACGAAATGGTGATATAAAGAACAAAGCGCAAACCAGTGCAATAGCAATACTCAAAAACAACATGTTGGAAATTTACATTACAACTTATGAGCGGTATAGGGGTGAAGGAAAACTGTGAGAAAAATGAGGGATCAGGTAAAACGTTCAACATGTTATGTATTCACTACCTTACAATTACTGCAACCCCTTCTATATATCACCTTGATAATAAAATTAAATTAAAAATGAGCTGCATAAAATATAATTTCACTGTATTGGCATAGTAAATATTATTCTATGTGTATTACCTTTTTAAGAAATGAACATTTTGGCTACTAATTTGAATTAATTACCCCTTTATTAGAGGGGCATCATCTTGAATATTATGAAACTATACAATATTTTCAGAATATACTTGCCATTATTTTGAAAAAAAAACATTATTTTAGTAGTGTCTCATACTAAAACAGAAATAGTTCAATTCTATGGAAACTCCTTACTTTTCAAACTGAGTAATTGTTAAGAGGGCAGAGTATATGTGTTCTTCAACATTCCTATTGTTCCTAACTACTCATTTTCAAATTCTGAACATGCCATACTAGAGACATTCAAAACAGTACCTGTTTGCATTTTATTTAATTCTGCAACAGGTACAGTTTTCAATGTGGCATTACATATTTAAATTCAACAGAAAAAATAGCCACAGTCTGGCAGAAGGTAAAACTATGAAATATCTATATTAATTCCTCTAGAGTAAACATTTGTTCATCAAAGTAAGCCATTATTTCTATGACCATCAATCCCAAGTTTTTATGCCATAAAGTCATCCTAGCTCAACAATTTCCAACTTGTAATGTGCACCTTAAAATTCCTTAAATTCACAACATGACAAGCATATAACTATTGTGAAAAAATACTACATTCTGTTAATGTGATGTCCTTCATATTGTGGAAAGAACACTACACTAAACTTTGCTGCATCATTTTCCACCGAGTGTTATTCTTGAGATCAGAACACTTGCAAATATTATTTATAGTTATATATTTTATCTATCATAGATATTCAGGAGATCTGAATGTCTGAATATTAAGATCTGAAGACTGTGGTTCAAATCCCACCCAGGAAGGAAGGTTCCTTAGATTCTTATCTCCAATAAACTGCTCACGAAAAGCCTGACACAAGTGGCACTGAGGTTCAAGTGGTAGAGCAGTAGCCTTGAGCAAAAACAGGCTCAGGGACAGTGCCCAGGCCAAGAAGTTAAGCCCTTGGACAAACCAAACAACAAAAGCAAAATAAAAACAAACCCTAAGCCTAGCATTTTTCTGATTGTATACAGAGGTACATAATTAAGGAAATTTCTTCCTGTGTTATGTATTGGTAGAAAAAAAAGATGTCACACAATTACTCTCTTCATACCATGTTGCACCAAAGTCTCAAAAAATTGCTCTTTTGCTAAAGTCATAAATTAATAGCATCAATTTCTTGGCAACTTTATCTAGATTATTCATATTATCATGTTACTTATGAACTGTTGAATTTAACTATTAACTTCTAATTATACCTCACTTGAAAGAATATTTTAGGCAAATAGAATGCTAGAATCATTTGTGAATTTTTAAATTAAATCTTCTACTTAAAAACAATTTTAGAGTATCCTATAGAATATTAAATTACAAAGAAAAATATTTATTTTAAATCTAAATTCTTATTTAGCCAGGTCTACAAATCCTACATTAAATGAACTTTCCTATTTCTCTAGGATTATGCTTTTGTAATCCTTCATCATTTCTTTGAAATCTAACAGAATGATTATTGCTTTTTCAAATTCTTGGTTGGGAATCATTAGCTCTTTTACATCTAGTAATGTTCTGTAATGCAGACGATATTTAAACACAACTGAGGATTATATATGAGTTGCAGTTCAATAGGAAACTTGACTTCTCAAAACATAAGGACAAAATTAGCCCAAACTTCCAACTGTGTGTTCCTTTCTGACTTATTTTTTATTCCTTTCTTGGTTTGTTTCATTGAGACAAAATTATACTACCTAGTCCAGTGAAAGTATCACTATGTCATTCCACTCTCTAATTACCTGTTTAAGTCTGAGTGATAGAATTCCTGGCTTGTATCACATTGTCCTACCATAGTTTGTTGGTTTATTTAATCTAGATACAGACTAGCAATTCTGAACTTCTCCAATAATATTTTCCACTAGACTGATGGCTCAGACTGTTCATGTACTATTTTCAAAGATGTTCTAACATTTGACACAGGATATGAACATTTTCAGATGCACCTGAAGGGGTCTCTGATTCATTCCTTCCTGGATCTGATCCCTTTATTAATGATGACTTGACTTTCTTACTATTTTTATTCCCATCTACGTAATATTCTCAAGGTTTTTGGGGAAATTTCACTTGAAAACTTTCTAATATTAAAAATTATCAGTTGATTTTAGTCTTACTCAGGACATATTTTCTAACTTTTCTACAGAATCTGAGAGTTGTTCCATATGTGTGTTTGATCATATAAGTGCCTCTGTGTGTATGTGCGTATTTGTATGTATATATGTATGCAAAAACCTCAAGCTCTTCTTCAGCAATCTTGCTCATAACTAATATTCCATCACTTGAGCCATTCTTCTAATGCATCTTTTGGCTGGCTAATTATAGTGTCTCAAAGACTGTTTTGCCCAAGCTGGATGCAAACTGAACTTCCCAGACTCCTTTGCATTCGTAAGTTTTATTTCTCCAGGAGTATCAACTTTTGAACTACAACCATTTTTGTGAGTGTAAAATCTAAGCTGTAACCCAGATTTTTAACTCGAGTTCATACAAATATAAATGAACATACACATTATATATGCTGAGTGTACACTGTTAGAAATGTGATCCTAAGCAGGGTTCAAGTGGCTCACACCTGTAATCCTAGCTAATTAGGAGGCTGAGAGTTGAGGATTGCAGTTCAAATCCAGCATGAGTAGGAAAGTTTCTGAGGCATTTATCTCTAATTAACCACAAGAAAACTGGAAGTGGTGTGGGGTTCAAAGGTAGAGAAAAATTTTGAGCTGAAGAATAGAGGGACAGTGCCCAAGACCGGAGTTCAGGCCCCACTACCATCAAAAAAAAAAAAAAGAAAGAAAGAAAGAAAGAAAAGAAAAAAAGAAATGTGATCTTAGCCACCAGTTTATTGTTAGTATAATTCCTGCTCTCTCGATATGGACTTTTTTCCAGTTAAGTCCATGGACTTATATCTAACTTGCTTGGAACCAGGATTATTTTTCCATTCTACTTTTTACAAATTTGCATGATTAGCTATCATGATTTAGAGCTAGTAGAAGAAAGAGAGTGGTCTCATCCTTCATGTTCCACTTAGTATTAATGCTTTCTCTATGTCACTCCCATAGATCTACATACTGGCCTTGGCTTTACTATTTCAACGTTGTCTTATTTGCAGAGACTTCTATAGAGTATTGAACCATTATACTTAAATACAGAACTTCTCTTTCTCCTATACCTATTGTTTCTCCTTCTGTTAACTTATGTACACTTGGATAATAATGCACAACACAAACACTGACCAAAAAAAGTTTCTGAGAACCTTCTTCCCACTTAAAATCGGTCTTAATTTACAGAGCACTTAGGAAATTTGAACTAAATGTACTCCAGGATAATGGTTTTTTTTTTTTTTTTCATTTTTTTTTATTGTGAAAATGGTGGACAGAGGGGTTAGAGTTACATAAGTAAGTTAATGACTACATTATCTAAGGAGCATTGTTACATCCTCTTTTGTCTTTCCCCTGCCATCCCTTTTCTCCCCACCACCCTGAATCTCCTCTCCTATCCCCAAGTTGTAAAGTTCATTTTCAACATAGTGTCTTGTTCATCTCATTGTTACAACAGGTCATACTGTATCCTTGTTTCACCATTTTATTTCCCTTCCCCTCCCCACATTAGAAAAATGTATATGCATGATGCAGTTCACCGATATCAAACAGTGGAAACGGGTTATACCATGGAGGAAGAAAATAGAAGAGAAATAAAAAAATCACATAATACATGTCAGATACATTAAAAAAAATAGTAAAAAAGAAAAAAAAGTTGTGTCCCTATTTTGGGGCTCATTTCACTTAACATAGTCTTATATGGCCATATGTACATGTATAATGTTTGATAAGCCATGTGAATTCCATATTTTCTCTTTGCTAATTTGTCTCTGAAACACGTGTTACCTCATGCCCAAAGATGTTTTGTGCTACTTCAATGAAGCCAGAAAACATTCATTTTGCCTGGAGCAGCACCATAGATTGTTACTGTAAGTAATTGAAAGGAACTTTTACAGGAAGTAGAAACTGAATCCAGGAGAGAGATTGAACATAGAGAAATTACAAAGTTCAAGTTAGTTTGTGTGGTCCTTTTACTGTACAAGAAAATAATCCAAGGATTGAAGGAAACCCTGTCCCTGACTTTTTCGAATGTTCTCTTTACTTATAAAACTTTCTGTAAACTTCTAGTTGAGAGTATTACAAAAGGAAACAATATGTTATTTGAAGGCCAGCATAGAAAAAATGGAAATAACATTGTTGTACAATGTTCTACTGCAAAGAAACAAAGACACGGAGGTTTTAAAATGTCTTATGCAAGATATTTAACTCCTGAGCTGATTCTCTTGTTGTAAAAGTCAGATATCCATTCCTTCATTCTGGTCCTGATTTCGCCATATCAATAAGGATTCCAAAAAGCAGGATCCAGTGAGTATGATCAGCAAAAGGAGCCTCTTTTCAAACCAGTGTTTTAAGGATGGTCCAAAGAAATATGTGGATTTTTTTGTTTCATGTTTGTTTGTTTAGTTTGTGTCGCTTCTGGGGCTTGAACTCAGAGGCTGGACCCTGTCCCTGAACATTTGTCTTTCCTGTCTACCTGCCCCCAAAGCTAGTCCACTACTGCTTGAGCCAAAAGTCCACTTCCGGATTTTTTGGTGTTTAATTAGAGATAAAAATTTGACAGATTCTCCTGCCTGGGTTGGCTTTGAACTGAGATAGTAAGAAAGCTAAGTGACATCAACTGTATGGACTTCTCTTTTGAACAAAGAAATATTAGATGAAGTTTATAATAAAGCTAATATTTGACAATTTTTAAAAGAAGAGAATGCATCCAGCAAAGAAGCCATAACTTAAATAATTCAGCAAAAGTAGGTGCACTGAATCATATTGGAAAAAATTTTCTGTTTGGGAAGATTACTATTGACTTTGTAGTTCCTTTTTGGGAAACTAAAATTTATTTGACTTTTTTTTTTTGGTCATGGGGCTTGAACTCTGATCCTGGGCACTGTTCCTCAGCTTTTTAGTTCAAATTGAGTGCTCTACCACATTAGATACAGCACCACTTCCTGGTTTCTGGTGGCTAATTGAAGATAAGTGTCTCATGTACTTTCCTGACCAGGCTAGCTTTGAACCACAATCCTCTGGTCTCAACCTCTCGAGTAGCTAGGATGATAGGCGTGAGCCACCATCACCTGGCTCATATTTGCATTTATGTGCACTTAATGACACTGTAGACAAATAATGAAAATTTGAATCAAATGATGACATTTCCGCTTTTCAGAAAATTTGAGGTAGCAATTAATATGTCTTCATTTTCCATGCTATTACATTAATGACTCATGAGCTATTGGACTCTTACTTTAGCATCCTCTGATTTCTGCGATGGTGGACTTAGTATAAATAATTGTTAGTATAGAAATATAAAAAGCCTGATGTTTTTAGAAAGCAATGGAGATCATATAGGAAAGAACAACACAGAATGACATACAATTTATCACACAGAGATTAAGAATTAGCCTATGTGATATAGAATGCTAAATGTAATGAAGAATAAGCTTGGTTGATAACTAGTTCTTCAATAACCAAATATGGTTCCCTAGAAGTGTTTCTGGTATAATTTAGTTATTATTATTGTAAGGTCCGCTCCTGGATGGCTAACAGACTCCACTCTCCTCTCAGCAAAGTCTCCACCCAGTACCTGTGTTACCTAGGCAACTGGAACACCTGGAAGGGGTCACATCTGCATCCGCTGAGGTCACATCTGAATTTGATGTGGCCACACCTTTCTACACCCATACCCTAGATAAGGACTAGCCCAGGCCCAGACGCCCTCTCTCTGCTCTTTTCTAGTTCTTTCTCAGCTCTTTCTTTCTCTTCTCTTTCCTAGCTCTCTCTTTCCCACCTCTTTCCCACATGTTCTCTTTTCTAGCTCTTTTCTCTTTCCCAGCACTCTCTCTTTGCTAGCTCTTTCTCTTTCCCAGATCTCCCAGCCCTCTTTCCCAGGCCTTTCCCCACCACGTGGAGGACCAAGATGGCCTGGTGCCAGCCGGAACGAGGAATAAACTTATTCCTTACCTGAATAACACGTGCATGGTGCTGTTCTTACTCAGCTACCTCTTTTTAAAAAAACGTAACAATTATCATTTATTTCTGCCATCTGGATTTATTCCTTCACATCTATTACAACTATTAATTAGCTGGTGCCTTTCTGGTGCCATAACTAACCAAAAAGATTTATAACTCTCCCTTAGACTACCCTACACATTGTGATTAGCAGTGACCACTCAAAAGCCTGGAATCTTTGAATTTCCAGGATTAATATTCACCTGTTATCTAAGCACATTCCTGACATTAATTGCCGTGACTTACTAACAAAACCTTTTATTTTCTCAACACAGCCTTCTAATATAGGTAAAGTACATGAATTAAGAACAATTGTTAAGTCATAATTGGAAGGAGCAATTATATATTCAAATATAGGTTCTTTATTTGGCATTTACTAAGCAAATGCATTTTTTCCAGTCCTGGGGCTTGAACTCAGGGCCAGGGAACTCTTCCTGAGATTTTTCTCTTTTTATTTTGCTTAACGCTTGCACTCTACCACTTGAGGCACAGCACCATTTCCTTTTCTGTTTATGTGGGACTGATGAATTGAACCTATGGTTTCATGCATTCTAAGCAATCACTGTACCATGAAGCCACATTCCCAGAGCCTTAAATGACTTTCTTAAAATGGCATTACTTTTTCATTCCATTACTATGTATTATAATTTAGGCTAGGTGGTAGAAAAGGAAGTGGAAAACAATACTAAGCCCAGTAAGGCTGACATTCCTATCACTTTCCTACAGAAGTACAGTGTTAGGACCTGCAGGACTCATAGGCATGTTGCATGTTATATTATTATATATAAAAAAAAGTCATCCCCGACATCCATAACATTCTGCTTCCACTTTCAAGTTCAAGAGCCAAAAATCGAAGCCTTTTTAATTGATTGGGTATATTTCCTAGGAAGGAAGAAGGAGGATGTGGAAGGTGATGTTGGAAAAATATGTATATTGGCTCCCAGTCCACATTTTTTTGCATTTTTAAAAAGTGCTACTGATGAACTCCCAAATCTACTTGAATATGCTGTCTGCACAAGATGCAGATAAATGAAGACATTTATTCTGGTGGATAGTCACCTATATTAAAATCCAGTTCTGGAAAAAAGTTATCAGTATAAAGTATTGTCTATAAAATGGTTTCATGTCCTAGCAGAACAAAATGTAGTATTGAAATGATTAGTCTAGCTTTCTTTGAGATTTTATGCTGTCTCAGTATTAAGATGTTCTCTAATTCCAGTAACATGGAAGCATAAAAGACATGATTTGAAGATCTCAGTAGTTTTAGAAACAAAGGTACATAATACTTTCCTTCCTGCAGAGACGTGTGATGGCAAGGACCTGCAGGACTCATAGGCATGTTGCATGTTATATTATTATATATAAAAAAAAGTCATCCCCGACATCCATAACATTTTCCTCTTTATCTCAAGTGTTGCATATCTTGGCATATTAGTCTGCCCTGCATCAGCTTCCTGTAGGTGAGATTTACCTCTACTCTGCAATGTCAAGATGGGTCAAGAGACTTACTTCGGCTTACAAAAATGAACAAGAAGTGGTCAAAGGCTATTTCTAGGGGAAGATTTCTATCCCATTGTTTGTGTCTTTTCCCTTAGGTATAAAAATAGCATTATTTCCAGAGGGAATCTTTTTTCAACTTTTATACTGGAAGAATATAGCATGTAAAATGAGGCAAAACTCAAACACAGCAAGAATTAAGAGAATATTAGAACGTGATATTAATGTTAGTTTCTTACCGTTCTTGTATGACTACAGCACATCAGAATTTAAGAAATACTAAACAAGTACTAAACAGATAACACTTCCTGTTTGATGCTATTACATTTTTATAATAAATAAGCATTCTCTAAGTGATCACTTGAGGGGTTAACTTTTTCTACAAATGTGTTTAATCACTCTAGGGTACTGTATCTAACATCCACAATCATTATCAAGAACTTGTGATTGAGATGAGGAAGAACAAAATATCTAGATTTCTCGCTTCTCTTTTCCTCTATTCCTTTTTCTAGTGAGAAATTTCATCCTTTCTCCAAATTCTCCTATTAATAAAGAAGAATGACACATGTGGATATCAAGCAAAAGCCTTCAAAGCCAGAATTTTATTCTTTCAGAAATAGATGAAATAAATCAGAGTGGCTCAAGGAAGAAGAAAAGCATGATTTTTCCCTTTCTGTCTTCAACAATAGAGTCTGAACACGACTCTAAACATCTACTAAACAATTTGCCTTGGCTATTTTTTAAAAATAGTTTTTTAATAAATAATAATTTTAACAATAAAAAATTTAAATATATATTAATTTGTTGTTTGCTTTTGGTAGGCATAAAATAAGACTGCCTTAACATTGTGTGAGTTGAGAGGCTAAATTTTATCACAATCCAAACAAAAAAAAAATTATATGATGTTAAAATAAATAGCTTTTAGGTACATTTTCAACATGACATACACACAGGGACATCTTTTTTTCCTTTTTCCTCTCCACATTTCAATAAGCAGTACATGTAATTCAAATAGCTGTGTTTCTTTCATAAATAGATTACACATAAACAAGTTGAAAGACAAGAACCAGTATTGGTGGTGCATTCTTTAAAAATAGCAGTCACATAACTATTAACCATAATTCCAAAAAAATAACAATCAAATGCTCTTGAAAAGAGAAGATTGTAAGCAGAACATACAAAAAGTGATAGTGCCAGAACTGCTTCAGAAGCTGCTGTCTGACATTTAAGATTTCTAGTACATGACAATTTTTAATCAGGATTAAATGCTTTCAGGAACCCAGTTTTTTCTAGTTATATTTTATTAAAGAAATATGTTGTTCAAAATTAATGAAAGGATAACTTGTTATAACCTGTAGAAAAAATGCTTACACACTCATTGTGGTAGGCAGTAAAATACCTTCCCAAAATATCTGTAGTCCCGAAATATCTAATCCATCAAATGTTGATTTACATTTTATATATAAGGTTGTAAAATAATCACCTTTCATTACCCACGGAACACAAATTTCAATAATTATCAGATGGGCAACGTATACTCAAAAGACCCAGCTATAGTTCGAAAGGGACATCATTAGGTAAGAATCATCAGAAAGATGTAAAGATGCTACATTAGAAGATAAAGGAAAAGACAAGAACACAGATTCTGAAGTTTCTGAAAAGCGGACCAGGGTGTAAATGCTTTTTCCACTAGAATCACCTGGAAAATATTTTAGCTCTGTAGGGGGCTCAATTTTAATCTAGTGAGACTTATTTTAGATTTCTGTCCTTTAGAAATGTAAATGATAAATATGGATTATTCAAGCTAATTATCTTGTAGAAATATTTTACAGCAGATTTGATGTGGTAAGCTAACTCAACTACAGACTTTTCCTGATGCAACTACAAGGATACCACATGTCCTAGTTTCTGAGAATAAGAAAAAGTTGCCGCCAGCTTTGTACACATGTATGATGTGCATACTACTAAGGCCTTTGCATTAATGAAGTCTTGAATTCCTAAATAATATTTAATCAAGAAGCTCCCTATCTTCATTTTCACATTTGGGGATCACTAAGTACCAAAGTTATGTAGAAGGCTAGGGTAAGAATAGAGAAATGATATCTGTCTCCTATTATGATAAAGATAATTTATGTCATTTTGATTTACAGTTTCTAAGGTAATAAAAGTTAAGGTTAAACCGAAACAGTAACTCAATCTTCTCTCCTTCCTAACTTTCCAACAGAAATTAGAGAATACAGTAAAGATAAGCAATCCCAGGATGGTATAGGATTTTATAGGATCACCAGATGGTGAAAAAGAAGTTAACAAAAATGGGTCCCATGGAACAATGGGAAACAATCTACACTTACAGATTGTGATATAGCTAGAAAATGGTTTCCACTATGCTAAGTCTTTGACATTTTAGGTTTGTTTACACAGCTACTTTCATCTCTTAGGAAATTACTTTATTAACACTCAAGGGTTTGCAGGTATAACAGAGCAACAAATAATGTTTCTAAATGTAAGCAAGCATGATACTAAGAGTAACCAAGGCATTGCTATAGCTGATAAAGAAGAATGATCTTGGGGAATAGTCAATCTTGAACTTTTTCATACCTTTCCTCTTCTCCAACATTAGAAGTCCTAGTCTAGATATGTAAAACATTAATGAAGAATTTTTATATGTTTTAAAGTTCACACTAAAGCAAATACACTTTTCATTTTTGCAAACGTGACTTTGAAAGAGTCAGACCTTCAACATTTTTTTATAGACAAACGTTTACTGCCTTGGCTTAGGTGTTTTCTTGCCTTTGGGTGTTGCGCTCTATTATTTTGGCAACTACATAGAAAAACAAGATAAATACATTTTGCTTATTTTGGATTGTTCAAAGTCAAGCTGCCTTCAGTTTTCTGTTATCTTCTTCACTGCTAATTGAAGTTTAATTATTGCTCTTTAAATGATAACAAAAACGTGATACTTTAACGTATATTCTCATTGAAACCAGTGAAAACAGAAGTGTCTGCGATTGTTATATAATTGTTTTCAAATATTTTTCTTGGCTATTTTCATTATTGCCTTTGTTCCTGTCTTCTAATCAGGAACACAAGGTTACACAAAAGATCTTCCTCAGGAATAGGATGTTAGGCAGAAAAAATAGATATATAATTAAAGATTTTCATCTCTTAAAAGACTGAAAAGATCAGAAGACATTTTGTTATTACTTGTACGGTTAAGATGACTTGAATGTTTTGTTTCTTAAACTAAGTGAAATGCATGTAAAATGTTAAAGTTGTTCCAAAAAATGATTATGGTTTATATTTTTATGCTTCAATGAGATGAAACCTCTTACAAGATTGGAGTGCATATTTATTTTAGGGTAGAAGGGTTAATGTTAGAAAGCCAAGGGAGATTCCTAAAACAACACTGCCTATCACGTATCAGTTAATCATACTTATGGCACATAAGTATATAAACATACAAATATGAATTGAGTGAGAAATGTGTGATTTACACAATTGATTCAATGACAACTAGTATATCTAGTGAGGATTTAAAAGTTTTATAATTCATATATTAACATTTATGCCAAAATTTGTTCATTGTAACTGTTTTTAATTTTTGTCGGACATGGAGCTTGCAATCTTGACCTGGACGATGTCCGTCAGGTCTTCAGCTCAAGACTAGTGCTCTACCACTTGAGACCACACCCTCCAAAGGTGGGTCTTTGGAGGTAAGAGTCTCACGATCTTTCCTTCCTAGGCTGGCTTTGAACAATGATTCTCACCTCTCAGCCTCCTTAGTAGCTAGGTTTACAAGCATGAACCATTGGCGCCTAGCAACATAATTAATTTTTACACATTTATGAAGTATGGAGTGATAATCCCATTCATTTATATATTGTTTAATGATCAAGCCACACCATATCCATTAATTTCTGCATGTAACATTTCTTTATAGGGAGAATGCTCAAAAACTTATCTTCTGGCTGTGATGAAATATCTAGTCTTAACTATAATCACTTTGCTTCTTATAGTACAAAATTAATATATTTTCTTTTAGTCATGGAAGTCTGCTAATTAAAGTTATATAAAACATGAATTGTAAAGTGAAAGAAGTTCAGAGTTCCATTACTTGTTTAAAGAAAATAATTATGCATTTTTTTTCAACTATATTTCTTTGGGAATGTGTAGTATTCATTGATTTAACTGTTAAAATTGATAACAGTTCCATTATATCAATTTGATTCAAACTTGTATTTGAAAATTGCACACTTAACACAAATATACTTCCATTTTCTTCTAAGACATAATTAAAATAATGGTATAGCAAAGCTTGATGTTAGTTTTTCATGTGTAGAATCATAGAAACTCAGGAAGCTAACACCTGAAAATTTTAGCTCAATATCAGTCCAAACAGATAAAAATGTGAAAACTTATCTCCAATTATCCAGCAGGAGGCAGAAGGTGTGGATGTGGCTCAAGGAATAACGTGTCATCAGCTATGACCAAAAAACACAAGGGAGACCATTAAACATTGAGTTCAAGCTCTAAAAATGGCATATACACACAAGACAACAACAAAAAAGTAGTATGAGCATCAATAATGAAGACAAAATAGTAGGAAAGATCATGAGAAATGTTGTGGAAACATCTGGAATACAGAAATTATTATACAGAATTTTGATTCATTAGAGGTAAAAGTGACAGTACAAAAAATTTGGACAATCTCATTGTAGTCATTTGTGTTGAAACCTGGCTATTGGGTAACATGTGAAAGAGCAGACTGGATTACCTGACATATCAGACTTCGTCTGTAACTATGCATCATCCCACTCTGCAAAAATCTAAAATCGTGCTTATTAATTTAAAAAGAACCTCATGTTAGAGACTGTTTGGTCCACACAGACAGGGGTGCTTATTTTGAGGTTTCAGACCAGTGCTTTTTTAATAACCACTCCTGTTTTACCCCCTCTTCTCTGGTACAGCTATAAATTACTAAACTGGCATCAAGCCAAGGCTTTGAACTAGACCCCCCACCCCACCTTAGTCCCTCCCTTTCTCCAGCTACAACTCAGTTCACATACTATCTCTCTTTTAGCATTAGTTAATTTCTTATTAATCCCCACCAGAAAACTCTTATATTTATGTAAACCCACCATAAATAACCTAGTTAGAAAAGGGAGAAAGGCATTGGCTGAGACACTCATCTGTAGGTTTGCTCCCTAATAAATCTGTGCTACACTGTCTTTTTTTATGGCTTTTAAGTCTGACAAATGATTGATTTGGTTTGATGTAATCCCATTTATCTAGACTTTTTTGGAAGTTTTGACCTGTGCCAAGGAGACCCCATGTTTCCCCCTAACTCTTCCTGTAACATTTTCAAGGTATCTGGACTTACATTGAGGTCTTTGATCCATTTGGAATCGATTCTGGTATAAGGGGATATATAAGGATAAAATTTAAGTTGCCTGTGTACAGCCAATTCTACCAGCACATCTTTTTGAAGAGGCTGTTTTTCTTCCATCCTATGTTTCTGGCTTCCTTATCAATGATTATGTACCTATAGGTGTGGATTAATTTCTGGATCTTCAATTCTGTTGTATTGATGTAATTCTGCACTTCCATTGGAAAAAATGATATTACCCCATTCCTGAAGAAATGGAAAGACTGGGAAACAATGATATTAAGTGAAATAAGCCACATCCAATTAAGTATATGTTGCATGGCTTTCCTCATTTCTAATAACTAGATATATCCATAAATCTACAAGGTAATGCAACAGATAATAAATGACATATAATTGCACTTGGATATGATTAACAGCACTATAAACATTCACATGGCAAGGACAATGGAAGTTATTCTTAGGAGAGGATAACAATAGCTCAATAACTATGTGCATATGACCAGATAAAGTGATGCTTATTGCAATGAACTCTAAGAATCAATTATATATGTGAAGTACATATATATATACATATAATTTTAAAAGATGTCATATAACAAACGACTTCCCTGTAAACTCAACAGCAATATTCTAAGTTTAGAAGATAAAATTGAGGAAAGTTTTCAACACATAAACTAATATGCTTAGAGGAAAAGGGAGAGAAAAGATAAGATGGAAAGTAGAATAGTTAACTACTGAAGAATTCATAAACAATTTCCAAAACTATACAAGAGAGCTGGGGTACAGCTCAGTTGTAGAACTAGACTAATATACACAAAGCCATAGGTTGAATCTCCAAGAAGGCCTATAAGTTAATAAATAATAGTAATACAATAATTACTTAAAATAAATGCTTTCATATTAGAGAGGCCTGAATCCTCAAACAGTAAACAAAATATTCTCAATTCTTGTACCCAATGACATGAAACTACAAGAATGAAGAGCAAATAGTTTCCTTTTTTGTCCTTTCCTTTCCTTTTTCTGTTTTATTCTTTTTTTCCTTTGATAATACTGGTGCTTGAAGTTGCTAAGGCTCTAACCACTTTATATTATTTTTCAGGCCAAGCCTCCCTTATGCAATGATCTCTTACCTATGGCTTTCACAAATGTGAGTAACAGGGATATTACACTAGATCTAGCTTACTATGTTTTGGTAATTTCTCCCTTTTTTATAAAAATTGGCCCTGATATCAATCTTCTAAGTCTCTGCTTTCTAATTAGCAAGGTATATTTCATCTCAAGCTTGGACCCAGATTAGTTCCCAATGTAAACATTCAATATTGACTTCTGTTTTCTTGATACCATTAAATTCTATTGAGGTTAGTATGGATCTTTATGATGTTATAAGAACACAGAGATATCCCTTGAGTACTTTTCCCAGTTTCTTTAAATAATTATTGCAAGACATCACAAGTAGACATTAATATTTCACAAGTACCTTAAGCAGCATTCAGTTGTTTTAGTTATTTTATTCACATATTAAGTCCAATATAATGTAATCAACTCTATATGAATAAACTATATTTACAGATACGTTTCTTTACCAAAAATGAATCTGTCTCATGATATTCTTTTATAATTAAACCCACTACTTCTCTTTGTCCCATCACAAACCTGTTTCATCCTGGTAACACATTTTTTTTTTCTGTGACTTCTAGATCATGCAATAAATAAGTTTTTAAGATTGCCTTCAAATATATAATAGATTATTCCCAATTATTGTATGCCTTAATATTGTATTGCATTTATGCGAGTTGCCTTTTGGTTCTGTTATTAGAGAATGTAGCACAATTCTTTTCCCATTCACCTGAAGAAAGCATGAATTTATTTCCATGTTTTTAGAGGAAATAATGCTGGTATAAACCTCTGTGTTTTGGCTTTGAGGTGAATGGTACATTTTATTTCTGTGAGAAAAAGCCTGAAGAGCTCAATTCCTGTGCTATGCTATGGGTTACATATTTCATATTCTAGGAAACTGTCACAATGTTTTCAGAAGTGGCTTTCCCATTTGACATTCCTGCCATGGCCCACAGTTTCTCTGTTTCTTGATAACATTTAGTATAGTCATTATTGTATTACATGAAGTAATTCTCATCCATATTTTATGATGTCATTTTGGTTTTAATGTGCATTTATTTGATGACTAATGATGATTTTTTAGTGCTTATTTTTCACAAGATGTATTTTGCTGGTTTCAAATATTTTTTAACATTAGGTTTTAAGAGTTCTATGTAGAGTCTCAATTTGAAGTATTCTTCAGGTATAGGATTTGCAAATATTTTATCCTTGACTCTGGGTACCCTTAATCATCATCATCATTATCATCATCATCATCATCATCATCATCATCGTCATCATCATCACTATTAGTATTACTACTATTACTTTTGTATATGTATGTATGGTCCTGGGGTTTGAACTCAGGGTCCCTGAGAATTGTTGCATTTTGTTAACAATTAACCCTTTGAGTCATGCCTCACTACTGTTTTTTGTAAATTAATCAGAGATAAGATTCTCAGGGACTTTATTTTATGAGATGTTTTCAAACAGCAATACTCAAATCACAGCCTCCCAAGTAGCTAGGATGAGATACATGAGCCCTCTGCTCCCAATTTGTATTCACGACTTGTATATGAGCTTTCATTGACCAAATTTTATTTTACACTTTTATTGAGTTCTACTATATCAAGTTTCCTTTCCTATAAGTTTAATGCCTAAGTTAAGAATACTTCATCTCCAAAATTGTCAAAACATCTTTCTTTGCTTTACATTTACATCACTCTTTTTTGTTTTATATGCCATGTTTTAATCCTGCTTGAAGTTAATATTTGAATTGTTATGTTTAAGTCAATGTTCATTTTTTATTTCTCCCCAATACTGTCTAACCTATCACCACTTATTAAAGAGAATATCATTGCACAAATATTTGGTTTTACTCCTTATTAAATATTCCTTGATAATAATTATGTGGATCCAATCTGGTGCCTTATAGACCCATTGAGCTGTGTAATCTTTCATTTACAAACATACCAATTTTACACTAAAAGCTTTAATATTGGACAGATATATATATATTTCAGTTTATATTCCTTTGTCAATGAGTCAAAGAGTGCTGGTCAGGTGTTTTTAGAAATTGTCAAAAACTTATATATATTAATGCCAATGAAAAACTTTAACCTTCCTAAATAAGTTACCAAAAAACTGAAATGCAGGGTTCCGGGAAGATGGCAGAGGAGAAGCTGTAATCTGAACAAGCTCTCCCATAGAAAGCAGTTTTAGAGTTCCAATAAACAGTCTTAAGCCAGAGAATCACACCAAGTGTGCCATCACAGGACAGAGAGTTAGACAAGAGAGGGAAAGCCAAGGCAAGAAGACACATCTGAGCGCTTGCCAGAAGCCGCCGCGGTGGCAGCGGCAGGGTCGTGGCAGAGACCTCAGCTGGGGCCATACCTGAGAGCTCACACAGAGAGTCTGGGACGAGGGAGCCAGACGCAGCGGGCGAGTGGATTCTACACAACACCAGCAAGAACCGACAAGGAGCGGATATCTTCATCCTGCAGTTTGCAGACCAGAGACGACCCAGGATCCAAGACTCGGCGTGAGTAGAAGCCCGACGCCCTCACTCCTTCTCAGGGAGCAGAGGAGGGAAGGCCACCCCTCCCCCCCCAACACCGGTGATCTCCATCTTGGATACCGACAAAGCTCGGAGGAGCTGCCAGCTCCAATTCAGGATTTGGAATAAAACGAGTCATTTAGCAAGTCACAAGAACTTAACGGCAAAGTGACCTGGCAGACTCAGCACCATCCAGGGAAAAGTCACCCAGCTCAGGCGCCAGCCATTGGAGTGGCTTTCCTCACTGGGTAAACAGAGCCAGAGGCTGCCCCTCCCTCTAGCAGTCTCAACAATCAATTGAAAACAGAAACCCTGAGAATGGCTCCAAGCTGGGCTCTGTGAGTTTTTTCAGAAAATAGCCCCAGGGAAAAGGTACTGATTGTTGAAAGGCCTCAAATCTACACAGAACCTAGCCTCACCACTGCATCCCTCTTTTTTGTGATTCTCAAAGCAGATCACCCTCCCATTAAACTAACCTGGGAGGGGGATCTCAAAATATTAGGTAAAGCAGAGCATTTTTCTGCCTGTTCGAACAAACTGACTTAAGAAACCAATCAAGCCACAGGACTTCAAGCTGACCAGAGACTCCAACAAGAGACTGGTTACAGACAAAAGGGAGATACAGGACTCTTCCCACCCCTCCCAGAAAAAAAAAAAAATCAAAGAACTTTTTTTTTCTTCTTTTTCTTCTTTTCCTTTTTTTTTTCTTTTTTTTTGGTACCATATATATATAAATAAAAATTTTTTCCTTTTCTAAAAATTTTACTAATCTTTAATTTTTGCCTTTTTTGAAAAAATAATTGTTTTCCAGTACCTTTTTTTTTCCTTTCATAATTTTTATTTTAGGAATAGGTGAATGTGCGTTTTCCTTTCTTTTCTTGTCTTCTTTCTCTTTTTCTTTCTTTTTTAACTGTCTTTTTGTTTTTTGTTTAGCTCTACTGAACTTCTGATCTTTTTTTCTCCCTTTCTCATCCTTTTCACCTTTTCCTCTCTTTTGATCTTCTTTATGTGACTTAATGCTTGTCCTGCACATCATCAGATAAACCCGGAGTTAACTAGTAGACCCTATCCCCTATTGTGTACACACTTAATCCACAAATTTATTACTCAATTCAAAACCTCTGAGACTTAAATTCCTTAATAGCAGTACTACCTCTTTATACCTATATAATATTTTAAGCATTTTTTTAAGTTTTTCACTTCTCCTCTATGTCCCTTCCCTTCTCTTAATATACTCACATTCCTCTCTAAATAGATGGTCTTTTAATCTCCATAATAATATTAATTTTTACTTTTCTATTTCTTTCTGGTCTCTTTTCATTTCCCTTTCCCTTTCTTCTTTTTCTCTCTCTGTCTACTTGCATCCTACCCAACCTATTTCCTGAATTGTGATTAGGACATAGTTAACTCTCCCTGTGCCTCCCCACACCAATCTATTCCTATTTTTTTACCCACATCTCTCCCTAACCCTAATAATTTCTGGTTTTCCAAATTCTTCTCTGTGGTTCGAAGGCCATTAACATATAGTTGTTTGATTTTGAATAGATGTATCTGTTGAACTAGATTGTATCTGTAGACTATTGACTGTACAAATGCAAACTTTGATTGATGGTTGCCTTAAGATAGTGTTCTAGCACAAAACTGGTGCTATTTTCATCTCAAATGGGCAGAGTAAGCCGGAAAAACACAAGAAAAATGGCAAATTCGGGTATCTCAATTCCCAATCTTGATAATCAGGGTTTAGAACAGATAATGAATAATCCAGAGGAGAGTTCCCAAATAGCTCTACAAACACAGTTGGCAAACATGATAAATGAGAAGTTTGACAAATTACAAAGGACTCTGTATGAGCATGAAAGGGAGAGAGGAGGCATCCCAAAAGCTAATACAGGAATATCCAGCGTGAGGAAGCTACTCAAAAACTGATACAGGATTTGCATGAACAACTTGAGAATACTCAAAGAGAAAGGGAGGAATGACGTGAGCAGTCTGAGAACACTCAAAGAGAACTGCAGGAATCCCACGAACAGGAGGAAGCGAATCAAAGAGTAATACAGGAATTGAGAGACCAGGTAGAGAACACACAAAGATCAGTAAAGGAATTCATGGAATCCATTAACATAGAGCTGAAGGAAGTCAGGGAGACCACAAAGGGAAAGCTGAATGGAACCCCACAGAAGGAATGGGAGTCCAAAGAAACCATAACCAATCAACTAAGTGATTTGAGAACAAACACTGAACACCAAATTAAGGAAGTAAAGAAATTCATACAAGACCTAAAACAGAGCTTCAACAAAGAACTTGAAGCCATCAAAGCTGACCAATTAGAAGGAAAAGAGATAAAAAACAAAGTAGAGAGTCTTGACAGCAGGTTAGACCATGCAGAAGATCGAATCTCAGGGATTGAAGACAGCCTAGATATTATAGAGAAAGAACATACAACCATCCAAGACAAGTCCAAGAAATATGATAGATCTATCCAACAGTTGGAAGACACCACCAGAAGGCCTAATCTAAGGATAATGGGTGTAGAGGAGCACCTAGAAACAGAAGTTAATGGTCTAGGAAATTTGTTTAACAGGATCCTAGCAGAGAACTTCCCAAACATAGAAAACGATAGGCCTATTCAGATACAAGAAGCTTTTAGAACCCCAAATAGACCAGACCAGAAGAGGACATCAAACCGTCACATTATAATCCTCACAGGATCAACTCAGAACAAGGAAAAGATCCTTAAAACTGTCAAGGAGAAAGGGTAATCACCTATAAAGGGAAACCAATTAGAATCACCGCAGATTTCTCAGCAGAGACAATCAAAGCAAGAAGAGCCCGGAATGATGTATGCCATGCCCTAAAAACAAACAATTATCAACCAAGAATACTGTATCAAGCTAAACTCTCCTTCATAACTGAAGGCCAAATAAAAACCTTCCATAGCAAAGAAAAATTGAAACAATACATCTCCACCAAACCAGCCCTACAAAAGATTCTTAAAGATGTCCTACACATAGAAAACCAACAAGACCGCAATAAAGGCCAAGAAACTGCAGCCAAACTGAGAATCCAAGAACCATAGGAAGAACCAAGTTTTTACAGCCCCCAAGAAGGTGGATAACATGGCAGGAATTCCCAAATACCTCTCAGTCCTATCTCTTAAGGTTAATGGGCTGAACTCTCCAATTAAGCGACATAGACTGTCTAGTTTGATTAAAAAACAAGTCCCTTCTATCTGCTGCCTGCAGGAGTCACATCTTGCCCGTAAAAACAAACACATTTTCAATGTTAAAGGCTGGAAAAAAATCTGCCAAGCAAACAGACCCCATAAACAGTCGGGAGTTGCAATCCTAATATCAGATAAAATAGACTTCAAATTAAAATTTGTGAGAAGAGATAAAGAAAGTCGCTGCATACTAATTAAAGGATCTCCCCTTCAGGAGCATATTACAATTCTAAGTATTTATTCGCCAAGCAATGGAGCACCCAAATTTATCAAAGAAGACTACTTTCCCTCAAATCCCATATAGATCCTAAGACATTAATTGTTGGGGACTTTAACACACCACTCTCCCCACTAGATAGATCAACTCGGCAAAAACTCAACAGAGAAATCACAGATCTAAGCAGCTGCATAGATCAACTAGACTTAACAGACATTTACAGAACATTTCACCCAGCAGCATCAGAATACACGTTTTTCTCAGCAGCACATGGAACGTTTTCTAAAATAGACCACATTTTACACCACAAAGCAAACTTGTCTAAATTCAGAAACATTGAAGTTATACCTTGCATCCTCTCTGACCACAAGGGAATAAAATTAGAACTCAACACCAAAAGCCACCAAAGAATGTCCGGCATCACATGGAGGCTGAACAACACACTGCTAAATCATGAGTGGGTCATGGAAGAGATTAGAAAGGAAATTTAAATGTTCATGCTATTAAACAAAAATGAGCACACAAACTACCAGCTCCTCTGGGACAGAGCAAAGGCAGTACTCAGAGGCAAGTTTATAGCTCTGAGCTCCTACATCAACAAATTGGAGAGATCTGAAACTAACAATTGAATGACACATCTAAACCACCTTGAAAATGAGCAGCAAGATAAACCCCAATCCAGTAGACGGAAAGAAATAATCAAAATTAAATCAGAATTAAATGAATTAGAATCCAAAAAACTATAGAAAGAATCAACAAAACAAAGAGTTGGTTCTTCAAAAAATTAACAAAATTGACAGACCCTTAGCAAATCTTATCAGAAAAAGAAGAGAACACACCCAATTAATAAACTCAGAGATGAGAACGGAAACATCACCACGGAAACAACCAAGACTCAGAACGTTATAAGGGAATACTTCTCAAAACTTTATGCTAATAAGTTTGAGAACTTGACAGAAATGGACCTTTTTCTAGCAAATATTGACATGCCAAAACTAAACCAAGATGAGTTAAACTATCTTAACAGGCCCATATCAAGCACTGAAATAGAAACAGCAATAAGAGTCTTCCCAGCTAAGAAAAGTCCAGGACCAGATGGTTTTACAGCGGAATTTTACAAGGCCTTCAAAGCAGAGTTCACACCAATACTCCTCCAACTCTTCAATGAAATTGAAAGAGAAAGCTCACTACCGAACACATTCTATGAATCCATCATAACCCTCATCGCAAAACCAGGCAGGGACTCATCAAAGAAAGAGTACTATAGACCCATTTCTTTGATGAATATTGATGCAAAACTTCTCAACAAAATTTTGGCCAATCGACTTCAACAATTCATCCAAAATATCATAGACCATGATCAAACAGGATTCATTTCAGGGATGCAAAGCTGGTTAAATATACCCAAATCAATTAATATTATTCATCACATCAACAGCAGCAAGAATAAGAACCACATGGTTATCTCAATAGATGCAGAAAAAGCATTCGACAAGATCCAACACCCCTACATGATGAAGGTTTTGGAAAAATTAGGAATCCATGGAACATTCCTCAATACAATAAAGGCTGTATATGACAAACCTACAGCCAGTATTATACTCAATGGTGGAAAACTAAAGCTATTTCCTCTTAACTCAGGAAGAAGACAAGGATGCCCAATCTCTCCACTTCTCTTCAATCTAGTATTAGAACGCCTAGCTACAGCAATAAGACAAGATGCAGACATAAAGGGGATCCAAATAGGGAAAGAAGAAATAAAACTCTCCCTCTTTGCAGATGACATGATCTTGTATTTAAAGAATCCCTAGACTCCACTCCCAAATTACTCAACCTGATTCAAAACTTTGACAAAGTAGCAGGTTATAAAATTAACCCCCAAAAATCAATGGCTTTTCTGTATGCCAACAATGAGAAAAGTGTGGCTGAAATTAGGAAAGCAACTCCATTTGTAATAGCCCCACAAAAAATAAAATACCTAGGAATTAACTTAAATAAAGAAGTGAAGGACCTCTATGATGAAAACTTTAAAATCTTGAAAAAGGAAATCAACACAGAACTAAAAAAATGGCAAAGCCTCCCATGCTCCTGGATTGGAAAGATTAACATCGTGAAAATGGCAATACTTCCCAAGGCTATCTACAAATTTAACGCAATACCTATCAAAATTCCACCCTCATTCTTCAAGGAAATAGAAGAAGCAATCCAAAAATCCATATGGAAAATAAAAGACCCTGAATAGCAAAAACGCTCCTCAACGGAAAGAACACTGCTGGAGGAATATCAATACCAAATTTCAAACTCTACTATAAAGCCACAGTAATCAAAACAGCTTGGTATTGGCATAAGAACAGACCTCAGGACCAATGGAATAGAATTGAAAACCCAGAAATGAACCGACAGACCTACAGCCATCTAATCTTTGATAAGGGAGCTAAATCAATAGAATGGAAGAAAGACAGCCTCTTCAGTAAATGGTGCTGGCAAAATTGGTTAACTACATGTAGAAAACTACAGCTAGATCCTTATATACCACCCTGCACCAGAATCAACTCCAAATGGATCAAAGACCTTGAAGTCAAAGCAGACACTCTGAAAATATTACAGGATGGAATAGGAGAAACCCTAAGTCTCCTTGGCTCAGGCCGAAATTTTTTGAATAGAGACCCGGAAACACAACAAATCAAAGAAAGGTTGGACAGATGGGATTGCATAAAGTTGCAGAGCTTTTGCAGGGCAAAGGACATAGCTAGCAAGATCAATAGAAAGCCCACAGATTGGGAGAAGATCTTTACTAGCCATACAACGGACAAGGGTCTCATATCTAAAATATACTTGGAACTCAAAAAATTAAATCCCCCAACAACAAATCCTCAAAGAAACAACTGCCCAACAAATAAGTGGGCAAAAGACTTAAAGAGAAACTTCTCTGAAGAAGAAAGAAGTATGGCCAATAGACACATGAAGAAATGTTCAACATTCCTAGCCATAAAAGGAATGCAAATCAAAACAATAATGAGATATCACCTCACCCCAGTTAGAACGGCAAAAATCAAGAACTCTAACAACAACAGATGCTGGAGGGGATGTTGACAGAAAGGAACCTTACTTCATTGTTGGTGGGAATGTAAACTTGTTCAACCACTTTGGAAAGCAGTATGGAGGTTCCTCAAAAGACTTCACATAGAACTCCCCTATGACCCAGCAATCCCACTTTGGGCATTTACCCAATGTTTACAAACAAGAACATACTAAAGCTACCAGCACAACAATGTTTATTGCAGCATTATTTACCATAGCTAAGATATGGAACCAACCCAGATGCCCCTCAGTAGATGAATGGATCAAGAAAATGTGGTTTATATACACAATGGAATTCTATGCCTCCATCAGAAAGAATGACATTGCCCCATTTGTTAGGAAATGGAAAAACTTGGAAAAAATTATATTAAGTGAAGTAAGCCAGGCCCAAAGAAACATAGGTCCCATGGTTTCCCTTATTTGCAATATCTAGTATATGTATGAGTCAAGCAGAAAAGGTCAGGTAATGTGATGTCAGGAAAATGAACCCCTAGATATGTATTTTAAGGTTTTTTTTTTCATGCATGTGTTTCTAAGGCATTTATAAGATTATCTCTTTGTTGCTTTGTATGTCCCTCCCCCACAGTATAACCCTTGCTTTCACTATATTTGATGTCAGTATAACTTGTGGTGGAGATGGGGAAAAACCAGTTGTTTAAGGATACAGGTGGACCTGTTGCAACAATGAGAAGTACAAGTTGACTTGTCCAAAACGAGCTTTACAACGTCAGTGTTGGGGGGGGGGGGAAGGAGAAGGATTGGAATGGGGGGAGGGTGGAGGCTGGGAAGGGATGTGCAGGGTAAACCAAAGGAGGAGGCTGCAATGCTTGGTAAGAAATGTACGCATTATCCTGCCCATGTAATTGTAACCCCTCTGTACGGTATGTTCACAAATAAAATAAAATTAAATTAAAAAAAAAAACAAAAAAAACTGAAATACACATGTCTGTTATAATATACCAACAACCAAAGAACATGAAAATATCATATCATGCCTAGACACTGCATACATATAGAGATTAATAGAAATAGAAACATCAATAAGATAGCCCTGCACAGCCACTAGGTAGAAATTGGAATCCTTATACAAGTGCTTGGCACTTAAAGTGATATAGACAGTTTGTTAAACATATTGGCAATCTTTAAGATATTATACATAGAGTTGCATCTATGATCCAGCATTTTCAATCATAATTTTATATAAAAATATATTTCAAGTTATGTCAAATGATACACATGTACAAGAATAGATATTGCAAAACCTTTTACAATAGAATATAATAAATTGTTGAAATGCCCATTGAGGATGTAATACAATTATACACATGCACGCAAAGCAACATGAAATAAATTTACATGGACTTACTTGCGAAACACTAATATTGCATTGAAAAATGGATAAAACAGACTACATTTTCTTTTTTTTTTTGGTGTGGGGTGTCCCGTAGCGGGGCATGAACTCTGGGCCTGGGCACTCTCCCTCAGCTCTTCAGCTCAAGGCTAGTGCTCTATCACTTGAGCCACAGCTCAACCTCCGGCTTTTTTCTTTTTGCTTATGTGGTGCTGAAGAATCAAACCCAGGGCTTCCTGCATGCAAGGCAAGCGCTCTACCACTGACCCATCTTCCCAGCCCTATACTACATTTTCTAGTTACAATGAGATGTACAAGTCGTTATGTCGAAAATGAAGTTTAGAACTTTCGTGGGGGGGGCGGGGAGGATTGAGGGGGGGGGGTCGGGGGCAGGATGGGAAGGGACGGGAAGGGGAAACAAAGGAGGAGGCTAAAATGCTTGATAAGAAATTATGTGAGCTTTTTTAAATTGGCACATCTGTAGTGGTAGACTATGAAGTAATGTTTGGTCAAGTGGAGGCTATTTTCTAATGATGACAGGAAGTGACTACTACTAAATATTGGAGTATTTTGAGAGGGCAGTGATGATAAAATATTCTAGAATTTAAGGAGATGTTCATAGTCCAACTCTTAGACATTCTATGAATCATTGTACTTTATTGAAGAATTGTAGATTGCATTTATGCTAACCTTATTTTAGAATAGTAGTGGGTGAATCTGAGTGATAATTTAGAATTTAAAATCAGAGAATTCTGTAATGAATGAGTTTAGTACGTTGATGAATAACACTATCAATAAAATTTTATCTGTGACATATCCTCTGAGTGACTATGTATGATATTGTGAGCCAGTAAATATTCTACAAAATTATGTAAATTGAGGGATGAAATAGGATAGAGAGGGATGAGGGATAGTGAACCTCAAGTTGCACTGTATTAGCCATGAAATGTGTCTTAGTGGTAGACTGTTTGCCTTGCAAGTATGAAGCCCTGAGTTTGATTCCTCAGTACTACATAAACAAAAAAAACTGGAATTGGCACTATGACACAAGTCGTAGATTTCTAGCATGAGGATAAGAACTCAAGGCATTTCCAAGGCCTTGAGTTTAAGCCCCAGGACTAGCCAAAAATAAAAAAGATGCATTGTTTTAAGCCGGGCACTAGAGGCTCACGCTTTTTTCCTAGATACTCAGGAGGCTGATGGTTGAGGTTTGAAGCCAACCCTGGCAGGAAAGTCTGTGAGATTCTTATCTCCAATTAAATCTCAGAAAAATCTGAAATTGCTGCTGCCTCACGTGATAGAGTTCTAGTGTTCATCCAAAGGAGCTCAGGGACAGCGCTTACACCCAGAGTTCAAACCTCAGGAGAGAAAAAAGAAAAAAACTCACTAAATACTATTCCTAAACTGCTTTCTCAAACTGCAATTCCCATTCAACGACTTAAAATTAATTAAAAAATATGATAAGAATAAAATACGAGTCATTTTGGGAGCAAGACATAGGTAAAATTGAAAGGTTGTTTACAGGGGACAAAGTAAATTTTATATCAGGAATTGAAATTTGTTCTTCAGTATTCTTACATCATTTATGAAAGTGACAGTACTGCCAGTTATGGGTCAATTTCCTTGAGGAACAGATTGTATTCTGCTTTCTTTTCATAGGAAACCATACAGGTAATTTTTTTGCCACTTTTTTTTAAATTGTGAAAGTACATTACATAGGGGTTACTATTACATGGGCAAGGTAATAAGTACATTTCTTATCAAACATTGTCGCCTACTCCTTTGTTTCCCCTTCCCAATACTTCCCATCTCCCTCTCATCTCCCCCCCCACAGACAAAGTTGTACATTTTATTTTTTGAAATAAAATCTTGTACATCATATTGTTGCAATGGGTCCACCTGTATCCCTATTTAAACAATTTCTTTTTTCCCTCACCTCCACAAATTATACCAACATCAAATACAGTGAAAGCAGAGGATATACAGAGGGGAATGGACATACAAAGCAATAAAGAAATCATCTTATAGGTATGTTAGGAACAATCTCAAGAAAGAATACAAATTGAATCCTTATCTTGGGGTTCATTTTGCCTATCATCAAGTTAACTGACCATTTCTGCTGGTTTCAGTCATAAATTAGTTACTGCAAATAAGGGATACCATAGGAGTTACATTTCTTTGGGCCTGGATTACTTCACTTAATTAATTTTTTTCCAAGTCATTCCACTTCCTAACAAATGGGGCAATTTCATTCTTTCTCATGGAGTCAGAGAATTCCATTTTGTATATATGCCACATTTTCTTGATCCGTTCATCTACTGAGGGGCATCTGGGTTGGTTCTATATATTACCTTTGGTAAATATATCTGCTATAAACATGGTTGTGTTTATAGCTTTGTTTGTGAACATTCGGGTAAATGCCCAAAGTGGGATTGCTGGGTCATAGGGGAGCTCTATGTGGAGTCTTTTGAGAAACCTCCATACTACTTTCCAAAGTGGTTGAACTAGTTTACACTCCCACCAACAATGCAGTAAGGTTCCCTTCTGTCCACATCCCCTCCAGCATCTGTTGTTAGAGTTCTTGATTTTTCCCATTCTAACTGGAGTGAGGTGGTATCTCAATGTTGTTTTGATTTGCATTTCTTTTATGGCTAGGGAGGTTGAGTATTTCTTCATGTGTCTATTGGCAATCCTTCTTTCCTCTTCAGAGAAGTTTCTCTTTAAGACTTTAGCTCGATTCGTTTTTGTCCTTCTCCTCCACAAATTATACCAACATCAAATTCAGTGAAATCAGAGGTTATACTGTGGGGGAGAGACATTAATGGTTATGTAGAAAAACAAACTTTACAACTTTGGCAGGGGGGGGGGGCTAAAGATCAGATTGGGGGAGGTACGGGGACTATGGGAATGGATGGGAAGAGGAAACAAAGAGGAGGCAACAATGCTTGATAAGAAATGTACCGTTATTTTGCCCATGTAATTGTAACTCCTCTGTATGGTATTCCCAGAATAAAAAAAGAAAGAAAATAATAACAAAAAAAAAGAAATATACTCATTACCTTGTTCATGTAACTGTAACCTCTCTGTACAGTATTTTCACAATAAAAAAACTTAATTTTAAAAAAAGAAAAAAAAGCCTTTCGCTCACTTATTTATTGGGCAGTTGTTTCTTTGAAGATTTGTTGTTGGGGGATTCAATTTTTTGAGTTACCGGTATATTTTAGATATGAGACCCTTGTCCATTGTATGGCTAGTGAAGTACCTCTCCCAATCCGTGGGCTTTCTATTGTTCTTGCTCGCTATGTCCTTCGACATGCAGAAGTTCTGCAATTTCATGCAATCCCATTTGTCCAACATTTATTTGAATTGTTGTGTTTCTAGGTATCTATTAAGAAAATTTCAGCTTGTGCCAAGGAGACCTAGGGTAGCTCTTATTCTGTTCTGTAATGTTTTCAGAGTTTCTGCTTTGACCCCAAGGTCTTTGATCCATTTGTAGTTGATTCTGCTGCAGGGTGATATATAAGGTTCTAGCTTTAGTTTTCTACAAGTATTTATCCAATTTTTTTCAGCACCATTTACTGAAGAGGCTGTCTTTCTTCCATTCTAGTTTTTTTAGCTCCCTTATCATGGATTAAGTGGCTATAGATCTGTGAGTTCATTTCTGAGTTTTCAATTCTATTCCAATGATCCTGAGGTCTGTTCTTGTGTCAGTACCAAGCTGTTTTGATTACTATGGCTTTGTAGTAGTGTTTGAAATTTGGTATTGATAGCCCTCCTGCAGTGATCTTTCTGTTGAGGATTGTTTTAGCTATCCTGGGTCTTTTATTGTTCCGTATGAATTTTTGGATTGCCTTTTCTATTTCGCTGAAGAATGAGGTTGGAATATTGATAGGTATCGCATTGAATTTGTAGATAGCCTTGGCAGGTATTGTCATTTTCACGATGTTGATCCTTCCAATTCAGGAGCATGGGAGGTTTTTCCACTTCCTAAGTTCTGTTTTGATTTCCTTTTTCAGGTTTTTAAAGTTTTCATCATAAAGGTCCTTCACTTCTTTGATTGAGTAAATTTCTGCATATTTTTTTGTGCACTATTATGAATGGAGTTGCCTTCCTGATTTCACCCACGCTTTACTCATTTTTGTCATACAGATAAGCCATTGATTATTGAGGGATGATTTTATACCCTGCTTCTTTGCCAAAGTTTAGAATCAGCTTCAGTAATTTGGAAGTGGAGTCCGTGTGATTCTTTAAAATCATGTCATCTGCAAAGAGTTTTATTACATCTTTCCCGATTTGGAACCCCTTTATGTTTGCATGTTGTCTTATTGCGGTAGCTAAGGATTCTAATATTAAGTTGAAGAGAAGTAGAGAGTGGACATCCTTCTCTCATTCCTGAGTTAAGAGGAAATGGCTTTATTTTTCCACCATTAAGTATAACGCTGGCTGTAGGTTTGTCATATATAGCCTTTATTGTATTGAGTAATGGTTCCTGGATTCCTAATTTTTTCAGACCTACCATCATAAAGGGTTTGATGGATCTTGTTAAATGCTTTGTCTGCATCTGTTGAGATAACCATGTGGTTCTTATCCTTGCTCTTTGTTGATGTGATGAGTTATATTAATTGATTTGTGTATATTGAACCAGCTTTGCATCCCTCAAATGAAACATGTTATATCGTCATGCGTGATTTTTTTGGATGAATTTTTGAAGTAGATTGGCCAAAATTTTGTGGAGAAGTTTTGCGTAATATTCATCAAAGAAATGGGTCTATAGTTCTTGTTATTTGATGAGTCACTGCCTGTTTTTGGAATAAGAATTATTATGGTTTCATAGAATGAGTTCGGTAGTGAATTTTCCCTTTCAATTTCATTGAAAAGTTGGAGGATTATTGGTTTGAGCTTTGCTTTGAAGGACTTGTAGAATTCCACTGTAAATCCATCTATTCCTGGGCTTTTCTTAGATAGGAGGTCTCTTATTGCTGCTTCTATTTCCATCCTTGACATGGGGCTGTTAAGATGGTTTATCTCATCTTGGTTCATTTTTGGCATGTCCATATTTGCTAGGAAAAGTTCCATTTATGTCAAGTTCTCAAACTTATTAATATAAAGGTTTGAGAAGCATTCCCTTATAATGTTCTGAATCTTGTTTCTGTGGTGATGTTTCCATTCCCATCTCTGAATTTATTTGGGTGTATTTTCTTTTTCTGATAAGATTTGCTAACGGTCTTTCAGTTTAGTTAATTTTTTTGAAGAACCAACTCTTTGTTTTGTGGATTTTTTCTATGGATTTTTAAAAAAATTCTAATTCATTTAATTTTAAGTATTTCTCTCCATTTACTGGGTTGGGGTTTATCTTGTTGTTCTTTTTCAAGGAGGTTCAGATATCTCATAAAATTGTTGGTTTAAGATCTCTCCAATTTGTTGATTTAGGAACTCAGAGCTATAAAATTCCTTCTGAGTACTGCCTTTGCTCTGTCCCAGAAGAGCTGGTAATTTGTGTGTTCCTTTTTGTTGAATATCATGAATATTTGAATTTACTTACTAATCTCTTCCCTGACACACTGGTGATTCAACATTATGTTGTTAGCCTCCATGTGTTACAGGACTTTCTTTGGTGGCTTTTGGTGTTGAGTTCTAATTTTATTCCCTTGTGGTGTGAGAGAATGCATGGTAAAACTTCAATGTTTCTGAATGTGGACAAGTTTGCTTCATGACCTAAAATGGGGTCTATTTTGGAAACTGTTCCATGTGATGCTGAGAAAAACTTGTATTGTGATGCTGCTGGGTGAAATATTCGGTAGATGTTCGTTATATCTAGTTGATCTATTCAGTTGTTTAGATCTGCAGTTTTTCTGTTGAGTTTTTGCTGATTTAATCTATCTCGTGGGTATAGTGGTGATTTAAATTCTTCAACAATTTATGTCTTTGGATCTATGTGAGATTTGAGGGAAAGTAGTGTTTCTTGGATAAATCTGGGTGATCCGTTGTTTGCCAAATAGAGATTTAGAATTTTAATATCCTCCTGAAGGGGAGATCCCTTAATTAGTATGTAGCGACCTTCTTTACGTCTTCTCACTAATTGTAATTTGAAGTCTATTTTATCTGATATCAGGATTGCCATTCAAGCCTCTTTATGGGGGCCATTTGCTTGGTAGAATTTGTTCCAGCCTTTCACTTTCAAAATGTGTTTGTTTGTATGAGCAAGGTGTGACTCCTGAAGGCAGCAGATAGAAGGATCTTGCTTTTTAATCCAACTAGACAGTCTGTCACTTAATTGGAGAGTTAATTCCATTAATGTTGAGAGTTAGGACTGAGAAGTGTTTGGGAGTTCCTGCAATGCTATCCAACTTCTTGGGGGCTGGAGCAACTGGATTCTTCCTATAGTTCTTGGATTCTCAGTTTGGGTGCGGTTTCTTCGTCTTTATTGTGCTCTTGTTGGTTTCCTATGTGTAGCACATCGTTAATTTTTTATTGGGCTGGTTTGTTGGAGATATATTATTTCAGTTTTTCTTTGCTATGGAAGGCTTTTATTTTACTTTCAGTTATGAAAGAGAGCTTAGCTGGTTACAGTAAGCTTGATTGATAGTTGTTTTTCCTTAGGATATGGCCTACATCATTCCAGGCTCTTCTTGATTTAATTGTCTCCACTGAGAAATCTGAGCTGATTCGAATTGGTTTCCCTTTGTAAGTATTTGATCTTTTCTACTTGACAGCTTTTAGGATTTTTTCCTTGGAATTGGTCAAGTGTGGATTATAATGTAATGGTGAGATATCCTGCCCTAGTCTGGTCTATTTGGGGTTCTAAAAGTTTCTTGTATCTGAATAGGCTTATCTTATTGCATGTTTGGGAAGTTCTCTGCTAGGATCATGTTAACCAAATTTCCTAGACCATTAACTTCTGTTTCTAGGTGCTCCTCTACACCAATTATCCTCAGATTAAGCCTTCTGAGAGTGTCTTCCAAATGTTTAATAGATCTATCATATCTCTTTGATTTGTCTTGGATAGTTGTATGTTCTTTCTCTGTAATAACCTAGCTGTCCTCAATCCCTCAAATTTGCTCCTCTGCATGGTCTAACCTACTGTCGAGATTTTCTACTTTGTTTTTTATTTCTTTTCCTTCTAATTGGGCAGCTTTTATGGCTTCAAATTCTTTGTTGGAGCTTTGTTTTAGATCTTGTATGAAATTCTTTACTTCCTTAATTCGGTGTTGTGTTAATTCTCAAATCACTTACTTGATTGTTTATGGTTTCCTTGTACTCCCATTCCTTCTGTTGGGCTCCATTCATCATTGCCTTTGTGGTCTCCCTGAATTCTTTCAGCTTTCTGTTTATGGATTCCATGAATGCCTATGTTGATCTTTGTCTATTGTCATCCTGCTCTCCCAAGTCCTGTATTACTCTTTGATTAGCTTCCTCATGTTCATGCATTTCCTGTATTTCTCTTTGACTGTTCTCATCCTGCTCATGCAATTCCTGTATCAATCTTTGAGGAGCTTCCTCACTCTCATGAGATTCCAGTATTAATCTTTGGTTTGCCTTTCTCTCCCTATCATGCTCACATTGAATCCTTTGCAGGTTTTCAATCATTTCATTCACCATATTTACCAGTAGCATTTGTAGAGATTTTTGGGAACTCTCTTCTGGATTATATATTAACTATGCTGTCAACTGATTTTCCTGAGTGGGAGTTCAGATAACTGGGCTTGCAATTTTCCTTGTGTTTTTCTGGCTTGTTCTGCCCAGTCGGTTTGAAAGTAACACCAATTTTTTGCTAGATCAAAATTTTAAGGCAAGTATAATCAAAGTTCTGTAGTTTCACAGACAAAAGTCTGCAGATACAATATTTTTCAACAGATACAATTTATTCAATATCAAACAACTATGGCGTAATGGGCTAAGAACAGCAAAGAAGAATTTGGCAAACAACAAATTATTAATTTTATGGAGAAATGTGGGCAAAAATAGGATTAGAGGGATGTGGAGAGGTGAGTGAATTTAACCAAGTCCTAATCTTAGAGAGGGAAATGTATTAGACAGAATGATAGAAGCGAGATTAAGAAAAAATGGAAATAAAAAATTTAAATTTAAAAAGTGAAACACTTAAAATTATGTGTTTAAGGATGATATTGAGAGATGAAAATGATAGGATGAGAGGAAGGGAGGGATAGAAAGCATACATGAAAAACTAAAAAAAAAAAATTCTTAAAATTAGTTACTTGAAAATTATATAGGTATAAAGAGAGATAATACTGCTCTTAAAGAATTTCTCTTTTGGGTCCGGTCGTGGGGCCTGAACTCTGGGCCTGGGCGCTGTCCCTCAGCTCTTCAGCTCAAGGCTAGTGCTCTACCACTTGAGCCACAGCGCCACTTCAGGGTTTTTTCTTTTTGCTTATATGGTGCTGAGGAATTGAACCCAGGGCCTCGAGCATGCAAGGCAAGCACTCTACCACTGAGCCACCTTCCCAGCCCTGCTCTTAAAGAATTTTAGCCTAAGAGGTTGTGAACTGAGTAATAAATTTCTGGATTAAGTGTGTACACAACGGGGCATAATGTCTAATATACGACGATGGGTAAATATCTGGGGATGATCAAAATAACAATTAAGTCTCACAAAAAAGAAAGAGAAAAAAATGAAAAGAATAAAAAAATAAGGACCAAAAGGTCAGAAGAGATTTTTTTTAAAAGCACACACACACACATTTACACATAAAATAATGATGAGAAGAAAAAGATTAATAGAACACATTATTTTTTTAAAAAATTAAAATTAAAGTAAGGTACAAAAGACTTCTTTGATTTTTTTTGTGGGGGTAGAATGTGAAGATACTCTATATCCCCTGTATCCATAACCTGTCTCTTGGTGGATTTTCTGGTCTGCTTGTGGTGTTTGTTTTTCCTGTGGCTTGATTAGTTGCTTAAGTCAATTTGTTTGAGCAGGCAGAAAAATGCTCGGCATTACCCATAATTTTGTGATCCTCCTCCCAGGCTAGTTCAGTGGGAGGGAGATCTGCTTTGAGTATCACAAAAGAGGGAGATGGCTGTTTCTTCTAGTTTTGAGATGCTGTGATGAGTCTAGGTTCTGGGTAGGGTTGAGGCCTTTCAGCAAACAGTTGCTTTTCCCTGAGGTGCTAGCTTCTGAGACACCCAGCCCAGTCTGGATCCATTCTCAGCATTTATGTTTACTGAATTTCAATTGATTGTCAAGGCTGCTGTAGGGAGGGACAGCCTCTGGCTCTGTTTACAGAGTGAAGAAAGTCACTCCTCTAAGGGCGGAGCTTCTTTGCCTGGGCTGGGTGATTTCTCTTGGGTGGAACTGAGCCTGGCAAGTCAGGTCAGGTTCCTGTGACCTCCTAAATGGATCTTGTTTTCTTCCAAGCCTGAGTTGGAGATAGCTGTTCAAATGGGCCTTTTTCAGTATCAAAGATGGAGATCTCCAGTGGTGGTGGCAGGGAGGAGTGGCCTTACCTCCTCTGCTCCCTGAGAAGGAGTGAGGATGTCAGCATTCTACTCACGTCAGAGTCTTGGTTCCTTGGCCATCTCTGGTTTGCTATCTGCAGTATGAAGATATCTGCTCCTTGTCAGTTCTTACTGGTGGTGAGTAGAATCCGCTCTCCCGCTGTGTCTGGCAACTTTGTCCTGGACAATTTGTTATAGGTATGGCTGCTATGGCGGCTACCACTGTTGCCACGGCCGCCACAGCTGTGGCTACCAGCAAGTTCTCTGATCTGTGTCCTTGCTTGGATTTTCCCTGTCTGGCCAAACTCTGTGTACTGTGAAGCGACACTTGGTGTGATTCTCTAGCCTAGGACTGTTCACTGGAACATTAAAACTGCTTTCAATGTTAGAGCTTGTTTAGCTCTAGTTTCACCTCCACTCTCCCTCTGAACACATTTTTTGACTCTTATTGAAGTATATCTGATATTTTAAAGTAGATTTGTCCAAATATAATTAATTTAATCAATTATTTCATTAGGACAATGTTGGCCAAATTTATTTCCAGTAAATCTTATCCCTTATAATAAATGAGAACATGCTGTGTCAGTCTCCTATTGATATGACAAAATACTTTATAAAATTAACTTCAAAGGAGGAAAGATTAATCTTGGTTTCTGATTTTATACCTTTCAATTTACATTTCTTATTCTCATTGCTTTTGGTTGGTGGTGGTACAGTACCCCATATCAGGAAGATGTGATGGAGTTTGTGTATTCATGGAAGCGAGGAAGTTAAGAAAAGGAAGAATAAGAGTGAGAAAGGGAGAAAGGGGAGGAGGAGAAGAAGGAGAGGGAGAAGGAAAAGGAGAAGGAGACAGAGAAGTAAACGAAGGAAGAGGAAGAAAGGACTTTGATCTTAAACCTTCTTTGATCACAAGTTCTCAGTGACCTAATCTCTATTACTATGCCCACGCGAAAGGTTTCACCTCTTTATGGCAACATAGTGAAACCAAATTATTAATCCCAATCCTTTATAATTTTAGATTTAATTTCTAGACTGGTGGGTAGATCTTTCTATACAATTGTGATAACTTCTATTCTTAAATACCTGAGATGCTATTTGGCATAGAGGTGGTTTGGTTATACCATTGCTGAAGAGATGAATGAAATATTTTGAGTGAAAATACATTTTATTTAACGGATAAGGATGCTCCCAGAGGCTTCATTTTGTGACCTTCAAAAATGACTATTTCATCTAACTCATAATGACTTGAATTTTTCATAATTTTATGACATTTCTATTCAAGTATTTGTCATCTATAGTGAAGTTCTTTCCTTCAAGTTGAAGGAAAAATAAATACTATCATGATCACTTATCAGAATTATTCTTTAGAGAGTAGGTATAAAATGAATTTCGTAACATTCAAAAATTAGTTATCTTCAAGTCTATAGGAATAATTGGATAAGTGATTAAATATCTTGCTTTAGTTTTCTTATGAGGTTGATTCAATTTCTAAAAATCACTGTTGACATAAAATACATGAAATTCACTGTTTCTCTGAAATGACTTAGTAATCAAACCTCAGAAATACATGACTAGTAATTAAGATTTTTATATACTTACAAAATGTATGAATTTACAAGACCTAAAGAAGTTTAGGTTTAAAAGAATAGAAAATCACAGTATGTAATATTGGCCACAGTATATAATATTTAATTTAATGAAAAATTGCTTCATTCACCCTGACAGAGCCTTTTACTTTTTAGCTTACATGAGAAATTTGATTAACGATCCCTTTTTTGCTTTTGAATAATAGAGTATTGCAATTTGTCTAAAGATTCTGTCATTTAAACCTTTGAGTGCATATTTTTTCATAAAAATGAAAAATATTTTTCACAATGCAGGTTCAGGTTTAATAACTGAATAAATATCTAAATGTTAATTTGTTAAATTGAGCATCTAGAATTCAAATAATACAATTTATTTTATTCTTGGATATATTAAATCTGTGCTAAATATGGCTGTCTCAAGCTTGTAATCCTCGCTACTCAGGAAGCTGGGATTCAAAGTCAGCCTTGGCAAGAAAGTTTGTGAGACACATCTCAATTAATCACACACACACATTACAACACACACACACACACACACACACACACACACACACACAAAGCCAGAAATAGAATTGTGGCTCAAATGATAGAGCAATACCCTTGAGGAAAAAAACAACAACTAAGGTATAGGTCTTGAGTTAAAATCACAAGAACAAAACACACACACATGTAATATTATGTCTAAATGCTTATTTTAGTTTGAAGAAATAAACAATATCATGAAAATTCATATTTGTTACATATCTTGGAACATTTGAGAAGTTGTTTTTAGTATAATTTGCCTTAAGATATAACATAGGCTATTAAAATTAATATTAATCTAGTTAATATTTATAATTACTCATAACACCTTAGAGTACAACAGTTGGGATTTTTTCTATTGCCATAAGAAATATTCTGAGTAAAAGGAAGAGAGGAATATAAGAAGAAAGAAGAAAGAAAGAAAGATAAAAGAAAGAAAGAAAGAAAGAAAGGAAGATAAAAGAAAGAAAGAAAGAAAGAAGGAAAGGAAGAAAGAAGGAAAAGAAGAAAGAAAGGAAAAAGATAGGAAAGAGAGAAAGAGAGAGGTAGGGATGGAGGGAAGGAAGGAGGAAGCAAAGAAGAAAGGAAAGAAGGAAGGGAGGGAGAAAGGATGGGACAAAACAATTTAATTCATAAAATCTATTTAGCCCAACATAAACTCCATGTAATGAATCCTTTAGTAAAGTCAAGTTTGCAATTTTCTTCTTCGCATGTTATCCATGCATGAATGAAACCAACAAATGAAGGATCATAAATAACTAGGTGAATCTGTTTGCATTTGTAGTAATATGTATGAAAATCTTTTTCTCATTTTTTATACATCATCAAATAACTATTTACAAACAATTTACATTTGGTTATAAATATTCTAAAAATTGATGAAACTAAAGGATTTCAATATATTATATAATGTGAATACAAGTATTTTTAAAGTTATTAATATTAAAATCTTCATGTTATATTAATTATAAAAATTTTATTATGCATTTTATCAGGTTAATTAGCATCCTCTGATTTTGGTGTCTGTGGGAGTCCTAATAGCAGACCATAATTAAAATCAAATGAAATCTTGATTTGAGATTTCCCCAATTGCTTGATGTAGGCATTCAAAGTTATAAATTTTCCACTAAGTATTGCATTTAATATGTCCCAGAGGAGCTGGTATTTTGTGTATTCATTTTTGTTAACTTCCAGAAACTTTCAGATTTCTATTCTAATCTCTTCAGTGCCCCACTGGTCATACAGCAGTGTGTTGTTCACTCTTCATGGGTTTGACCTTTTTTTGGTTTTTGCTTTAGCTGTTTATTTCTAAGTTTATTCTGTTGTGGTCTGAAAAGATATGTGAATTCAATTAATTTTCTTTCAATTTGGACAGAATTTCTGTGTGACATAGGATAGGTTCTATTTTGGAGAATCTTCCATGACCTGCTGTGAAGAATGTATATACTGATACTGAATGTATATTCTGTAGATATCTGTTAGGGGTAAGTGGTCAATGTAGTTAGCTAGGTCTTCAGTTTATTGGTTGAGTTTTTCCAGTATAACCAATCAATGGATAACAATAATGGTTTGAGATGTGTTTTTAGGTTGTGTAGTATTTGGTTGATGATGTAGGGTGGTCCAGGATTCAGGGCATTGATATTTACACTTGTTATATCGTCCTAATTGAGAGTTGCCTTTATCAATATGTAATGTCTCTACCTACTAATTTTAATTTGAATTCTATTTTATCATATTTTAGTAATTCTACTGTGGCCTGTTTATGGTGTCCATTTACTTGAAAATTTTCCTTCCAGCCTTTCAGTTTAAGTATGTTTGTTTTTGTCAATAAAATGTATCTCTTGTGGACACTGGATGGATGTGTCTTGTTTTTTGAGACTACTATCTGATCTGTTTTCTAATTGGAAATTTAATTCCATTGATATTGAAAGTTAAGACTGAGAAATATCTGATAAGCCCTGCTATTTTTTACCCCTGCTATTAGGAGTTGTACCTCACCTATTGTTAATATATTTACCTTGTTCTCTGCTAGGGAACATTTTATATAACCAGTTCCTGTTCTTCTTGATCTTCTCTATATAGGATATATTTAATTAACTTCTACCCTGATGATTTGGTGGAGATATGTTGTTTCAAGCTTTCTTTGTCATGAAATATTTTTATATGTCCTTTAAATGTAAAGGAGAGTTTGGCTTGGGACTGTATTCACAATTGGTAGTTGTTTACCCTTAATGTTTGTCATATATCATGCCAGGCTCTCCTTTTTATGGCTAGAAAAGTTAAGCATTTCTTCATGAGACTAATGGCCATTTTTATTTCCTCTTCAGAGAAGTCTCTCTTTAAGTCTTTAGCCCACTTAGTTATGGAGCAGTTGTTTCTTTGAGGATTTGTTGTCAGGTGATTTAATTTTTTGAGTCCTAAGTATATTTTAGATATAAAACCTCGTCCGTTTTATGACTCGTGAAGATCTTCTCCCAGAACGTGGGCTTTCTATTGATCTTGCTAGCTATGACTTTTGCCTTGCAGAAGCTCTGATGTTTCATGCAAACCCAATTGTCCAAACTGTCTTAGATTTCTTTTGTTTCCAGTTCTCTATTAAGAAAATTTCGGCTTGTTCTAAAAAGCCCTAGAGTTTCTCCTATTCCTTCATGTAATGTTTTCATGGTGTCTTCTTTTATTTTGGGGTCTTTGATCTATTTGGAATTGATTCTCGTGCAGGGTGATATATACATATCTATCTTTGGAAAAAAAAATCATATTAAGTGAAGTAAACTAGACAAAGAAACATAGGTCCCATGGTTTCCTTTATTTGCAATAATTAGTTTACACCAAGGATAATATCATGTATTTTAATTTGACATTTTGTTCTATATTGAGCATGCAACATTATTGGTATATTGTTTGTTATTATTTCTGCAAACAGGCAGGTATATTTAAAGAATAATGTTCATCTTATCCATTACTGAAGGAAGCACAACAAAAGGAGTAACCCCTACTCAGAAGAACAACTCCTACTTACTTAGCTTCATTCCTTTTTTTTATTGTGAAAATAATGTACAGAGGGGTTACAATTACATGGGCAAAATAATGAGTACATTTCTTTCAAGCATTGTAGCCTCGTCCTTTTTTTCCCTTTTCCATCTCTTCCCATCCTCCCCCCGCCCCCCAAGCATCCCTGCTTCCCCACCACACCAAAATTGTAAAGTTCGTTTTCGACATAACGATTTGTACATTTCATTGTTGCAATGGGTCCAACTGTATCCCTATTTAAACGATTTGTTTTTCCCCTTCCCCTCCACAAATTATACCCACATCAAATACAGTGAAAGCAGGGGTTATACTGTGTGAGAGGGACATACAAAGCAACAAATAAATAGTTTTAAAAATGTGTTAGAAACAATCGCATGAAAGAAAAAAAATGAATAAATATTTTAGGGTTTATTTCCCTAACACCACCTTATCTGACCTTTTCTGCTTGACTCAGACATATACTAGATATTGTAAATAGGAGAAACCATGTAAGGCCAGTCTTGTCCCCTGTATCCTCATATTGTACATTACAACTCTATACCGGTTCATCCTATATATGTACTATCTTCTACATTGTGACCTAAATGCAGCAATTCCACATTGCTTTACTTTTTAAAAATTTCTCTCTTAATATTTGATGTTGATGTGTGTGTGTGTGTGTGTGTGTGTGTGTGTGTGTGTGTGTGTGTGTGTGTGTGTTTACAAAGATCAGAAGACAATATTTTTCTTCATTTAGAATACATCTTTCAGTTCATTGTAAGTTGTGGCTAATGGGAGAAGTCTCTTGCTATTTTAAGGATGAAACAGAAAAAGGTATTTGTGCATGAACCACAGTTGTTTATTAGTCTGTAGTTGACACTGAACTTCGATTTATATCTTGGCTGTTGTTGTGAATGATAAGTACAATGGACTGCAGATATATTTGAGTTACTCATAGAGAAATAATCACATGATTGGTGGGGCAGATGATATTTCAACATTGGAGTTCTTTAGAAAGCTGCGTATTACTTTCTACAAGGAGAATACTAACCTGCATTTTGTTGAAGAGTGTAGAAAATTTCCTTTTCTCCACACTTTCAGCATTATTACCTTTGTTAAAAGGTAATAAAGGGCAGGTTTTTATTATCTTCAGTACTCCAGACTGGCCTTAGACTTAAATCCAACCTCCTAAGTGCTTGGAATTAAAAGCCTTTACCACCACACCCGATTCCTTTCATTTTTTTGATAAAAGTTACAATAATTATGAAGTAGTATCATAGTAATTTTGAGTTACATTTCTCTAATGACTTCTGCTCAAAAAGAATTAAACCAGCATAGAAGTGGTATTAAAGAACTTTGTAAACCCACTGGAAATTTTCAGGGCTTTAAGGAGAACATGTCGATTCAGAACTTTTGTCCACTTTTAATCAAGTTTCTTGTTAATCTCATCTTCAATCTTTCTATACAAAATCAACAATTAATTCAAGGTATTAGAAAGGAACAATATTAAGCAACTCCTAACATTTTCAATTTTAAATAACATGATATTGCTTAATGATTTTCTGTTTATGCTTGAGACTATATAACTCACTTTAGTCAGACCTTTTACAAGGCTGTATGCATTTTATTTATTTCACATTGATTGTTCTTTCCAAAGACTACGTGTCTAATTTCCTTGTTTTCTTTCAGTCTCAAGTAGTTCAGATGTCAAATGAATAATAAATGGACAGAAGCAAACAAAAAATAATATATTTCCCCTCATCTGATGATGCCTTTACAAGAATGAGGAAAGAGTTCATCCAAGGACCTATGATAGGACATCAAAAAGGGAATCCATTCTTCTAGGTCTTTCTTAACTTTGCAATGTAACTTAAATGATGTAAAACACAATATAATGCTCAGATACTTTTATGTTTTATCAGTTTTGAACATTTTCATATGGACTTCACCTCAGTCTACAACATTCCTTCCTTATTTTGTCCTGATATTTTTACACTATCAAGACATAAGATAACAAGTTTGATTTACAGCATGAGAAATAATCCACCTGGCTTCCTTGGAAAAAGAGCATGATCAATACATAACATTACTTCTGTTTGCTCACTATATGCAATGGTTTCTGTAATACTTATTGCATTCTTTTTAATATTTAAAAAAAACTGCTGGCTAAACTCAAAACTCATTCATGGAGGTTTTTGTTAAGTATTTCACAAGTTTTATTTTCCTTAATTCTTAAGATAACATTTTCTATAATGCTAATGTTATTACCATTTTAGTGTTGGGAAAAATTGTAAGTAAAGGCAGTAAGTGCATGGCCCAAACACACACTGTGAGGAAGGAAATGAGTCAGTTTCCAAAAGTCTTTCAGCAATACACAAAAGGTAGGTAAAATCTCTCCATTCTCTTACACTCTATTCAATGTTCATATTGTCCAAGAAATAATACCATAGCAATTATTGCCTAAGGTGATTGTTTTCTGTTACATTTTGTCTTCAACACAGACAGTGTTGGTGACATTGGGTTATCATGCACAGAGCTGAGCTTATAAAAGAGACAAATATATTCTGTCCCATTTTTCCAGGATCCATTTTACAAAGTACTAAACTTTAAATATCATCACTTAATTTCTTAAGAATCCAAAAAACGAAAAAAAATCACAAATAATAACTCCAAAATGCTTTAAAAGGAGGGGATGATAAAAGAGGCCCCCGTGAAATAAACTTTCTTCTACTTTTAAAATTATTCTGAAAGCCTTGTGCTGGTTGGTCACAACTGTAATCCTAACTACTCTGCATATTTACTCAGGAGCCAGAGATCTGTGGATAACAGTGGAAGCCAATCAGGGCAAAATACATTCATGAGATTATTTTTCAAAATTTCAATGAGCTAGCAAAGGGCCAGGAATGGAGATGTAGCTCATATAGTAGCTCATCAATCTAGAGAGGAAAGGCCTAGCAAGACTTTTAAGCCCTTTTTTCAAACTGTGAGCACACCAACATACATGCAAGTGCATGAGAACACGTGCACGTGCACACACACATTCATTCAAAATGCCTTCATATCAGTGTTTTGCATTAATTTCTTTGTTAACCATATTATCTGAGTAAAATAAAAGAAATAAACTCTTTCATCTCAGAACATTTTCATATTTTTTATTTTAAAAATACTGTACAGAGAGGCCACATTTACATGAGCAAGTAATGAGTACATTTCCTAACAAGCATTGTTACCTCCTCCTTTATTTTCCCTCTACCGTCCCTTCCCGCCAACCTCTACAAGTACACTCCCCTCCCCCGTTCCCCTGCCTAAATTGTAAAGTTCAGTTTTCAACATAGTGTCTTGTGCATCTCATTGTTTCAATGGGTCAACCTGAATCCATATTTAAGCATTTTGTTTTTTTCCTTCCCCTCCCCAAATTACAGGAGCTTATATACAAGAGGTGGGCACACCAAATTCAAATACAGTGAAAACAGGGGTTATAGCATGGGGGAGGAACATATAAAGAAACAAAAAAATCACATAGCCTGTTATAAGTACGTTAGAACAATAGCAATAAAGAAAAAAAAACACTTATGTTCCTATTTGGGGATTGATTTCCCTTAACAACATCTTATCTGGTCATATGTGTATAGATTTTGACCTTTTCTGCTTATCCCAGACATATATTAGCTATTAAAAATTAGGGAAACTCTGGGACCTATGTTTCTTTGGACTTGGCTTACTTCACTTAACAATTTCTTTTTCCAAGTCTTTCCGTTTTCTAACAAATTGGGCGATGCCATTCTTTCTTATGGAGGCATAGAATTTCATTGGTATAAATAGTACATTTTCTTGATCTATTTACCTGATGAGGGGCATCGGGGTTGGTCTTATATCTTAGCTATCTTAAACAATACTGAATAAATATAATTGTGCTGGTAGTTTTAGTACCGTCTTGTTTGTGATCTTTTGGTTAAATGCCCAAAAGTGGGATTGCTGTGTCATAGGGGAGTTCTATGTGGAGTCTTTTGAGGAACCTCCATACTACTTTCCAAAGTGGTTGAACAAGTTTATACTCCCACCAAGAGTGCAGTAGAGTTCCCTTGTGGTCACATACCCTCCAGCATCTGTTATTGTAAAAGTATGGAATGGTACAGGAATTTGCCTGTCATACTTGCGCAGGGCCATTCAAATCTTCTCTGTATCGTTCCAATGTTAGAGTACGTGATGCTGAATAGAGCATAGAACATGTTTTATACATAAAGTGTAATTGATTTTCTTAAACTAGACAATTCAACAAAAAGTAAGTTTAAAACAATTTTCATGAAATTTTAGAGCCATGTACTTCTTACATAAGCACACATTTAAGAATAAAGTCAAGAATGACATGTCAAAAACAAAATAATTCCAGATATTTATTGTTCAAGAGATGTGTAGGTGGAGGAATTCAATTATTCTATACAAGGCACCTGTGATAATGAACACTGCAGCAAGTGTTAAGTTTTGTTAAAAGTTTTAATGGTTTAAATATATTTAATTTTGGGAATTTGCTTATATATGCTAAAACTAGGACTGTTTGGCAGGTAATAAAACTTTTCGATAAAGTATTTAAGATTTATGTTAACAGACATATGCTACTATGTATGTATATTTCAGAGTTTATAGAAACATTACTAATGAGAAGTTGCCAAGTCTTTGTGTAAAGGAGCAGAATAAAGAGTTAAGACTTTGTTAACTACACAGTTTCTGTTAAAACTATAAGGCTTCCTTATTTTATTTTATGTTTTTTAATTTTTGGGGGGTCCAGTCGCGGGGCCTGAACTATGGGCCTGGGCACTCTCCCTCAGCTCTTCAGCTCAAGGCTAGCGCTCTACCACTTGAGCCAGAGCGCCACTTCCGGCTTTTTTCTTTTTGCTTATGTGGTGCTGAGGAATCAAACCCAGGGCCTCATGCATTCAAGGCAAGCGCTCTACCACTGAGCTACCTTCCTAGCCCCTGGCTTCCTTATTTTATATGTTAGCGAGGAACAAATGATGATATAAACCATATACAAATGATTAGATGAGCCATAAATAGTAATCTTAGTGGGTAAATTTAAAGATTACTCATAACCTAAAAATCTCTTTTTGAATATCATAATCTTAGCCCATTTTAAATGTACAGGAATATGAGAAAATAGTAAAATCTAATAGTTAGTACCCTTCAAATACTGAAAACACTGATTATTATTTTAGTTTTATTTTAATCATTAATATTTTGTTATTGGTTTTCCTTATTTGTAGCATTGTTTTCCTAGTAATATAATAAAACTTTTTGAAAGTCATCAATATGAGGTACTTTGAGAAGGTTACTGGGATGGCCAAACCATTTTTTATAGGGCATATGAATTTACAAAGAGGAAAATTAAGAACAAAATATTAATTTTAAAAATGATTAAGTAGAGTCTGAATCAGGAATGTTGATAAATACCCACACCTAAAATCTTAGCCCTAGGCTGAAGCATTGGTATTAAAGAGTTGAGGCCACAAAAGTGAGAGACTGTGTTTTGTTTTGTTTTATATTTTGATTTTTCTGGTCATGGGGCTTGAACTCTGGGTCCTAGGTGCTCTCCCTCAGCTCCGGGCTAGCCCTACCACTTGAGCCAGAACACACTTCCATCTTTTTCTGCTTATGTCATGCTGAGGAATCAAACCCAGGGCTTCATGCATGCAAGGCAGGCACTCTACCACTGAGCCACCTTCCCAGTACCTGAGAGACTATGTTTTAAAAAAATCATCTAAACAATATTTGCTTTCTTCTTTGGGTTATATAATGAAATATATCAATATCTTTTTATGTCTTTGTGAATTGTCATATTTCTAAAGTTATACTAACTTCAGCCACTTTATCCTTTTCAAAGTGATGAAATATTTCTGAGAGTTTGCTTCTGTGAAGATTGTTTGTGCATTTATATTTTCTTCGGAGTCATTTTTATTTTTATCAAAATAACTTTATATTTCATGTTGATGGCTTATCATACATCAAATACTTCCAAATGTAGATGTAGAGTCTAAAGATAGCAGTATGAATATTCTCATACAGTTCTTGTTTATCTGTTATGCACTTTCAGTATTGTGATATTTCTCTTTCTCTTTCACTCTCTTATTTCCTCTCTTTTTCTTTCATGCTCCATGTCTGGTACTTAGAATTTCTGCTGGTCTACTATTATCCTTCAGAATCCACTGGTGTTGGGGAAACATGATAGAGACCATCAGTTACCCTTGCATTCTTTAAGAGTTATAACAGTGAGTGATGTTATTCTATTCTATTTTAAATGGCAAAACAACAGATCTAGGAATTCCTTTTCACTTTTACTACTATTACAAATTTTATCCCATAGGAATCATTGAGACGATAGGATACTTTTAACCTCTGACCTAAAAGTTCTTTTTCTTTTACAGACTTTTTCTTTTATTATCAGTGAATACATATAATGAAAACAATGCTAACCTATGGAAAGTAGACCGAAGTTATTCAGGGATGAAAAACAAGGTTAATGGGGGAAGTGAGTACAAAAGATGCCTATCATACAACAAAGATCCTCAGAGCAGTTTATCATGTACACTTTGTGAGAATGGCAATATGCTGGGAACTATAGATTAAATCACTGAACAACTGATATATATATATATATATATATATATATATATGCACATATATTTATATATGTATATTTATTTGTAAATGAATATATGTGTGTATATGCCCTTATATATGTAGACATGCATGTTACTATACACAAAAATACACACATACATATGCACATGTATACATGCACACATAGAAAAAGACACATACCTACAGACAACACAAGTTTCACTACTTGTTGAATATGCCTTAGACAGAATGCTTGGAACCAAATATGTTGAAGAAGTATTTATCTCTAAAAGTTCTTTTACCACTCCTCTTAACTCTTAAAACAGTTTTGACAGATTCGATTTGCAAAATGCAGTACAAGTGATAGCAAGTCACTCGGAAATCTCAGTAAGTAAACCTCATATGGCATCTCCGTGCTCCCCAGGGAATGCTTGTTCTTGTAGACACTCTCAACAACCAAAGTAGCAGGAAAATACCCTGGTACAGAATAAAGTTATAAGGCTTTAAATGACATTCTTCCTTGAGCTCTTTTCCAACAGCCAGCATCAATTCCTAAGCAGAAGAGTGAGTCCTCAGAAGATGGGAGCTCAGCTCAACATTTCACCAACCCATTTGAAAAGTCCTATGTGAGGAATACATACTGAGGTCTTGCTTATTTCCTAGCTAAGAAAATAAGAAAAAAATAAAGTATTTTAATGCATTAAAATTTGAGCATAATTTGTAACCTGTCAATAAATGTATAGAACACAATTATAACAAAATGAAAATAATGATGTGCATATGATTTATGTGCTCTTGGACTTAGCGAGTGATTTTAGATGTATCTACACAAGAAGAAGCAGCATAAATCAAGCCAGCATTTTTTCATTGAAGATACAAGGAAAGGATACAGGTTGACCCATTGTAACAATGAGATGTACAAGACACTCTATCAGATGGGGGGGGTGGAGGGAATGGTTGAGGGGGTGTGGAGGGAAGGGATGTTATGGGAAAAACCAAGGAGGGGGTAAAAATGTTCAGTAAGAAATGTACTCATTACCTTATTTATGTAACTGTAAACCCTTTGCACAGGATATTTACAATAAAATATTTATTAAAAAGATACAGGGAAAATTTCTGTACTTATAGGAAGTTGTATTTGTCAAACAATACCAGTAAGGTATTGGTTTTAGGACCACAGGCATATTAAAACTTTTGATGCTCAAATTCTCTACATGAACGCAGTATATTATTTACATTAGAATCTGCCCACAACCTAGTACAGTGTAACTGCAATGAAAACTTTTACTACATTCTATGTTTGTAATGAAAAATAAAATCATATGCACTATCAATTCATACAATTTTTTCAGATAATTTTTTATTGTGAAAATATCGTAAGCAGTGGGTCCAATTACATGTGCAAGGAAATGAGTATATTTCTCATCAAGCTTTTTTGCCTCCTCCTTTGTTTCCCCTTCCCATCCCTTCCCATATCATCCCCCCACTCCCCCTCCCCTTTAATTCCCCCTAGACAAAGTTGTAAAGTTCGTTTTTCGACATAAATCTTGTACACCTCATTGCTGCATTGGGTCCACATTTGTTTTTTCCCTTCCCCTCCACAAATTATACCAACATAAAATACAGTGAAAGCAGGGTTATACCTTGTGGAAGGGACATACAAAGCAAGAAAGAAATCATCTTATAACTATGTTAGAAACAATCATAAGAAAGAAAAACATTTGAATCCTTTCTCTGGGGTAGATTTCGTTAAACATTAACATATCTGAACGTTTCCGCTTGTCTCAGACATATACTAGGGATTGCAAGTAAGGGAAACCAAGAGAACTATGTTTCTTTGGGCCTGGATTACTTCACCTAATATACTTTTTCCAATTCTTTCTATTTCCTAACAAATGTCGCAATGTCATTCTTTCTGATGGAGGCATAAAATTCCATTGGGTATATAGACCACATTTTCTTGATCCATTCATCTACTGAGGGGCATCTTGTTTGGTTCAATATCTTAGCTATGGTAAATAATGCTGCAGTAAACATAGTTATGATGGTAGCTTTAGTATGGTTTTGTTTGTGATCTTTTGGGTAAATGCCTAAAAGTCTGATGGCTTGGTCATTGGAGAGCTCTATGTAAAGTCTTTGAGAAACATCCATACTAATTTCCAAAGTGGCTGAACAAGTTTACACTCCCACCAACAATGCAGTAAGGTTCCCTTCTGTCCTCATCCCTTTCAGCATCTGTTGTTATTAGAGATCTTGATTATAGACATTTTATCTGGGGTGAGGAGGTATCACAATGTGGTTTTGATTTGCATTTCTTTTCTGGCTAAGGAGGTTGAGCGTTTCTTCATGTGTCTACTGGCCATCCTTCTTTCCTATTCACAGAAGTTTCTATTTAAGTCTTTAGTCCACTTATTTATTGGGAAGTTGTTTCTTTGCGGATTTGTTGTTGGGGGATTTAATTTTTTTGAGATCCAGGTATACTTTAGATATGAGGCCCTTGTTCTTTGTATGGCTAGTGAAGATCTCCCAATCCATGGGCTTTCTATTGATCTTGCTAGCTATGTGTTTGCCATGCAGAAGTTCTGCTATTTAATGCAATCCCATTTGTCCATCCTTTCTTTGATTTGTTCTGTTTCTGGGTCCCTTAAAAGAAAATATTGGTCTGTGCAAAGGAGACCTAGGGTTTCTCTTACTCCATTCTTTAAAGTTTTCAGAGTGTCTGCTTTGACTCCGAGGTATTTGATCAATTTGGAGATGATTCTGGTTCAGGATGATATATAAGGATCTAGATTTCGTTTTCTACAAGTAATTTACCAATTTTGCAAGCACCATTTACTGAAGATGCTGTCTTTCTTCCTTTATAGTTTTTAGCTTCTTTATTGAAGATTACAGTGTTATAGGTCTGTGGATTCATTGCTGGCCTTTCAATTCTATTCCATTGGTCCTGAGGTCTGTTCTTGTGCCCGTACCAAGCTGTTTTGATTATTATAGCTTTGTAGTAGAGTTTGAAGTTTGGTATTGATATTCCTCCAGCACTGTTCTTTCTGTTAAGGATTGTTTTTGCTATTTGGGTCCTTCATTTGTTCCTTGAAGCATCTGGTAAGAATATCGATAGGCACTGCATTGAATTAGTAGATAACCTTGGGAAGTATTGCCATTTTCACGATGTGGATCTTTCCAATCCAGGAATATGGGAGATTTTTCCACTTTCGAATTTATGTTTTGATTTCCTTTTTCAAGTTTTTAAAGTTTTCATCACAGAGAAATTGAGTTAATTCCTAGGTATTTTATTGTTGTGGGGCTATTAGAAATGGAGTTGCTTTCCTGATTTCAGCCACACTTTTATCATTGTTGGCATAGAGAAAAGCCATTGATTTTTGAGGGTTAATTTTATACCATGTTACTTTGCCAAAGTTTAGAATCAGCTTGAGTCACTTGGGAGTGGAGACTGGGGTATTCATTAAACACAAGCTAATGTCATCTGCAAAGAGAAAGAGTTTTATTTCATCTTTCCCTATTTGGATCATTTTTATATTTGCCTCTTTTCTTGTTGCTGTATCTAGTCATTCTAATACTAAATTGAAATGGAGAGAGTGGACATCCTTTTCTTGTTCTTGAGTTAAGAGGAAATGGCTTTAGTTTTTCACCATTAAGTTTTATGCTGGCTGTAGGTTTTTGTCATATACAGCCTTTATTGTATTGAGGAATGCTCTCTGGATTCCTAATTTTTCCAGAACCCTCATCACAAAGGGGTGTTGGACCTTGTCAAATGATTTTTCTGCAACTATTGAGATAACCATGTGGTTCTTATCCTTGCTGTTGATGATGCGATAAATTATACCAATTTACTTTGTTATATTGAACCTGCTTTGCATCCCTGAAGTGAATCTTGTTTGATCGTGGTGTATGATTTTTTGGATGAATTGTTCAAGTCAATTGGCCAAAATTTTGTTGAGAAGTTTTGCATCAACACTCATCAAAGAAAGAGAACAAAGAAATGGGTCTATAGTTCTCTTTCTTTGATGAGTCCCTGCCTGGTTTGGGGATGAGGGTTATGATGGCTTCATAGAATGATTTCGGTAGTGAACTTTCTCCTTCAATTTCATTGAAGAGTTGAAGGAGTATTGGGGTGAGCTCTGCCATGAAGGTCTTGTAGAATTCCGCTGTAAATACATCTGGTTCTGGGCTTTTCTGAGACGGGAGGTCTCTTATTACTGTTTCTATTTCAATGTTTGATATGGGCCTGTTAAGACGGTTTAACTCATCTTGGTTTACTTTTCAGCATTAGGATATTTGCTAGGAAAACGTCCATTTCTGCCAGGTTCTCTAACTTACTAGTATAAAGATTTGAAAAGTATTACCTTATAATATTCTGAATCTCGGTTGTTTCTGTATTTATGTTTCCATTCTCATCTCTGAGTTTATTTTTTTATTGTATTCTCTTCTTTTTCTCATAAGATTTGCTAAGGGTCTGTCAAATTTGTTAATTTTTCAAAGTACCAATTCTTTTTTTTTTATTCTTTCTGTTTTCATATTTGGATTCTAATTTTTTTTTTAATTCTGATGTAATTTTAATGATTTCTTTCCATCTATTGTATTGGCGTTTATCTTGCTCCTCTTTTTCAAGGTGGTTCAGATGTCTCATTAAATTGTTGGTTTCAGATATCTCCAATTTGTTGATGTAGGAACTCAGAGCTATAAACTTGCCTCTGAATACTGCCTTTGCTGTATCCCAGAGGAGTTGGTAATTTGTGTGTTCATTTTTGTTGAATATCATGAACATTTTAATTTCCTTTCTCATCACTTCCGTGACCCACTGGTGATTCAACAGTGTGTTGTTCAGCCTCCAAGTGTTACAGGACTCTCTTTGGTGGCTTTTGGTGTGGAGTTCTAATTTTATTCCATTGTGTTCTAAACGAATGCAAGGTATTACTTCAATATTTCTGAATTTAGACAAGTTTGATTTGTTACCTAAAATCTGGTCTATTTTGGAAAATGTTCCATGTGCTGGTGAGTAAAACATGTATTCTGATGCTGCTGTTTGAAATACTCAGTAGATGTCTGTTAAAACTTGTTGACCTATGCAGTTGGTTAGGTGTGCAGTTTCTCTATTGAGTTTTTGAAGAGTTGATCAATCTAGTGGTGATAGTAGTGTGTTAAATCCCCCAATACTTAATGTCTTTGTATCTATGTGATCTTTGCAAGAAAGTAGTGTTTCTTGCACAAATTTGGGTTCTCCGTTGTTTGCGAATAGATATTCAGAATTGTAATATGCTCTTGAAGGAGAGATCCCTTAATTAGTATATGATAAACTTTTCTTATCTCTTGTAACTAATATTAATTTGAAGTCAATTTTTTCAGATATTAGGATTGTAACTCCCACCTGTTTATGGGGGCCTTTTGCTTGGTAGATTTTTTTGTTTGTTTGGTTTGTTTTGTTTTATCATGAAAATATCATAAGAGGGTTTACAATTACATATGCAAGATAGTGAGTAAATTTCTTATCAAGCATTGTTGCCTCGTCCTTTGTTTCCCCATAACATCCCTTCCCATTTCCACACCCCCATCCCTACAGCCCCCTACCACCCCATCCCCACCCGTCCATCCCCCACCCCACCGAAGTTGTAAAGTACATTTATAAATATAATGTCTTGTAAATCTTATAGTTGTAATGGGTCCACCTGTAAGCCTATTTAAGCAGTTTGTTTTTTTCTGTTTCCCTCCACAAAATATATCAACACCAAATACAGTGAAAGCAAGGCTTATACTCTGGGGGAGATACATACAAAGCAACAAAGAAATCATCTTAGAAACATCTTAGAAACAATCACAGGAAATTAAAAAAATTGAATCCTTAACATATGGTTCATTTCACCTAACATCAAGTTGTCTGACAGTTTCTGTTTGTCTCAGATATATACTAGGTATTGCAAATAAGGGAAAGCAAGGGACCTATATTTCTTTGGGCCTGGCTTACTTCACTTAATATAATTTTTCCAAGTCATTCTATTTCCTAACAAATGGGTCAATGCCATTCTTTCGGATGGAGGCATAGAATTCCATTGTGTATGTACACCACATTTTCTTGATTCATTCATCTACTGAGGAGAATCGGGGTTGGTTCCATATGTTAGCTATGGTAAATAATGCTGCAATAAAAATAGTTGTGCTGGTAGTTTTAGTATGGTCTTGTTTGTGATCATATGGTTAAATGCCCAAAAGTGGGATTGCTGGGTCACAGGGGAGCTCTATGTGGAGTCTTCTGAGGAATCTCCATAACATTTTCCAAAGTAGATGAACAAGTTTACATTCCCACAAACATTGCAGTAATTTTCCGTTCTGTTTAAATCCCCTCCAGCGTCTTCAAAACTTTGGCAAAATAACAGGATATAAAATTAACCCTCAAAAATCAATGGTTATTCTGTATGCCAACAATGAGAAAAGTGTGGCTGAAATCATGAAAGCAACTCATTTGTAATAGCCCCACAAAAAATAAAATGCTTAGGAATTAAAGTAACCAAAGAAGTGAATGGCCTCTATGACGAAAACTTTAAAAATCTGAAAAAGGAAATGAAAACGGATATTAGAAAGTGGGAAAACCTCCCATGCTCTTTGAATGGAAAGATCAACCTCGTGAAAATGGCAATACTCCCCAAGGCTATCTACAAATTCAATGCGAAACCTATCAATATTCCAATCTCATTCTTCAAGAAAAAAGTAGAGGAAACCCAAAAATTCATATGGAACAATTAAAGACCCCAAATAGCAAAAATGATCAAAAACAGAAAGAAAAGTGCTGGAGGAATATCAATACCGAATTATAAACCCTCCTAAAAAGCTATAGTAATCAAAACAGCTTGGTACTGGCACAAGAACAGACCTCAGGACCAATGGAATAGAATTGAAAACCCAGAAATGAACCCACAGACCTATAGCCATCTAATCTTCGATAAAAAAGGGAGAGAAAAAAAGAGCATGGAAGAAAGACAGCCTCTTCAGGAAATGGTGTGGCAAAATTGGATAATCACTTGTAAAAAACTAAAGCTAGATCCTTATATATCACCCTGACCAGAATCAAATCCAAAAGGATCAAAGAGCTCAGAGTCAAGCAGATACTCTGAAAATATTACAGGATGGAATAGGAGAAATCCTAGGTCTCCTTGGCACAGGTCGAAATTTTCTTAATAAAGACCCAGAAACACAACAAATCAATGAAAGGTTGGACAAACTGAATTGCATGAAATTGCAGAGCTTCTTCTCTGCAAAGGTTATAGCTAGCAAGATCAATAGAAAGCCCACGGATTGAGAGCAGACATTTACTATCCATACAATGAACAAGGGTCTCATATCTAAAATATACTTGGAACTCAAAAAATTAAATCCCCAACAAATCCTCAAAGAAACAATTGGCCAATAAATAAGTGGGCAAAAGACTTAAAGAGAAACTTCTCTGAAGAGGAAAGAAGGATGGCCATTAGACACATGAAGGAATGCTCAACCTCCCTAGCCATAAAAGAAATGCACATCAAAACAACATTGTGATACCACATCACCACAATGAGAATGCTTGGTACATTTTGTTCTAGTCTTTCACTTTCAAAATGTTTGTTTTTATAGGCATGGTGTGACTCCTGAAGGTAGCAGATAGAATAATCTTGCTTTGTAATCCAACTAGATAATCTATGTTGCTTAATTGGAGAGTTAAGCCCATTAATGTTGAAAGATATGACTGAGAGGTTTTTGGGAGTTCCTGCCATGTTATCCAACTTCTTGGGTGCTGAGGCAAATGTGTTCTTATGGTTCTTGGATTCTCACTTTTGTGGGGTTTCTTTGCTCTTATTGTGGTCTTCTTGGTTTTCTATGTGAGGAAATCTTTAAGTATCTTTTGTAGGGCTGGCTTGGTGGAGATATATTATTTTAGCTTTTCTTTGCTATGGAAAATTATTATTTGACCTTCAGTTGTGAAGGAGAATATAGCTGGGTACAGTATCTTGGTTGATAGTTGTTTATCTTTAGGGCATGGCATAAATCATTACGGGCTCTTCTTGCTTTGATTGTCTCTGCTGAGAAATCTGCGGTGATTCTAATTGGTTTCCCTTTATAGGTGATTAACCTTTTCTCCTTGACAGCTTTAAGGATCTTTTCCTTGGTCTGAATTGATCCTCTGCGGATTTTAATGTCATGGTGGCATGTCCTGTTATGGTCTGGTCTATTTGTGGTTCTAAAATCTTCTTGTACCTGAATAGGCCTAACTTTTTGCATGTTTGGGAAGTTCTCTGCTAGGATCCTGTTAAATGAATTTCCTAAACCATTAACTTCTGTCCCTATGTGCTCCTCTACACCCATTATCCTCAGATTAGGCCTTTTGATGGTGTCTTCCAAATGTTGAATAGATCTGTTATATTATTTGGATTTGTCTTGGATAGTTGTATGTTCTTTCACTATAATATCTGGGCTGTCTTCAATGCTCGTGATTGTATCTTCTGCAAGTAGATTGTATCTACTGTCAAGGTTTTCTACTTTGGTTTTTATTTCTTTTTCTTCTAATTGGTCAGCTTTGATGGCTTCAAATTCATTGTTGGAGCTTTGTTTTAGATCTTGTATAAAGTTTTTTACTTCCTTAATTTGGTGTTCAGAGTTTATTCTAAAATCACTTAGTTGATTGGCTATGGTTTCCTTGGATTCCCATTCCTTCTGTCGGGCTCCATTCAGCATGCCATTTGTAATCTCTGTGAATTCCTTCAGCTGTCTGTTTATCGATTCCATGAATGCTTCTATTGATCTTTGTCTAGTTTCATCCCACTCTCACAATGCCTGTATTACTCTTTGATTAGCTTCCTCATCTTCACACAATTTCTATAGTTCACTTTCACTGTTCTCAGTCTCCTCATGCAATTCCTGTCTTTCTCTTTGAGTGTTCTCAGCCTGTTCACACAATTCCTTAATTTCTCTTTGACTGTTCTAAACCTGTTCACTCAAGTCCTATATCAATCTTTGAGTAGCTTCCTCACGTTCACGAGATTCCTCTATTAACCTTTGCTTTGCCTCCTCTTTCTCCTTATAATGTTCACACTGAGTTCTTTGCAGATTTTCAATGTTTTCATTCACCATGTTCACCAGTAGTATTTGTAGATCTTTATAAGAACTCTCCTCTGGATTATTCATGAATTGTTCTGTTACCAGATGTAATGAGTGTGACTTGAGATACCCGGACCTGCCATTTTTCTTGTGTTTTTCTGGCTTGTTCTGCCCATTTTGTATGAAAGTAACACGAATTTTGTGCTAGAACACTATTTTAAGGCAAGCATCAACCAAAGTACTGTAGTTGCACAATCAAAATGGCTGCAGATACAATCTAGTTAATCAGATACAATCTATTCAATATCAAACAACTGTGGATTAATGGGCTAAAAACAGCAAAGATAAATTTGGCAAACCAGAAATTTTTAGATTTAAGGAGAAATGTGTTGAAAAATAGGATTAGAGGGATGTGGAGAGGGAAAAAAAGTGAATTTAACCAAATCCTAATCGCAGAGAGGGAAATGGATTGGACAGAATGATAGGAGAGTGAGTAAAACAAACAAAAAAAACAAGAAAAAATGGAAAAACAAAAATTTAAATTTAAAAATGAAACATGTAAAAATTATATAAGTTTAAGGAAGTGATATTGAGAGAAGGAAAGGATAGAATGAGAAGAGGGGAGAGATATGAAAGAGGTATGAAAAACTAAAAAATAAAATTTCCTAAAATTAGTTACTTGAAAATTATATAGGTATAAAGATATAATACTGCTATTAAAGAAGTTAAGCCTGAGGTTATCAATTGAGTGATAAACTTCTGGATTAAGTATGTACCCAATGGGCATAAGATCTAATAATCAATGGCAGGTATATATCTGGGGATGAGCGGAACAGCAATTAAGTCATGTAAAAAAGGAAGAAATAGAAAAAAATGAAAACAAAGAGAACTATAGACCCATTTCTTTGTTCTCTTTTTTGATGAGTATTGATGCAAAACTTCTCAACAAAATTTTGGCCAATTGACTTAAACAATTCATCCAAAAAAATCATACACCATGATCAAACAGGTTTCATTTCAGGGATGCAAAGTTGGTTCAATATAACCAAATAATCTGGTATAATTCATCACATCATAAACAGCAAAGATAAGAACCACATGGTTATCTCAATAGTTGCAGAAAAAGCATTTGACAAGGTTCAATAACCCTTTGTGATGAGGGTTCTGGAAAAATTAGGAATCTGGGGAACATTCCTCAATACAATAAAGGCTGAATATGACAAACTTACAAACCTACAGCCAGCATAAAACTTAATGGTGAAAAACTAAAGCCATTTCCTCTTAACTCAGGAACAAGACAAGGATGTCCACTCTCTCCATTTCTCTTCATTTTAACATTAGATTGCCTAGCTACAGCAATAAGACAAGACGCAAACATAAAAGGGATCCAAATAGGGAAAGATGAAGTAAAACTCTCCCCTTTGCAGATGACATGATCTTGTCCTTAAAGAATCCCACGGACTCCACTCCCAAATAACTCAAGCTGATTCTAATCTTTGGAAAAGTAGCAGGGTATAAAATTAACCCTCAAAAATCAATGGCTTTTCTGTATGCCAACAATGAGTAAAGCATGGCTGAAATCAGGAAAGCAACTCCATTTGTAATAGCCCCACAAAAAATAAAATAACTAGTAATTAACTTAACCAAAGGAGTGAAGGACCTCAATGATGAAAACTTTAAAAACTTTAAAAAAGAATCAAAACAGAAATTAGAATGTGGCAAAACCTCCCAAGCTCCTGGATTGGAATCATCAACATCATGAAAATGGAAATACTTCCCTAGGCTATCTACGAATTCAATGAGATACCTATCAATATTCCAACCTCATTCTTCAAGGAAATAGAAGAGGCAATCCAAAAATTCATATGGAATAATAAACACCCGAAATAGCAAAATAATCCTTAACAGAACGAACAGTGCTGGAGGAATATAAATATCAAACTATGAACTCTACTACAAAACTATAGTAATCAAAACAGCTTGGTCCTGACCCAAGAACAGACCTCAGGATAGATGGAATAGAATTGAAAACCCAGAAATGAACCTATAGACCTATAGCACTGTAATATTCAATAAGGGTGCTAACAACAAGAATATAAGAAAGACAGCCTGTTCAGTAAATGGGGCTGGCAAAATTGGTTAATCACTTATAGAAAACTAAAGCTAGATCCTTATATATCACCCTGAACCAGAATCAACTCCAAATGGATCAAAGAATTCAGAGTTAAAGCAGACACTTTGAAAACATTACAGGATGGCGTCAGAGAAACCCTAGGTCTCCTTTGCACAGACCAATATTTTCTTAATAGAGACCCAGAAATACAACAAATCAAAGAAAAGTGGAACAAATGGGATTGCATGAAATTGCAGAGCTTCTGCTTGGCAATGGATATAGCTAGCAAGATCAATAGAAAGCTCACTGATTGGGAGAAGAACTTCACTAGCCATACATCGGACAAGGTCTCATATCTAAAATATACCTGGATCTCAAATAATTAAATCCCCCCAAAACAAATCCTCAAAGTAACAACTTGCCAATAAATAAGTGGACTAAAGACTTAATCTCAAATAATTAAATCACCCAACAACAAATCCTCAAAGTAACAACTGGCCAATAAATAAGTGGACTAAAGACTTAAAGAGAAACTTCTCTGAATAGGAAAGAAGGATGGACAATAGACACATAAAGAAATGCTCAACCTCCCTCGCCAGAAAAGAAATGCAATTGAAAACCGCATTGTGATACTACCTCACCGCAGTTAAAATGGCTATAATCAAGAACCCTAATAACAACAAATGCTGGATGTGATGTGAGCAGAAGGGAACATTACTGCATTGTTGGTGGGAGTAGAAACTTGTTCAACCATTTTGGAATTTGTTATGGAGGTTCCTCAGAAGACTCCACATAGAGCTCCCCTATGACCCAGCAATCCCACTTTTGGACATTTACTCCAATGATCACAAACAAGACCATACTAAAACTACCAGCATCACTATGCTCATTGCAGCATTATTTACCATAGCTAAGATATGGAACCAATCTAGATATATTCTTGATTGGATCAAGAATATGTGGTATATATACACAATGGACATTGCCCCATTTGTTAGGAAATGGAAAGATTGGAAAAAATTATATTAAGTGAAGTAAGCCAGGCCCAAAGAAACATAGATCCCATGGTTTCCCTTGTTTGCAATAACTAATATATGTCTGAGGCAAACAGAAACTGTCAGACAGGTGGCTGTTTGGAGAAATGAATCCCAAGATACAGATTCAAATATTTTCTTTTCTTTCTTGTTATTGTTTTCAACATATTTATAAGATTATTTGTTTGTTGCTTTGTATGTACTTCCCCCAGGCTATAAGCGCTGCTTTCACTGTATTTGATGTTGATATAAGTTTTGGAGGGAATGGGAAAAACAAACTGTTTAAATAGGTTTACAGGTGGACCCATTTTACAATAATGAGATGTATAAGACGTTATGTCGATGAACGAACTTTACAACTTTGGTCGGTGGGTGGTGGTTGTGGTGGGGAGGGTGGTGGTAGAGGGATGTGTGGATGAGGGGGAGAGGGGAAGGGATGGTATGGGGAAAAAAAGGAGAAGGAAACAATGCTTGATAAGAAATGTACTCACTATTTGCGCATGTAATTGTAAACCCTCTGTAAGATATTTTCACATTGATAATAATAATAATAGAATATCCATTTAATTGACTAAATATTTATATTAAATCCCATAAATTATATTCCTTCAATTTTCTGGCTAAAGTGTTCTCCAATCTAGGTATTTTTAAAAGAAATATTGTATGTTGTTTCCTTGGTGACAACATAATTGATAGACTTAAAATTTTCCTAAAACATGGCAGTCTGAAATGAGGTGGATGTTCTTGGGTTTGCATGCAAATATTTTGGACAGCACTAATGTTTTAATCTTGGATGCTATTTGATTGCTAATTTTTGCAGGCTTTCATAGTATGAGAAGAAAATCAACAGACCATAGGAATATTTTTATCAGCTACATTGTATTATTTATTCAAACACATACACACATACAAACACACAGATATACACATGTTTAGTATGAAGACCCAGTCAGTCTGCAAGAAAATATTTTAATAGGAATTCCATAAAATATTTAGTCTGCTGAGATCCGCTTAGAATTTCTTGAAATATCTAATTGCTTACACCCCTGGACAAATCATTATCATTGGTGAAAATGTTGCCATTTGAATTTAGAATGCCGCAGAAAGACCTATGTGTTAAAGAAAAATTACTTTCCACTTCCTCCCAGATTGTGGGGAATACCAGAATAGTTCTTCTGGAGATTAAGTTCTTTAGAGTGAAACCCATGAGAACATAGCCTCTCACATACTTTCTTCTTTTATCTTTAAATCATTCTAGGTAAAAAACATTTCTCTTTGACATACTTCCCACCTTGACATTGTCTTGTCACAGCCCTCCAAAGCAATAAAACCAACTGAACATACACTGAAACCTTCAGACTTATAAATCTGAGTAAGCCTTTCTGCTTAATAAATGGACAATATCACTTACTATGGTAGGTTATAAAGCTAACACAGAAGTCTAGTCTTTGTAACAATGTAGACTCTATTAAAATATACTTCATTATAAAATATCTAATTCCCTGTTGTATTTTGTGTTTTTGTTTCTGTTGATCCTAGGGCTTAAACTCAGGGCCTGGATGGTGCTTTTGTGTTCAAGGCCAGTGCTCTACATATAAGTTGAACTGGATCTTCATTTCCCCTGGTGGTTAATTGGAGATAAGAATCTAATGAACTTTCTCACTTAGGCTAGCTTCACACTGTAATGTTCAGATCTCAATCTCTTAACTAGCTAAGATTACATACTTCAAATTCCAGTGCCCAGCCATGTTGCATATTTTGTGTAATTCCGATTCTCAGCATTGTATAGATTCTCCTACTAAAATATGAAAAAACAGAATCTACTAAGGATATTTGTAAAGTAAAAAATGAAGGAAGATTTTTCATTCTTTACAAAATCTATGCAAAATCTATGCTAAAATATTAATATTTTACTGTACCTTTCTTGCAACCAGTTTGATATAGATTTATAATTGTCAGGCCAAGTTTCTCGACATTCTACTGGAGAATTATGATTTCATGCATGCATGCATATGCATATGTATATATAGATATCCAAATATTTTCCCTAGTGGATCATCAGAATTGAAACTTTGCTTTGTTTTGCTGTTCAGCTGTTGAACCTGATTGGCTCATTCTGTGACAATACCTCTCCTCTTTCTCAACATTCCTTTATTTACTACACCATCAGCCTTCTAAACTCAGGTTCACTTCTTGGAGAAGGTGACCAGTTAGCCCAACAAATATCTACCCAGAGGGTTTTAATAAAGCAAGCTTTAAGATAGTAAGATAACATGATGTGACAACTACAAAATTTCTACAGAGACCTAGAAAGTTATCAAAATTATATCTGACATTTTTCACATTTCTGCCTTCCTTCTCTTCTCATACTTAAGAAAGCACTGTCTAACACTATAAATATATTGCATTTATAAATTAAGGATTAGTGTTTTATTCCAGCATGAAGCCTTCTTTTCCATGGTTTTTGATATAAACTTTTGGGAGATTTTTTTGATTGTTATGGGATTCCATTCCAAACAAAGCCATGTATATCAAGAAAGCCAATGTTTTCAACTCAGAGTAATAAATATAAGAGGGAGAAAATTAAGGTTAGGTATATATGTTAAGCACAAATTCAGGCAATATCCAGACATTTTGAAATTGTATACCTTTACTAGATAAAGTGGCTCAAACCTATAATCTTATCTACTTGGGAAACAAATATTAGACAATTCCAGTTCCAGGCAAGCCCAGACAAAAAAAGAAGTTTCAGAAACTCTAACCATTTGTTCGGTGCAATGTTTTCTTGCCTGTGTTAGGAGGACCACAGTCCAATAAGGCCCACCATAGTGATACTACCTCAAAATAAGAAATCCAATTACAATCTGCAGGTATGACAGTATTAGAGTTGTTGTTTCACAGGGACAAGGTTTTGGGTTCAATCCTCCTGTACCACAAGGAATTTAAGTGTGTGCCAGGAAAAGAACGGCATGTCTAAGGTCAAGACTTCATACTGGTTTTACAAGCTCTTATAAAAACTTTACCTCTTTTGTTAATTTTTAAAGTATAATCATAATTTCCATGGCCAAACCAAATAATTTCCTATTAGAGATTTTCTTTTATCCATTAAGGAACATGTTATGTGTTGGATACTGTCCCATTGAAATCATATTAAAATCAAAAACTCGTTAACTGCATGTGGAAACAGTATCTCAAAGGTAGCATTTAAGTTGAATTCTCCTCCAAGAGAAGCAGAAGGAATTGAATATACTAAGGAAAGAGGACTCTGAAGAAGCCAATTCTGACCTTGGATTTCTAGTTCCACCAACTCAGAGGCAAGTATTTACATTATTAACGCTACCCAATCTGTGGTAGTTTATTATTACAATTACTAGCAAACATGAGGAATCTATAAGACAAGAAAAGTCATTGATGCTTGGGGTCCGTGACTCATCTCTATAATTCTAGTGTTTAAGAAGGATGAGACTTGAGGGATAATGGTTTTCAGGCTGGTAGGAAAGTTCATGAGGTTCTATCTCCAAATAACTACATGGTTCTTATTGTAGATTGACTACTATTAGCAAACAAACTGAGAGCATGAGGTATGTTCAAGCCGCAAACTGGTAGAAAGAAAAAAATTCTTAAAAGATACTATGAGAAACAGAGTTATGAATAGGAAAGCAGAAACAAAAGACATAAACTTATTGATATAGACAAAGCTTCCCAATGTGAAACATGGCACAAAATGTAATATTTAGGGTTTTCCTTCTTATATAATAGAAACAAATGGTATGTCTACTTGAAGAAACTAAAGTGTAAAACTGTATGCAATAAATAATAACATTACTTTATGTTTCTGTAATTTAACTTGTTTCCCCACAAATTTATAGAATAACATAGCTATGGAAAAATCAATATATATTGCATTTTCATATAGGATTACATATCCTTGCAAGTGTTGTCTAAAATTGATCTACATTAAAATCATCACCATTGATATCCTTCTCAAGATTCCAAATGTTTATAATCTCAGCTGACCTTCCTAAAAAACTCATACCCCATACATAATTTTTGGTTTGTTCATGCATTTTTAGGAACATAAACATATGGCAGAAAATATTAATTACCTTTATGTGCTGTCATTAATGTATTATAACTAAATCAATTAAGTATATACCCTGAGAGAAAGAAGATTCTTCCTTCTAAATACATGCTTGCAGACACACACACACACTCATACTCACATATTTACCACTCTAACTTAGGTTAGGTTCCTGACATTGGGTATGAGAAAATGATCTAATAATCAAACTTCCTTGCCCAGTCATAACATACATTCATAATTCCACACATACAAAAAAACTTGATCATTCAAAATAATGAGATTATTTAACAGAACCATCCAGCTCCTGAGCCATCTAATCCCTGATTTCATTCATTCATGACAATGCATTTTTCATACCACATTTAAAAACTTTTTGAGGCTCTCTGATCAGCAGACACAAATGTGCTATCATATAATAGAAAATGTAGGTAAAATTACTTGTTCCTAGGTCATCTTTAATATATCTTAAAGAGTTCTATGTCCTTCTTGCAGAGCCTGTTTCTGGCATTTTGCCCTAATGTCTAATATTAAGTTACCAAGAAATCACCTACTGGCTGGAAAGGTATCCAGAAGCATGGGCAGAGACTGGAGGAGTGGGACTAGTGAAGAATAGACCAGATCTATTCATCGAGGTAAAGCCAGGAGCTGACCCAGTCAGAGTCCGGCAGTACCCTATATCCATGGAGGCACGGGTGGGAATAACCCCACATTAGGTGTCTGCTAGAACTGGATATACTGCGGCCCTGTCAGTTGGCATGGAACACTCCCCTGCTATCAGTCTGTAAGCCCCACTCCAATGAATATAAGCCAGTAGAGGACTTAAGGGAGGTCAACAAATGGGTAATGGACATTCACCTGACTGTACCCAACCCCTACACACTCCTGAGTACCCTGCCTCCCGATAGGCAATGGTACACAGTATTAGATTTTAAAGATGCCTTTTTCAGCCTACCCTTGGCAGCTAAAAGCTAAGATCTCTTCTCCTTTGAGTGGACAGATGTGGAAAGATATATTAATGGACAGCTGAACTAGAAAAGACTTCCTCAAGGATTTAAAAACTCACCTACACTCTTTGACAAAGCCCTGCATGAGGACTTAGGTGAGGCTAGGGGAAGCCACCCTGGCTTGACTTTGTTGCAATGCGTGGATGACTTATTAATTGCTGCTAAAACTGAAAGAGAATGCATCCGAGGAATGGAGGATTTACTCCAGATTTTGGGAAGCCTTGGTTTCTTGAGTGTTGGCCAAGAAAGCTCAAATCTGCAAATCAGAGGTAACTTATCTGGACTATTTATTGAAAGCGGGGCAGCAGTGGCTTACAAAAGGACGAAAAGAAACTGTCCTTAAAATTCCACCACCCCAGTCTCAGCACCACATAAGGGAGCTTTGGGGCTCAGCAGGCTTTTGCTGTCTGTGGATTCCTTGGTTTGTGGAGTTGGCTAAACCCCTTTATGAGGCTACCAAAGAAAAGCAACTGTTTTTATGGATGGAGTAGGTTGAACAAGCCTTTGAACAGATAAAAACTGCCTTATTGTCAACCTCAGCATTAGGACTCCCTGATACAACTGAACACTTTTATTTGTATGTGGATGAACATAATGGGATTATGAAAGGAGTCCTAAGCCAATATCTAGGCCCATGGAGAAGACTAGTAGCCTACTTATCAAAGAAATTAGACCGGTGGCAGCAGGATGGCCACCATGCCTGAGAATTATAGTGGCTACTGCTCTAAGAGTAAAAGATGCAAATTAACTATGGGGCAGGAACTGTATGTGACCACGCCCATACTATTGAGAGTGTGTTAAAGCAGTCACCAGATCGATGGCTCAGCAATGCCCAACTAATCCATTACCAGGGACTGCTACTCAGTCCTCTCAGAATTAATTTCCAGGTTCTCTCAGCTGTCAACCCAGCGATTTTTCTACCAGATCCTGACTTAGACACGTCACTACATGATTGCTTGGAGATCCTGGTGCAAGTCCGTAATTTCCAAGAGGACTTAAGAGATCAGCGTTACCGGATGCTGAACTCGTGTGGTTTACAGATGGGAGCAGCTTTGTTCATCAAGGACATAGGTATGCGGGAGCAGCAGTATTGACTGAGACTGATGTGGTTTGGCTCGAACCTTCGCCCATAGGCATGTCAGCCTAGATAGCTGAATTAATAGCCCTGACCCCAAGCACTAACGGTAGGAAAGAATAAAAGACTAACTCTGTACAGTGATAGTCGGTATTCATTTGCAATGGCTCATATACACAGAGCTATCTACAAAGAAAGAGGATTACTGACAGCAGAGGGAAAGTCTATAAAAAATAAAGATGAAATTTTGGCCTTAATCGCTGCTCTTTGGTTGCCTAAGAAGTTGGCCATTGTTCATTTCCCTGGACATCAAAAAGTTAAAGATGCTGTGAATAAAGGCAATAACCTGGCCGACAGAACTGCCCGGGAAGTGACAACACAAAGAGACTCTATAATGATGATAAACCTCCCAGACCCTGGTGCAAGAACTCTCCTGGACACTCCTACATATACCACAGAAGATTTAAAATGGATTGATAAACTAACAATGGCACAATGCCTGAATGGTTGATGGAGAGACTCTAAGAGCAACAGTATCTTGCTAGAACAGTTAGGGAGTAAAATACTACTGAAAATGCATCAAGCACCCACATGGGTTCGAGGAAGATGCAAGACCTGGTGATAAATACTGGTCTTAGGGTCAAGAATAGTCATGCTAAAATAGAACAGATTGTCAGGGACTGTAAGGCATGTCAGCTAATTAATGCAGGGAAAATTCAGGCAGGACCAGGCAGTCGGATAAGAGGAGATAGATCAGGAACCTATTGGCAGGTGGACTTCACAGAAATCAAATCTGGCAATTATGGATATAAATATCTATTAGTTTTCCCTTTTCAGGATGGGTAAAAACCTTTCCTACAATGAGTGGAACAGCACAGGTGGTGGCTAAGAAGTTGCTGGAAGAAATCTTACCCAGGTTTGACTTGCCTAGTATGATAGGATCAGATAATGGACCAGCCTTTGAGTTGAAGGTAAGTCAGGGACTTTCTAATGCTCTTGGGGCAGATTGGAAACTGCATTGCGCTTATAGACCCCCAAAGCTGAGGACAGGTAGAAAGGATGAGTAGAACTGTGAAGGAGACCCTGAACAACTTGACCATGGAGACTGGTGGTGACTGTGTAACTCTCCTTCCCTTTGCCTTATACAGAGTACGAAACTCCCCTTTGAAAATTGGTCTTTTCCGCTATGAAATTGTATTCGAAATGCCCCCTCCCTTAATTCCTAATTTTCAGAGCAGTTTCTCCGGGAAGATGATGACTCTGAACTTTTGTCCTCTCTCAGGGTCCTGTAGAGTACCCGCCTTTATGTCTGGCCTAGATTGAATGTGCTGTACGAGTCAGGCCCTCCACCGATCCCACATCACTTCTGCCCCGAGACTGGGTCCTGGTGAAAAGACACTGACAGGAAAACCAGGAACCGCGGTGGAAAGGACCTTTGTGGTCATCTTGACGAATCCAACTGTCCTCAAAGTCGACGGCATCGCTACCTGGATCCATCATTTGCATACAAAGCCTGCATATCCCATAACCAATTTTGGAGAGCACCCAGAGTGATAAGTCTCACTTTCCAAAGACAATCCTTAAAGCTCAAATTGAGCTGTAAAAAGACTAAGTCATGAAATGGTTGTTGATGTATACCTTACTTGGAAATTGTATTGACATAATAGTGGGTGCCTGCAATCCTAATCACCCATATAATTGGACGTAGATTATTAGTAATCAGGTAATGGACAAACGTTTCCCTCTGGCTGTGAAAGAGGGACCCTCCCTATGGTTTAGAGACAGGCTTACATTTAATTTGTGCCAGCTGGCTGAGGGACTATGGGAAGGACCTAGGCTTGTTGAGTGTAGATGGTGACACTGGTATGTTTGCTCAGGGGAAGGAAGGACTAATAATTGTGGAGGACCAGAGGACTTTTATTGTAAGAGCTGGGGCTGCAAAACAAGTACCTCAGGAAAATGGAAAGGAAAAGGAGGAGACCTTGTTACTTTTACTAAATCAGGGCCAGCGGGCATCCAGTTTAATGGGATGTCTGTGCACCAACAAATTAGGTTTCCCCAGGATTCCGATGCCTGAGTGGAAGTTCGGTTCACAGACAAGGGCAAACAAGTCCTAGGATGGGAATTAGGAAAGACTTGGGGACTAAGATTTTACCGATGTGGAGAGACTCACAATGGCATACTTAGAACTCTACAGGCAATTGCCACAGCTAGCTATTTCCCTGCAGTAATGGGACCAAACACTGTTTTAAGACCGGCTTCTGCCACAAAAGCCAAAGCAAGTGAAAAGAAAAAGCCCCAGGCTATAGTGACCCCATCTCCTCCGAAAAGAGGAGACCCCGTCAGGGAGAACATCCCCTTGCTGGAGGGTTCTCTATGGCAGCTGTTGGTTCAAACTTATAATGTAATCAATCAGACCCGCCCTGATAATAGTACATGTTGGATGTGTTATGATATGAGACCCCCATTTTATGAGAGTATTGCAGTGGTACAGAATGTAACTAAAACAAGTAAATCATGCAGATGGGAATCAAAAGAGGCAAAACTTACCCTAAAGGATGTTATAGGACAACAGTTATGTGTAGGACGAGTATTAACTAATTTTACTCACTTATGTAATCAGACCCAAGAATGGACTCCTGAGAAAGGTTATCGATTACCTCCCCAAGATGTTTGGTAGACATGTTCAACTGGCCTAACCCCTTTTGTGCACTGGAAATTTTAAATAGGACCCACAGTTTTTGTGTCATGGTGCAACTCATCCCATGACTACTTTACAATTCTCTGCAAGACAAGATGATAAAAATGTCCACAGCAAGCTACTGGCCCGGAAGAGCTAAAATAGAAATAATAACAGCCGTGACTATCGGGGACCTGGTGGGGTTAGCTGGAGTAGGGGCTCAAGTAGCATCCCTGGTTACTCAGAGAACACCCTACTCGAATCTTTATACTTCTATAGATGAGGATATCAAAAACCTGGAAAGTTCTACAGCCTACCTTCAAAAATCTCATGATTCCTTACCTGAGGTGGTGTTACAAAACAGGCAATGGCTCTAGTTAATTTTCTTACAACAAGGAGGTCTATGTGCTGCCCTAGGGAAGAATGTTGCTTCTATGCAAATCACTCTGGAGTTGTAAAAGAATAAGGGAAAAGCAAGAAGGATGGTTTGAATCATGGTTTAACTATTCCCCTTGGATTACTACATTAATATCCACTCTGTTGGGTCCCATTATCATTCTAGTGCTTGTGTTCACTATAGGGCCTTGTGTTGTAAATCGACTAGTGATGTGTGTTAAGAAACGAGTCAATACCTACAACTGATGGTCTTGAGAACGCAATATCAATTAATCCCTGATGAAAGACATAACACAGGCCCATAAGGACAATGTTTAGCCTTTCAGGTGCATAATAAAAAGGGGCGAATGAAGAGTCTAAGACTTAAAGAGGCAAAATAAAGAACTAAGTAACTCCATTACAGACTAGCAACCATCTTGTGAGGTACAGATTAGAAAAGAACCATGAATTTGACCCAGAAATGATATAGAAAAGAAAACACTTGCCAGGCAACTGAAACATAAATAATACTTGGGCAAGCCACAGGAATTTTCTCTGGATCCATCAACCAAACACTGGATGGCTATACGAGACACGGTGACCCAGTGGCCAGGTGGTACCTATCAATAACAAGTCAGTATTAATAATAACCAATCATATATATGTAGCTTAATTTGCTTAAAATATTAGCCAATCATGTAATATCTCATGTAACACTCTCTTAAGGTTGTTTATTCAATACCATAAAAACTGTACTGATTCTATGCTCAGGGCCTCTTAGTATCACGGATACTAAGAGTGCGTGGAGGACCAAGCTTGAACTTGCAAATAAACGACTCTTTTTTCACTTATATTGATCTTGGTTTCTGGTGATCTTTGAAGAGTCTCCAGTCCAGGTATAACAATGCCCTGCTGCTACTGTAGTGAAACTCACAAACAACTGCACAGCTGTGTTAGCTGCTTTAGATTTTGAAATTTTCTTCCAGTAGCCCTAGTGATTTGAGCCCAGATTTATGGGATAGTCACATAATACACAATTGCAAAGCACCACAATATACGAAGACAAAATGCAAAATGAGGTTCAATTTTTTTCTTTGTTGTTTCACTTTTTTCTTTCTTTCTTTTTTAATTGTGAAAATACGGTACAAAGGGGTTACCATTACATGGGCAAGGTAATGAGTACATTTCTTAACAAGCATTGTTGCCTCCTCCTTTGTTTCCCCTTCGCATCCTTTCCCATGCCCACCCCAGCCCCCCTCCGCCAAAGTTGTAAAGTTTGTTTTTCAACAAAATGGCTTGTACATCTCTTTATTCCAATGTGTCCACCTTTATCACTATTTAAACAATAAGTTTTTTTTCCTCTCCCTCCACAAAGTATACCATCATCAAATACAGTGAAAACAGGGGTTATACCGTGGGGAAGAGACATACAAGGCAACAAAGAAATCATCTTATAAATATTTTAGAAACAATCACAAGAAAGAAAAAACATTTGAATCCTTATTTTGGGGTCCATTTTGCCTAACATAAACTTATCTGACCCTTTCTGCTTGTCTCAGACAAATACTAGTTATTCCAAATAAGGGAAAGCATGGGATCTATGTTTCTTTGGACCTGGCTTAATTCAGCCTTGGAAGAAAACAAAAGAGTCATTTTTTTTTCTTATTCATTGTCTTTTAAGGAGCTAGATCCTGTTTATTTCTCATTATTGTTGATATGACTTAAATACATTTACCAGAATTTTCAAATAAAATAAAGAGATATAATATGGCATGTTTAGTAACAATATAAAGCTAAACATTTGAGTGATTTTTTTTTAGTTCTGTTCTCAGTTATGCTGAAATAACATTGAGATGAGACAAGCATATGTGTAAATTGACACGTATCAATCACACAGAACTCGGCAATCTTTGGGCTTTGATTTCTGTATCAACGTCACCTAGAAAACAAAATTATCACTTGCTTCATGTCTTAAGTAACATACTTAATACAAGTTTTATTAATTTTACCAATGTATTTCATAACCTATGGAATTGATGCATTGCATAAGGATTTGATTTCGTATTTCCACTGAGTTAATATTACGTTTATTTTAATTTTTCACACATAAAATAATGACATTCTTGAGGATAAATCATGCCTGTTTTTCATTTTGATTGCCAAAATTGAACTATAAGGCACTTTGAAAATTTAACTTTAAATTTGAACTAAAGCAAGATATTCCATCACTTCCAATTATTCCTATTGAAAGGTTAAAGTTTGAGGCAGTGACCACCATATGTTGCCTCCTGAGCTTCAGTACTCCCAAGAAGACTTGGAGTGGATAAAGAAAATTTCCATGGCCTATAAACCCCCAGACAGAGAAGGAAACAAAGACTGGTGGAAAACTGGGGCAGGAACCCGAAAAATGCAGGACTTGCTCCGACACTCAGATGTAAAAATTAGGCAAGGAAATCAACTCATTGAGGACATTGTTAAAAATTTTAAAACCTGTCAGCTCACCAATGTCCCCAATAAACCAGTTACAAAAGTAGCTAGCCTCCGTGGAGATAGGCCAGTTGTGCATTGGGAAGTAGACTTCACAGAAATTAAAACTGGACATTTTGGATATAAATATTTGCTAGTTTTTGTAGATACTTTTTCAGGATGGGTTGAAGCCTACCCAACAAAGCATGAGACCGCGAACGTCATGACTAAGAAGATCCTGGAAGAAATCCTACCCAGTTATGGCTTCCCATCCACCATCTGGTCGGACAATGGACCGGCCTTCGTCTCAAAAGTAAGTCAGGGAATAGCCGCGGTACTGGGGACAGATTGGAAATTGCACTGTGCTTAGAGACCCTAGAGTTCAGGGCAGGTAGAAAGAATGAATCTGACTCTAAAAGAGACCTTAACTAAATTGGCCTTGGAGAGTGGCGCAGACTGGGTATCGCTCCTTCTTTTTGCCTTGTTTAGAATGAGAAATTCACCCTATCGGCTTGGCTTTACTCCTTTTGAAATAATGTATGGACACCCTCCACCAATTATCCCTAGCCTTCAGACTGAATTGCTTGCTGATTTGGATGATACTGAATTTCTGTGTAAGCTTGACTATTTACAGCTTGTGCATAAGAGTATGGGGCCCCAGCTTATAGCATTATATGATTCTTCTTCTATTCATACTCCACATTTGTTTAAACCAGGGGACTGGGTGTTTGTTCAAAGGCACAACTTGCGATCTCTGGAACCATGGTGGAAGGGGCCTTACATGGTGCTACCGGCTACACCTACTGCCTTAAGGTGGATGGCATTGGTGCTTGGATCCACTGTTCCCACACTAGACCAGCTGACCCCTTTGTCTTGGACGACCGTGGGGAAACATGGGAAGTCTCCAAGCATCCTACCCAACCACTTCTGAAGAAAAGAAAAATGGACTGATTGTTATTGGTATATTCGTTCAAGATCAAGAGCTGTAGGAGTTTAGTTTTGGGGTAGAGCCACAAGATTGTGGCTCAGGACCAAAAGCCAAGGTGGGGAATGAAAGGTTAAAGTTTGAGGCAGTGACCACCACGTGTTGCTTTGCTAAGCAACACGTGGTGGTAATCAAAACATCTGGGTGATTGTGTGCCTATATAAAGACCTGCAAATCCTTAGCTTGGGCCTCTCCTCCTGTGCTCCGCTGTGTCGGAGTGTAGGAAGAGGCCCCAGCTGCAGCCCTTTTAAATAAAACAGCTGTAGACTCTGACTCTCGGTGGTCTTCTCATGGGGGTCTCTCCTGAGACCTTGGCATTACACTATAGACTTGAATATAACTTATTTTTGAATGGTAGGAAATTCATATTATACCTACTCTCTATAAAATATTTTACACTATAGACTTGAATATAACTTATTTTTGAATGGTAGGAAATTCATATTATACCTACTCTCTATAAAATATTTTAAGAAATAAATGATCATGATAATATTAATTTTTCCTTCAAGTTGAAAGAAAGAACCTCACTATAGATGACAAAACTTGAATGGAGATGCCATAAAGTTTATGAAAAATTCAAGTCATTATGAGTTAGATGAAATAGTCATTTTTGAAGGTCACAAAATGAAATCTCTTAAAACTTTCTTATCTGTTAAATACAATGTATTTGCACTAAAAATATTTCATTCATCTCTTCCGCAATGGTATAACCAAACCACCTCCATGACAAATAGCTTCTCTGATTAATTCAAGTCAATATTTAATAACAGAAGTTATCGAAATGTGTAGAAATATCTACCCACCACTCTAGAAATTAAATCTGAAGACATAAAGGATTGGGATTAATAATTAGCTTTCATTATGTTGCCTTAAAGCAGTGAACCCTTTTAAGTGGGCGTAGTTGTAGAGATTTGGTCACTGAGAACTTGTGATCAAAGAGGATGTTAAGATCAAAGTCCTTTCCTCCTCTTCCTTCTTTTTCTTCTCTATTTCCTTCTCCTTCCCCTTCTCTTTTCCATCTCGCTCTCTCTCTTCCCCTCCTCCTCTTTTTCCCTCTCCCACTCCTATTCCTCTTTTTTACTTCCTGGCTTCCATGAATACATAAATTCCATCACATGTTCCTGACATGGGATACTGTGCCACCAGCAACCAAAAGCAAGGAGGATAAGAAACATAAACTGAAATGTATAAAATCAGAAGCCAAGATTAATCTTTTCCTAACTTAAGTTAATTTTATACAGTATTTAGTGATATTGGTAGGAGACTGACACAGCACGCTTTCACTTATTATAAAGAATAAGATTTACTGGAAAAAAATCTGACCAACATCACCCTAATAAATTATTGATTAAATTAATATTATATTAGGAAAAATCTACTTTAAAGTGTCAGATATACTTCAATAAGAGGCAAAAAAATCACATCTATGGTTTACTATGAAAAGACAATAGAGGGCTGGGAAGGTGGCTCAGTGGTAGAGTGCTTGCCTTGCAATGTATGAGGCCCTGGGTTCGATTCCCCAGCACCATATAAGCAAAAAGAAAAAAGCTGGAAGTGGCGCTGTGGCTCAAGTGGTAGAGCGCTAGCCTTGAGCTGAAGAGTTGAGGAACAGCACCCAGGCCCAGAGTTCAGGCCCCACAAGCAGACCCCCCCCCCCAAAAAAAGGCAATAGAATTCAATCTATTCCTCAAGGAAATTGACCTATATTTGGCAGTATTGTCAATTTCATAAATGATATAAGAAGAATGAAGAACACATTTCAACTCAATCTGTGTGATATAAAATTTACCCTGTCCCCTGTATTCTATCTATGTTTGGTTCCCAAAATGATTTGTATTTTATTCTGATCATATTTTTAATTAACTTTAAGTAATTGTATGGGAGTTGCTGTTTGACAAAGCAGTTTATGAATAGTGTTTAGTGAGGGTTTTTTTCTTTCTTTTTTGTCTTCTGAGGTTTGAACTCTGGGTCTGGGTGCTGTCCCTGAGCTCCTTTGCATGAACATTTTAACTCTACCACTTGAGGCATAGCAGCACTTTCAGATTTTTCTGAGATGTAATTGGAGATAAGAATCTCACAGACTTTCTTGCCTGGGATGGCTTCAAACCTCAATCCTCAGCCTCCTGATTATTGAGGGTTACAGGCATGAGCAGCTAGTGCCTGGCTTATACAATGAAGCTTTTTTTTTGGTAGTCCTGGGGCTTGAACTCAGGGCTTTGGCAATGCCCAAGAGCTTCTTTTCCTCACTCTAGCACTCTACAACTTGTGTCATATTGCCATTTCCAGCTTTTTTTTTAAATTATGTAGTACCGAGGAATCAAACCCAAGGCTTCACACATGCAAGGCAAGCAGTCTACCACTAAGCCACATTCCATGGCCAATACAGTGCACCTTGAAGATCATTATCCCTCATCCTTCTCAATCCTATCTCATCCCTCAATTTACATAATTTTGTAGAATATTCACTAACTTGCAATGATATATATAGTCACTCAGAGAATATATCACTGATTATACTTTATTGATAGTTTTATTCATCAACATACTAAAGTTATGCATTACAGAATTCTGGGATTTTAAATTCTGAATTTTCACACATACTATTCAGATTCACACATTACTATTATAAAAATTTTTCCTAAGGTTAATGCAAATGCACTCTGTAATTCTTCAATAAAGGACAGTGATTCTTAAAATCTTAAAGAGTTGGAGTAAGAACATCAGCTTCAGTTCTAGAACATTTTATCATCACTACCCTCTCAACATACTCCAATATTTATTAGTAGTCTCTTCCTGTCATCATTTCAACCTACCTCCTCTTGAGCAGCTATTATTTCATATTCTACCTCTACAGATGTGCCAATTTTAAAAAGCTCACATTATTATAAAATGTAGTCTATCCATTTCTCCCATGTAATATTATTGTTTCCAAGTAAGACCATGTAAATTTTTCTCATGGATGGAGTATATTGTTTTGTATGGATGTGAATAATTATATAACATCCTCAATGGACATTTCAATATTTTATTATATGTTATTGAAAAAGGTTTTGCTATGTCTATTCCTGTACATGTGTCTCATTGGATATATGTTGAAATATATTTTGTATATAAAATTATGATTCAAAATGCTGGATCAAACTGGGTGTCGGTGGCTCATGCCTGTAATCCTAGTTACTCAGGAGGCTGAGATCTGAGGATTATGGTTCAAAGCCAGCCAGGGCAGTAAAGTCCGTGAGACTCTTATCTCCAATAAACCACTAGAAAACCGAAGTGGCGCTGTGGCTCAAGCGGTAGAGCGCTCGCCTTGAGCTGAAGAGTGCAGGGACTGTGCCCAAGCCCAGAGTTCAAGCCCCACAACTGACCAAAAAGAAAACAAAAAATACGCTGCATCATAGAGCAACTCTATGTGTAATATCTTAAAGATTGCCAGGATGTTTAACAAACTGACTATATCATTTTAAGTGACAAGCGCCAATGTATAAGATTTCCAATTTCTACATAGTGGTTGTGCAGTGCAATCTCATTGTTGTTTCTATTTCACTACTCTCTATATGTAGCCAATGTCTAGGTATGTTATTATACTTCCATATGTCCTTGGTTGTTGTTATATTAATATAGAGATATGCATTTCAATTTTTGATAATTTATTCATGATGGTTAAATTTTTTCATTGGTATTAATATGCTCTTAATATATTTCTGATTCAAGTGTTTTAAGTAAGTGAATATGTATACACACTATGTATACATGTGCATATATTCATACTTTTATGTGTATACATACAAATGCCTATATATGTATACATATATGAAAATACGTATGTGTATATACATATATACAGACATATATGTATATTATTATTTTCATTTCTCTGTAAGTTATCATTTTACTTCCTTTGCCAAACATGTCCTTTATTGATTTTACTTTATTTTATTTTATGGTTAAGATGTACAGAGGGGTTACAGTTACATGAGTAAGGCAATGAGTACATTACTTGTTGATCATTGTTACCCTTTCCCTTCCTTGTTGTTGTCCAACTATCCCTTCCATCCCCCAGCTCTCACATTCCTATCTCCCCACCCCTCACTGCATGAAGTAATAAAGTTCATTTACAATATACTGTCTTGTGAGTATGTTTGTTGCAATGTGTCATCCTGTGTCCTTGTTTCACCGTTTTATAATTCTCCTTCCCCTCCCCAGCTTAAACATGTATATACAAGATGCAGGGTATCAAAACTGAGTAGAGTGACAAGAGGGGATATGCAATAGGGGAAAGAACATACAAAGGAAACAACAACAAAAATGAATATAATGGCATTGTACGTTTACAACAGTAACAATAAAGACAGAACACTCAAACATGTCCTTTATTGTCGAGGTAATTATTACAGTTAATGTTCTTATCACTTTTGGAACTTTGCAAAATGTTTGGTAGCATTCAGTGTGGACTGATATGTTCAATATTTGTTAAATCTATCTACTCATAAGGTACCTGACAGCTCTCTTCTAAAGAAAAAAAGGCAGTCTTCTACAGCTTGGTTCCAAACCATTTGTATTTTTTCCTTGTACTAAGAATACTGACTGAAGCCTGGTGCTGGGGGCTCACACATAGCTATAATCCAAGCTACTCAAGAGGCTGAGATCTGATGATCGCGGTTTAAAGCCAGCTTGGGCAGGAAAAGTCCATGAGACTGGTATCACCAATAAACCACCAGAAAACTGGAAGTGGTGCTATGGCTCCAGCCTTGAGCTGAAGAGTTGAGGGACAGCACCCAGGCACAGAGTTCAAGGCCCACGACCACCACCACCACCAATAACAACAACAAAAAGAATACTGACTCAAAATGCAATAGTATTAAGCAGTCTTAAAGTTAGGCTCAAGTCTAACATTTTGGTATTATCTTAGATGCCAACAGCCTTCTCATCTAATGAGCCATGTGTCCTCAGAATGTTAACCAAATTTCTTAGTTTATTTACACAGTTACTATAAGTATGTATTTTCTCATCTATCTTTCTTTCATTTTACCACAGAATCTGTATATATCCTTTATGTCATACTTGAATACAAATGCCTTTGGAAGATATTTATTAATTGATGTATATTAATTGTACGAAGAAATCTTATTGAAATACTTTACACACTCTCATATTGACCAAGGGCCTGATTAAACTTTTTTTTCTCCATTCCATTGCCCTTTATTTTTCAACTGTTTTCTGTGAATTTCTTTCTGCTAACTTCAAACATCGTCAAAATTTTAAAGTGCTGTTCACCCACCATCATTGAAAATTATACAATGCTGAATATAAAAGCAAAAATCAAAATAAATGGAGACATATAATTTTTGTGGATTGGAGGATACAATTGAGCCAAGATATAAATTTTCTCCTCCCCTATTTGTTGGTCATTCGTGGGTTTTGAAATCTGGTCCTGGGCACTTACCCAATGCATTTCAGCTCAAATGAGTGCTCTAATGGTTTTCTGGTGGTTAATTGGACATAAGAGTCTTACGGACATTCCTGCTCCAGCTGGTTTTGAACCACAATCCTCAGATCACAGCCTCCTATGCAGTTAGGATTACAAGTATGAGCCAACATCGTCCAGCTTCACAGTTTTATTTATGTTTATGACAACTTCTAAAAAACACCTGACCAGCACTCTGACTCATTCACAAAGGAAAATAAAATGGAATATATTTCTCTGTCCAATATTAAAGCTGTTAGTATAAAATTGTTATATTTGGAGAGGAAAATTTTACAGCTTAATGGGTCTGTACAGCACCAGATTAGCTCCACATAAATATTATCAAGGAATATTTAATAAGGGGTAAAACCAAACATTTGTGGAATGACATTCTTTTGAATAAGTGGTGATAGGGTAGACAATATTGGGGAGAATTAAAAAGTAAACATTGACTTAAACATAACAATTTATTCAAATATTAACTTCAAGCAGGATTAAAACGTGGCATATAAAACAAATCGAGTGATGTAAATGTAAAACAAAGAAAGATGTCTTGACAATTTTGGAGATGAAGCTTTCTTAAATTTGGCATTAAAATTATAGGTAAGGAAAACAATATAGTAGAACTCAATGAAAGTGTAAAATAATTTGGTCTGTGAAAGCTCATATACAAGTAGTGAATAGAAGTTGGAATCAGGTGGCTCATGTATCTCATCCTAGCTACTTGGGATCCTGTGATTTAAGTTTGCTGTTTGAAGCCAGCCCTCCACAAAATAAAGTCCTTGAGAATATTATCTCTGATTAATCAGCAAAAAGCCAGAAGTGAGGCATGACTGAAATGGTAAATTTTTAACAAATTGCAAGAAATTTCAGGGACCCTGAGTTCAAGCCCCAGGACCATACATGCATGTAGAAAAGTAATAGTAGTAATACTGGTAGTGATGATGATGATGATGTTTATGATTATAATGATGATGAGGTGTACCCATATTCAAGGATAAAACATGTATAAATCTTATACAGAAGAATGCCTCAAATCTAGATTCTACATAGAACCCTCAAAACCTAATGTTAAAAAGAACATCAATTAGAAACCAGCAAAGTATATCTTGTGAAAAATAAGCACAAGAAAACCATCATCAGTCGCCAAATAAGTGCATATTAAAACCAAAATGACATCATAAAATATGTATAAGAATTACTTCACATAATACAATAATGACCATACTAAATGTTATCTAGAAACAGAGAAAATGGATGCTGGCAGAAATGTCAAATGCGAAATCCACTTCTGAAAACATTTGACAGGTTCTTAGCATATGAAATAAGCAAATACCCACAGTATAACAGAATAATTGATCTTTCCAGGCTTTGTCTCATAGAAATAAAATGTAACATTCACCCAAACGCCAAAACACAGAGGATTATAGCAGCATTATTTCCTCTAGTCAAAGAAAAGGAAATCAATTCAGGCTTTCCTCAAGTGAATGGGAAACGAATTGTGCTACATTCTCTAATAACAGAACCAAAAGGCAACTCGAGTTAAGGCATACAATAACTGAGAATAATCTACCATAGATTTGATGGCAATCATGTTTATTTATTGCATGATCTAAAAGTCGGAGAAAAAAAATGTGTTGTTGCCAGGATAAAACAGGTTTTGGATGGAAAAAAGAGAAGTGGTGGGTTTAATTATAAAAGGGAAACATGAGACAATTATTTTTGGTAAAGAAATGTATCTGTAAATACTGGATATTAATATAGATTTGATAAAATTATGTTGGACTTAATATGTGCACAAAATAAATTAACTGTTCTGCATAAGGTACTTGAGACATTAATGTTCTATTTGTGATGTCATACTAGAAGTATTTAAATAAATTGGAAAAATATTCAAGGGATTTATCTATGTTCTTATAAGGTCATAAAGATCCATACTAACCTCGATAGAATTTAATATCTAGAAAACAGAAGTCAATATTGAATGTTTACATTGAAAAATAATGTGGGTCCAAGCTTGAGATGAAATATACCTTGCTAATTAGAAGGCGGAGATTTAGAAGACTGATATGAGGGCCAGTTCTGAAAAACACAAATTCATGAGGAACTACAAAAACAAAGAAAGCTAGATATAATGAAATTTTCTGATATCTCACGTTTGTGGAAACCATAGGTAAGTGATCATTACTCAAGGGTGGCTTGGCCTGAAAAATAATCTAAAGTGGTTAGAGCCTTAGCAACAAAAATAAGTCTGTAGCATGCTTCCCTTTTATAATTAAACCCACTACTTCTATTTGTCCCAACTTGTTAAAACAGGAGTGGTTATAAACAAAAGTACTGGTCTGAAGCCTCAATATAAGGAACTCAGTCTATGTGGGCCAAACAGTCCCTAACATGAGGTTTTATTTAAATTAACAAGCATTATTTTAGATTTTGCATAGTGGGATGTTGCATAGTCACAGGCAAGGTCTGCTAAGTCAGGTAATCCAATCTACTCTTTCACATGTTACCCAATAGCCTGGTTTCAATAAAAATGACTACAAGGAGATTGTACAAATGAGACTGCCACTTTTCCCTTTCATGAATCAAAATTCTGTGAAATGATTTCTGTCTTCCAGATGTTTACATATTTCTCATGATCTTTTCTACTATTTTGTCATCATTATTCATGTTCATATTACTTTTTGTTGTTGTCTTTTGTGTACATGCCATTTGTAGGGCTGGAACTCAATGTTTTATGGTCTTCCTTGAATTTTTTGCTCATAGCTTTTTTTTTGTCTATTTCTTTTGCTCTAATTTTTTGCTCTACTCCTTGAGCCACATTCTCACCTTCTGCTTCTTGCTGGATAATTGGAGATAAGTTTTCTCACATTTTTGTCTGTTTGGACTGACATTGAACTAAAGTATTCAGGTCTTAGCCTCCTGAGTTTCTAGGATTCTACACATGAATGGCTAACACCAATCTTTGCTTTACTGTTATTTTAATTATGTGATAGAGGAAAGTGGAAGTATATTTGTGGTAAGGGTGCAATTTTCAAATACAAGTTTGAATCAACTTGATATAATGTAATTGTTATCAATTTTAACAGTTAAATCAATGAATATTACACATTCCCAAAGAAATATAATTGAAAACAAAACGCAGAATTGTTTACTTAAAACAAGAAATAGAACCATGAATTTCACTTTACAATTAATTTTTATATAACTTTAATTAGCAGACTTCCATGACTAAAAGTTAATATATTAATTTTATACTACAAGAAAAAAAGTGATCATAGTTAAGAATAGATATTTCATCACAGCGAGAAGATAAGTTTTTGAGCATTCTCACTAAAAAGAAATGTTACATGCTGAAATTAATGGATATAGTTGCTCATGCTTGTAACCCTAGCTACTAAGGAGGTTGAGAGCTGAGAATCATGGCTCAAGGCCAGCCTAGGCAAGAAAGTCTGTGAGTATATTATCTCCAATGAGACAAAAAAACTGGAGTGGCTCAAGTGGTAGAGCACTAATCTTGAGCTGAAGAACTGAGGGACAGTGTCCAGGTCCAGATTTCCAGCCCCCAAACTGACAACAATTAAAAATAAACAGTTAAAAATAAACCGTACTTTGAAATAAATGTTAAAATATATATTCTAAAAATTTTTTTAAAACCTCACTAGATATACTAGTTTATATAAATAGATAGAAGTGTTTTCTGGTTTTAGTTGTTATTGAACAAATTGTGTAAATCACACATTTCTTATTCAAATCATATTTGTAGGTTTATACACTTATATGCCATAAGTATAACTAACAGATATGTGATCGGCAGTGCTGTTTTAGGAATCTCCCTTGGCATTCTAACATTAACACTTCTCCCCTGAAATCGATATGCCCTCCAATCTTGTCAGAAGTTTCAACTCATTGGAGCAGAAAAGTATAAGCCATAATCATTGTTTGGAAAAACTGTAACATTTTACATGTATTTCACTTCGTTTAAGAACCAAAACATTTAAGTCATCTGAAATATGCCAATAATAGCAAAATATCTTCTGAGCTTTTTAGTCTCTTAAGAGATGAAAATCTTTAAATATACATCTAATTTTTTCTGCCTAACATCCTATATCTTAGGAAGATCTTTTTGTGTAATCCTGTGTTCCTGATTAGAAGACCGGAATAAAGGTAATAATGAAAAGAGCCAAGGAAAATACTTGAAAAAATTTAAAAGCAATCGCAGACACTCCTGTTTTAATCAGTTTCAATGAGAATATACCTTAAAGTATCACGTTTTTTTTAATCATTAAAGAGCAATAATTAAACTTTAATTAGCAGTGAAGAAGGGAACAGAAAACTGTGTTTGAAGACAGCTTGACTTTGAATAATTCAACATAAGCATAATGGCTTTATGTTGTTTTTTCTATGTAATTACCAAAATAATAAAGAGCAACACCCAAAGGCAGGAAAACACCTAAAAAGCAGTAAACTTTTGTATATAAAATAATTGTGATGGTCTAACTCTTTCAAAGTCAGGCTTGGAAAGAGGAAAACTGTATTTGTTTTAGTGTGAACAATAAAAAATATAAAAATCCTCTATTAATGTTTTACATATGTATCTTGACTAGGATGATTCGTGTTGGAGAAGAGGAAAGATATGAAAAAGTTCAAAATTGTTTGACTATTCCCCAACAACATTCTTATTTATCAGCTATAGCAACACAAGTAGCCTTGGTTACTCTTAAAATCATGCTTGTTTACATTTAGAAGCATTATTTTTTGCTGGGTTATAAGCTGCAAACGCTTGAGTATTAATAACGAGTCATTTCCTAAGAGAGGAAAGTTGCTGTGAAAACAAACATAAAATATCAAAGACAGCATAGTGGAAACTATTTTGTAGCTATATCACAACCTGTAGGTGTAGATTTTGTTTCCCATGGTTCCAGGGAACCATTTTTGTTATCTTCTTTGTCACTGTTTAGTGATCCTATATCATCCTATACCATCCTGGGAATGCTGTATCTTTACTAGATTCTCTAATTTCTGTTGGAAAATTAGGAAGGATGGAAAATTGAGTTTCTGTTTCTGTTTTACTTTATTTTATAACAGTTTAGAAACTGTAACTGAAAATGACATTAATTATCTTTATAATATTAGGAGGCAGATTTCATTTCCATATTCTTACCCTAGCTTTATACATAACTTTAGTACTTTGATCCCCAAACGTGAAACTAAAGATAGAGAGTTTCTTATTTAAATATTATTTAGAATTTGAAGACTTCATTAATGCAAGGCCCTTCGTATTATATCCTTCATACATGTGTACAAAGCCAGTGGCAAATTTTTCTTATTCTCAGAAACTAGGATATGTGATGTCTCTATACTTGCAATCAGGAAAAGGCTGTAGCTGAGTTAGTTTACTAAACCAAATATGCTGTAACAAATTTCTACAAGTTAATTGGCTTGAATAATCCGTATTTATCATTTTACAGTTCTAAAGGACAGAAATCTAAAAGAAGTCTCACCACATTAAAATCTAGCCACCTACAGGGCTAAAAGAATTTTTAGATGATTCTAGTGGAAAGGCATTTACAACCTATTCCGCTTTTCAGAAATTCAGAATCTGGGTTGTTGTCTTTTCCTTTATCTTCTCATGTAGCATCTTTACATCTTTCTGATGGTTCTTACCTGATCATTTCCCCTTTGAAATATAGCTGGGATTTTAAGTACCCATTTGAGTTATACTTCCCCCATCTGGTAATTATTCAAATTCGTGTTCCTTGAGTAATGAGAGATGAATATTTTACAAATATATATATACATATATATATATACACATATATATATATATATATGTATATATATATATGTATAGTGCATATCTACATTTGAAGGATTAGACATTTAGGGGATGAGAGGCATTATTGGAAGGTATTTTACTGACAACCACAATGAGTTTCTAGCACTTTTTTCTACTATAACTTGTTATCCGTTCATTAATTTTGAACAACATATTTCTTCAATGAAATATCACTAGAAAAAAATTAGTTCCTGAAAGCAATTAATCCTGATTAAAACATTGTCCTGTACTAGAAATCCTAGATGCAAGAGAGCAGCTCCTGAAACAGTTCTGGCACTATCACTTTTATACATTCTGCTACAATCTGCTCTTTTCAAGAGTTGATTGTTATTATTGTGGAATTATGGTTAATATTTATTTGACTGCTATTTTTAAATAAATCACCACCCAATATTGGTTCTCTTTTTGTAACATTTTGTGTCTAATCTATTTCTGAAACACAGCTATTTGAATTACGTGAACTGCTTATTGAAGTTGAATCAGTGTGGAGAGGAAAAGAAAATAGATGTCTCTGTAGGTATGTCACATTAAAAATGTACCTACAAGCTATTTACCTTAAAATCATCTATTTTTCATTATGTTTAGATTCTGATAGAATTTAGCCTCTCAACTCACACAGTGTTAATGCAGTTTTATTTCATGCCTCTCAAAAGCAAACCACAAATTACTATTTAATTAAATTTTATCTTTTTAGTTTTAGAATTTTTCTTTAGCAAACTATATTTTTTAAAAAGTTAGCCAAGGCAAATGGTTTATTAGATATTTGCATTCATGTTCAGACTCTATGGTGGAAGCCAGAAAGAGAAAAAAATTCATGTTTTTTTTCTTCCTTGAGGCACTCTTAGTTATCATTCATCTAATTCTGAAAGAATGAAATTCTTGATTTGAAGCCTTTTCCTTGATATCCACAGCGTGTCATTCTTCCTTTATTAATAGAAGAATTTGGAGAAAGCATGAGAATTCACACTAGGAAAATGGGGAAGAGGAAAAGAGAAATAGAATTCTAGATATTTTGTTCTTCCTCATCTCAATCACACGGTCTGGATAATGATTAAGGATATTAGATGCAAGGGTCTAGAGTGATTACCCCCATCTATAGAAAAAATATAACCTCATATGTGATCACATGGAGAATCCTTATTTATTAAAAATTGTAGTAATTTCCAACAGGAAATGTTATATATTTGCTTAGTTCTTGTTTAGTATTTGTTAAATTCTGATGTGCTATAGTGAATAATCATAAAGGTATACAAGAATGATAAGAAACTAACATCTTAATATCATATTCTAATATTAGCTTAATTCTGCCTGAGTTATCTCTATGAGGCTGTATTTGAGTTTTGCCTCAATTTCACATGCTATCTTCTTCCAATATATAAGTTGAAATAAGACTCCTTCTGAAAATATGCTATTTTTATAGCTAAGGGAATACAAGTCAGCTATTAAACACAGACAATGAGACAGAAATCTTCCCCTAGAAATAGACTTTCACCACTTCTGTTTCATTTTTGTAAACGGAAGTAAGTCACATGACCCATCTTGACATTGCAGAGTAGAAGTAAATCTCACCTACAGGAAGCTGATGCAGGACATACAGTAAAATGCCCAGATATGCAACACTTGAGATAAAGAGGAAAAAAAAGAGAACTACAGTATAATCAATCATACTTGCTATCATATGTCTCTGCAAGAAGGAAGCTATAATGTTCCTTTGTTTCTAAAATTACTGAGATCGTCAAATCATGTCTTTTATGCTTGGATGTTACAGGAATTAGAGAACATTTTGATCCTGAGAGAGCATCAAATCTCAAAGAAAGTTGGAGTAAGCATTTCAATTCCACTTTTTGTTCTCCAAGAAAAGAAACCATTTTATAGACAATACTTTATACTTTCTTACCTAGTATCATTTTTTTTCCAGAAATGGATTTTGTTAATATATATGATTATCCACCAGAATAAATGTCATCATTTATTTTCATCTTGTGCAGACAGTATAGTCAATTAGATGTAAGTGGGAGTTCATCAGTAGCACTTTTTAAAAATGCAAAAAATGTGGACAGGGAGCCAATATACATATTTTTCCACCATCACCTTCCACATCTTCCTTCTTCCTTCCTAGGAAACACACCCTATCAATAAAAGGCTTAGATATTTGGCTTGTGACCTTGAAAGTGGAAGCACAATACTAGGGATGTCGGAGATGATGGTCAATAATGTTTTACATAATAATGTCACATGTAACAGCCTTATGAGTCCAGCAGGCCTTAACAGTGTACTTCCTTAGTGATGTGATAGGAATGTCAGCTTTACTGGACTTGATATTGTTTTCCACTTCCTTTTCTACCCCTTGGCCTAAATTATGATACATAGTAATTGAATAAAAAAATAATGCCATCTTAACCAAGTCCCATTGCGACAATGAGATGTATAAGACCTTATGTTGAAAAAGGAACTTTACAACTTTGGCGGGGGAAGGATGGGGAATCAGTGGGCAGGGATATTAAGGGGAAGGAGGAGACAACAATGCTTGCTAAGAAATGTACTCTTTACCTTGCTCATGTAATTGTAACCCCTCTGTACGGTATTTTCACAATAAGAAAACGTATTAATATAAAAAAGTAAGAAAGTTACTTAAGGCTTTGGGAATGTGGCTAAATGGAACAGTTATTGCTTAGCAAGAATCAAACCCTAGGTTCAATTCCTCAATCCCACATAAATAGAAAAACAAAACACTGAAAGATGAGCTGTGCCTCAAGTGGTAAAGTGTTAACCTTCAGCCAAAAAAAAAGCTCAAGAACAGTTTCCTGTACCTGAGTTCAAGCCCCAAGACTGGCAAAAAAGTCATTTAGCTAGTAAATGCAAAATAAATAACCCATACTTGGAATATGCAATTGTTCATTCCAACTGATACCTAGTAATAATCTGTAATTCATTTATTTTACTTATATTAGAATAGTATTTTTTTTAAAGGGCAGGGAAGGTGCCTCAGTAGTAGAGCGCTTGCCTTGCACGCATGAGGCCCTGGGTTCGATTCCTCAGCACCATATAAGCAAAAAGAAAACAGTCGGAAGTGTCGCTGTGGCAAAAGTGGTAGCACGGTAGCAGTGAGCTGAAGAACTGAGAGACAGAGCCCAGGCCCAGATTTGAGGCCCCACGACTGGACCTCAAAAAAACAAAACAAAAAAAGACAAAAAAAAGTTCTGTTAATAGGTCATGGCAATTAATGCCAAGAATGTGATTAGATATCAGGTGAAGATTAATCCTGGAAATTCAAAGATTCCAGGATTTTGAGTGGTCACTGCTAATCACAATGAGAAGGGTAGTCTGTGAGATTTGGAAAACTTTTTGGTAAGTCACGGCATCAAAAAGGCATAGGATAATTAATGGCTTTGACAGAAGAGAAGGAATAACTCCCCATGGAAGGAATAAATGATAATAATAACTAAGTTATACCACAAACTGTTCTAGGGAACCATTTTTGGTTATTGAAGAACTAGTTATCAACTACGCTTATTCCTCATTGCCTTTAGCATTCTAGTAACTTAGACTAGTTCTTAATCTGTGTGATAAATTGTATATCCTTCTATGCTATTCTTTCATACCTTACTTCCTTTACTTTCTAAAAATCTTAGTCTTTTATATTTCTCTATGAACTATTTCTGATACTAAGTCCACATACACAGACAGCAGAGGATGCTAATGTAAGAGTCCCAAAACACATGAATCATTAATGTAACAACATGGAAAAGGAGGATATATTTATTGATACCTCAATTTTTCTGAAAAGCTGCAATGTCATCATTGATTGAAATCTCCACTCCTTGTCTACATAGTGTCATTAAGTGCAGATCAATGCAAATATAAGCCGGATGCTGGTGGCTCACACCTGTAATCCTAGCTACTCAGGAAGATGAAACTGGTTCAAAGACAGCCTGGTCAGGAAAGTCCATGAGAACCTTATCTTTAATTAACCATCAGAAATCCCGAAGTGGTGCTGTACCTTAAGTGGCAGAGCACTCAACTTGAGCTGAAGAGCTGTGGGACAGAGCCCAGGATCAGAGTTAAAGCCCCATGACCAACAAAAAACCTGCAAATAGGACTTTGAGTATCCCCAAAAGGAACAACGAAGTCAATAGTAATCTTCCCAAACAGAAAAAATAATTACAAACTGATTCAGTGCACCTACTTTTGCTGAGTTATTTAAGTTATGGTTTCTTTGCTGGACATATTCTCTTCTTTTAAAAATTGTCAAATATTAGCTTTATTATAAACTTCATCTAATATTTCTTGTTTCAAAAGAGAAGTCCATACAGTTGATGTCACTTGGCTTTCTTACTGTCTCAGTTCAAAGTCAACCCAGGCAAGAGAGTCTGTCAAACTCTGATCTGTAATTAAACACTAAAAAAGACAGAAGTGGAGTTTTGGCTCAAACAGTAGAGTACTAGGTTAGGGGACAGGTGTGCAGGAAAGACAACTGTACAGGGACAGTGTCCACCCTCTGTATTCAAGCCCCAGAACCATCACAAACTAAACAAACAAACAAGAAAATGAAAAAACCCACATATCTCTTTGGGACCATCCTTAAAGCACTGGTTTTGAGATGAGGCTCCTTTTGTTGATCATGCTCTCTGGATCTTGATTTTTGGAATCCTTATTGCTATGGAGAACTCAGGACCAGAATAAAGAAATGGATAACTGACTCCTGCAATACAGAATCATCTCAGGAGAGAAATATCCGTGCATAGGACACTTTAAAACCTGCATGTCTTTCTTTCTTTGTAGTAGGACACTTTTAAAATAAAGTTATTTTCTTTTATTCTATGCTTGCCTTCAAATGGCATATTGTTTTCTTTTGTTATACTCTAAACTGGAAGTTTACAGACAAGTTTTATATGAGTAAAGGACACACTACAAAATATCAGGGACAGAGTTTCCTTCAGGCCTTGGATTATTTTTTTGTATAGTAAAAAAGGACAGCACAAATAAACTTGAACTTTGTCATTTCTCTGTGTTCAATTCCTCTCTTGGGCTCAGTTTCCACTTGCAGTAACAGTTCCTTCCACTTACTTCCAGTAACAATCTATGATGCTGCCCCAGGTAAAATGAATATTTTCTGGCTTCATTGAAATAGCACAAGCACATCTTTGGACATGTGGTAACGTGTTTCAGAGATAACTTTGTAATGAGAAAATATGTAATTTAAATGTTTTATAAAACATTATCCATGTACACATGACCATATAAGATGATGTTAAGTGAAATGTACCCCAAGATAGGGACACAACTTGCTTTTACTTTCTTGATATTGTTTTAATGTATCTAACATGTACTATGTGATTTTTTTCTTCCTCCATGGTATTACCCCTGTTTTCACTATATTTGATGTCGGCGACCTGCATCTTGCATATACATTTTTCTAATGGGGAGGGGAAGGGAAATAACAAAAAGCTGAAAAAAGAATACAGTATGACCCATTGTAACAATGAGTTGTACAAGGCACTACGTAGAAAATGAACTTTACAACTTGAGCAAGGGAGAAGGGAGTTGGGGCGGTGGGGAGGAAAGGGATGGAAGGAGAAAAACAAAAGAAGAGGTAACAGAGCTTGATAGATAATGTACTCATTTACTTACTTATGTAACTCTAACCCCTGTTTACACCATTTTATAATAAAAAAACATGAAAAAACCATCGTGGAGTAGTTTAAGTTCATACTTCCTATGTGCACTGTAATTAAGACCAATTTTACGTGGGAAGAAGGTTCTCAGAAACATATTTTTGTGAGTGTGTGTGTTGTGCATTATTTCCCAAGTGTACATAAGTTAACATTAGGGGAAACAATAGGAATAATTGAAGAAAAAGAAGTTTTGTGCTTAAGTATAATGGTTCAATACAGTACAGAAGACTCTGCAAATAAAAAACTTTGAAACAATAAAGCCATTCCAGTATGTAGATCTATGGGATATAGAGAGCATTACTACTAAGTGGAACATGAATGATGAGGCCACTCTTGTTTTCTACTAAATCTAAATCATGGTAGCTAATTATGGAAATTTGTAAAAAGTAGAAGGGAAGAATTATTCTAGTCAGATATATGAAGTCAGATATAAGAGCATGGACTTAACTAGAAAAAAAAGGCTATGTTGAGAGAGCAGAAATTATACTAGCAATGAACTGGTAGCTAAGATCACATTTCTTTTTCTTTATTTCTTTGATGGTTATGGGTCTTGAATTTTGGGCCTGGGTGATGTCCCTCCACTCTTCAATTCACGGCTAGAGCTCTACCACTTGAGCCACAGTGTCAATTCCTTTTTCTGGTGGTTAATTGGAGATAAGTGCCTCAGAAAACTTTCCTACTTGTGCAGCATTTGAACTGCAGTCCTCAGATCTCAGCCTCCTGAGAGGATTATAGGCATGAGCCACCAGTACCCGGCTCAAGATCACATTTCTAGGAGTGTACACTCATGGTATGTAATGTGTATGTTCTTCTATCTTTGTATGAATTCTTGAGTTAAAAATCTGGGCTACAGCTTAGACTTTACATTAAAAAATTATTTCTAGTTTAAAACTTGATACTCATGGAAAAAATAAAAACTAAGAATGTAAAAAGGTCTGGGAAATTCAGTTTTCATCCAGCCTGGGAAGAATAGTCTTTGCAACAACACCTATAATTAACCAGCCAAAAGCTGCATTGGAAGAATGGCTCAAGTGATGTAATACTAGTTATGAACAAGATTGCTGAATAAGAGCTTGAGGTTTTTGCATGCATACATACAAACATTCACATACACACAGAAGCACTTATATGAGCAAACACACATATGAAACAACTCTCAGAATGTGTAGAAAAGTTAGAAAATAATAGAAAATGTGTCCTGAGTAAGACTAGAATGAAGTGATAATTTTTAATATTAGAAAGTCCTCAAGTGAACTTTCCCCCCAAAAGCTTGAGAATATTACATATGTAGGGACCAGAGATGGAAAGAGAGTCAAGTGATCATTACTAAAGGGATCAGATCCATGGAGGAATGAATCAGAGACCCCTGCAGGTGCATCTGAAAATGTTCATATCTTATATCAAATGATAAGATATCTTTGAAAAATGTACAACAGTTTGAGCAGTCAGTCCAGAGGATAAGATCATCGGAGAAGTTCAGAATTACTAGTATGTTTCTAGATTAAATAAACCAACAACCAATGGCAGGGCAATGTGATACAAACCTGAAATTCTAGCACTCATATTAGGACAGGAGTTTAGAGAGTGGATTGAATAGAGATACCTTCCTTGGGCTAGGTACGATAATTTTGCTCAATAAAACAAACCAAAGGACAAGAATGGAATTCACAATTGGAAGTTTGGGATAATTTTGTCATTTTGTTTTGAGAAGTCAAGTTTCCTATTTAAATGCAGCTCATATATCATCCTCAGTCATGTTTTACGTGCTCTCTTCATTACAGAATATTCCTAGATGCAAAATAGCTCATGACTCCGAACCAAAAATTTGAAAAATTAAGCATCATTCTGTTGGATTCCAAAGAAATGATGAAAGATTACAAAAGCTTAAGCCTGGAGAAATAGAAAAGATATCTAATGTAGGACATTGTAGACCTGGCTAAATGAGAATTTAGATTCAAAATAAATATTTTGTTTGTAATTTCATATTCTACAGAATGTTACAAAATTCTTTTTAAGTAGAAGTTTTAATTTACAAATTCACAAATGATTCTGACATTCTATTTGTCTAGAATATTCTCTCAAGAGAGTTATAATTAGGACTTAATAGATAATTCCAACAGTTCATGTATAACGTGATAATATGAATAATCTAGAAAGAGGTGCCAGCAAATGGGTGATAGTAATTTATAAATTTAGAAAAAGCAATATTTTGAGATTTTGGTGTAACATGGTATGAAGAGAGTTATTTTGAGACATATTTTTTCTTCTACCTATACATAACACAGGAAGAAATTTCTTTTTTTTATTGTGAAAATACTGTACAGAGGGGTTACAATTACATGGGCAAGATCATGAGTACATTTCTTATCAAGCATTGTAGCCTCCTCCTTTGTTTCCCCTTCCAATCACTTCCCATCCTCCCCCGCCCCCACCCAATCTTCTTCTCCCCTCCCTCCACACAAAGTTGTAAAGTTCGTAGAAATTTCCTCAATTACGTACCTCTGTATACAATGAGAAATATGCTAGGTTTTGGGTTTTTGTTTTCATTGTGTTTGTGTTGTATTGTTGAATTTAAATCATTATGAGACATACAGTGATATTGGAATTGAAAGGCTCCGTAGGGGCATTTTCTTGGAGCTCATTAGTTTTCCCAGGAGAAATATAAATATCCACAAAATATGGAGCTAATTAGTAAGTATCTGAATTAACACTAGATCCTAGATATTGTGTTAGTAAAAGTCAAAATTGTATTATTGTTACATCAGAATCCTTCCCCACTTTCCAATGTGTATGAAAAAATAAAAAAAGGCATTAGCACAAAATGTCTAATCTTTTTAGGCATTTAATACTAGTGGTGAGGGTAATGTATGAACTCTTCCATTCAATTAAATCTTGAAGGTTATAAGAGCACTTCCTACATATAAGAATTTGTGGCAGGTTGATTGACAGGGTTATTACAGCATGGAGATATTCCTAACAAAAATTAGATTTAAATAGAGTATATGGCAGTTATGATTTGTCAATGGCTATTAAGGCATTTTTTATTCTAAAGAAGAATCAATTCGAAGAGTCTTCAGTCACATCAGTAAAGCTGTATGTTCATCCTAATACTTGGTGCTATTGTCCTACATTTATAATGATTAGGCTCATAAGATATCCAAACATATCTAAAGACATTTCAATAAAATTCCAAATTGGTGTGGATACATGGGTCACTCTTTGGAACTGTAGTACAAATTAGGCTTGCCTGTGCTGTAGTTCAATCTTTATTCACCTGGTTAAACAAAATCTTCAAAAATATTCACAGAATAACTCTAAGTAGTTAATTAGAGTTATATCTGTATAATTATTCTAAGGTCAGGATAAAAGCATTTGTTCCCTGTTTTTAAAATCAACAGGATCTGTTGAATTCATGGATCCAGAATTTCATGACTTCACATTCATATCTCAAAATTTTATCAATATGACTTTCACCAAAACACTGTTCTTTTTGAACTTATCTATGTCCTTTACTTTTCAAATCCAAATAGCATATTTCTTCAATACCTTCCTGCAAATTCTTTCCTTCCTTTACTTCTGTAAATCTGTGTTTATTACTTTTTTGTTTCCTTATTTATCTCTTTCTTCTAATCTTGTGCACACTGTTGCTCACATTGCTCACATATGTGTCAGAATTTTCCTTTTCCTCTTCTTTAATAATACCCCTGATTTTATTATTTTTTCATATTCATGGTCGTGGATATTTTGATGATATCTAAACAGACCTATCTTTGCATCTGTTTAACATAAACTTTAGAATTTTCTGAGCATTTTTTCCTCTAAATCCATCATTTCCACTTGTAGTCCTTATCACCAACAATATAACTAACACAAATCCTCGCCAGATATGTGGATGCACTTTAGATTTCTTCTTACCCTTCTACTACCTGTCATTAAATAAAATGAATGAACAAGATTTTCTGTTTCTGTCACTAACACAATTTCTATGTACTCCCTTTAATGCGCCTGACACCAGCCTGTTTCAAATACTCATCACTGATTCCCTAGCCCTAAAACAACCGTTTACAAAGTATGATTTTTCCACATCGTCTTTTCATATTGGTCCTCTCCATCACCAAGTTACTCTCCTTGTAAGCACACAGAGTGAAGAGCACAGATACAAATTCCAGTATCATTATTTACTCACTGTATTGACTATTGGCCTTACATTTCTCATCTGTAAATGGAGGTAATCAACCAGAAATATTGAAGAATATATTTGTTGACTTCTGGAGCAAGAAAAAAGATAAGTGAAGAGTCCTTACATTTTCCACCTTAGCTTATAAATAAAGAGTCAAATTCAAGTTGTTGGTATAAATTCACAAATGGTTTCATGCAGAAATAAAAATAAATTTTAACTATTGGCTCTACGGCCTGTGTATTTTTATGGTAACTACAGATATGTAAGTGGTATTATGTAAATTGGGTCATATGTTTACAGCTGTACTGAAGAACATACTCTTAATATATCATTGGAAACATTGGTTTGAATACTATCTATATGAGAATGTTATTTGAACTAATCACACTTAGTTGAAAACTATAGCTTAGTCCATCAAAATGTGGAAATAAATGATTTTATTTATTAGAAAAAAATACCACCAAGAAAAGTGAGTACACATTAGAGAAACTGTAGGAATAATGTTAGTGTTTTTTACTGTCTGTACCTGTTTATGTGATTTTATTTATTGATATTGAAACTCTCCTCTTGTTATTTTTATTGTATGTAATCCAACACTGTTTATATCCATGTATTCAATGTGGGAAATCTACCTTCAAAGATGTCTAAAGTTTTTTTCCTTTTCAATCACAACATTGTCATTATCAGGCTACACTGTGGTCATCATCATCATCTTCATCAAAATTATTATTAGCATCATAGTGCTAATCATTGGAAGTCTGATACGTGTCTATGATTTTGGCATAATTTTTCTTTTAATTAATAATTTTAATGTTACCACTGTGCATACATCCATACTAACATTTTGAACAAATAAAGAAACAACAAAAACTAAACCATATCAGGTAGCTTGACTAGGTGCTCATAACAAATTATGGAATAGACTTTTGAAGCATTGCAAATTCCTAACCAGTATAAATTAACTTCCACTTTCCTCCTCACAACACAAAAATATTTAAGAGTTCGGACAGAACTTTTTCAAGTAATATACTGTAAATGTTATTACAATATCATGTGTATATATAAAATTCCCTTGAAAATAATAAACTCTACTTTCTATTGAAATATTAATTATTTGATACTAGGAAACTTTTCGAAAAATAGACTGTATACCTTTGAAATGAAAAAGGTCAAAAACAGTAGAAAAAATTTTAGAGGGAGTCTGTCTTCAGATATATATACATATATATGCATATATATTTAAATGTTATATTTCCAATCACACATTTTTAGAGATTATTTGTCATCAGAAATATATACATATATCTAAATTTATTTGTAGAGATATATAAAAAAAATCTTAAAACATAATTAAAATTAAAAATACATCAAAACAAGTGGCAGTGACTCACTCTTATAATTCAACCTATTCTAGGTAATGAGATCTTAAAATTATGTTTGAAACTAGCCCAGACAGAAAAGTACTTGTTAGGAGTTCCGGGAAGATGGCGGAGGAGAAATTGGAATCTGAACAAGCTCTCGCATAGAAAGCAATTTTAGAGTTCCAGTGAACAGCCCTAAGCCAGAGAACCACACCAAGTGTGCCATCACAGGACAGAGGTTTAGGCAAGAGAGGGGAAATCAAGGCAAAAAGACACATCTGAGCGCTTGCCAGCCGCCGCCGCCGCAGCGGCAGCAGTCGCGGCGGCTACTGAAGGGCACCATAACTGAGCCACAGAGTCCGGGACGATGGAGCCAGGCGGCGGGCGAGCGGATTCTACTCAACACCAGCAAGAACGGACAAGGATCAGACATCTTCATCCTGCAGTTTGCGGACCAGAGACCAACCCAGGAACCAAGACTTGGCGTGAGTAGAAGCCCGACTTCCTCACTCCTTCTCAGGGAGCAGAGGAGGGAAGGCCACCCCTCCCCCCCAGCACTGGTGATCTCCATCTTGGATACCAACAAAGCTCGGAGGAGCGGCTAGCTCCAGCTCAGGCCTTGGAATAAAACGAGTCATTTAGCAGATCACAAGAACTTAACAGCGGTGTGACCTGCCAGACTCAGCTCCATCCAGGGAAAAGTCACCCAGTTCGGGCGCCAGCCATAGGAGTGGCTTTCCGCACTGGGTAACCAGAGCCAGAGGCTGCCCCTCCCTTTAGCAGCCTCCACAATCAATTAAAAAACAGAAACCCTGAGAATGGCTCCAGGCTGGGCTCTGTGAGGTTTTCACAAAATAGCCCCAAGGAAAAGCTACTGTTTATTGAAAGGCCTCAACTCTACCCAGAACCTAGCCTCATCACTGCATTCCCCTCTTTTGTGATTCTTAAACCAGATCACCCTCCCATTAAACTAACCTGGGAAGGGGATCTCAAAATCTTGGGGAAAGCAGAGCATTTTTCTGCCTGTTCGAACAATTTGACTTAAGAAACCAATCAAGCCACAGGACCTCAAGCAGACCAGAGACTCCAACAAGAGGCTGGCTACAGACACAAGGGAGATACAGGATTTTTCCCACCCCTCCCAAAAAAATCAAAGAACTTTTTTTTTTTCTTTTTTTTTTTTTTGGTACCTTATATATATAAAAATATTTTTTTCCTTTTCTAAAACTTTTATTAATCTTTAGTTTTTGTCTCTTTTGAAAAAATAATCGTTTTCCAGTAACTTTTTTTTTCTTTCCTCTTATAATTTTTATTTTAGGAATACGTGAATGTGGGTTTTCCTTTCTTTTCTTGTCTTCTTTCTTTTTCTTTCTTTCTTAATTATCTTTTTGTTTTTTGTCTAGCTCTACTGAACTTCTGATCTTTTCTTCTCCCTTTCCTATCCGTTTCACCTTTTCCTCTCTTTTGTTCTTCCTTATGTGACTTAACTCTTGTCCTGCACATCCTCAGATAAACCGGTACTTAACTAGTAGACCTTATCCCCCATTGTGTACACACTTAATCCACAAATTTATTATGCAATTCAAAACCTCTGAGACTTAAATTCCTTAATAGCAGTACTACCCCTTTATACCTATATAATATTTTAAACATTTTTTTAAGTTTTTCACATCTCCTCTGTGTCCCTCAGCTTCTCTCAAAATATTCACATTCCTCTCTAAATAGATGGTCTTTTAATCTATAAAATAACATTAATTTTTATGTTTCTATTTTTTTTCTGGTCTCTTTTCATTCCCCTTTCCCCTTCTTCTTTTCCTCTCTCTCTCTACTTGCATCCTACCCAACCTATTTCCTGCATTGTGATTAGGACATAGTTAACTCTCCCTGTGCCTCCCCACACCAATCTATCCCTAATTTTATGCACATTTCACCCTAACCCTAATAATTTCTGGTTTTCCAAATTCTTCTCTGCGGTTCGAAGTCCATTAACATATAGTTGTTTGATGTGGAATAGATGTATCTGTTGAACTAGATTGTATCTGTAGACTATTGACTGTACAAATGCAAACTTTGGTTGATGGTTGACTTAAGATAGTGTTCTAGCACAAAACTGGTGCTATTTTCATCTCAAATGGGCAGAGTAAGCCGGAAAAACACAAGAAAAATGGCAAATTCGGATATCTCAATTCCCAATCATGATAATCAGCGGTCAGAACAGATAATGAATAATCCAGAGGAGAGTTCCCAAATAGCTCTACAAACACTACTGGCAAACATGATAAATGAGAAGTTTGACAACTTACAAAGGACTCTATATGAGCGTGATAGGGAGAGAGAGGAGGCATCCCAGAAGTTTATACAGGAATATCATAAGCGTGAGGAAGCTACTCAAAAACTAATACAGGATTTGCGTGAACAACTTGAGAATACTCAAAGAGAAAGGGAGGAATGGCGTGAGCAGGCTGAGAACACTCAAAGAGAACTGCAGGAATACCAAGAACGGGAGGAAAGAGAACTGTAGGAATCCCATGAACGGGAGGAAGCTAATCAAAGAGTAATTCAGGAATTGAGAGACCAGGTAGAGAACACACAAAGATCACTAAAGGCATTCATGGAATCCATTAACAAAGAGCTGAAGGAAGTCAGGGAGACCACAAAGGGAATGCTGAATGGAACCCAACAGAAGGAATGGGAGTCCAAAGAAACCATAACCAATCAACTAAGTGATTTGAGAACAAACACTGAACACCTAATTAAGGAAGTAAAGAAATTCATACAAGACCTAAAACAGAGCTTCAACAAAGAATTTGAAGCCATCAAAGCTGACCAATTAGAAGGAAAAGAGATAAAAAACAAAGTAGTGAGTCTTGACAGCAGGTTAGACCATGCAGAACATCGAATCTCAGGGATTGAAGACAGCCTAGATATTATAGAGAAAGAACATACAACCATCCAAGACAAGTCCAAGAAATATGATAGATCTATCCAACACCTGGAACACACCATCAGAAGGCCTAATCTAAGGATAATGTTGTAGAGGAGCACCTAGAAACAGAAGTTAATGGTGTAGGAAATTTGTTTAACAGGATTGTAGCAGAGAACTTCCCAAACATGCAAAAAGATAGGCCTATTCAGATACAAGAAGCCTTTAGAACCCCAAATAGACCAGACCAGAATAGGACATCCCACCGCCACATTATAATCCACACAGTATCAACTCAGACTAAGGAAAAGATCCTTAAAGCTGTCAAGGAGAAAAGGGTAATCACCTATAAAGGGAAACCAATTAGAATCACCTCAGATTTCTCAGCAGAGACAATCAAAGCAAGAAGAGCCTGGAATGATGTATGCCATGCCTTAAAAACAAACAACTATCAACCAGGAATACTGTACCCAGCTAAACTCTCCTTCATAACTGAAGGCCAAATAAAAACCTTCCATAGCAAAGAAAAATTGAGACAATACATCTCCACCAAACCAGCCCTACAAAAGATTCTTAAAGATGTCCTACACATAGAAAACCAACAAGACCGCAATAAAGGCCAAGAAACTGCATCCAAACTGAGAATCCAAGAACCATAGGAAGAACCCAGTTTTCACAGCCCCCAAGAAGGTGGATAACATGGCAGGAACTCCCAAATACCTCTCAGTCCTATCTCTTAATGTTAACGGACTGAACTCTCCAATTAAGCGACATAGACTGTCTAGTTGGATTAAAAAACAAGACCCTTCTATCTGCTGCCTGCAGGAGTCCCATCTTGCCCGTAGAAACAAACACATTTTCAATGTTAAAGGCTGGAACAAAATCTACCAAGCAAACGGACCCCATAAACAGGCGGGATTTGCAATCCTAATATCAGATAAAATAGACTTCAAATGAAAATTCGTGAGAAGAGATAAAGAAGGTCGCTACATACTAATTAAAGGATCTCTCCTTCAGGAGGATATTACAATTCTAAATATCTATTCGCCAAACAATGGAGCACGCAAATTTATCAAAGAAACACTACTTTCCCTCAAATCCCATATAGATCCAAAGACATTAATTGTTGGGGATTTTAACACACCACTCTCCCCACTAGATAGATCAACTCGGCAAAAACTCAACAGAGAAACCGCAGATCTAAACAGCTGCATAGATCAACTAGACTTAACAGACACCTACCGAACATTTCACCCAGCAGCATCAGAATACACGTTTTTCTCAGCAGCACATGGAACGTTTTCTAAAATAGACCACATTTTAGGCCACAAAGTAAACTCGTCTATATTCAGAAACATTGAAGTTATACCTTGCATTCTCTCTGACCACAAGGGAATAAATTTAGAACTCAACACCAAAAGCCACCAAAGAATGTCCGGCATCACATGGAGACTGAACAACACACTGCTGAATCATGAGTGGGTCATGGAAGAGATTAGAAAGGAAATTCAAATGTTCATGCAATTCAACGAAAATGAACACACAAATTACCAGCTCCTCTGGGACACAGCGAAGGCAGTACTCAGAGGCAAGTTTATAGCTCTGAGCTCCTACATCAACAAATTGGAGAGATCTGAAACTAACAATTTAATGACACATCTAAACCTCCTTGAAAAAGAGCAACAAGATAAACCCCAATCCAGTAGACAGAAAGAAAGAATTAAAATTAAATCAGAATTAAATGAATTAGAATCCAAAAAAACTATAGAAAGAATCAACAAAACAAAGAGTTGGTTCTTCGAAAAACTTAACAAAATTGACAGACCCTTAGCAAATCTTATCAGAAAAAGAAGAGAACACACCCAAATTAATGAACTCAGAGATGAGAATGGAAACATCACCACGGAAACAACCAAGATTCACAACATCATAAGGGAATACTTCTCAAAACTTTATGATAATAAGTTTGAGAACTTGACAGAAATGGACCTCTTCCTAGCAAATATTGACATGCCAAAACTAAACCAAGATGAGTGAAACTGTCTTAAAAGGCCCATATCAAGTATTGAAATAGAAACAGCAATAAGAGACCTCCCAGCTAAGAAAAGTCCAGGACCAGATGGTTTTACAGTGGAATTTTACAAGGCCTTCAAAGCAGAGCTCACACCAATTCTCCTCCAACTCTTCAATGAAATTGAAAGAGAAAGCTCACTACCGAACACATTCTATGAAGCCATCATAACCCTCATCCCAAAACCAGGCAGGGACTCATCAAAGAAAGAGAACTATAGACCCATTTCTTTGATGAATGTTGATGCAAAACTTCTCAACAAAATTTTGGCCAATCGACTTCAACAATTCATCCAAAAAATCATACACCACGATCAAACAGGAATCATTTCAGGGATGCCAAGCTGGTTCAATATACGCAAATCAATTAATATTATTCATCACATCAACAGGAGCAAGAATAAGAACCACATGGTTACCTCAATAGACGCAGAAAAAGGATTCGACAAGATCCAACACCCCTTTGTGATGAAGGTTTTGGAAAAATTAGGAATCCATGGAACATTCCTCAATACAATAAAGGCTGCATATGACAAACCTACAGCCAGCATTATACTCAATGGTGAAAAACTAAAGCCATTTCCTCTTAACTCAGGAACAAGACAAGGATGCCCACTCTCTCCACTTCTCTTCAATCTAGTATTAGAATGCCTAGCTACAGCAATAAGACAAGATGCAGACATAAAGGGGATCCAAATAGGGAAAGAAGAAATAAAACTCTCCCTCTTTGCAGATGACATGATCTTGTATTTAAAGAATCCCATAGACTCCACTCCCAAATTACTCAAGCTGATTCAAAACTTTGGCAAAGTAGCAGGTTAAAATTAACCCCCAAAAATTAATGGCTTTTCTGTATGCCAACAATGAGAAAAGTGGGGCTGAAATTAGGAAAGCAACCCCATTTGTAATAGCCCCACAAAAAATAAAATACCTAGGAATTAACTTAACTAAAGAAGTGAAGGACCTCTATGATGAAAACTTTAAAATCTTGAAAAAGGTAATCAACACAGGACTTAAAAAATGGCAAAACCTCCCATGCTCCTGGATTGGAAAGATTAACATCTTGGAAATTGCAATACTTCCCAACGCTATCTACAAATTCAATGCAATACCTATCAAAATTCCACCCTCATTCTTCAAGGAAATAGAAGAGGCAATCCAAAAATTCATATGGAACAATAAAAGACCCCGAATAGCAAAAACGCTCCTCAACGGAAAGAACACTGCTGGAGGAATATCAATACCAAATTTCAAACTCTACTATAAAGCCATAGTAATCAAAACAGCGTGGTATTGGCATAAGAACAGACCTCAGGACCAATGGACTAGAATTGAAAACCCAGAAATGAACCTACAGACCTATAGCCATCTAATCTGTGATAAGGGAGCTAAAACAATACAATGGAAGAAAGACAGCCTCTTCAGTAAATGGTGCTGGCAAAATTGGTTAACTACATGTAGAAAACTAAAGCTAGATCCTTATATATCACCCTGCGCCAGAATCAACTCCAAATATATCAAAGACCTTGAACTCAAAACAGACACTCTGAAAACATTACAGGATGGAATAGGAGAAACCCTAGGTCTCCTTGGATCAGGCCGAAATTTTTTGAATAGCTACCCGGAAACACAACAAATCAAAGAAAGGTTGGACAGATGGGATTGCATAAAGTTGCAGAGCTTCTGCAGGGAAAATGACATAGCTAGCAAGATCAATAGAAAGCCCACGGATTGGGAGAAGATCTTTACTAGCCATCCAACCGACAAGGGTCTCATATCTAAAATATACTTGGAACTCAAAAAATTAAACCCCCCAACAACAAATCCACAAAGAAACAACTGCCCAATAAATAAGTGGGAGAAAGACTTAAAGAGAAACTTCTCTGAAGAAGAAAGAAGGATGGCCAATACACACATGAAAAAATGTTCAACATCCCTAGCCATAAAAGAAATGCAAATCAAAACAACATTGAGATATCACCTCACCCCAGTTAGAACGGCAAAAATCAAGAACTCTAACAACAACAGATGCTGGAGGGGATGTGGACAGGAAGGAACCTTACTTCATTGTTGGTGGGAATGTAAACTTGTTCAACCACTTTGGAAAGCAGTATGGAGGCTCCTCAAAAGACTACACATAGAACTCCCCTATGACCCAGCAACCCCACTTTTGGGCATTTACCCAAATGTTTACAAAAAAGACCACACTAAAGCTACCAGCACAACTATGTTTATTGCAGCATTATTTACCATAGCTAAGATATGGAACCAACCCAGATGCCCCTCAGTAGATGAATGGATCAAGAAAATATGATATATATACACAATGGAATTCTATGCCTCCATCAGAAAGAATGACATTTCCCCATTTGTTAGGAAATGGAAAGGCTTGGAAAAAATTATATTAAGTGAAGTATGCCAGGCCCAAAGAAACATTTGTCCCATGGTTTTCCTTATATGCAATATCTAGTATATGCATGAGTCAAGCGGAAAAGGTCAGATAATGTGATGTTAGGAAAATGATCCCTTAAATATGTATTTTAATGTTTTTTTCCTTTCATGCATGTGTTTCTAACGCATTTATAAATTTTTTTCTTTGTTGCTTTGTATGTCCCTCCCCCACAGTGTAACCCCGCTTTCACTATATTTGATGTCAGTATAACATGTGGAGGAGATGGGGACAAACAAGTCGTTTAAGGATTCAGGTGGACCTGTTGCAACAATGGTAAGTACAAAATGTCATGTCAAAAACGAGCTTTACAATGTCGGTGTGGGGGGGAGGGGGGGAAGGATTGGGTGGGGGGGGAGGCTTTGAAGGGAGGTGAAGGGTAAACAAAGAAGGAGGCTTCAATGCTTGGTAAGAAATGTATGCATTATCCTGCCCATGTTATTGTAACCCCTCTGTACAGTATGTTCTCCAATAAAATAAAATTAAAAAAAAAAAAAAAGAAAAGTACTTGTTAGATTCTTAAAAACATAAATTAGCTCTGGGCCTATAGTTGTAGAGTGCTATCCTTGAGCAGAAAAAGGCTTAGGGACAATGCCTATGTCTTGCAAACAAAAACAACAACACTATCACCAACGAAATGTATCACATTAATTTCATAAAAGCATCTGTTAACTGCTGTGAGACAAAATTATACTACCTCGTCCAGGGAAGTTATCGCTATGTAATTCCACTCTCTAATCTCCTGTTTTAGTCTGAGTGCTAGAATTCCAAGCTTGTATCACATTGCCCTTCCATAATGTGCTGGTTTATTTAATCTAGAAACAGTCTAGCAATTCTCAACTTCTCTTATGATCTTATCCAGTAGACTGACTGCTCAGACTGTTTATGTACTATTTTCAAAGATGTTCTTACATTTGACACAGGATATGAACATTTTCAGCTGTACCTGCAGGGGTCTCTGATTCATTCCTCCATGGATCTGATCCCATTAATAATGATTACTTGACTCTCTTACTATCTCTGGTCCCTACCTATGTAAAATTCTCAACTTTTTTGAAGATAGTGCATTTGAGGGTTTTCTAATATTAAAAATTATCACTTAATTCTAGTCTTACTCAGGACTTATTTTCTATTGTTTTCTAACTTTTCTACATATTGTGAGAATTGTTTCATTTTGTATTTTGTGTGCACATATAAGTGCCTATGTGTGTCTGTGTATGTTTGTATGTATGTATGCAAAAGTCTCAAGCACTTATTCAGCAATCTTGATCATGACTGATATGCCAGCTTTTGGCTGGTTAATTATAGGTAGTGTCTCAAAGCCTGTTCTGCCCAGCCTGGATGCAAACTGAACTTCCCAGACTCCTTTACATACTTAGGTTTTATTTTTCCAGGAGTATCATCTTTTAAACTACAAACATTTTTGTGAATGTAAAGTGTAAGCTGTAGCCCAGATTTTAACTCAAGAATTCATATAAGGATAGATGAACATACATATTCCATATCCTGAGTGTACACTGCTAGAAATGTGATCGTAAGCCGAGTGGTGGTGAGATCTGAGGACAGGGGTTCAAAGCCATTCCGGGTAGGAAAGTGCTGGAGACCTTTTTTTCCAATAATTAATATAAAACTGGAAGTGGCACTGTGGCTCAAGTGGTAGAGCACTAGCCTTGAGCTGAATAGCAGAGGGACAGCGCCCAGTCCCAGAGTTCAAGTGCCATGACCAACAACAGCAAAAAAAAAAAAAAATGAGAAAAAGAAAGAAAAATTAATGTGATCTTAGCTACCAGGTCCATTGCTAATATGATCCCTGTTCTTAAGATGGACTCTTTCTTTCCAGTTAAGTCCATGATCGTATATCTGACTTGCATTGGAAACAGAATCATTCTTCCATTCTACTTTTTACAAATTTTCGGGATTAGCAAGCATGACTTAGAAAGACAGTGGCCTCATGCTTCATGTTCCAGTTAGGAGTAATGCTTTCCCTATATCACGCCCATAACTCTACATGCTAGACTTGGCTTTAGTGTTTCAATGTTGTCATATTTGTAGTCTTCTATATTGTATTGAATCCTTATAATTAAACACAGAAATTCTCTTTCTCCTATTATTGCTATTGTTTCTCTTACTGTTAATTCATGTACACTTGGGAAATTAATGCACAGCACATACACTCACAAATAAAGATCTGAGAACCTTCTTCCCATTTAAAATTCACCGTAATTTACAGAGTAATTAAGAAGATTGAACAAAATGTATTCAGGAATAAGGTATTTATTAGCCATTTAAATTTCACATTTTCTCTTTACTAAGTTGTCTCTGAAACATGTGCTACCACGTGTCCAAAGGTGTCCTTTTGCTATTTCAATGAAGCCAGAAAATATTCATTTTATCTGGAGCTGCACCATAGATTGTTACTGGAAGTAAGTGGAAGTAACTGTTACTGGATGTGGAAACTGATCCCAGGAGAGCAGCACCATAGATTGTTACTGGAAGTAAGTGGAAGTAACTGTTACTGGATGTGGAAACTGATCCCAGGAGAGGAATTGAACATAGAGAAATGACAAAGTTCAAGTTAACTTTTGCTTTCCTTTTTACTGTACAAGAAAAGTATCCAAGGCTTGAAGGAAACTCTGTTCCTGACTTTTTTGAGGGTGTTCTTTACTCATATAATACTTGTTTGTAAACTTCTGGTTGAGAGTATTAAAAAAGGAAGCACTATGCCATTTGAAGGCCAGCATAGAAATAACTTTCTTTTACAAGTGTTATACTGCAGGGCTGGGAAGGTGTCTCAGTGGTAGAGCGCTTGCCTTGCATGCATGAGGCCCTGGGTTCGATTCCTCAGCACCACATAAGCAAAAAGAAAAGAAGCCAGAAGTGGCGCTGTGGCTCAAGTGGTAGAGCACTAGCCTTGAACTGAAGAGTTGAGAGACAGGGCCCAGGCCCAGAGTTCAGACCCCATGACCGGACCCCCCCCCCAAAAAAAGTGTTATACTGCAAAGAAACAAAGATATTGAGGTTTAAAGTGTCTTATGGATGGATGTTTCACTCCTGAGATGATTCTCTTGTTGCAGGAGTCAGTTATCAATTCCTTTAGTCTGGCCCTGAGTTTTCAATAGCAAGAAGGATTTCAAAAAACCAGGATCCAGTGAGTATGATCAATAAAAGGAGCCCCTCCTCAGACCAGTATTCCTTCAAAGAGGGTCCCAAGGAAATACTTGGGGTTTATTTTGTTTGCTTGTTTGTTTAGTTTGTGCTGATTCTAGGGCTTGAACTCAGAGGGTGGACCCTGTCCCTCTACAGTTATCTTTCCTGCCAACCTGCCTCCAAAGCTAGTACTCTACTGCTTGAGCCAGAACTGCACTTCTAGCTTTTTCGGTGTTTAATTACAGTTAAGAGTTTGACAGACTCTGCCTCCTGGGTTGGGTTTGAACTAAGATAGTAAGAAAGCTAAGTGACATCAACTGTATGGACTTCTCTTTCGAACTAAGAAATATTAGATGAAGATTATTATTAAGCTAATATTTGACAATTTTTAAAAGAAGAGAATATGTTCAACAAAGAAGACATAACTTAAGTAACTAAGCAAAAGTAGGTGCACTGAATCATTTTGGAATTATTATCTCTGCTTGGGAAGATTACTATTTACTTCATCATTCCTTTTGGGGAAACTTAAAGTCATATTTGCACTTTTTTGTTAGTTGTGGGGCTTGAACTCTGATCCTGGGCACTGTCCCTCAGATCTTCAACTCAAGTTGAGCGCTCTACCACTTTAGCTACAGCATCACTTCTGGGTTTCTGGTGGTTTAATGAAGATAAGGATTTCATGAATGTTCCTGACTAGGCTTAACCACAATCCTCTGGTCTCAACCTCCTGAATAGCTAGGATTACAGGCATGAGCCAACAGCACCCGGCTCATATTTGTGTTTAGTGCAGTTAATGACACTAGACAAAAGACAAAATACAAAGAATGGAAATCTGAACCAAATTATGTGACATTGCAGCATGTCAGATTAATTGAGGTGGCAATAAGCATGTCCTACTTTTCCATGCTGTTACATTAATGACTCATGAGCTATGGGACCCTTACATTAGCATCCTCTTCTCTGTGTATGTGTATTTAGTATCAGGAAATGTTCATATAAATATACAGAAAGAGGTTTTTAGACAGCAAAGGATATCAGGTATAAAAGAACAGCATAGAAGGAGATACATATATCACACAGAGATTAAGAATTAGCCTAAGAGATTTAGAATGCTAAAGGCAATGAGTAATAAGGCTAGTTGATAACTAGTTCTTCAATAACCAAAAATGGTACCCTAGAACGGTTTCTGCTATACCATAGTTACTATCATTTATTCCTTCCATCTGGAGTTATTCCTTCTCTTCTGTCACAACTATTAATTAGCCTCTGCCTTTTTGGTGCCATGACTGGCCAAAAAGGTTTCCAAATCTCACTTAGACTACCCTTCTTATTGTGATTAGCAGTGCTCACTCAAAAGCCTGGAATCTTTGAATTTCCAGAGTTTAATCTTCACATCTAAGCACATTCTTGGCATTAATTGCCAAGACTTTATGAAGAAAACTTTTTTTCAACACAGTATCCTAATATAGGTAAAGTACATGAATGAGGGACTATTGTCAGGTATCAGTATGGAAGGAGTAATTATATGTTCCAAGTATAGGTTCTTTATTTTGCATTTACTAGGTAAATATTTGTTGTTGTTGTTGTTGTTGTTGTTTTGCCAGTCCTGGGGCTTAAACTCAGGGATAGGGAATTATTCCTCAGATTTTTTTTCTCAAGGCTAACCCTCTACCACTTGATGCACAGCACCATTTCCAGTGTTTCTTTTTCTGTTTATGTGGTACTGAGGAATTGATCCCAGGGTTGCAGGCATGCTAAGCTATCACCGTACCATGAAACCACAATCCCAGAGCCCTAAATGACTTTCTTAAGATGGCATTACATTTTCATTCTGTAACTATGTATCATAATTTTGTCCAGAAATTTTTGCTATAAAAGGACATTGAACACAATACTGTGTCAAGTAAGGCTAGATGGACAATGAATAACCGTCATGGTCTAGCCAGGCACAGAGTGGCTTACCTCATGGAGCTCATACAACAGACTGAACGAGACAGCTCCTGACCCACAGCCCACCTCCAGAATGAGAGGACCACCTTGGTTCCAACCACATGGGGACACTGGGCCACCTCCTCCAGCACCCATTCAATCAGTTTCTGAGAGAGAGAAAGAGAAAGAAGTTCAGAAATACACTTAAGACAGGTGCCAGTGGTTCAGGCCTATAACCCTAAGTACACAGGAGCCTGAGATATGAGGATCAGGGTTCATAGCCAACCCGGGCAGGAATGACTGTGAGACTCTTATCTCCAAAAAAAACAAGAAAATCAGAAGTGGCCTTGTGACTCAAGTGGTAGAGTGCTAGCCTTGAGCTGAGGAGCTCGGAGACAGTGCCCAGGCCCTGACTTCAAGCCCCACGACTGAAAAGAAGTGGACTTCCTACCACAAGAAGTGTACTGAATAGCACCCATTGTCCTAGGGAGCCTGACTCGGCAAGTCAGGCTGAGCTTCCTGTCAGGTGGGAGTCATGTAGGTCACCCAGCTTCTCTGTGCCTCAGTTTCCACATCTGTAAACTGAACAAAATGAAGGATCCACTTCCTCATAGGGATAGGGTCATAATGAAAGAGACCCATGTTTTGTTCATAATCCCATGCCTGTCTCACCATTAACACACACCATTTGAGCTCTTTCCTCGTATCTTTCTGTCATATGCTCACAGAACTGCTGAGAACCATATCTGAGGGCTGCTCCATCTGTGCCTGGCAGTGCTCCAGAGATCTCTCTGTATTAATCCCTTGTTTCCTCACAACTGTCCCATGAGGAGATTGAAGTCCAATGGTGGGGGCCCAACCCAGAGCTTAACCTGTTGTTAAGAACCGGCTGCCATGGACGGAATTTGCGACAATCCATCTAAACCAATGACTGAGTGTAGCACCACATGTCTACCATCCCAACTACAGAGGACAAGGCCTGGTGGCGCACACATGTCACAGATAGGAGGACTGCGATCCAGCCCAGCCTTAGCATATATTAAGTCTCCATCTCAGAAATACCCAAGACACAAAAGCTTGTCTTGCATGGTAGAAGACCTGACTGGCAAGCCTAAGGCCTTGAGGTCAATCCCTAACATACCTAAGAACCAGAGGCCCACTGCCCGAAGCTCATGCCTATAATCTTAGCTACTCAGGAGGCTGTGATCTGAATATCACAGCTCAAGATTCAAAATAGAGTTGGCCTTGCCCATCAGACATCATGATGACAAGACCCGGAGTCTGACCAATGTTGTTGTGCTCCATACTAGCAGGGCTCCTATCCTTACTAAGTGATGGCCATGCTCTCTGTACCCCTGGGAAGCCACCCACTGCGGGCCACTCCCAGGTCTTCCCAAGCTCCCCACTGCCAACTACCAGACCCGAGATTACACAGCTCCAGGTAAAAGAGATCCCTTGTTCTTTTACTTTAAATGTGCTGAGTTCCCATCAAGTGTCTCACCCTTCCAGGCCCCCAGACTTCAGCTGTGAAGCCCATGAACCCCCCGAAAGATAGCAGATAGAAGTTACCAAAGCATCCAGCTTCCTTGTTACAACCCACTTCTACACACGCATGCACGCACGCACGCACACACACACACACACACACACACACACTTCCAGACTGGTGACAAGACTCATCCATGCAGCACCTGTAATTTGCCAATTTATCACTCACCTAAGTACAATCAGGCTGTACAAGGAGAAAGATGATCTCTCTGTCTCTCTGTCTCTCCCTGTCTCTTTCTCTCTATCTCTCTGTCTCTTTCTCTGTCTCTCTCAATCTCTGTCTCTGCCTCTGTCTCTCTCTCTCTGTCTCTCTCTCTCTCTCTCTCTCACACACACACACACACACACATACACAGATTCATAGCAGTGTCTCTCCTGAGTTTGTTGGAGAACAGATGGACCGGGAGCCCCAGCAGAAGCTGACAGAGCTGGAAAATGTGATCAGCCTATGAGAACTGTTGACAGCTGGTGGGGGGGAGGGGGAGACAGGCCGGGTGTATGTGTGTGTGTTTGTGTGTTCCTCCTAGATATTCACCTTCTGTTCTGACCCCCAGCACTCTCACCTCCCTACTGGGCTTTTCTGGGACCCTCTTCAGTTTAAAAGGGTGACCAAGCACAGAAGACAATGTCTCACACAGCAAGGGGGTTATATCATCTGCATCCAACACCCTTCACCCACACGAAAAGACACCAGAAGGCAGGTGTGGAGGTGCTGTTCCCCTCTGACTAAAGCCACCAGGTTCCCACCAGGGAGAGGAAGAGTGCAGATGTGCAGCTGTGTGGCTCCCACTGCTCCAAGTCAGTGACTCTGTGGCACCCACTCCTCACCCAATCCTGCATCTCCCCTTTTCCTGGGACACTGGCCACTAGGGATGGGGGTGGGATCCTCGGGTCAACACCCACCTCCACCCTGGGACACATTTGGGCCAGAATGTGGGGCACCAGGGAGGTGCGGGTCTGGGTCAGGAGGGGGGAAAAGGGGAATATGGGGTCGCAGGGAGGGCCTGCATGGCAGCCACTCACATGTGCTGCAGGTAGAAGCTGTTGGCAGCTGCTCTGGCGAGCAGCGATAGCAGAGGCATGGTGGACAATCTGGCCCGGAGCAGAGTACAGGGTGACCAGGACCAGATCAGAGCCGCAAGCCAGCCGGTGGCGCACTATTGCACAATTGCCTGAGGACTACAAGAGACACCACACGTCTGAGTAGGCAGCACAAGGTTTGAAATGCTGCACTGCGAGGAAGGGTGGTAGAGGGCTGGGGCCCAGGCGAGCATGTGGTGGGGCTGAGCAAGGCCTCTTCTCTTAGGCCTCAAGTCTCTTGCTCACCACTCAGTCACCTCTACCTTCCTCAAGTGCTGGTAGTGGTGTCAACGAACAGAGGGAGTCCTGGTGCTACAGGGCAGAATGGAATGTGAGTGTGGCCACCATTCTTGTATCCCATTGGACAGAAATAACCATGAAAGAATGGGGGTCTGGATCCTGTGATCTAGGCAGAATGGGTGGAGTCAAGATGACAGCAGTGGCTTTCCCAGGAAACTCTGTCCAATCCAGTTGGAGGCAAGAGGGAGACCTGCATTAGCGGGATGGCTGCACAGATTGTTCTGTATGTCTCTTTTTTTTGACACTCTTGGACCTTAAACTCAGGATCTAGGCACAGTTCATGAGCTGCTTTTGCTCAAGGCTACCTTTCTACCACTGGAGCCACACAGCTCTATTTCTGGTTTTGTTGGCACAATTGGACAGGGGTCTCAACAACTTTCCTGCCTAGGGTAACTTTGACCATGATCCTCCCATCACAGCCTTGTAAGTATGAAGGAGGACTTCTGAGAGCCACTGGTGCCTGCCTAATCATTTGTCTTGATGATATTCTCCGACAGATCGGTGAGTTCCCTATCCTCGGGTTTAAGTGGTAGGAGCTGGAGCTCACAGTTTGAATCCTGGTTCTGCCACCTCCAAATGGCAGGAGATCCTAAGAATCTCATTCCTATCCATATGATTACCAATGGAATGTGATGTGTTTCATGACTGAATGGGCAGTTTTTGAATGATTCTAGGATAAATTTATACACAATTACATTATGATACACTGATCGATTTTAATGAATACTTTATGAAGCATTTAAAAATTACATTCATTAAATGGAGGCATAATGAAATACCTAAAAATCGGACGTCACATAGTATAAAAGTGGCAATTTTTCTGCCAGAAATGGGATGTGAACTCATGGTCTGGTTAACACTGTGGGACTGTGTGGGAAGGGGAAGCTTGCCTCCTTGAAGTCAAGAAATTCAAGTCTGTTCCTTAGGACTGAAATCAATCCCCACCACTAGAAAGTATCCTTTTTGTGTACATTTTAAATATGTGATTTATATTTACACACATATGTTGTCTTCATAGTGCGTTCAGTGTAATTATTCATTTTATTTTTTATTCATGTATTGACTGTTCATTTTATTGACTATAGACGTATAGTCAATATGACATATAGAACATTGATTACATAGGATATAGGTCTGCATATGTATTCCACTTCATACCTGACACTCAGGACTTTCACAAAAAAGGAAAACGTGTCACCATCAGCTTCTTACTCCATGATTCATTTTTTAGAAGTGCTGTCATCTGAACTCACAGCCTCTGAGGCCCAATTCATGAATGGGTCAGTGTCAGCATGCCATTCTGGGGAAAATTGAGCTGACAGGCAGTTCCCAGGACCTGAAATCGAGCCCCAGTGGTTGACAAAATAAGAATAGATTGACACGCAGATGGTAGTACACTAATACATATATATATTTATAGAGTGCCAGAGATGTCTATCCAATATTCAGTTATATAGACTACATTCCTACTAATTCTGGGGTATTTATTATGCCTCCATGTAATTAATGTTATTGTTTTCATCCTTAACAAACTATTAAGTAAATCAATCAGGGTGTGCTGAAATTATTGCATCCCTGTAAGCAATAGTATTCTTTTAATACTTCATAAACATTAAATAAAATCAGTTTCCTGAAATCATGCTGTCTAATTTTGTAGGAGCATCATTCACAATCAACTCATTCAACCGTAACATTGATATCAGTCCACTGTTATTCGTATGGATGGGAACGAATCTCTTAGAAGCTCCTGCCATTGGTTGGTGTCAGGAGGGGGATTTAAAATCAGGGCCTACATTGCCACGTGGGTCTATGACTTCCCAAAAAGTCTGCCAACCTTTAGCAATGCAAGGTGAAGTACCTTTGCAACAGTGTGATTCAGACCCAGGAGGGTCATTGTGCAAAGGAAGAAATGGTAAAAAAACAAAAAAGCCATCTCGCTGCATTTTTTCTATGCATTTTTTTTCCCACACAAGGCCTGGGGATCTAGGATCCCAGAATCAGCTGTGGGTCCAGTGGCTGCACCCTAGCATTGAGTGATCGAAACTGAAGCAGAGTTGCTACGACCTAAGTTCAAGCCCCTTGTTGAGCCAAAAAAAAATATTAAAAGAAATTAGCTCCCTGGCTTGCAATTCACCCCGTTTTTTCTGCCAGGCTTTGGATTTGAACTCAGGGTCTGGGTAAATGTGCAGCTCTGTGGAAGAAGGGGAAGCTCACCGTACTTGAAGGTAAGAAAGTCAGGCTTGTACTCTAAGCCTAAATTCAAGCTTCAGCCCTGGAAAAGATACTATTTATATACATTGTAAAGACAGGATTTGTAACTATGGATGTTCAGTCCATACACATTTGGTGTGGTTGTTCCTTGTAATTTTTGTTTTCTTCATTTATTTACTCTTGATTTTACTATGAAAACAGCCACTCCGTCTATTACATTGATGACATACTATCACATGGCATCTAGATTTGTAGACATGTTCTCCAGCATGCCTGACACCCTGGACTCTCAGAGAAAAAAAAATTCACACTCGGCTTCTTAAAACATTATCCAATTGTTAGTAGTGCTGAGATCTGAACTCAGGGCTTAGCAGGACCAATTGGTAAATAGTTTAAGGTGAACACACCAGCTTGTGAGCAACTAAGGAGTTAGGCCATTCCCAGGATCTGACATTGATCCCCAGGGTGGGCCATGGTAGTCATAAATTCATTATTTAAACATAGAATCTATATTTACATACATGTGTGGACAGCATCTTGCGTTTGGTGTACTTCTACTTACTTTCTGTCTTATCCATGGAAGGATTGTGTATTTTATTGAACATAGTGACAGATATACCAGTGCTTACATGGATGACAACTTATTGCCATGGCTATAGGGTTTCCTATGCATTCTCCATCATAGCTGAGACACAGGACTTTCACAGGACAGGTGAATCCATGGGCTTCTCACACCAGTATTCATCTTTTGGCAGTGTTGTGATTTGAACTCAGAGCCTTGCAGTCCCAATTGGGGAAAGGGTCTAGGCGAGGACACCAACCTATGAGCAAGGAAGGAGATAGGCCATTCCCAGGACCTGACATCGAGCCCCAATGAGGGGCAGATGTTCATAAATTCATAATTTAAACATAGGGTCTATATTTACATACATGTGTGGCTAGCATCTTGCATTCAGTGCACTTCTTCTCCTTATTTTGTCTCTAATTCATGGGAGTATTGTGTTTTTACTGAGTATGATGACAGCTATAACTGTGCTTACATGGAAGACAACCTGTTCCCAAGGTTATATGCTTGCCTATGCATTCTCCATCCTAGTTGAGACCCGGGACTTTCACAGGAGAGGAGAGGAAAACAAGTGCAATGACAGGCTTCTGAGGAAAGAATGAAACTCTGTTTTTTTGAGTGGGGTGTCTGGTCATGGGGCCTGAACTCTGGGCCTGGGCGCTGTCCCTCAGCTCTTCAGCTCAAGGCTAGTGCTATACCACTTGAGCCACAGAGCCACTTCTGGCTTTTTTCTTTTTGCTTATGTGGTGCTGAGGAATCAAACCCAGGGCCTCATGTATGCAAGCCAAGCGCTCTACCACTGAGCCACCTTCCCAGCCCAGCTGTCAGGTGGTTCCCAGGTGTTGAGATTGAGCTCCAGGTTTGGCCAAAACAGCGATACATGGATAGGCAGAGGGTGGTATACAAATAAATATATATTGTTAAGGAGTTCCAGAGCCATCTATCTATGATTGAATGACATTTACTACGTTCCTACCAAATCTTAGTTATTTATTATATTGATTATTTAATATTCTTTTCATGCTTAATAAACTATTAATGAAGATCAGTCAGCATCCTAGGATTATTGCATCCAATTTTAGACTAGACAAATGCATGAACTACTCTTTCAATGGGTATTCTTATGCGTAGGAATGAGTTTCTTGTGATCTCTTGCCATTGGTTGGTGTCAGGACCAGGATTTGAACCCAGGGCCTATGTTGATTTGTTGGCTTATGGCTTCCCTGATAGCCTGCCAGCCATCAGCACTGGCAGGCCAGGTCCACTTTGCAACCGTGTCATTCAGACCCAGGATGGACACTGTGCAAAGAAAAAATTGTAAAACCCCAAGCCCTCTACAGCTCCCCACTTTTTATTGTCCCACTTTTTTTGCTTCCTGCAAGCCCTCTGGGCCTAGGCCCAGGATCGGCTATGGGTCCCGAGACTGCAAGCCAGCCTCGAGAGATCAAAGCTGAGGCAGAGTTGCCACGACCTGAGTTCAAGCCCCGTGGTTGCTTAATTAATTAATTAATGAACTAAATTTTTAAAAAGAAGATTCCCCTCCTCAAATAAAATAAAATAATTTTTTTTTTAAAAAAAAGAAGATTCCCTGATTTGGAATTTCTGCCAGTTTTCTTTCCTAGCCTGGGATTAGAACTCAGGGTCTTGGTAAATCCGTAGCAATTGTGAGGGAAGGTACACAGTTGCCACTACTTGAGTTCAAACCCCATGCCAAACCAAAAACAAATAATCAAGTCACTGCTCGGCAGGGAAATGTAGTTGTGGAGATGGGAATTAAGGGGTGGTAGGGGGAAAACAAAGGAGGAGGCAACAATGCTCCATAGCAAATGTACTCATTACTTTGCTAATGCAACTGTGAGCCCTCTGTACAACATTTTTACAATAAAAAACATACAAAAAATAATGTAGTGCTCAAGAAGCACTTTGGGGGTAAGGGAAGGATGTCTAATAGCTGTACAAAATTCTACATTGATATTTTTTTAATGTTCAATATGGAACTGAATAAACATAACTGCTTCCATTACAAATATTATTTCACTGTCTCAGAACTGGGACCAGTATTTCTGCCATTGATGGGATTTGAGTTCACCATCCTGGTAACTCTTTTACACCATTTGTGAAGGGGAAACTCACTGTCTTTGAGGAAAAGAAATTCAAGCTAGAGTTCCCAGGGCCTGAATTAAGGCCCTGCAATGGAAAAAAATATTTGTATACATGTGTAATATATGATATATAGGTACATATATATGTTTATTTCATATCATTATTATTATTGATTTTGTATTAATTTTATTTTTATTTTATTCATTTTATTGTTTATTGTATTTAGTACAATACACATACTATTTATTATGTTTTGTACATCTAATATAAAATTATACAAAATAATTTAGGACACTGACTCTTTTTTATTAATACTTATTAAGTGTTGAAACATGATACATAATTAAATGGAGGCATTTGTCATAGCCATCACATATTTGGGGTCTATCCCCAGTATGAACTTTATCTCATTTATCTTTGGACAACTTCCTATAGGGATTTCGTTAGATGATTTATACTCAGAAGCCTTTTTTTGAGGATAGGCAAGTGGAGGGATAAAATTGTAAGGTTGGGGCTGGGAATGTGGCTTAGTGGTAGTGAGCTTGCTCAGCATGCATGAAACCAGGTTTTGAATCCTCATTGACACATACTCAGAAAAAGCCAGAAGCTGTGGAATGGCTCAAATGGTAGAGTACTAAGCTTGAAAAAAAAGAGCTCAGAGACAGTACCCAGCCCTAAGCCCCAGGTCTGGCAAAAGTAATAGGCCAGATTCCGGTGGCTCTCACCTAGAACACTATCTTCTCAGGCTGAGATCTGAAGACCAGAGTTTGAAGCCAGCCTAGGGAAGGAAAGCCTGTTAGACTCTTAAATCCAATGAACCACCAAAAGATTCCATGTGGTGCTGAGGGTCAAGTGGTAGAATGTTCACCCTGAGCTGAAGGGCTCAGGCACTGAGCCCAGGCTTCAGTCTGAGACACGAAACTGGAAATAGAGTGAAGGATAATCAAAGTACTTTTCCTATTTGCTGATTATGAGAATATTTTCTGGAAAATGAACGTTGATGTACACCAGAATTGGAGTCAGGGCTCAAGGTTCAAGTGTAGCAGATCCATATGCCCAGCCTCTCAGACTCTAGCATTATAAACTCGTGTCCTACAGGGTTCTGAAAGGTCCATTGTTGAAAGGCTTAATATGCTCCCCAAGCCCTTTGTGATAAGCATTTGACTTGTATTGTCAATGTCATTACACTTCTGAAGCTAGCAGAGAACCAAGAGTTCATGCCCATCACCCTAGCTCAGGAGGCTGAGGTCTCAGGATCACAGGGTGAAATCAGCCAGGGTAGGAAAGTCTATGACACACTGACTTTCACTTCTCAAAGTTCAGATGTTCAAGAGCTTCCTGTGTTTCCCTTGGTGATAAGAAGCTACTTTAACTGTTAATGTTGTTAGAGTTCTTGAGCTATAGAAGCAGGAAAGAAACATGTTTTTTCTTCCATGCATTTGTTTCTAACGCATTTATAAGATTATCTCTTTGTTGTTTTGTATGTCCCTCCCCCACAGTATAACCCCTGCTTTCACTGTATTTGATGTCAGTATAACTTGTGGAGGAGATGGGGAAAAACAAGTCGTTTAAGGATACAGGTGGACCTGTTGCAACAATGAGAAGTATAAGGTGTCATGTCGAAAATGAGGTTTACAAAGTTGGTGCGGGGGTGGGGGGTGGGGGGAGGAGGATTGAGTGGGGGGGTTGGGGGAGGCTGGGAAGGGATGTGAAGGATAAACAAAGGAGGAGGCTGTGATGCTTGATAAGAAATTTACGCATTATCCTGCCCATGTTTTGTAACCCCTCTGTACAGTATGTTCACAAAAAAATAAAAATAAAAGAAACATTATTGACCCATCCGTGGTTCAAATTCAGTTCTCAGGATCCAAGCTCTATCCCTGTTAGCAGGAAGAACTCCAGTGCAACACTGTATTTGAAGGAGAGAAAACAGTTGCAAAAGCCAGGCTAGGTTCAGAGACCTAGCACTGCAGGATTAGGAGGAAGAATGTACACACTGAACAGGGAAGTGAGCTGCAAAACCACTTCATTTATTCCAGGCATAGCCAGCAATGGGGGGCAAACCTGAAACATTTGTTAGAGGTACACCAGGGTCAGGCTTTTCTCAGACTCTTCAAACAATGACTAATTAACCTTCCTTCCTCAGGTAAAGGGAGCCTCAGGCTATCTTTGGTTACCAATAGAAAGCCAGTTTAATTGGGAGAAGAAAGGAACAGAGTAGAAAAACTCTGCTCTCTGATCTTAGGGAGTGAGTTTTTGACTCTCCTCTGTCAGATTTGAAGGCCCTTCTATCTCTGCCAGTCCATTCTCCTGCTTTCATTTTCCACATCATTAATGCAAATTCCCAGTCCAAGAAAAGGCAGGGCCCTTTCTCTTCTGTCTCCAAGCACCTGAGTTAGAACCTGGCTCTGCCCTCTTGACTCCGAAGCTCTTGTCTGCCTGAGAAGTGGGACAGAGACACTCTTCCTGCTCTGTGTTTGGGTGAAGGTGATGTTGGTGTCCTGACACACTGCAGAAGGCCTCATGACTGGGAAGTGTTCCTTTCTTTCCTTCTGAGGTCAAAGACCAGATTCATCTATCAACTTTGTTTCTTTGTTTCTTGGCTTCTTTCTTTCTTCTTTCTTTCTTTCTTCTTTCTTTCTTTCTTTCTTTCTTTCTTTCTTTCTTTCTTTCTTTCTTTCTTTCTTTCTTTCTTTCTTTCTTTCTTTCTTTCTTTCTTTCGTTCTCACTCTCTCTTCCTTCCTTCCTTCTTTCCTTCCCTCCTTCCTTCCTTCCTTCCTTCCTTCCTTCCTTCCTTCCTTCCTTTCTTTCTTTCCTTCTTCCCCCTCTCCCTCCCTCCCTCCCTCCCTCCCTTCTTTCTTACTTTCTTTTTTCTTTCTCTCTTTCTTTCTTTCTCTCTCTCTCTCTTTCTCTCTCTCTCTTTCTTTCTTTCTTTCTTTCTTTCTTTCTTTCTTTCTTTCTTTCTTTCTTTCTTTCTTTCTTTCTTTCTTTCTTTCTTTCTTTCTTTCTTTCTTTCTTTCTTTCTTTCTTTCTTTCTTGCCCTTTTGCTCTTTTGCTCTTTCTTTCCTTCTTTCTCTCTACCTACCTACCTACCTACCTACCTACCTACCTACCTAGCTATCTCTTTGCCAGTTGTTGGGTTGAACTCAAGGCCTAGGCACTGCCTCTAGCACACTGCTTCTTGAGCCACAGCACCAATTCTGGCTTTGTCTGTGTACGTGTGCCTGAGGAATCGAACCCAGGGTGTCTTGTATGCTAGGCAAGCACTCTCTCACTAATCCACATTCCCAGCCCCTTCATCTTTTTTAATGGTAGTTTTTACATGAGTATGCTATCATTTTATGTTCTCAAGTTTAATTTTCTGAATAGGAGTTACTTATACGAAACCTGATGTTCTATTCCCCTGCCTGATTATAGACTGCTCCTGCCTTAGCCTCATAATAAAATGTAAATAAAGTCTGCTGAGAGCTTCAGTGTGCATCATATAAGGACACAGGCCTGCAACCCTAGAAGAGAAAAGCTATGGGCCTGAAATGAAGAGAATGATTCAGTATGAGCAACTAGCGTATCTGAAAAATAAACCAGTAAATAAAAGCAGAAGCATTGCATAAGTCTGTTTGCACTCGGGGAGGTAATATAAATACACACATAAGTAGGTAGGGCACTGATACATAAACTTGGCCGTCTCTTTTTGAAATTTTTTGAAGCCATCCCAGGGATTAAACTCAGGGCCTGATGTGTTCCTGAGTTGTTTTGCACAAGGCTGAGGCTTTACCACCACCACAGCTCCACTTCCAGCTATCTGGTCTTTAACTGGACATAAGCAACTCCCAGGATTTCCTGCCTGGTCTGGCTTGCATCTCCTGCTCTGCTTTCTCTCTCAAAGCTGGAGCTCTACCCTCTGGGCCACTGTTCCAATTCTGGTTCTCTGGTCATTTATTGAAGATAAGAGTCTCACAGACTTTCTTGCTCGGCCAGCTTAAATGACGATCTCCTGAGGAGGCTTCAAGTGGCTTTCCTCAGGGATTCACCGAGGAGCCCTCTCCACACAAACCCTACGTATAAATCTCGAGAGGTACTAGAGAAAAAAGGAAACATGAAGATGCTACTAGTGTGTTCTAGATATTAAGGTTGGAGACTCAAAACACTCATAATTATTAGATCATTTTATAGGGAAAAGGAGCAATGCAGACAGTGTGAGGATTGCTCCAGTTTTCAGTCCTCTCATCCTGAGACAGTAAATTCACAGCAGCTCAATGCTAAGTGACAGAACTGGCATGTCCTCTGGATATTTGCTCCCAAATCCTGTGACACTCATTTCTCAATTTTGGCCTCAAACCTGTGACCAGATGGTAAGATGAGGAAAGAAAATAAACATTGGGTACTTTACGTATAAATTCTAACCTTTGGAATGACCCTGTTAAGAAGTTAGATTGTCAAGAGTAAAAAATGAAGAAGAAAAGAAAGAAGGTACCAGTGGCTGCTGACTGTAATCCCAGCTCCTCAGGTGGCTAAGATGTAGAGAATCTTAGTTTGATTCCAGCCAATATAGGAAAGTCCATGGCACAGGTATTTCTAAGAGATCACAGAAAAACCCAAAAGTGAGGCTGTCAAGCTTAATGCACTACCCTTGAGCAAAAGGAGCTCAGGGACAACGCCTAAGCTCATAGTTCAACATCAGGACCTGCCCCCTCAAAAAGAGCCTGTACTTCCATGTCTTTGTCTATGTATGGATATATTCCTATAGGTGAAGCTCCTGAGTAACTATGATGAATGGCACCAACCTAGGAAATTTGTATTCAATATAATGAGTTCATAACACAGAGACTTCCTTCAAGACAGTGCATGTTCTGGGGCTCATCTCACTGTTCCCATGTAGCCTGAGGGTTTCTCTGCATCCCAGGCCTGCTGGAAAAAGTCTCTCTCATTGTGTGGACAGGCAGACAAAAGGCTTCACTCTTGTACAGCTAGGTAACAAACAACTCCAACCGGACTAGTTAGTGAGAATGAGTGTAGGTGGGCTCTGAAGGCCAGGAGAAAAAGTCCTCCTTGTACCCCAAGCTATCCCTCTCACCAGTGCTCTGTTTTAACAAGAAGCCTTCATTTGTGCCACCTTCCATGGCAGGCCAAGTTCTGTGCACTTATCCTGCCTTTGTGGACTATATTCCGGAGTTCAGATACAGTGCTCAATATAATTCAGGAGTCCTTCAGGCAGAGAACTAGGGCACTGAACATAATGAAATGTTTCATTGCTGGCAATGATGGGCCTATGATGCCTCTCCTAGGTTTCTGGAAGCTCTGGAAATCCAAACACATGTCTGATATCACAAAGCTTCCTATCATCTAGGGCTGGTGAAGCTCAACAGGTTTTGCAACCTTTGAACTCTCCTAGTTGAAGGCTGGATGGCTAGGTTTGGGGATTGAACCCAGGGCCTGGGTGCTGACCATGAGCTCAGTGCAGAAGCCCTGTGCTTTACCATTTTGTGTAACAACATCACTTCTGGTCTGTGAATGTGTGTGTATGTGTGTGCGCGCGCGTGTGTGTGCTGGTGTGTGTGTATTCATGCACACACATACATGAGTCCTGGAGCTTGGACTCAGGACCTGAGCACTGTACCTAGTTTCTCTTGTAGAAAGATATCCCTCTCCCACTTGAGCCACAGAGCCACCTCAGACATTTTCTAGTGATGTGGTCCTAAGAAATCAAGGCCAGGATTTCATATATGTAAAGCACTCTACCCCTAAGGCACATTCTCAGCCCTCTAATTCAGTTTTGTTAGTTTATTTCTGTCTTTTTTATTGTTGTTGTTGTTGTCAGTTGTAAGAGTTGAAGTCTGGGCCTGGGTGTTGTCCCTGAGCTCTTCAGCTCAAGTCTTGCACTCTACCACTTGAGCAAGAGCGCCACTTCAGGTTTTCTGATGGTCCATTGGAGCTAAGTGTCTCAAGTACTTTCCTGCCCAGGCTAGCTTTGAACCATTATCCTCAGATCTCATCCTCCTGAGTAGCTAGGATGACAGGCATGAGCAACAAGCACTCAGCTTCCACTTCAGGTGATTAGTGGTGAATTGGAGATAATAGTCTCATGGGACCTTTCATGTCTGGGATAGTTTAGAACCCAGATCCTCCGATCTCAGCTTCCTGAGAAGGCAGGATGATAGATTTCAGCTACCGACCCCTTGGCCACGACCTTTGCTGGAAGGGGGTCCATGGCTCCACGTTGTGGAGTGCTAGCCATGAGCCCAATAGGTAAGGGTCAGAGCCTAAACCCCACCTTCAAGGTTCATGACCAAGAAAAAACAAAATGAAACAATTGTCTGCAGGAGACAACTCATAGTCTTCAGTAATCCATAATTTTGTCCCTGCCATGGGGACCTATTGGAGCCCTAATATTCTTGTCTGCATAATCATCGCAGTTGTGGAGCTCTTATAAGGACAAGATGTAAAAATGCACCCGGGGAAGGACACAACACATGGCACTCTTTGCACACAGCATCCTATGAAAGACTCAGCACCCAGCACCCAATGTCGGACTCAGCACACTGCATCTTCTGAAGGACTCAGCACATAGTACCCTGTGCAGGATTCAGAACAGAGCACCCTATGAAGGACTCAGCACATTGCTCTATTCCACAAGTTGTCATTAGAGTTAGGGTGCTTTCATCAGTATCACCATTCTTTCAGGAACATTTCACAAACCACACAATTTCATATCTAATGGTTTAGTGGGGTGTTTTTATTTGGGGAGGGAGGTTACCCCTGGGAGTTGAGCTCAAAGCATTGGGATACTGTTCTAATAACATTTGCTCAAGGCTAGAGCTCTACCACTTGGACCCACATTTTGCAGTGTCTCACAGACTTCTGTCAGGACTGGGTTTTAAAGCCCCCAAGTAGCTAGGATAATAGGCCTAAGTCACGATGCCATGGGTAACCCATGGAGCTGGATTACAGCAGTTTACATGTGGGTAAGTCATGTTAGGTGGCAGCTGTCAGCACCAGACTCCTAGCTTTCTCTATTATGAGATATTTGAAGTCTGTCCTTCTATAATTACAGTTAGAACATCCTATTGTTTTTTGGCGTCAGTCCTGGGGCTTGAGTAAGAGCTTAGACACACTCCCTAAGCTTTTGTGCTCAAAGCTAGCACTCAATTTATTCAAAGGCAACAGAACTCCTGGGTTTTCTGTTTATGTGGCACTGAGGAATCGAACCCAGGGCTTCATGCTTACTAGGTGAGCACACAACCACTGAGCTCCAGGAGTGAACGAAGTATAAATATTGTTGTATATAAATAGTATATACAAAAAAGAGATTGCTGCATATTATTACATTATAGATATTACTACCAATTATTAGGTATTAAATTATATCTCCATTTAATGATGTGTTCCAGTTAACAATTAATAAAGCATTAATTAATAATTACTCAATATCCTATTATTTTATCACATATGTACATATATCCATACATATTTCGTATTTCATAGAATGAGGATGATATATTATTAAATTCTGCATCATGTGCTACTACCAATTATTAGTTATTTAATTATGTCTCCATGTAATATTTGTTTTGTTAATGCTTAATAAAATATTAATTAAACTTAATGCACATCCTATACTTATTGTGTCTAATTTTTATTCTAGAATAATTCACTACTAATTCAATCTGTTTATCATTTATTGTAGAGACAATTCTTCCACCTATGACATTTTTTACCTTTATTACATCCTATTACATAGTATAAAGATTTGCACCCAAATTATACATCCTACCTGACACCGAGCACTGTCACAGAAAAGGAAAATTTATGTGTCATGCTCGAGTCCTCCTTCCACGATTACATATTTGGCAATGCTGGGATCTAAACTCAGGGCCTAGAAGGCTCAGTTTATGAATGGGTGACTGTCAGCGCTGCAGCCTCTAGCCAATTCAGCTGCCAGGCAGTGCCCAAGCCCTGAGATGGAGCCCCATATGTTGACTGCAAATTGTGCTTAGTGTAGTTACTCATTTTATTTTTTGTTTTATTCATTAACCATTTATTTTATTGACTGCTATAACACGTGGATTTTTTTACTATATTTATTACATAGATTATACATTTGTCTATGTATGAAACTTCACACCTGACACCCAGGACTTTCACAGAAAAGGAAACCATGTGTCACCATGGGCTTCTTACTGCATGATTCAATTTTTGTAAGTGCTGGCATCGGAACTCACAGCCTACAAGGCCCAATTCATGAATGGGTGAGTGTCAGCATGCCAGCCTGGGGCATATGGAGCTGACAAGCAATTCCCAGCACCTGAGATCCAGCCCCAGGGATATACAAAATAACAGATTGACATGTAGGTGATAGTACACAAATACATATAGATCTTTATAGAGTGTCAGATATTCCTATATATTATTCAGTCATATTGGCTACATTCCTACCAATTCTTGGGTATTTATTATGCCTCCATGTAATTAATATGATTGTTTTCATCCTTAATGAATTATTAATTAAATCAACCATTGTCCCGAAACTATTGTGTCCAGGTAATTAATAGAATTCTTTCAATGTGTCAAAAATCCATTAAATCCATTGGCCTCCTAAAATCACTCTCTAATTTTATCATTAGTATCATTCAGGAACAACTAAGTCAACCTTGACATTCATAACCTTCCATTGGTATTCCTATGAATATGAACTAGAATCTTAGGATCTCCCTCTATTGGTAGGGGTCAAGACCCAGCTTCAAACACAGGACCTATGTTGCTGTGTTGGCCTATGGCTTCCCTGGAAGCCCACCAGTCTTCAGCACTACCAGGTTACTAACACTTTTCAGCCGTGTCATTCAGACCCAGTATGGTCACTTTGAAAAGAAAACAAATGTAAAATCAGCAGCCATCAGCAAGTTGCCGGATTTTTTTTCTGTGTCATTTTATTTAGTTTTTCCTGTCAGCCTTTGAAGCCCAGAAATCCATGTTCGGCTGTGGGTCCAGTGGCTGTAACCCAGCCTAGAGTGATCAAAGCTGAGGCAGAGTTGCCATGCCCTGAATTCAAGCCCTGTGCTTGACAAAATAAAATTACCTACCTACCTACCTACCTACATATATATATACATATATATATATATATATATACATACATACATACATACGTACATACATACATTAAAAATATTTAAAAAATTATGAGGCTCCTTGGTTTGGAATTCATGCCGTTTTTCTGCCGGGCCTGGGATTTGAACTCAGAGGCTGGATAAATCTGCAGCACTGTGGGGGAAGGGAAAGCTCACAGTGCTGGAAAACAAAAAAGACAGGCCAGTTCCCAGGAGCTGAATTCAAGCCCTAGCACTCAACAAAATAATATTCGTATTCACTTTAAATACATGATTTCTATTTATATGCACATGTTTACTGCATTCATTTTATTTTGTGTTTTATTTAATTATTATTTATTTTAGAGAGTATGATTACATGTATAAATTTTTTGATATCCTATTACATAGGACATAGATTTGCCTATGTATTATACATTATTCCTGAAACCCAGGACTTTCACTTACAAGGAAAACAAGCGGGACAATTGGCTTCTTCCACCAGGATTAAGTTTTTGGCAGTTCTGTGATTTTAACTCCGGGCCTAGAAGGCCCACTTCATGAATGGGTTAATGTTAGTACACCAGTCTGATGCCAGTGGAGTTGTCGGGAAAATTTGAGGACCTGAGATCAAGCCCTAGGAGTGGCCAATATATAAACAGATAGATGTGTAGATTGCAGTGTGTGTGTATGTGTATTTACATATGTATATGCATCTATAAATAAATTTATAGATTTTTCCTATAGATAGGAATGAGTAGGTGGCAGTCCCAGGATCGAACTCAGGGCCTAGGTTTCTGGTTTGGGCTCAGGCTTCACTGACAGCCCACCATCCTTCTGCTCTGCAAGGTCACATACAATTTTCAAGCCGATTCATTGAGGCCCAGGATGGTCACAGTACAAAGGAAACAAAGTAAAACTGTTGTGTAAAACTTCCTGGTTTAGTTTTTCCTCCCCTGTCTTGGTTTTTTTTTTTTTTTGCCAGAGCTGGGAGTTGAACTCAGGTCCTAGGATTCCCGGATAAAAGCTGCACCCCAGCCTAGGGTAATGAAGGCTGAGGCAGAGTTGTGACGACCTGAGTTCAAGCCCTGTGCCTACCCCCGCAAAATGTTAAAGTCCTGGCTAGGAATTTGGGCCATTTTATCAGCCATACCTGGGATTTTGACTCAGGGACTGGATAACTCTATTGTGCTCTGGGTGAAGTGGAAGCTAACCTCCTGGAAGAAAAAAAATTCAGGGTCAATTCCCAGGGCGTGAATTCCAGCCCCAGACCTGGCAAAAATAATATTCATATACATGTATGTTATATATCATATATATGTATTTGTATAGATATTACACATTTTACCTAGGACACAATATTTCCACAGAAAGGAAAACAGGTCAACATTGGCTTCTTACTCTACCTATTGCTTTCGGCATTGCTGAGATTTGAACTCTGGACCTGGAATGCCCAATTCATCAAGGGGTCAGTGTAAGCAAAACAGCCTCAAACAAATTCACTGCCAGGCAGTTCCCAGGACCTGAATTCTAGCCCCAGGAGTGGCCAATATATAAATAGATAGGTGTGGAAATTGCTACAAATACATATACATTTATATATATATGTATATTCCACTGTATATATAACTATTTACTTGCACTCTAAATGTTCTTAGAGTTCCTGAGCTATAGAAGAAGGAAAGAAACATCATTGACCCATCCTGGGTTCAAATGAAGTTCACAAGATCCAAGCCCTAGCCCTGATAACAGGATGAACTCCAGTGTAACCCTGTATTTGAAGGACAGAAAACAGTTTCAAAAGCCAGGCTAGGTAAGGAGACCAAGGCCTGCAGGATTAGGAGGCAGAATGTACACACTCAACAGGGAAATGAGTTGCAAAACCACTTCATTCATTCCAGGCACAGTCAGCAATGAAGGGAAACCTGAAATATTTGTTAGAGTTACACCAGGGTCAGGCTTTTCTCAGCCTCTTCAAACAATGACTAATTAACCTTCCTTCCTCAGGTGAAGGGAACCTCAGGCTATCTTTAGGTTACCAATAGAGAGCCAGTATAGTGGGGGAGAGGGGAGGAACAGAATAGAAAATCCCTGATCTCTGGTCTTAGGGAGTAGTTTTTTGACTCTCCATCTGTCAGATATGAAGGCTCTTCTTTTAACTTTGCCAGTCTATTCTCCTTCCTTCATTCTCCACATCATTAATGCAAATCCCCAGTTCAAGGAGAGGCACGGTTATTTCTCTTCTGTCTCCAAGCAGCTGAATTAGAGCTTGGCTCTGCCCTCTTGTCTCTGGGGCCTTTGGCTACCTGAAAATTGAGAAAAAGACAGTTTTCCTCCTCTGTGGTTGTGTGAAGGCGATGCTGGTGGTCTGGCACATTGCAGAAGGCCTCGTTACTGGGAATTGTTCCCTTCTTTCCTGCTGATGTCCAAGACCAGATACATCTACCATTTTTCTATCTATCTATCTATCTATCTATCTATCTATCTATCTATCTATCTATCTATCTATCTATCTATCTATCTATCTATCTATCTATCTATCTATCTATCTATCTATCTATCTATCTATCTATCTATCTATCTATCTATCTATCTATCTATCTGTCCGTCTGTCTGTCTGTCTGTCTGTCTGTCTGTCTATCTATGTATCTATGTATGTATGTATCTATCTATCTATTTATCTATCTATCTATCTATCTATCTATCTATCTATCTGTATCTCTCTCTCTCTCTCTATCTATCTATGTATCTCTCTCTCTCTCTCTATCTATCTATCTAATCTATCTATGCATCTATGCATCTATGTATCTATGTATCTATGTATCTATGTATCTACGTATCTATGTATCTATGTATCTATGTATCTATGTATCTCTCTCTCTCTCTATCTATCTAATCTATCTATGTATCTGTGTATCTATGTATCTATGTTTCTATGTATCTATGTATCTATGTATCTATCTATGTATCTATCTATGTATCTATGTATCTATGTATCTATGTATCTATCTATGTATCTATGTATCTATGTATCTATGTATCTATGTATCTATGTATCTATCTATCTATCTATCTATCTATCTATCTATCTATCTATCTATCTATCTATCTATCTATCTATCTATCTATCTATCTATCTATCTATCTATCTATCTATCTATCTATCTATCTATCTATCTATCTATCTATCTATCTATCTATCTACCTACCTACCTACCTATATATCTATCTGCCTATCTGCCTACCTACCTGCCTAAATAACTACCTACCTACCTACCTACCCACCTACCTACCAACCTACCTACCTACCACCTTAGCTATCTCTTTGACAATTCTTGGGCTGAACTCAAGGCCTGAGCACTGTCTCTAACACTCTACTACTTGAGCCACAGGACCAATTCTGGCTTTTATCTGTGTATGTGCTACTGAGGAATCGAACCCAGGGCTTCTTGCATGCTAGGCAAACACTCTCTCACTAATCCACATTCCCTGCCCCCTCATCTTTTTTCTTAAAGATAGTTTTACATAAGTATGCTAGCATTTTGCATAACACAGGTTATTCCTATGAACCCTGATCTTCTCTTCCCCTGCCTGATTTGTGACGGTTCCTGCATTGGCCTCAATAAAACGTAAATAAAGGCTGCTGAGAGCTTTAGTATGCATCATATAAGGACACAGGCCTGGAATCTGGGAAGAGAAAAATGATGAGGTTGAAATGAACAGAATGATGCAGTACGCGCAATGAGCATATCTGAAAAATAAATCAGTAAATAAAAGCAGAAGCATTGCATACAGCCTGTTTGCACTCAGGGAGGTAGTATACACATGTAAGTAGGATATTAATACATAAACTTGGCCTTTGCTTTTTGAAATTTTTTTGGTGGCCATCCCATCGCTTAAACTCAGAGTGTGATACTTTCCTCAGCTATTTTGCTCAAGGCTGAGGCTCTACCACTGCCACAGCTCCACTGCCAGCCATCAGGTCGTTCACTGAACAAAAGCGCCTCCCAGGCTTTCCTGACTGATCTGGCCTGTATCTCTTATTTGGCCTTCTCTTTCAAAGCTGGAGCTCTACCCTCTAAGCCACTGCTCCACTTCTGGTTTTCTGGTGGTTTATTGGAGACAAGAGTCTCACAGACTTTCCTGGTAGGGCTGGCTTTCAATCATGATCTCCTGAGGAGGCTTCAAGTGGTTTTCCTCAGGGATTCACCTAGGAGCCACTCCACACAAATCTTTTATCTAAATCTCGAGAGGTACTAGAAAAAAACAGAAACAGGAAGATGCTTCTAGTGTGTTCTAGATACTTAAGTTTGGAGACACAAAACACTCATAATTATTAGATCACTTTCTAGGCAAAAGGAGCAATGCAGACAGTATGAGGATTGTTCCAGCTTTCGGTCCTCACACCCTGAGACAGTAAATTAAGTTCATCTCAATGCTAAGTGACAGAACTGGTATGTCTTGTGGACATTTTCTCATGAATCTTGTGGCACTCAATCCTCACTTTTGGTTTCAAATCTGTGACCAGAGGGGATGATGAGTAGAGAAAATCCTTTTCAGAGAACGTAGCTATAAAGAACATTGGGTAGTTGACTTATAAGTCCAAACCATTGGAATGACCCTATTAAGAAGTCAGATTGTCCAGATTATAAAACAAAGAAGAAAAGAAAGAAGGTGCCAGTGTCTGCTAACTGTAATCCGTGCTCCTCAGGAGGCTAAGATGTAGAGAATCTGAGTTCGAATCCAGCCAGCATAAGAAAGTCCATGGCACTGTTATTTCAAAGAGATCACAGAAAAATCCAGAAGTGGGATTGTGACTCCACCTTAATGCACTACCCTTGAGCAAAAGGAGCTCAGAGACAAGGCCTAGGCTCATAGTTCAACCCTTGGACCTGTCCTCTCAAAAAGAACCTGCACACCTCCATGTCTTTGTGTATGTATAGATACATTCCTATAAGTGAAGCTCTTGAGTAGCTATGATAAATGGCACCCAAGGTAGGAAATTTGTATTCAATACAATGAGTTCATAACACAGAGATTGCTTTTATGACATTACATGTTCCAGGTCTCCCCTCATTGCTCCCAGTGTAGCCTGAGGGTTTCTCTGCATCCCAGGCCAGCTGGGAGAAGTCTCTTTCATTGCCTGGACAGGCACACAAAAGGCCTCACTCCTGTAGAGCTGTGTATCAAACAACTCCATCTGGGCCAATCAGTGAGGAGGAGTGTGGGCGGGCTCTGAAGGTCAGGAGAAAAAGTCCTCTTTGTACAACAAGCTATCTCTCTACCCAGTGCTGTTTTTTGACAGGAAGCCTTCATTTGTGCCAACTCCCATGGCAGGCCAAGTTCTGTGCACTCATCTTATCTTTGTGAGACTATATTCCAGGGCTCATATACAGTGCTCAATATAATTCAGGAGTCTTTCTGGCAGACAACTAGGGCACTGAACCTAATTAAATGTTCCACGGAGGGCAATGATGGGTCTATGATGCCTTTTCTAGTTTTCTGGAAGCTTTGGAAATCCAAGCACATGTTGTATATCACAAAGCTTCCAGTCATCTATGGCTGGTGAAACTCATCTGATTTTGAAACCTTTGACCTCTCCTAGTTGGGCTCTCGATGACCAGGTTTTGGGGTTGAACACAGGGCCTGGGTGCTGGCAATGAGCTCAGAACAGAAGTCTAGTGCTTTACCATTTTGTGTCACAGCTTCACTTCTGCTTTCTCTCTGTGTGTGTGTGTGTGTGTGTGTGTGTGTGTGTGTGTGTGTGTGTGTGTGTGTGTGTGTGTTTGTGTGTGCATATTCTAGTCCTGGCGTTTGAACTCAGGACATGAGCACTGTACCTAGTTTCTGGTCTACAAGGATTGCCCTCTCCTACTTGAACGACAGAGGCACTTTAGGTTTTTTCCTAGTGATGTGGTCCTGAGAAATCATATATGCAAAGCACTCTACCCCTAAGGCACATTCCCAGCCCTCTACTTCAGTTTGTTAGTGTGTATCTATCTTTTTTTATTATTGTCGGTTGGAGGAGTGGAAAGCTGGGCCTGGGGGCTGTCTCTGAGCTCTTCAGCTCAAATCTTGTTGCTCTACCACTTGAGCCACAGAGCCACTCCTGGTTTTCTTGTGGTTCATTGGAGCTAAGTGTCTCAAGGGCTTTCCTACCCAAGCTAGCGTTGAGCCATGATCCTCAGATCTCATCCTCCTGAGTAGGTAGGATGATCAGCATGAGCCATAAGCACCCAGCTATCACTTCATGTTTCTTAGTGGAGAATTGGATATAATAGTCTCATGGAACCTTTTGTGTCTGAGATAGTTTGGAACCCAGATCCTCAGATCTCAGCTTCCTGAGAAGGCAGGATGACAGACCTGTGCTATAGAACCCTAGGCCGTGACACTCTGTTGCAAGAGGTTCCTTGGCTCCACGTGGTGAAGTGCTATCCATGAGCCCAAGAGGTAAGTGTCAGTGCTTAGGCCCTGAGTTCAAGGTTCATGACTGAGAAAAACAAAACAAAACAAAACAATTGTCTGCAGGAAACAACTCACTAGTCTTCAGTAATACATAATTTTGCCCCTCCCATGGGGACATATCTGAGTGTCAATATTCTTGTCTGCATAATCATCTCAGTTGTGGAGTTCTTACAAGGACAAGATGAAAGAATACACCCTTTGATGGACAAAACATATAACACTTTTTTTTATTCTGTCGTTAGGCTTGAATTTTTGGCCTGAGCTCTGTCCCTCAGCTCTTCAGCTCAAGGCTAGTGTTCTACCATTTGAGTTACAGCACCACTTCCGGTTTTCTTGTGGTTTATTGGAGATAAGGTTTTTACCGACTTTCCTGCCCGGGCTGGCTTTGAACTGCGATCCTCAGATCTCAGCCTCCTGAGTAGCTAGGATGACATGCATGAGCCACCTGTGCCTGCCTCCACATAACCCTCTTTACAGGGTTCAGCAAAGAGCATCTTGTGAAAGACTCATCATCCAGCACCCAATGCAGGACTCAACACACTGAACTCGGTGAAGGACTCAGCACATATCCTGTGCAGGATTCAGCACACAGCACCATGTGAGGGACTCAGAACCCCAGGAAGGACTCATCACATAGCTGTATCCCACAAGCTGTCATTAGTATCAGAGTGCTTTCATCAGTATCACCATTCTTTCAGAAACACATCACAAACTGCACAAAGTTCACATCTAATCATTTAGAGGGGTATTTTTTTGGGGGGGGAGTCACCCACAGGGATTGCACTAAAATGTTGGGGGTAATATCCTAAGATCTTTTGCTCAAGGCTAGAGCTCTACCATTTTGAGCCACAGCTCAGATTTTCACAGACATTCTGCCAGGGCTGGGTTTTAAACCCACCAGTGTCAGGTCTCAGCCCCCATGTATCTTGGATGACAGGGGTGAACAAGCAAGCAGAATCTGGTTCCATGGTGCTTGGTTGCAGTGGTATACATCTGGCTATTCAGATTAGATTGCAGTTGTCAGCATCAGACACCCAGCTTGCTCTGTGATGAGGTATTTGAAGTCCTATTCTTATAGAGTTGCAGTCACAACATTCAATCTTTTTTGGTGCCCGTCCTGGGTCTTGAGTAAGGCTCTAGACACAGTCCCTAAGATTTTATGCTCAAAGCTAATGCTCGACTGCTTGAGCGACAGCACAACTTCCGGATTTTTATGTGCATGTGGTAGTGAGGAATCGAAACCAGGGCTTTGTATGTGCTAGCCATCACTATAGCACTGAGCCACAGGAGTGATGTGTATAAACAGATAAATGTGTAGATCGGCATATATATGTCTACATATATATGTAGATGTATAAATATATATATATGTATAAAACAAGAGAAAGATGAGTGTATATTATTAAATTACATAAATTATATTATTGCCAATTATTGAAAAATTATTCCTTCCATTTTTAAGTATCATGGTTGAATACATAATAAAGTATTAATTGAAAATTGGTCAATGTAGTGTAGTTGTTGTGTATAATTTTATAGTATACTCATACACTAACTACTAATTTAATTGTTACTTTTATAACATTTGTATGGATGTATTTTGGAATGCGTTTCTTAGAATCTCCCGCCAATCATTAGTGGCAGTCCCAGGATTTGACCTCCAGGCTTAAGTTGAGGTTTCGGCTATGGCTATCATAATAGCCAGCCAAACGTCAGCATGTAAGATCATGTACACATTCTGGGCCTTGTCATTTAGACCCAGGATGGTCACAATGCAAAGCAAAAAAATGTAAAACCACCTTCTTGAACTTCTCTGTTTTACCCTTCTCCTTTTTATTTTTTGCTAACGCAGAGATATGAACTTGGGTCCTAGGATCCCAAGCTCAGCTGTGGCAGAGATGCCAAGACCTGAGTTCAAGCCCCATGTTTGGCCAAAAAACATAATAAAATAAAGCCCTGGATGGAATTTTTTTGGATTTTTTTGGAATTTTTCTGGCTGGCATGGGATTTGAACTCAGGGTCTGGGTAACTCTGTGGCATTGTGGGTGAAGGGGAAGCTCTCGGTCCTTGAAGACAAGAAATTCAGACCAGTTCCCAGGCTCTGAATTGACGCCACAGCACTGGAAAAAATAATATTCATATATGATCACTATTTACATACATGGGTTTAGTAAGTATGACATTTATTACCCTTATTTATTTATTATTATTACACATATAACATTTCATTTATTACATCCTATCACGAGTATATATTTGCATATGGATTATACATCATACTGAGACCCAGGATTTTTTTTTCAGGAAAAAAATGTGTCGAAAGTGGTTTCTTCCTACATGAATAAATTTTTGGCGATGCTGGGATTTCAACTCACGGCCTACAATGGCTAATCCATAAATGGGGTCACAGTCTTAGCACACCAGCCTCTGGCAATCTGAGCTGCCAGGAAGTTCTAAGGACCTGTGATCAAGCCACAGTAGTGCCCTATATATATATTGATAGATGTGTAGAAGGCTATATATATACATACACACACACACACACACACACACACACACACACACATATATATATACAGAGAGAGAATGTGAGGATATCATTAAATTATATAAATATAGTCACCCATTATTAGTTATTAAATTATGTCTCCATTTAATGAAGTATCATGGTTGAATACTTATAAAAATTTTAATAAAAATTAGTCAATATCCTTCCATTAGGGGAATCATACCATGGTGCTAGAATGGAAGATATAAATCCAATAATTTTTGTGTGGCATTATAAAATAGAATCACGAATTAACTGCAAAATTAATGGTTATTACACATTCCATTAACATTCACATAAATAGGAACTAGTCTTTTAGGATCTCTCTCCATTTGTGGGTGGCAGTCTTGGCATTCGAACTCCAGGGTTAGGTAGTTTACTTCCAATGAAAACCATTGGAATAATACTGTGAAGGTTTCAGACGGTCACAATGAAAAAAAGAACAACAAGAAGAAAAGAAAGCCAGCTGTCAGTGGTTCCTGCCTGTAATACTAGCTCCTCAGGAGCCTGAGATGTATAGAATGCCAATTTGAATTCAGCAAAGGCAGGAAAGTCCACGACATTCTTATTTCTAAGAGATCACAGGAAAATATCTCCATGGGTTGGGGCTGTGGCTCAAGGGCAGAGGACTACTCTTGTGCAAGAGGAGATCAGACATAGGGCCTGGGCTCATATTTCAACCTCGGACCTGCCAAAGAAAAAAAAAGAAGGCAATAACTCCATGTCTCTGAGTATGGATGGATGATGTATGGATGTCACAAAGGATTTACAATATAATCATCAGTGTGATGTCACATTGTCATTATGACATCAGCTCATTGTGACATCACAAATATGTAATGACATCACACCACTATGATATCACATTGTCATTGTGACATCATATATACATTATGAATGCCAATTATTTGATTTCATTATATTTCAAATGTGGCATGTGGGTTCATATAAAAAACACATTTTGACTTCATAATCATTGTGACATCACAATCCCTTTGTGACATAACATTGCCACTGTGATATCTCTAAACATCTGTGCCAACTCAAACATGTCCTGTCCTCATGTTTTGTGACATGTTGCCACTGTGTTAGGCTCATTGAGAGCTCAATCTATTTTTGACATATTATTTCAGGTATGACATGAAATATTAGCAATATACTGTGACATCATGAACATTGTGACATCACACTACTAGATTTAATGACCATTGTGTCACATTGTCACATCACGAATCTGTTCTGACTTCATCACATTTGTGCCAACAAATGCTTTGGAATCGTCACAAGCCCGTTCTAAATTTATATACTCATTGTGAGTTAATGCAAATTGAGGTCTGGAATGCCATTGTCACATCACCAATCTACTGCGACATCACAAAACTAGTTTGTACTCATCTCTATTATGGCATCATCAAATAATTGTGATATAACAACACTATTATGACATTATAATTTGACATCATATTGCAATTGTGATATTACATACTTTCACAAACCTATTATGATCTCATCACATATAAGAAAATTCATGGCCTTTGGGATATCAAGCTCCTTCTGTGAATTGTATCATTGTGAACTTCTAGCAATTCAAATGTGAAATAAGATGTCACATTACAAACTAGTTTGGACATCATTAACTCATTTATTACAAACTAGTTTGGACATCATTAACTCATTTTTATATCAATAATTATATCATTTTTATATCATTAACACTTGAACAAACGAAACCTGTTAGCAACTTTAGCACTTGTAACAAAAAACATGGCCTTTGCATCATCATACTTCATTTGTGTATGTTGTGACTTCAATCTCATATCCTCACCATAAATTAGTGGCAATTAAGATCTGACATGCCATTGTGACATCACAAACCCTTTGTGACGTCATTACCAATGTGAAATCCGACTGTTGTTATGACACCATCAGCTCATTGTGACATCACCAAGCTACAGTGACATCATACCATTATGACATCACATTGCCATTTTGCTGTCATAGACACATTGTGAATGTATATCCTGTGATTTCATTCTTTTTCAAATGTGGCATATCAGTTGATATCAGAAACACATTGTGACCTCATAACCATTGTAACATTACAAACTCTGTGTGACGTCATAACCAGTGTGACATCAAAATGTTGTTATAACATCTTTAGCTTATGACATTATAGCATTTGCCATTATGACATTATGACATCATAGTCACATTATGAATGCCTAATCATTGTATTTGAAATGTGGGTTGATATCAGAAATTCATTGTGATATCATAACCATTGTCACATCAAAATCCCATTGTGACATCAATTTGGCAATGTGACATCACAATGTCAATGTAAAGCTACTAAGGCATCATGATACCACAATGGTCATGAACTCACAATGGGCTTCTGATATCAACTGACATGCCACATTAAAAATAGAATGAAAAACATAATAGGCAACCACAACGTGTGTATGACATCAGAATGACAATGTGATGTTACAATGCTATGATGTCATTGTAGTTTTACACGTCAAAATGAGCTGATGGTGTAATAATGCCAACATGATGTCACAATTATGATGAAGTCAGAAAGGATTTGTTATGTATCAATGGTATGTCTGTCAGTTGTCATTAGTTCCCCATAAGAATATGGATACAAAAAAGGTTCTCTGATGTCACAGAGGCCATATGTGTTTTCAAAGGTGGTAAGAGGTCCTAATCTGAATGGCACAATGTGATTCATCATGTCACAATGGAAATGAGATGTCCCATTGTGTTTTTGATGTCACCGTGGTGGGATGAGATCATAACGGTTTTGTGATATCACAATTTGTTTGTAATATCAGAATGATATATCCAATTTCAATTACTTAGAATTCAATATGAGGATACCAGGAGATAGAAGAAGCTTCATAGTATGAGGTCATATTATGAGAAAACCCAATGGGACAGTGATTTCACAAACACAATGTGATGTCTCAATATCTTGTTATAATAATGTTTTGATGTCACAATTGGTGACACCATACTGATGAGGTGGTCGTAATAGATTGGAGATGTCCCAAGGGGTTCATGATGTCACAATGGCATATGGGATCTCAATTGTCATTAACTCACCATGAGTATATGAGTTTGGGAAGGGATTCTGATGTCACTAATGTATATGTAATCAAAAAGCTGAAGAACTAAAAGATCTGAGATGTCACAAAGTGACACAATGGTTATGATGTCCAGCAGTGTGATATCATTATGTTACACTGGATTTTAGATATCTCATGTCGTATCTGAAATATGAGGTCGAACACAGACTTTCAACTCACAAAGGGCCTAAGACATCACAATAGCATGCCACAAAAGTTATGAGGAAAGGAGAGGTATTTGATGTCACAGTGAGTTAGTGATATAACAAAGGCAATGTGCTGTGACAAAGAGATTTTGATGTCACAAAAGTTATGAGTTCACAGTGGTTTCCTGATATCAACCCACATGGCACATCATGGCACATTTGAAATAGAATGAAATCAAAGAATAGGCATTCACAATGGGTCTATGACATCAAAATGACAAAGTGATGTTAAGACAGCAATGTTTGATAGGATAGGAACTCATTACCTAGCTCATGTAAATGTAATCCCTCTGTACACTGTACTTATAATAAAAAAGACACAGAAGAAAAAAAGAGAAAAATGGTATGGTGTTATTGGGGTTTGGTGATGTCACAATGAGATGATGGTGTTATGATGACAATGTGATTTCACAGTCATAATTATTGCAGAAAGTATTTGTGATGATACAATACTATGTGTGATCACAATTTTCATTAGTTCACTATGAGGATATGGCTACACAAAGGTCTGTGAAGCCACAGAGGTTATGTGTTTCTTTAAAGGTGCTAAGAGCTCACAATAGCTTTGTGATGTCACAATGTGATTGTGAAGGCAAAACAACAATGTGATGTCACAATGGGGTTGTGATGTCACAGTGGTGATGAGGTCACAATGAGTTTGTGTTGTCAATATGAGTTTGTAATATCACCATGACATGTCCAATTTTAATTTCTACTAGTTCACAATGAGGATACAATTTCAAAGAAAGAATCTTAAGCTCCAAAGACCATGTGTTTTTAGTCATAACTTGTGTAATATGCAGCCATTAAGATATTTTAGTCCTTCAGTAGGCTTAGAATCTGTTTTCAAACTCATAATAATTCAGGTAGGACATATGATATCTATCAGAAATTGACTGACATCATGACCATTGTGACATCATATGGATAGATATTAAGACCATGGTGTCACATTGTGAACTCACAAATCTGTTAGGAATTCAACACATTTGTGCCAACACATGACATTGAAGATAACACGGTCCCTTTGTCAACTCATATCTTCATTGTGAATTAATGACATTTGAGATCCAGCATGCCATTGTGACATTTCCAACCAGTTGTGACACAAACAAGACCACACTAAAGCTACCAGCACGACTATATTTATTTCAGCATTATTTACCATATCTAAGATATGGAACCAACCCAGATGCCCCTCAGTAGATGAATGGATCAAGAAAATGTGGCATATATATATATATATATATATATATATATATATATATATATATATATATATATATATACACATACATACAATGGAATTCTATGCCTCCATCAGAAAGAATGATATTGCCCCATTTGTTAGGAATTAGAAAGACTTAGAAAAAATTATATTCAGTGAAGTAATCCAGCCCCAAAGAAACATAGGTTCCAGGTTTCCCTTTTTTGCAATCACTAGTATATGTCTGAGTCAAGCAGAAAAGGTCAGATAAGTTGATGTTACTGGAATGAACCCTAAGATAAGTATTCCAATTTTTTTTGTTTTTTTTTTCCTTTCATGCAATTTTTTCTATCATATTTATAAGATGATTTCTATGTTGATTTGTATGTTCCTCCCCCACAGTATAACCCATACTTTCACTGTATTTGATGTTGGTATAGTTTGTGGAGGGGAAGGGAAAAAAATAACAAATCATTTAACTAGGGATACAGGAGGACCCATTGCAACAATGAGATGTACAAGTCGTTTTGTCGAAAAACGAACTTAAAAACTTTGGTGGGGGGTGGGAGGAGGATTGAGTGGGGAGAGAGGAGGAGTATGGGAAGAGTTTGGAAGGGGAAACGAGGAGGCATTAATGCTTGATAAGAAATGTACTCGTTATCTTGCCCATGTAATTGTAACTTTTCTGTACGGTATTCTCACAATAAAAAAAAAACACAAGACATTACAAACCTCCTCCCAAAAAAATTGTGACAGCACAAACCTATTATAGTAGAAACACATTGTTATCTAATAGCCATTGTGGTAGCACAATACCTTTGTGATCCCACATTTCCATAGTGATATCACTAACCCACTGTGAAATTCCAATCCTCTCACACCCAATCCAGGTATGAAATGTGATACCCGAATCCAGTGTGACATTTAGATCATAGTGACATCACACTGATAGATGTTAAGAGCATTTTGTCACATTCTGACAACACACACCTGTTAGGACTTCATCACTTTTGTGACAACGCATGCCTTTGGAGATACCACAGTCCCTTTATGAGCTCATAAACTCATTGTGAGTTAATGACAATTGAGATCACATGTGTCATTTTGATATCACCAACCCATTTTGACATCACACACCTCTTGTAAACATCACTAGTGTGGCATCACCAATTGTGATATGAAAACCTTATTAAGTTATCATATTGCAACATCACATTGCCATTATTATATCACTGTTCCATTGTGTTTTCTAAAACCTAGTATGTCTTCATAGCATTTTAGAAAATTCATGGTCTTTTATACTTCAGTCTTCTTCTGTGAACTCATATCCTCATTGTGAAATAGTAGCAACTGAAATTGGACATGTGATTTTGAGGTATGACTTCACAAAACTATTTGATTTCATTACCAATTTGACATCCAAACCCATTGAGAACTTTCATTACCATTTGACATCACTATCACATTTTGACATCCCAAACCGATTAAGACCTCTTAGCACCTTTGATAAAAACATATGACCTTTGTGACATCACAGTCGCTTTGTGTAACTATACCCTCATTATGAACTTCCAATTGGTATCAGACATGCCATTGTAATATCATGAACCCTTTGTGGCATCACCAGTGTGACATAACATTTTCATTATGACAGCGTCAACTACTTTTGATATCACAAAAGTACAATGACAAGATAGCATTATGAGATCACATTGTCATTGTGAAGTTACAGATAGATTGTGAATGCTTATTTTTGTTTTTTTTTCCGGTTGTGGGGCTTGAACTCTGGGCTTGGTTGCTGTCCCTGCTCTTCTGCTCTAGGTGAGCACTCTATCGCTTGAGACACAGCACCACTTCTGGTTTTCTAGTTGTTTTTATTGGAGATGAGTCTTATGAATTTTCCTGCCTGAGATGGCTTTGAACTGCGATCCTCAGATCTCAGCCTCCTGAGTAGCTAGGATTACAGGTGTGAGCCACCAGTGCAAAGCTATTTCATTCTATTGCAAATTTGACATATGTGTTGATATCAGAAACATAATGTGACATCATAACCATTGTAACATCATAAATCAGCACTGACATCAAATTGTCATTATGACACCATCAACATTATGACATCACCAAACAACAATGGCATCATAGCAGTATAAATCACAGTGACATTGTTACATCATAGACGTAACATTGTAAAGGCTTATTGTATGAATTCATTCTATTTCAGAAACCCATTTTGACAATATATAACCATTCTGATATCACAATACATTGTGACATCACATTGCCATTGTGATATCATTAACCTGCTGTGCCATCACAAACCAGTTCTGTCCTTATAAGTTTTGTGCCATGCTGCCCTCGTTATATATTAGGTCCTTGTGAGCTCATAATCTGTTTTCAATCTCATATTTCTGGTATGACATGTGATATCAGAAATCCCCTGTGACATCATATTGCCAGATTTCATGAATATTGTGTCACATTGTGACATCACAAAACTGTTAGAACAGCATTACGTTTGTGACAACACATGCTTTTGGAGACATTACAGTCACTTTTTGAACTCATATATTCATTCCCAATTAATGACAATTGAGATCTGCCATGCCACTCTGACATCATGAACTCATTGTGACATCACAAATTTATTGTGCTCATCACGAGAATGGCATCAACAACTAATTGTGGTATGAAATCATTATTTTGACATTATATTGTGGTATTGCTCTCGTGACATCATTGTTCCATTGTGTTTTTACAAACCTACTATGGCGACATCACATATTAGAAAATTCATGGTCTTTGAGATTTCAAGCTTTTTTCTGTGAACTCATGTACTTATGACCCCTAAAGCAAGGACACAAGCCATTGAGTCAAATTTAATATAATAAAACAATTTACAATAGAAACGGGACTGTGATTACCTTATCCTGGACTGGATACCCAGGTCCAAGATCATCCTTGACCAACAAACCTCAGAACTTCAATGGGCAGCACCACCCTTTTTAATTGGTCTGCAAACCACCATCCAAAAAATTATGATCTCCAAAGCTCCAAATCTCAATGGGCAAGGCTTTTTACTTTTCCATTCCTCCCTCCTTCACTACAGAGCTGTCCTTCCTTCCTGGTCTTTCCCTTTATCCCTTCCACCACTTCCTTCTTCTCTTCCACTCTCCTCCACTCTCCACAGGCCTGCCCTACTCTGCCCCCGTGACCACTTGCCAACCTTCTGCTCTCCATCAACTTCCTCTCTTCTCAGATTTTTCTCTTTATTCCATCCAGGTAGCACCCATTTTTATTTCCCCTTCCAATGCTCTTAAAATGCAACCTATATATAGGTTTACCTCTCTTTACTCTAACGGGTCTTCTGCCTAACAGTTTTCAACAATCACTTCCCAAACTGCCCAATGCTCAATCACTCCTTGACAGCTCACCATGTGAGGCTTGACACTTCACCTTTGGCGGCATTCCCCACACTCTCCGGTGGGCCAGGCCAAGAATTTACAATGATTATCAGCTCAGACAGATAATTCTGGGCCCACTGGTTATTACATTATCCTCATAGTGAATTAGAAGAAATTGAAATTGTATACGTCATTGTTATATTACAAACTTGATGAGACATCACTAAACCATTGTGACCTAATCACCGTGGTGACATCACAAACTCATTGGGATATCACACTGACATTGTGCCACCATGATCATATTGTGACATCCCAAACCTATTATGACCTCAGAAGCTTTGAAAGAAAGCATGGCCTTTGTGAAATCACAGGCCTTTTGATATCCATACCCTTATTTTGAGCTAATGACAATTGAGATGAGACATGTCATTTTAACATCGCAAAACCTTTATGACATCATCACCAGTGTAATATCACATTGTCATTATGACAACATCAGCCCATCATGGCATCATAAAACAATGACATCATAGCATTATGATATCACATGGTCATTGTGATGCCACAGACACATTGGAATGCCTATTCTGTGATTTCATTCTATTTCAAAAGTGGCAGGTTTGTTGATATCAGAAATACATTGTGACCACATAATGTTTATGACATCACAATACCTTGATGACATCATATTGCAATTATGATATCACTAACCCACTGTGACATCACAAACTTTCTTATTCTCATAAATTTTTGACATGCTTCCAGTGTGATCCCTTTGGACTCTCTGAGTTCATAAATTGTTTAACTCATGATACTTCAGGTATGACATGTGATATCAGAAATCCACTGTGACATCATGACCACTGTGACACACTGCCAGATATCATGACCACTGAGTCACATTGTGACATCACAAACCTGTTAAGAATCATGACACTTGTGCCAACATATGCCTTTGGATACATCATTAACCCTCCTGAACTTATATATTCATTGTCAATTAGAGATCTGGCATGAGATTTTGACATCACCATCTCATTGGGAAATCACAAACCTATGTGACCTCATCACCTGTATGGCATCACCAACAATTTGTGACTTCAAAACAATACTATCCCATGTAATGGTAACATCACATTACCAATGGGATTTTCACCATTGCATTTTCACCAACCAATTATTTCCTCATAATATTTTACAAAATTTATGGCCTTTCTGACTTGGAGCTCCTTATGTGAACTAGTATCTTCATTGTGATCTAGTAGAATGAAATTGGACATGTAATGGTGATATTACAAATTCATTGTGACACCATTATCCAAGTGTGACCTTATCACCACTGTGACATCACAAACCCATTGTGACATCACATTGCCACAGTGATATCTCGGTCACCTTGTGACATCCCAAATCTGTTGTGACCTCTTAGCACTTTTGAAAAAGCACATGGTACTTGTGACATCACAGTCCCTTTGGGTAACCATATCCTCATTGTGAACAAAGGACAACTGACATCAGACATGCCATTGTAACATTACAAACACTTTGTCACATCATCTCCAGAGTGAGATCACATTGTTGTTATGATACCATCAAATCATTGTGACATCCCAAAATGACAATGACGTCATAGCATTATGACATCACATTTTCATTGTTAGGTCATAGAGACAATGTGATTGCCTATTCTGTGGTTTCATTATATCTCTAATGTGACATATAGGTTGATTTCAGAAACCCATTGTGACCACATCACCATTGTGATATTACAATCCCTTTGTGACCTCATATTGACATTGTGATATTATTAATGCAATGTAACATCACAAACCTCTCGTCCTCATAAATTTTGTAACAAGTGTCTATCTTGACCTGGGCTAGATGACCACAGCTAAATGCAGCTTCAACCTTGAACCCTCAGACCTCCAAAGAGCAGCCCAACCATTTGTTATCTGGCCTGCAAATAAGCAACCCCAAAAATAATGATCTCCAAAGCTCCAAACTTCAAAGGACAAGGGTTTTTTCTTTCTATTCATCCTCCTTCTCTACAGACCTGTCCTACCTTTCAGGTCTTTTCATTTTTTTCCTTTCACCATTCCCTTCTTTTCTTCAGGCTTCTCTACTCTTGACAGGCCTGCCCTGCCCTGTCCAGGTGGCCAGTTGCCATCCTTCACCTCTTGGTCTCCCTCAATTTCCTCTCCCAGGTTTTTACTCTCCTGCAGTCTCTTTACTTCTTTCCTTCCAGGCCTTTCCCTCTTTTCTCTCCCCTTCTGTTGCTCTGAACATGCAGCCTATGTATAGGCTGTACCCTTCCCCCACTGCAGTATGTTTCCTGCATAACAGTTTTCAATCATCACTTCCCAAATGTCCATGCCCAATCACTTCATGGCAGCTCACAATGTGGGGCTTGACAACCTATCTCCTTCAGCAGCATGTGCTGCTCCCTTCAGCTGCATGCACCCGCCTCTCCTGTGTTCCAGACCAGGAAGCCATGATGACTATCTGTTCCCATGGATGATACGGTCACTGCTGGTTATTAAGTGTATCATGGTGATCTAGGAGAAATTGAAATTGGACAAATTTGTGATATTACAAACTCATGATATAACTAACCCATTGTGACCTCACCAACACTGTGACATCACAAACACATTGTAACATCACATTGCTGTTTTTGACACCAGGATCACATTGTGACATCCCAAACCTATTATGACCTCTTATAACCTTTGAAAAAAATACATAGTTTTGTGACATCACAGTCCCTTTGTGTACCCAAATCCCCACCATGAAATATTGACAATTGAGAATCAAACATGACATTTTAACATCAAAAAGTTTGTGAGATCATCACAATTGTGACATCACATTGTAGTTTTGACACCATCTGCTCATTCTGAAATCACAAAAGTAAAATAATATGATAGAATTATAACTTCACATTGTCATTGTGACATCATAGACACATTATGAATGCCTTTTCTGTGATTTCATTGCATTTCAAATGTGGCCTGTAGGTTGATATCATAAACAAATCTTGAAATCATAACCATTGTGACATCACAACCCCTTTGTACATCACATTGTCATTGTGATATCACTAACCTACCATGACATCACAAACCTATCCTGTCATCATAAATGTTGTGACATGCTGCAATTTTTTTTAAGCCTTTTTGTCCTCATGATCTGTTGTGGATCTCATTAGATTTCACATATGACGTTTGATATCACAAATTCCCAGTGACATCATGACCATGGTAACATCACACTGCCAGATGTCATAACCATTGCGTCAAATTCTGACATCACAAACCTTTTTGGATTCCAATATATTTGTGACAACACATACTTTTGGAAAAACTACAGTCCTTCTGTGAACTCAGATACTCATTGTAAGTTAAAGACAATTGAGAAACATTATGTCATTTTGACATGCCCCACACATTGTGACATCACCAATCTTTTGTGACCTCATCACCAATGTGGCATCATCAACTAATTGTGACACCAAAATAATATTTTGACATGATGCAGTGAGTTGACATTGCCATGGTGATATTAATGTCCCATTGTGTATTCACAAACCTAATATGGCCTCATAACATTTTTAAAAATTCATGTCCATTAGGACTTCAAGCTCCTTCTGTGAACTTGTATGCACATTGTGAAAAAGCAATTGAAATTGGACATGTGTTTAAGATATTACAAAATCATCATGACATCAAAAACCTATTGTGAACTCATCACAACTGTGTATCATGAAGCTATCATGGCCCCTAAGTACTTTTGAAAACACACATGACATTTGTGACATTTCAGTCCCTTTGTATACCCATATCCTCATTGTGAACACATGACAATTGTATTCATATATGCCATTGTAACATCACAAACCTTTGTTACCCCATCATCAGAGTGACACCATTATCTCCTTGCAACATCACCAATTTACAATGACCTCATAGCATTATGACATATTATCATTGTGATGTCATAGATAACTTGTAAATGTCTATTCTATTTCATTCTCTTTCAAATGATGTGGCCTGTGGGTTGATATCAGAAAACCATTGTGATCTCATAAATGTATGGCATTACAATCACTTTGTGTTATCACAGTGCCATGGTGGTATCACTAACACATTGACATCACAAACTTGACCTGTCCTCATAAGTCTTGTGATGTTCTGCAATTGTGATGTCTTAGGCCCTTTATGAGTTCGTAATCTATTTTCAACCTTATAATATTTGTTACGATATGTGATATCAGAAATCCACTGTGACATCATGATCATTGTGACATCATACTGACAGATATCATAAATATTGTGTCACACTGTGACATCACAATCCTCCTAGGACTTCATCACATTTGTGACAACACATGCCTTTGGAGATAGCACAGTCTGTTTTGGAACTCATATTCTCTGTGATTTCATGATAAATGAGATCCTTTATGCCATTTGGATATCACCAACCAACTGTGACATCATAGACCTACTCTGACCCCTTACCTGTAGGTCATCATCAATTAATTGTGACATCAATACCTTTTGTGATGCCACAATGTGACACTATGATCATTACATCTGTCAGTGTGATGTCACAATGGTCATGATGTCACAGTGGATTTCTGGTATCTAATGTCATACATGAAATATGAGGTTGAAAACAAATTATGATGGCAAAAAGTCTGATATCACAATGTCAGCATGTCACAAATGTTAGGAGGAGAGGAGAAGTTTGTGCTGTCACATTGTGCTAGTGACATCACAATGGCACTGTGATGGCACAAAGTGGTTATGATGTCAAAATGGTTATTTAGGCACAAAAATGCGTTTCTGATAGCAACTCTCATGCCACATATGAAATACAATGAAATCACAGAATAGGAAATCACAATGTGTCTATGATGTCAAAATGAGAATTGTTGTCATAATACGATTATGTCATTGAGTTTGATTATGTCACAATGAGGTGATGCGCTTATAATGAAAATGTGATGTCATACTGTTGAGGATGTCACAAACACTTTTTGATGTTATAATGGCATGTCTGCTTTCCATTGTCATTAGTTAACAACAAGGATATGGGCACACAAAGGGACTGATGTTGAAAAGGGCATGTGATTTTTCAAAGAAGCTAAGAGATCATAATAGGTTTGAGATGTCACAAGGGAATCATGTTGCCACAATGACAATGTTGTCACCATGGGTTTGTGATGTCGTGGTGGTGATGATGTCAACATGTGTTTGTGATGTCACAACGAATTTGTAATATCACAATCAAATTTCCAATTTCAATTGCTACTAGTTCACAAGGAGGATACTGTAATAATCAGCAGGGCCCCGATAATCTACAGGCTTAGATAACCAGTGTGGCCTATCTCCTGGCCAGCTGGAGAGGATGAAGTATGCTACCAAAGATGGTGGGCATTCTGTGGGAGGGGCTGGGGCATTAATCATCACGTGCTGAGCTGTGGAGAAGTAATTTGACTGTGGGCAGTTTGGGATTTGACAGTTGAAAACTGTTAGGCAGTTGGAGTGAAGAAGGGGTACAGACGTTATATAGGCTTCTGGTTCAGAGCAATAGAAGGAGAGAGAAAAAGGGAAAAGTCCTGTAAGGAAGGAAGTGGTTTGATAGCAGAAGGAGAAAGACCTGGGAGGAGAAGAAGTTGAGGGAGGGCAGGAGGTAAAGGATGGCAACTGACGACCCATTCAAAACAGTTCAGGCCTGTGGAGAGTGAAGAGGCCTGAAGAGAAGAAGGAACTGGTAGAAGGGAGAAAGGGAAAGACCTCGAAGGAAGTATAGTTCTGTAGTGGAAAGACAAAAGAAAGGGTAAAAAAGGCTGGCCCTTTGATGTTTGGAGTTTTAGATTTCATAATTTTGGGGGTTGGTGGTTAGGAGAACATTTATGATATTAAATGTGTCTCTATGGATTCTCTTGAACTATAGAGGTCTTAATTTTTGGAGACCCCCATCGAGATAATCCATTTGGATGGCATCAGGCCTTGGCCTCAGGGAAAAATCCCCATAGGTGAGAGTGTCAGCACTCAGGGTTGAGAGTCTACCTCAAGTGTTTGTCTCCGGAGGAGAATCATGGACAAAAAGTCATTTAAGGTCCTCTAAGGGTGTGTGGGCAAGCTTGCCAGCCTAATTGGGGATCCCCTCTGGAGGTCATCTGTTGCTTCCTTGGGAAGCCATCTGGGAACTCCTTGAGAGGTCATGCAGGGCTTCTTTGGGAAGCCATCTGGAACCTCCTTGAGAGGTCATGTAGCCCTTCCTTGGGAAGCCATCTGGAACCTCATCAAGAGTACATCTGCAACTTCCTTGAGAAGCCATCTGAGACCTACCCTGGAGGTCATCTGGAGCCTTCTCCTGGGCCCATCTTGCACTTTCTCGAGAGGTCATTTGGGGCTTCCTCAGGAGGTCAGCTGAGACCTCTATAAAAGTAGTGATTGGGAAATAAGGGAAACCATGGGCCTAAGTTTCTTTGGGCCTGGCTTACTTCACTTAATATAATTTTTTCCAAGTCTTTCCATTTCCTAACAAATGGGGCAAAGTCATTCTTTTTGGTGGAGGCATAGAATTCCATTGTGTATATATACTACATTTTCTTGATCCATTCATCTACTGAGGGGCATCTGGGTTGGGGCTTCCTTAAGAGGCAATCTAGGACCACCTCCTGAGGTCATCTGGAGCTTCTTTTGGAGGTCATCTCAGATTACCTTGATAAGAAATATATGGCTGTCTTCGGACATCATCTGGAACTTCCTTGAGAAGCCATATAGGATGTCATCTGTGGCTTTCTCAAGAGGGTTATCTTGAACCTTCTCTGGAGTTCATATGTGGCCTCCTTGAGTGGCCATCTGGGAGCTACTGGTGAGGTAATCTCAGCCTCATTGAGAGGACATCTGGGACCTCCTTTGGAAGTCATCTGACACTTCCTTGGGAAGCCATTTGGAACATCCATGAGAGGTCATCTAGGGCTTCCTAAGGAGGACATATGTGACATCCTCCAGAGGTCATCCGCGACCTCCTCAAGAGGCAATCTGGAATGTCCTCTCTGTCATCTGGGACATCCTATAGAGGTCAACATTGAGAGGTTTGGGGCATGTGGGTTAAGTGTCTGTGGCTATTGTTCTGTGTGTGCATGCTGATAGTTCTGTGTCCTGTATGACCCTCTGTTTACTCCTTTTCTCAGGATGGGAGAACAAGGCCTAAATTTGTCATATCCAAAAAATATTCTCCCCCAGGGTTACAGAATCCCTCAGAGGAAGATGCACTGATGTACTCTTTCTCCTATTCTTTGCCATCAGCTGCTCTAATGTTAAGTCCTCCCATGCGAAAATTGGTTACTTGTACCATCCTGAGGTGGTACAGTATGGTATGTTACCCTTATTACCCTTGAGACGGGAACATGGAGGAGATGGTGGCCAGGTCCCCTTTTTAATATATGGTCCCTTTACAACTAGTGACCTGTATTACTGGAAACAGCAAAATCCATCCTTTTCAGAAAAAACAACAACCAGGGCTCATTACCTCATTAGAGACAGTAATTTTCACACACACGCACAACTGGGATGAGTGCCAGCAAACATTACAGATGATTTTCACCTGCTAGAAAAGGGAGTGAATACTGCTCAGTAACTTGAATGTGGTCCCTGGACCGGACAGTAGCTCCACTACTGAACCAGACCATTTGGATCAAGTCTTTCCCCAGATTTATCCAAGCTGAGACTAACAGCAATTGAGGTATGGAGGTGCTTACCAATTATTGCCAGGTTTGGTTAGCAATGATACCGCAAAGGCTGGAAAGCCAGAAAGGTGAGTGAGATGGGAGAGTTCCCCAGTGAGTACCCTAATGCTTTTCTGAAACTTCTCCCAGAAGCCTATAGGACCTATAGGCCTATAGATCTTGAAGCCTTGGAGAATCAAAGAGCCCTAAATATGGCTTTTGTTAGTCAGCCCCATATCTTAAAAGAAAGCTTCAAAAGTTATAAAGTTTTGAGGGAAAGGTGTATTTTGAGTTGGAAGTGGTTGCCCAGTGGGTGTTTGACAACAGAGGTACCCTGGAAAAAAAAAGAGTAAGAAGGGAGTTTGAGTTTTGGTAGGAGCACCAGAATAGGGATCAAGAAACCCTTGGCAAAGACAGTACAATTCATTTGCAAATGGCAGTAAGGAACCTCTAGGACTAGATCAGTGTGCTTATTGCAAGAAAAATGGACATTGGAAAAAGGAATGTCCAAGGGGGAGAAAGATTGAAAATGACAGGTTATGTAATCCCATTAACACCTGGAAAATGTGATTGTATCTCTGGAGAAACATGCAAAGGAGCTTGAGGGTCTGAATTCCAACTGTGTTCAATTTAAAAACAGCCCTATAAAATTAAGAAGAAATGTGGCAAAGAAAAAATTCACACACTTCTATCTCAAAACACAGTTTATAAAATACTGAATCTCCAATATGTGCTAAACAAAACCCACTAAGAGGTTAAGAGCAAATAGAAGAGTACACTGGAGAAACCAGAGAATTATTGACGTGAAGAAAAGCTTTGAAGATATAAATTACGAACTTGTGAGAGTCAAAAATGAGAAGAAAATCCTCAAAAGGAACCTAGAAAACAGTCAGAATTAAATGAAATTCAAGTACATTAGCCTGGGTGAGCATGAGGCAAGTTAGGGGACCACAGGTCAGAGGCCAACAGAAGCACAAGACAGCAATGCTACCATCCTTGCTAACCACAAGTGAGGCCAAGAAGAGATCCTGATGCTTCATTAAGAAATAGTGGACATAATAAAAGAGCTGGACCTGATATAAGAATGTATTAGGCTGAAGTACATGTTGATTATAAGCTTTGAAGAGTGTCACCAGATATTCAAAACAACAGAGAAAGAAGATAAGAATAGATATAGAGAAAGACGAGGAAGTGCTATGTCATAGAAGATGAGGCCAAGAAAAGTGAACAGGAAATATCAGGCTCAAGAAAGAGATTGTTACTCTTCAGTAAGAGTAAAAGGACCACATGGTCTGATAAAGAATGCCGGGGAAAGGAAAAGAGCATTGGGAAGAAAAACAGAAGCGCTAAACAAACAGTTGAAAGATCTGTCACAAAAATACAGTGAAGTGGAAAACTAGAAAGAGAAACTACTAGAGTAAAAAGCCAAAAAGACTGCTGAGATGTTCACCATAAATGTAATACAGAAATATCATGTCCCAATGGAACAGGTGGAGGTGGGAAAATTTACCTCTCAATAGCACCTTTGTGAACTTAAGGAAGGAGCTGAAGAGCAAGCAAAGGGGTTGTGAGAAGGAACAGCAGTTGGCCAGTCAAAGGAACTCTCATGTGACCCTGCCAAAACATTTGCAGGTTAAGGAGCACATCGAGAAGGAGAGTGGGATCATGAAAGCAAGTTTGAGAGAAAAGGAGGAGAATAAAATGGAAGAAGTATCCAAGGTTCAGAGTACTATTCAGGAGTTAAAGAAACTAGAGACCCTAAGATACAGAGAAACATCTGGGCTGGTTAGGTAGCTTGGGAGACCACTCTAAAAGCAACGGGGTCTCTAGAACTACTAGTTGTTAACATTAAAGGAAGAAGCAAAAACAGTGGTAATAAGTGTGCAAATTTTGAAACTAAACTTGGGAAAAATGCATACAGGCTTAAGCTGTCAGTTTATATGTATATATTTGCACCAAGGTAAATTGCCCGAGGCTACTGCCTAAGACTGTTCTGAAAACCAGTAGGGCCTCAGCCTGCCAATCCTTTGTAATGTGTGTAGGTAATTTCCAACAGGTAAAAGCTGAAAAGCTGGAACATATGGAAAGAATTCATATGTGAGGAACCTCAGATGGTGAATTGGGCAAGTGGACTTCATAGAGGTAAAGCCTGGAAAGTATGGGTATTGGTATCTATTATAATAGTGGACACTTTTTCAGGCTGAGCTGAGGCATGTAATAATTCCTTGATTTGACTTACCCTTAGGTGTGGGGTCTGAAGTTGGCACTGCATTCATGGCCTAAGTTCTCAATTATTAACTAATGCCCTAGGAATAAATTGGAAGTTACAATCCATATATAGACCTCAGAGTTCAAGGCACTAGAAAGAATGAGTATGACCTTAAAGGAAACTTTAACTAAATTAAATACAGAGACTGGCCATGGTTACGTAAGTCTCCTTCACTTTGCTCTTCTTCAAGCAAGATGTAGCCATTATGTTAAAGAATTTAATCCCTTTGAAATACTTTAGGATAGGCCACCCGCTTTGTTCCCTAATCTTGTGAAGGCTATATTAACAGAAATGTCTAACTACAAATTGCTGGCTTTACAACATATTCTTTTATGTACCTATCCTTTGGTAACCAAGGCCCACTTGCCGCCTAAGAAAAATTCCACCTGACAAGGAGGGGCCAAGATGGCAATGGAACAGCAGGGAAACACCACAGCTCTCTCCAACCAAAAACAGTGTTTGGCTTTCAATGCTCTGTTTCACCAAGTGACACCCTCCCCCCACAAAAAATGCAATTGCTCAGAGAGATATAGGAAGTGATAAAAGAAAAGGGAAAAACCTACACAGACAGTAAAGTGGGAAGACCCTTCCCCCACCCCTTGTTGGTGATGGGGCTCTGTGCTGAGCAGCTTAAGTTGTGGGGATTCGTGCCAGGCTGCTTAAGTATCCTGGCTCTGGACCCTCCAAAGACCACACACAGGCAAGCATCCCAAGGCTCCCAGAAGACTCCCAAGGTACAGTGCCAACCCAGAGAATACAAACAGAAATCTCAAATGCAGAGCCGGCATGAAGACTTCCCTCAGTGGCCCTGGCACGGCGCCTCTGCCTGGTTGGTGCAAGCAGCCCAATCCAGTCTGGAACAGCAGCAGCTTTCAGCAGTGGTGAATGACCCTAGACTCACACTGTGGTACTTCTGTCCTGCTGGTGTAAACAGCCTAGCCTAACCTGGAGCAGCAGCAGCAGCAACTGGCAGTGGCAGCAAACCACCAAGACTCCGGGCACAATGCCTCTTGGCACTAGCCCACAGGAACAGCCCAGACCAGCCCAGGGTGGCAGCGGTGGCTAAGGTGGCTACAGCTGCAGTGAACAACTCCAGACCCCTGGTGGTTTGTGCCTCTCCATACTGACCCACATAAGCGGCCCAGCCAAGCCAGAGGCAGAGCAGTGTCTAACACCTGACTCGTGGTGGAGTGTCTGGCTTGCATATGTGGCCCAGCTGATCCTGGGGCAGTGGCAGCAACTCAAGCAGTGCATCAGTTGTGGCAGCAGCAGTGGCATCGACAGCGGCTGTGCACAACTACAGACGTGAAGTGGGGTGCAGCATCTCTCCATACTGGCTTGCATAAGCAGCTCAGCCCAGCCCATGCTGGCAAAGGTGGTGAACAGCCACAGAATTGAGGCAGGGTGTGGTGCTGAACTACCCAAGAAAATCCTGATGAACATTCTTGCCTGGGATGGCTTTAAAACTGAATACTCAGATGTGAGCCTCCTGAGTAGCTAGAATTACAGGCATTCCCACCAGCAGGGTCTTATTCTTGCAAACTCCCTAACTTTTTCTCAAATAGATCATTTGTTAGTTCATACAAGGAATTTAAGCAAATACAAGAGGATCGACATAGTACCCTGTATTCTATCTGACCATACTGGAATCAAACTGGTTCTCAGTAACAAGGCATAAAGTAGATAAAACTTAAACATATGGAAATTAAACAACATTCTTGGAACAATACATGGGTTACGGAAGAAATTAAAGAAAAAATTAAAAAGTTCCTACAATTCAATGAAAATGAAAATATATCAGAAAGAAACCTATGGGACCCAGTGAAAGGAGTCCTGAGGGGCAAATTTATTGCTCTCAGCATGCATATCAAGATCAATAGAAAGCCTACGGATTGGGAGAAGAACTTCACTAGCCATACAACGGACAAGGGTCTCACATTTAAAATATACTTGGAACTCAAAAAATTAAATCCCCCAATAACAAATCCTCAAAGAAACAACTGCCCAATAAATAAGTGAGCTAAAGACTTAAACAGAAACTTCTCTGAAGAGGAAAGATGGATGGCCAATAGACACATGAAGAAATGCTCAACCTCCCTAGCCATAAAAGAAATGCAAATCAAAACAACATTGAGATACCACCTCACCCCAGTTAGAATGGCTAAAATCAAGAACTATAATAATAACAGATGCTGGAGGGGATGTGGACAGAAGGAAACCTTACTTCATTGTTGGTGGAAGTGTAAACTTGTTCAACCAGTTTAGAAGGTAGTATGGAGGTTCCTCAAAAGACTCCACATAGAGCTCCCCTATGCCCCAGCAATCCCAATTCTGGATGTTTACCCAAATGATCACAAACAAGACCACACTAAAGCTACCAGCACGAGTATGATTATTGCAGCATTATTTACCATAGCTAAGATATGGAACCAACCCAGATGCCCCTCAGTAGATGAATGGATCAAGAAAATGTGGTAAATATACACAATGGAAGTCTATGCTCCATCAGAAAGAATGACATTGCTCCATTTGTTAGGAAATGGAAACACTTGGAAAAAATTATGTTACGTGAATTAAGCCAGGCCCAAAGAAACATAGGTCCCATGGTTTCCCTTATTTGCAATATCTAGTATATGTCTGAGTCAAGCAGAAAAGGTCAGATAAGGTGATGTTAGGGAAATGAACCCTAAGATATGTATTCAAATGTTTTTTTTTCTTTCATGCGATTGTTTCTAACACATTTATAAGAATATTTCTTTGTTGCTTTGTATGTCCCTCCCCCACAGTATAACCCCTGCTTTTACTGTATTCGATGTCGGTATAATTTGTGGAGGGGAAGGGGAAAAACAAATTATTTAAGTAAGGATACAGGTGGACCCATTGCAACAATGAGATATACAAGTTGTTATGTCGAAAACTAACTTTACAACTTTGGTGGGGGAAGAGGGGGAGCAGGGGGGATTGGTTGGGGGGGCAGGGGGAGGATGGTAAGGGATGTGAAGGGGAAACAAAGGAGGAGGCTACAATGCTTGATAAGAAATGTACTCATCATCTTGCCCATGTAATTGTAACCCCTCAGTACAGTATTTTCACAATAAAAATAAATTAAAAAATTAAAAAAAGAAAACATAGACCAAGTAAACAATGTTATGATGCAACTAAAACTGCTAGAGGAGCAAGAAAACTTGAACCTAAAGTTGCTAGACAGAAAAAGATAACTGAAATAAGAGCTGAGATTAATGAGATACAAAGAAAATTATTAATAAAATTAATAAAACAAAAAGCTGTTTAAAAAAATCTCAATAAAGCTGACAGACCACTGGCAAGAGTAATGAACAAAAGAGAGGAGACCCAAATCAATAATATCAGAGATACCACAGGAAAAATTACAGCAATCATCCACTCAAAGCACTAGCTTTGAGCATAAAAGCTTAGGGACTGTGTCTAGACTCTTACTCAAGACCCAGGAATGGCACCAAATAAAGATAGAATATTTTTACTGCAACTATATAATGATAGCACTGCAAATACCTCATCATAGAGCAAGCCAGGAGTCTGTTGCTGACAGCTGCCATCTAACCTGACTTAGCCAGAGGTAAATGGCTCCACAGAACCAGATGCCACTGGCTCATTAACCCCTGTCATCCAAGGTACGTGGGGACTGAGATCTGACCCTGATGGGTTTGAAATCCAGCCCTGGCAGGAAATCAGCAAAACTCTGAGCTGTGGCTCAAAGTGGTAGAGCTCTAGCCTTGAGCAAAAGATCGTAGGACAGTACCCCCAAACTTTCAATACAATCCCTGTGGCTGACTCCACCTCCTCCAAAAAAACCCCACCCCTCAAAATCATTAGATGTGAACTTTGTATGGTTTGTGATGTGATTCTGAAAGAATGGTGATACTGATGAAAGCACTCTAATTCTAATTACAGTGTGTGGGATACAGCTATTTGATGAGTCCTTTATGATGTGTTGTGTGCTGAGTCCTTTACACGGTGCATTTTTTTCATCTGGTTCTTATAAGAGTTCCACAAGTAAGATGATTGTGCAGATGAGAAATTTGAGGCTCAGATATATCCCCATATCAAGGCCAAAATTATGTATTTCTTAACTCTAGTGAGTTGTCTCCTACAGACAATTGTTTGGGTTTATTTTTCTCAGTCATGAACTTTGAACTCAGGGCCTAGCCACTGACCTCTCCCTGTTGGGCTCATCGCTAGCTCCCTATCACGTGGAGCCAAGAACCCCCTTGCAACAGAGTGTTACAGTCTAGGATCTGCAGCTTAGGTCTGTCATCCTGCCTACTGAGGAAGCTGAGACCTGCCGATCTGGGTTCCAAACTATCCCAGACACAAAAGGTCCTAAGAGACTACTATCTCTTATTCACCACTTAGAAACACGAAATGGAAGCTGGGCGCCAGTGATTTGCACCTGTCATCCTAGCTACTCAGGAGCCTGAGAGCTGATGATCACAGCCCAAAACCAGGCTGGGCAGGAAATTCCTTGAAAGGTTTCTCTCCACTGAACTACCAAAAACCTGCAGGGGTGCTGTAGCTCAAGTGATAGATCACTTGGCTTTAGCAGAAGAGCTCAAGGACAGCACCCAGGCCTAGACATCAACTCCTCCAACTTCCAAGAGAAGAAAGAAATAAACCTGAATTTGAGGGCTGGGAATGTGTCTTAGGGGTAGAGTGCTTTGCATGTATGAATCCCTGGGTTTGATTCCTTAGTACCACATCACTAGAAAAAAGTCTGAAGTGCCTGTGTGGCTTAAGTGGTAGAGTGCTATCCTTGTACTGGAGAAACTCAGGTACAGTGTTCAGGTCTTGATTTCAAGCTCCAGGACAAGTGTATGCACACACACACACACACACACAGATACCAGAAATGAAGCTCTGAAACCAACTGTTAAAGCACTGAGCTCCAGTTCTGAGCTCATGCTCAGCACCCAGGCCCTGTGTTCAACCCTGAAACCTAGCCATCCAGAGCCTAACTAGGAGAGGTCAAAGGTTTCAAAACCTGATGAGCTTCACCAGCCCTAAATGACAGGAAGCATTGTGATATTAAACATGTGCTTAGATTTAGCAAGCTTCCAGAAACCTAGGAATACACCATTGCAAATAATGAAGCATTTTATTAGGTTAAGCTCCCTTGTTGTCTACCAGAAGGACGCTTGAATTAATTGTAGCAGGTTATTTCAGCACTGGAACATAGTCTAACAAAAAGACAGGATGAGTGCAGGGAACTTGGCCTGCCATGGGAGGTGGCACAAATGAAGGCTTCCTGTGAAAACAGCACTGGGGAGAAGAGATGGCTTGGGGTACAAAGAGGCCTTTTTCTCCTGGCCTTCAGAGCCCGACCACACTCCTCCTCACTAATCGGCCTTGATGGAGTTGCTTGTTACACAACTGTACAAGAGTGAGGCCTTTTGTCTGCCTGTTCCAACAATGAGGCAGAGTTCCTTCAGCAGTCCCTGGTGCCGAGAAAACCTCAGGCTACAATGGGAACAGTGAGGGGAGCCCCGGAACATGCACTGTCTTGAAAGCACTGTCTCTGCTATGAAATCATTCTATTCAAAGCAAATTTCCTAGCTGGGTGCCTTTCATCTTAGGGACTCTGGACCTTCACCGATAAAAATACATCCATACATATATGGGGAGACATGGAGTCACTTGATTTTTTTGTTTGTTTCTTTTTAGGCAGGTCCGGGGGTTGTATTAGGAGCCTAGGCACTGTGCCTGAGCTCCTTTTGCTCAAGGGTAGAGCTCTGCCCTTGAGCCACAGCTCCATTCATGGAGATTTTTTATTCCTTTGATAACTTCGAATAAGAGTGCTGTGGACTTCCTGTCCAGGCTGAATTCAAACTGGCATTCTCTACCTCACAGATTCCTGAAGAGCTAGGATTAAAGGCAGGAGTAAATAACACGTGGCTTTCGTTTATTCTTGTTCTTTTTTTCATTGTGACAAACTGAAAACTTCACAGTGTCATGCTAATGGTTTGCATTTCGAAGTAAACTACCCAGGCCTGGAATTTGATTGCCAGGACTGCCACCTACAAATGGAGGGAGATCTTGAGAAAATCTTTCCTATTCATGTGAATGCTTAATGGATTGTTATAAAAGTAACAAATAAATTTGCAATTAGTTCATGATTCTCTTATAGATTGCCACACGAAAAATATTTTATTATGTCTTCCATTCTAGCTCCTTTGTATGATTCTCCCAATTAAAAAATACTGACTACTTTTACATTAATGCTACTTCATTAAATGGAGGCATAATTTAATAATAATTCATAAAATGTATAATTTAATATCCTCACATTTTCTCTCTCATATATATTGCAAACTACACATCTATCTATCTATCTATCTATCTATCTATCTATCTATCTATCTATCTATCTCTCTCTCACTCTCTCTCTCTGTCTGTCTATATATCTATATCCACATCTTTATCTATATCTATCAGCCATTACTATGGCTTGTTCCACAGAACTGGCTGGCAGCTCAGTTTGCCAAAGGCTTTTGTAGTACAACTGACCCTTTCATGAATTGGGCATTGTGAGCTGTGAATTAAAATCTCAGCATTGCCAGAAGTTTATATGTGGAGTCAGAAGACAATTTTGACACATGTTTTTCCTTCTCTGTGAAAGTCCTGGGTCTCAGTATGATCTATAATCCTTATGCAAATACATCCATGTGATAAAATGTAATAAATGAAATAAATATTATATATGTAATAATACTAAATAAAATAAAAAACAAGGGTAATAAATATCATATGGAATAAACCCATGTACGTAAATAGATCTCATATACGAATATTTTTTTTTCAGTGCTGGGGCTTGAATTCGGGCCCTGGAAACTGGGCTGAAATTCTTGTCTTCAACGACGGTAAGCTTACTCTCCCCAACAGGGCCACAGAGTTACCCAGACCTTGAGTTCAAATCCCAGGGCTGCAAGAAAAATGGTGCAAATTCCAAGCCAGAGCCTTGATTTTTTTGTCCAGGACTGGGGCTTGAACTCAGCTTGTGACAACTCTGCGTCAGCTTCGATCATCCTAGGCTGGGGTGCAGCCTCTGGACACACAGCCCATCCTGAGATCCTACGACCAGAGTTCAAATCTTTGGACTGGCAAAAAAGGAGAAGTGCTGGGAAAGAAGCTCAGTAATAGAGTGATTGCCTTACATGCATAAAGCCCAGGGTTCGATTCCTCAACACCACATAAGCAGAAAAAAGCCAGAAGTAGCGCTATGGCTTAAGTGGTAGAGTGATAGCCTTGAGCTGAAGAGTTGAGGTACAACAGCAGAGCCAGAGTTCTGGCCCCTAAACCAAAAAAAAAGAAAAAAAATGCAGAGGGGGGAAAAAAAGGAGAAGTACAAAACTGGGAAGTTCCAGAAGGTGGTATTACATTGTTTTATCCTTTGCATTGCAACCATCCTGGGTCTAAATGACACGGCCCAGATAGTGTACATGACCTTGCACTGCTGACGTTTGGTGGGCTATCAGGGAAGCCATAGCCCAAACCAACAACCTAGGCCTGGGGTGCGAATCCCAGGACTGCCACCTATGAATGGAAGGAGATCCTAAGAAACACATTCCGATATACATCCATACGAATGGAATGTTGTAAAGTAATAATTACATTAGTAGTTAGTTTATGATTATATTATAAAATTATACACAATAATTATAGTACATTGACTAATTTTCAATTAATACTTTGTTATGTATTTAACCGTAATATTTAAATAAATGAAGGAATAACTTATCAATAATTGGTAGTAATATAGTATATAAAATTAGATAATATACAGACATCTGTGTCTTGTTTTATACATATATATATGTGCTTACATACATATATATATATATATGTAACAATCTACATATGTATTTCTACATTTGTCATTCCTGGGCTCAGTGGTAGAGGGTTTGCCCCATATATATGAAGCCTTGGGTTCAATTCTACACTATCACATGCACAGAAAAATCTGGAAGTCTCATGGCTGCTTGTTTTAAAACAAATACACATTAAAACTTTTAAAATCATATGGAATTTATTCTTAATGCAAGAATTACAATCACAATTCACCACACAACAGAGCACCCAAAATTATGCAAGAAACGCTATTTTCCCCCAAATCCCTATATCTCCAAAGACTTGAATTGTTGGGGACGTTAACACACCACTTTCCCCACTAGATAGATAAACTCAGAAAAACTCAACAGAGAAAACGGAGATCTAAAAAACTGCATAGATCAACTAGATTTAACAGACATCTATGGAATATTCCACCCAGCAGCATCAGAATATACGTTTTTCTCAGCAGCACAAGGAATATTTTCCAAAATAGACCACACTTTAGGCCACAAAGCAAACTTGTCCAAATTCAGAAACATTGAAGTTATACCTTGCATTCTCTCACACCACAAGGGAATAAAATTAGAACTCAACACCAAAAGCCACCAAAGAAAATCCTGTAACACATGGAGGCTGAACAACACACTGCTGATTCACGAGTGGGTCATGGAAGAGATGAGAAAGGAAATTCAAATGTTCATGATATTCAACAACAATGAACATGCAAATTACCAGCTTCTCTGGGTCACAGCAAAGGCAATACTCAGGGGCAAGTTTATAGCTCTGAGTTCTTACATCAACAAATTGGAGAGATCTGAAACCAACAATTTAATGAGACATCTGAGCTTTCTTGAAAAAGAGGAGCAAGATAAACCCCAATCCAGTAGATGGAAAGAAATAATTAAAATTAAATCAGAATTAAATGAATTAGAATCCAAAAAATATAGAAAGAATCAACAAACCAAAGAGTTGATTCTTCAAAAAAAATTAATAAAATTGACAGACCCTTAGCAAATCTTATCAGAAAAAGAAGAGAACGCACCCAAATAAATAAACGCAGTGATAAGAATGGAAACATCACCACAGAAACAACCAAGATACAGAACATTATAAGGGAATACTTCTCAAAATTTTATGCTAATAAGTTTGAAAACTTGGCAGAAATGGGACTTTTCCTAGCAAATACTGACATGCCAAAAATGAACCAAGATGAGTTAAACCATTTTAACAGGCCCATATCAAGGATTGACATAGAAACAGCAATAAGAGACTTCCCATCTAAGAAAAGCCCAGGACCAGATGGTTTTTTAGTGGAATTCTACAAGGCCTTCAAAACAGAGCCGACACCAATATTTCTCCAACTCTTAAATAAAATTGAAAGAGAAAGTTCATTACTGAACTCATTCTATGAAGCTATGATAACCCTCATCCAAAAACCAGGCAGGGACTCATTAAAGAGAGAGGACTGTAGACCCATTACTTTGATGAACATTGATGGAAAACTTCTCAACAAAATTTTGGCCAGTCGTCTTAAACAACGCATCCAGAAAATCATACACCACGATCAAACAGGATTCATTTCAGGGATGCAAAGCTGGGTCAATATTCGCAAATCAATTAATATAATTCATCACATAAGCAAGAGCAAGGATAAGAACCACATGATTATCTCAATATATGCAAAAAAAAGCATTTGACAAGATCCAACACCCCTTTATGATGAAGGTTCTGGAAAAATTAGGAATCCATGGAACATTCCTCAATACAATAATGACTATATATGACAAACCTACAGCCAGCATTATACTTAATGGTGAAAAACTAAAGTCATTTCCTCTTAACTCAGGAACAAGACAAGGATGTCCACTATCACCACTTCTCTTCAATCTAGTATTAGAATTCTTATCTACAGCAATAAGACAAGATGCAAACATAAAGGTGATCCAAATAGGGAAAAAAGAAATAAAACTCTTCCTCTTTGCAGGTGACATGATCTTGTATTTAACGAATCCCATAGACTCCACTCCCAAATTACTCAAGTTGATTTAAAACTTTGGCAAAGTAGCAGGGTATAAAATTAACCCCCAAAAATCAATGGTTTTTCTGTATGCCAACAATGAGTAAAGTGTTGCTGAAATTAGGAAAGCAACTCCATTTGTAATAGCCCCACAAAAAAATAAAATACCTAGGAATTAACTTAACCAAAGAAGTGAAGGACCTCAATGATGAAAACTTTAAAAACGAAAAAGGAAATCAAAACAGAACTTAGAAGTGGCAAAAACTCCCATGCTCCTGGATTGGAAAGATCAACATCGTGAAAATGGCAATACTTCCCAAGGCTATCTACAAATTCAATGCAACACCTATCGAAATTCCCATCTCATTCTTCAAAGAAATAGAAGAGGCAATCCAAAAAGTCATATGGAACAATAAAAGAACCCGAATAGCTAAAACTATCCTCAACAGAAAGAACAGTGCTGGAGGAATATCAATACCAAATTTCAAACTCGACTATAAAGCCATAGTAATCAAAACAGCTTGCTACTGGCACAAGAACAGACCTCAGAAGCAATGAAATAGAATTGAAAACCCAGAAATGAACCTACAGACCTATAGCCATTTAATCTTCAATAAAGGGGCTAAAAAAATAGAATGGAAGAAAGACAGCCTCTTCAGTAAATGCTGCTGGCTTGGTTAACTACTTGTAGAAAACTAAAGCTAGATGCTTATATATCACGCTGCATGAGAATCAACTCCAAATGGATCAAAGACATCAGAGTCAAAGCAGACACTGAAAACATTACAGGATGGAATAGGAGAAACCCTTTGTCTCCTTGGCACAGGCTGAAATTTTCTTAATAGAGACCCAGAAAGACAACAAATTAAAGAAAGGTTGGACAAAATGGGATTGCATGAAATTGTAGAGCTTCTGCATGGCAAAGGACATAGCTTGCAAGATCAATAGAAAGCCCACGGATTGGGGGAAGATCTTCACTAGCCATACAACAACGGACAAGGGTCTCATATTTAAAACATACCTGGAACTCAAAAAATTAAATCCCCCAACAACAAATCTTCAAAGAAACAATTGCCCAATAAATAAGTGGGCTAAATACTTAAAGAGAAACTTCTCTGAAGAGGAATGAAAAAGGGCCAATACATACTTTAAGAAATGCTCAACTTCCCTAGCCATAAAAGAAATGCAAATCAAAACAACATTGAGATACCACCTCCTCCCAAGTAGAATGGCTATAATCAAGAACTCTAATAACAACAGATGCTGGAGGAGATGTGGACAGAAGTAAACCCTACTGCACTGTTGGTGGGAGTGTAAACTTGTTCAACCTCTTTGCAAAGGAGTATGGAAGTTCCTCAAAAGACTCCACATAGAGCTCACCTATGACCCAGCAATCCAACTTTTGGGCATTTACACAAATGTTCACAAACAAGACCACACTAAAGGTACCAGCACGATATGTTTATTGCAGCATTATTTACCATAGCTAAGATATGGAATCAACCCTGATGCCCCTCAGTAGATGAATGGATCAAGAAAATGCGACACACACACACACACACACACACACACACACAATGGAATTCTATGCGTCCATCATAAAGAATGACATTGCCCCATTTGTTAGTACATGGAAAGACTTGGAAAAAATTATATTAAGTGAAGTAAGCCAGGCCCAAAGAAATATAGGTCCCATGGTTTTCCTTATTTCCAATAAATAGTATATGCCTGAATCAAGCAGAAAAGCTCAGATAAATTTATGTTAGGGAAATGAACCCTAAATATGTACTCAAATGCTGTTTTCTTTCATGCGATTGTTTCTAACACATTTATAAGATGATATCTTTGTTGCTTTGTATGTCCCTCCCACATTGTATAACCCCTGCTTTCACTGTATTTGATGTTAGTATAATTTGTGGAGGGTAAGGGAAAAAACGAATCGTTTAAATAGGGATACAGGTGGAAATATTGCAACAATGAGATGTACAAGTCGTTATGTCGAAAACGAACTTTACAACTTTGGTTGTAAAGTTTGTGGGGGGTGATTGGAGGCTTGAATGGGGGGATAGGGGAAGGATGGGATGGGAAGGGGAAACAAAGGAGGATGCTACAATGCTTGATAAGAAATGTACTCATTATCTTGCCCATGTAATTGTAACCCCTTTGTACAGTATTTTCACAATAAAAACAAATAATAATCTAGAAAAAAATAATTACAATCACCATTACTATGCCAAGAAGCTAGGCTTAACACCTTTATAACTTTTAAAAACATCCTAATTGTAGAACATCATTGAAAGCAAGTTACATTATACAAATAAACTTTTTAACCCTCTTTTGAAGGCCATTTTAATTTTAATTTTAACACATACAAGGGGCAGTTTTAGCAATACTAATCAGATCATCACATCACGCATTTTAACCATCATGTTTTCAGGGTCTATCTGCAGGGAAAAGGGACAGAACAAAGATGGGCAACTCAGCCCCTCCTATGGAATGTGCCTGCACCCAATCTGACTCTTTAAGGTTAGATGAACTGCGTTTGTGCCAGCTTGCCCTCTTTTACCATGTGTGGACTCCTCCCAGGGCCAGTCCCACCATCTATGAAGCACCCCCCCCCAGGTCGGTCCCACCATGCATGACCAGCTTAACTACACTTCTGCCTATTCAGCCTCACCCCTAAATATAGATCTTAGGTAGTCTTCTAAATTTTCCCTTTTTTGGGGGGTAGGGAGGTTTGAATAAAATACAGTTTTAGACAGACAGAACATGTCATGTTTTGTAACAGTGCTAAATTGACCTTTCCATTTAAATTTTTAATATTTATCCTGAAATTTTAGCCAAGGGAACTAAATCCCAAACTGCCAAAGCATTTAAAAATATTAAAATTTAAAATAACAGATTTTCTAATTTTTACGTTAAAGAATCCTTAAAAAGCCATTTAAAAGAATGTGAAAGTTTTTTAAATTTTTAGTAATGCCTAAACCTCTTAACCTTTTACATTTTAAACTTAAATTCACCCAATTTTTACAGCATGTTGACAATTTTTATCTTGAACATGTTTACAAACACATAGAAAACACACAGATCTTAAAGCGTGCATAAATCAAAATCAGTTTTACATAAATTTTTTCAAAGTTTTTTTAACAAAAATTTAAGACAGTATTTTTTTAAACTAAGTACCTTTGTTAAGCTTCATTTTCCCAGGGCTCGCTTGTTTAGCAAGGCAATTCATCAACGGATCTTTTGAATCCCACCTGTTGGAGAAGGGCTGGTTGAAGGGGTCACCTAAAACTTAACTGGCCTGAATTTTATCCAATTTTAGACAAGAGCACTTTACAAATTGTTACATTGTCAGGACTCGCTGAAAAATCCAAACCAGGTACATAGCCTTCCACACTCTCTGCTCAGGCAGCCTCCACAAGGAGAAAATTCAGCCCAAGACCTGAAAGGAACCAGAGTAGTCCAGCAACCTTACATACCTCACAGTGACGCGAGCCTAGCAGGTCTGTGGCTGAGGCCAGCCAGAGGCTAGAACTTTTATTTCCTCAGAGATGTTCAAATAAATAACAAAAATATAAATAAACACAAAAACCAAGAATCCACACTTAAAACAGGTACCAATTCTAAAACAGAACTAGACAACAGCCAAAAGCTGAGTTGGGGACTAATGGGCCCTCAGTTCATTCCTATTAGAACTGCGCCATTCTCAATCAGCAAGCTGAATTCAGAATCTGTTGAGTGAGCTGGCCACCCTCACCCAGAATTTCCCCACCTCAAAAATAGAACAGAAACGACACCAAAGTAAACAAGACAGACAAGTGGACACAAAGACAAAATCAGATCTCCATGAATTGGGCAACATCTTACCACCAGAGGATTTCTTTTTTTCTTTGTTTTTTTTAGATTCCTGCAAATGTTGATCCAGAGGCCTTCCAAGGTGGAGGAGAATTCTCAGTCATCTTGGGGCAAGGGAAAAAAGACCCTGGAAGCCATCCCCTCAGACTGACAGTCTCCCCCCCATACTCAGACCCTCTGGGCCAAGGCCCGAGGCTAAGATCTTGCTGGTGGCACTTGGTGGTCAGTGGCAGATTCATCTGGCTTAGAGTTTTCCCTGCAGGCCCCTTTCAAAGTTATTGCTAGATCCTGCAGGTTCTCCCTTCCCCCACTGCCTCCTCTTCTAGAGAATAAGTCAACCTTTGATGTCATCCTAAAATTCCAAAAGTATTAAAACGGGAGAGCGGCTGAGGTGAAAGGAGAGTCTGGCCACCCCATTCGGGGGGCTCCAGGATGCCCGCTGATCTGAAAATGAAAGTTAAATGAACAAGGAAAGGAAAGAAAGAGAGGCGCTGAATTAAAATGGCAACTACAAATGAGACAAAGAGAGCATGCATGTTGATCTCGAGCTCGAATCCACCCCTAAGCCACGGTTGTGGAGGCCAGACGAGTCCTGTCCCATAGGATGGCGGAAGCCAATGAGTCCCTACCCGGGAGGTGGATAATCTACCCTTAACCCAGAGTAGCAGAGGCCGGACAAGTCATGGTCCAAAAGACGACAGAGTGAAGCGAGACTCCACTGGGGAAGGCTTCCCCAAGGGCCCAGGGAATTTCTTCAACTCGCCTGCTGGCTACCTTGTAGCACATCTACCAACGTTTCTTGCCAGCTCTAAAACCTTACTTGCAAATCATCACATAACACGCAACATAAAGCAGCTGCACCCCTTCTTACCGGCTAGCTGAACGACTCGCTGATCAGGTATCTGTGTGGCTTATGGGGGGGCTATCCCGGACAAGCTCCCACATAAAGTGCTCAGATTTCAGACGCCCCCTATCAGACCACCAGAGACCATGATCAATGCAAACAGCAAAGAGTCATTTATTGCTAGCTGGAGCTTGGTCCTATGTGTACTTGGTAACTGGTGATGCTAAGAGGCCCCAAGCATAAAATTGACACCGCTTTTATAGTATCAAACAAACAAGTTTAGGGGGTTTCCACACAAGCAAGTTCACAAGTTCAGGGGGTTTATGTCCACCCTGATCACACTTCCCTTTTTCAGCTGGAACACCTGGGCAACTGTTCTGTTCTTTAAAGGTGGGCAGGGTTGGTGGCCACCTGCGGTTTTTCTGAGAACTATTTTTCTCTTTGGCAGCACAGCTCTCTTTGGGGGTTACTTTGAGGGCAGCACAGCTCAGGGGGCTTGATCTTAAAATGGAATTACTTTAGCTCTTCAGTTAAGTCCTGAGTTCAAACACCAGGAATGGTGGATGCACACACACACACACACACACACACACACACACACACACACACACACACACACACACACACACACACACCCCACATGGAGGCACCTTTGCCAATAATATATCATTCCATTATGTTCAGCTCCCTAATTGTCTGCCAGAAGGACTCTTGAATTAATTGTAGCAGTTTGTTTCAACACGGAAATATAGTCTTACAAAGACAGGATGAGTGCAGGGAACTTGGCCTGCCACAGAAGGTGGCACAAATGAAGGTTTCCTATCAAAACAGACCACTGGGGAGAGAGATAGCTTGGGGTACAAACAGGCCTTTTTCTCCTGACCTTCAGAACCTGCGCACATTCATCCTCATTAATTTGCCTGGATGAATTGTTTGCTATGCAGATTTACAAAAGTGAAACTTTTTGTCTGCCTGTTCCAACAATGAAGCCGACTTCCTCCGGCAGCCTGGAGTATGGAGACCCCTCAGGCTACACTGGGAACACTGAGGGAGCCCCGAAACATGGATTGTCTTGAAAGCACTCTGTGCTATGAAATCATTCTATTCAAAGCAAATTTCCTAGCTGGGTGCCGTTCTTCATAGCAACTCTGGATCTTCACTGACACAAATGCATGCATACATACACAGACATATGGAGTTACTGGCTCTTTTTTTTGTGGCAGGTCCTGGGCTTGAACTGTGAGCCTAGACATTTTCCCTGAGCTCCTTTTGCTCAAGGAAACATTTTATTGTGTCTTAAACCATGATTACCCTAGGCTGTGGTGCAACTTTTACACCCACAGATGATCCAGGGATCCTAGGACCAGAGTTCAACTCCCAGCACTGGCAAAAATACATTAAACCAACAAAAATGGAGGAGGAAAAACCAGGAAATGTTACACAACAGTTTTTACTTTTGTTTCCTTAGCACTGTGACCCTCCTGAGTCTCAATGACTTGGCTTGAAAATTGTATATGACCTTGCATGGATGATGGCTGAGGGGCTGTCAGTGAAGCCTGAGCCAAACCAGACACCTAGGCCCTGAGATCGATCCTAGGACTGCCACCTACACACAGCTGAAGATCCTAGGAAACTCATTCCTATCTATAGGAACATTAATAGAATATTTGAAATTTATTAATTGAATTACTAACTAGCTAGTCATTCCAGTATAAGATTGTATGCAATAAATATAGGTCATTGATTAATTAATACTTTGTTAATTCTTCTACCATGATAATTGGAAGCATAATTTTATACCAAATAATTGGTAGTAATAGAATATATAAAAATAAGGTACAGACAACACTCTTTATATTGGGTTATACACTAGATTCTACATAAATGTCTATCTGTCTCTCTCTGTATATATTTATAGATGCATATACATATGTAAATACACACACACATGCACACACACACACAAACAAACACACACACACACTGCAATCTAAACATCTACCTGTTTATATATTGGCCATTCCTAGGGCTTGATCTCAGGTTCTCAAATTGGCCTGCCAACTTCACTTGCATCAGACTGGTGTGCTAACATTTAACCATTCATGAAGTGGGCCTGCTAGGCCCTGAGTTCAAGTCAGAGAATTGCCAAAAACTTAATCCTGTTCGAAAAGCCAATTGTTCCACTTGTTTTCTGTATCGATGAAAGTCCTGGGTCTCAGGAATGATGTAGAATACATAGGCAAAGCTATGTCTTATGTAATAGGATGCAAAATGTTATATGTGTAATCATGCTCACTCTCAAATACATAAGAAATAAAACACAAAATAAAATGAATACACTAACTGCAATATGCAATAAACATGTGTATGTAAGTATGAATCATGTATTTCAAATATATATGAATATTATTTTTTCAAGTGCTAGGATTTGAATTCAGGCCCTGGGAACAGGCCTGACTTTCTTGTCTTCCAGTCCGGTGATCTTTCCATCCCCCACAGTGCTACAAATTTACCCACATCCTGAGTTCAAATCCCAGGCCTGGCAAAAACAATGGCCTGAATTCCAGGCCAAGGAGCCTCATAATATTTTAAATATTAAAATATTTTAAATATGTATGTATGCATGTATTTTTATTTTCTCAAGCACAGGGCTTGATCTCAGGTAGTGGCAATTTTGCCTCAGCATTGATCACTCTAGGCTGGGGTGCAACCACTGGACCCAAAGCCAAACCTGGGTTCCTGGGCCTCAAATGCTGACAGGAAAACAATAATAAATAATGCGACACAGAAAAATAAAAACTGGCAACTTACCAGATTTACATTTGTTTTCTTTGCAAAGTGACCATTCTGGGACTGAATGACACGGCTGCAAAATGTTGGTAACCTGGCATTGCTGAAGGCTGGTGGGCCACCAGGGAAGCCTTAGGCCAACACAGCAACATAGGCCATGTGTTTGAAGCACAGTCCTGACCCCTACCAATGGAGGGAGATACTAAGAGTCTCGTTCCTATTCATAGGATTACCGATGGAAGATTATGAATGGCAAAGTTGAATTAGTTGTTTCTGAATACTACTATACAATTAGATGGAGTGATTTTAGGTGACCAATGGATTTTAATGAATATTTTTGACACATTCAAAGAATAGTATTAATTACATGGATTCAATAGTTTTGGGACAGTTGTTGCTTTATTAATAATTCATTAAGGATGAAAACAAGAATACTAATTACATGGAGGCATAATAAATACCCAAGAATTGATAGGAATGCAGTCTATATACAGGAATAATGTATAGACATCACTGGCACTCTATAAAGATCTATATTTACTTGTGTACTACCATCTGCATGTCAATCTGTTCTTATTTTGTCAACCCCTGGGGCTCAATCTCAGGTGCTAGAAATGCTTGTTAGCTCAATATGCCCCAGGATGGTGTGCTGACACTCACCCATTCATGAATTGGGACTTATAGGCTTTGAGTTCTAATGCCAGCACTCACAAAAATTGAATCGTGGAGTAAGAATCCCATGGTGACACATGTTTTCTGATTCTTTGAAAGTCCTGGGTGTAAGGTATGAAGTTTCATACATAGGCAAATCTATATCTTATGTAATATATGGAGTAAATATTTCATGTGTAATAACAGCCAATAAAATAAATAGTAAATAAATTAATAAAAAAATAAAACGAATAACTACACTAAGTGCAATATGTGGTCAACATATGGGGCTCGATCTCAGGGCCTGGGAACTGCCTGGCCGATGAATTGGCTAGAGGCTTCTGTGCTGACAGTCACCCATTCATGAAATGAGCCTTCTAGGCCCTGAATTTAGATCCCAGTACTGCCAAAAATGTAATCGAGGAGGAAGAAGCCGAGCGTGACACATGTTTTCTTTTCTTTTAAAGTGCTCAGTGACAGGATGTATAATTCAGATGCAAATATATATGCTAGTAATAGGATGCCATAAATGTAAAAAATGTCATTGGTGGAAGAATTGTCACTACAATAAATGAAAAACAGATTGAATTAGTAGTGAATCATTCTAGGATAAAATTAGACACACTAATTATAGGACATGGATTAAGTTTAATATTTTGTTAAGCATTAATAGAAAGAAAATTGCATGGAAACATAAATACCTAATAATTGGTAGTAACACATGATGCATAATTTAATTATATAGACATCTGTCGCATTCTATAAAATATGTAATTTATGTACAGATGTATGTACTTATAATTTTAATTAATGCTTTATTAATTGTTAACTGAGACACATGATTAAATGGAGACATAACTTAATACCTAAAAATTGGTAGTAATATTATCTATAAATTAATAATGTACAGACATCTTTTGTGTATAGAAAATTATACACAGCAACCTCTATCTATTTATAACTCTTTCACTCCTGGGGCTTGTTGGTTAAGTGCTTGACTAGTAAGCACGAAACCCTGGGTTCGAACCCTCAGTGTCACATAAAAAGTAAATCTAGAAGTTCTGCTGTCTTTCAATCAACTGAGTGCTAGCCTTGAGCACAAACACTTAGGGACAGTGTCAAAGCCCTTACTCAAGTCCCAGGACTGCCAAAAGATAAAAAAAAAAAAAGGTAGAATATACTCACTGCAACTATAGAAGGATAGGACATCAAATACCTCATCACAGAGAAAGCTATGAGTCTGGTGCTGACAGCTGTCACCTAACCTGACTTAGCCAGATGTAAACTGCTGTAACCCAGCTCCATGGGTTACCCCCATCATTTTGGCTTACCATGGCTTACCCCAGACATGTTGGCTGCTTGGGGGCTTTAAATCCTGGCAGGAAGTCTGCTAGAATCTTTGAAATATGGCTTGAAATGGTAGAGCACTAGCCTTGAGCAAATGTTATTAGAATAGTATCCCCGTGTTTTGAGCTCAAGCACCATAACTAACCTCCCCCAAAATAAAAACACCCCACTAAACCAATAGATACGAAATGATCCTCGAAGAATGTGAAACCACCTTAATTCTAATTATAGCTTGTGGAACAGAGCTTTGTGCTGAGTCCTCCATAGGGTGATCTGTGCTGAGTCCTGCACATGCCATGGTGCTATATGCTGAGTCCTTCACAAGGTGGAGTGTGCTGAGTCCTGCATTGGGTGCTGGGTGCTGAGACTCTCACAGGATGCTGTGTGCTGAGTCATGCAAAGAGTGCCATGTGCAGTGTCTTTCACAGGGTACATTCTTTCAACTTGTCCTTGTAAGAGCTCCATAACTGAGATGATTATGCAGACAAGAATATTGAGGCTCAGATAGGTCCCCATGGCAGGAACAAAATTATCTATTATTGAAGACTAGTGAGTTGTCTCCTGCGGACAATTGTTTTGTTTTGTATTTTCTCAGTCATGAACCTTGAACTAGGGGCCTAGGCACTGACCCTTACCTCTTCGGCTCATGGCTAGCACTCCACCATGAGGAGCCAAGGAGCCCCTTGCACCAGAAGCCATGGCCTAGGGGTCTATAGCTGAGGTCTGTCATCCTTCCTTCTCAGGATGCTGAGATCTGAGGATCTGGGTTCCAAACTATCCCAGGCAAAAAGGTACCATGAGACTATCTCCAATTCGCCACTAAGAAACCTGAAGTGGAAGCTGAGTGCTTGATGCTCATGTTTGTCATCCTAGCTACTCAGGAGGATGAGATCTGAGGTTCATGGTTCAAAGCTAGCCTGGGCAGGAAAGTCCTTGAGACACTTTGCTCCAATGGACCACCAGAAAAGCTGAAATGGCGCTTTGGCTCAAGTAGTAGAGCACAAGACTTGAGCTGAATAGCTCAAGGACAGCACCTATGCCTAGATATCAACTACTACAACAATAAAAAATGATAGAAAGAAACTAACAAACCTGAAATAGTGGGCTGGGAATGTGCCTTAGGGGTAGAGTGCTTTGCATATATGAAACTCTGGGTTTGATTTCTCAGGACCACATCAATAAAAAAAAAAAAAAGCCTGAAGTGGTTCTGTGGCTCAAGTAAGAGAGGACTATCTTTGTGCAAGAGAATCTAGGTACAGTGCTCAGGTGCTGAGTTCAACTTCCAAGAATGGTGAATGGGCCCACATGCATGCGTACGCGCATACACACACACACACACACACACACACACACACACACACAGATTATGAGTGATGCTGTTACACAAAATGGTAAGGTACCAGGCTTCTTCACTGAGATCATGGTCAACACCTTAGCCCAGTGTCCCCAAGAGCTAGCCACCCAGGGCCCAACTAGGAGAGGTCAAAAGTTTCAAAACCTGATGAGATTCACCAGCCCTAGAAGACAGGAAGCTTTGTGATATCAGATATGTGCTTGGATTTCCCAAGCTTGCAAAAACCTAGGAAATGCATCGTAGGCCCAACATTGCCGTCAATGAAACATTTCATGAGCTTCAGTGCCCTAGTTGTCTGCCAGAAGGACTTTTGAGTTACATTGAGAACTTTATCTGAACACTGGTATTTAGTCTCACAAAGGCAGGATAAGTTCACAGTATTTGGCCTGCCATGGGAGGTGGCACAAATGAAAGCTTCCTGTCAAAACAGAGCACTGTGGAGAGAGATAGTTGCGAGTACATAGTGACCTTTCTCTCCTGACCTTCGGAGCCCGCCTGCACTCCTTCTCACTATCTGACCCGGATGCAGTTGTTTGTTACACAACAGTACAGGAATGAGGCCTTTTTCTGCCTGTCCAGGAAATGAGAGAGATTTCGTCCACAAGGCCTGGGATGCAGAGAAACCCACAGGTTTACTGGGACCAGTGAAGGGAGCCCTGGAACATGCAGTGTCATGAAAGCAGTCTCTGTTATGAAATCATTTTATTGAATACAAATTTCCTAGCTTGGTGCCGTTCATCATAGCTACTCTGGAGCTTCACCTATAGGAATACGTCCATACATACACAAAGATATGCAGGTACAGGCTCCTTGATGGGGCAGTTCCTGGGGTTGAACTATGAGTCTAGGCATTGTCCCTGAGCTCCTTTTGCTCAAGGATAGTGCATTAACCTTGAATCACAGCCCCACTTTGGTTTTTTCTGTGATCTCTTAGAAATAACAGTGTCATGGACTTTCCTATGCTGGCTGGATTCAAACTAAGATTCTCTACATCTCAGCCTCCTAAGGAGCTGGGATTACAGTCAGCAGCCACTGGTACCTTCTTTCTTCTTCATTTTTTAATCTGGACAATCTGACTTCTTAACAGGGTCATTCCAATGTCTTGAATTTATAAGTTAACTACCCAATGATCTTTATGGCTGTTTTCACTGAGAAGGATTTTCTCGCCTCATCTTCCCCTCTGGTCACAGGTTTGAATCCAAAAGTGAGAAATGAGTGTCACAGGAATTGGGAGAAAATATCCGCAGGACATGCCAGTTCTGTCACTTAGCATTGAGTTGCAGTGAATTTACTGTCACGGGATGAGAGGACTGAAAGCTATAATGATTCTCATAATGTCTGCATTGTTCCTTTTGCCAATAAAATGATCTAATAATTATGAGTGTTTTGTGTCTCCAACCTTAAGTATCTAGAACACCCTAGAAGCATCTTCATGTATCTCTTTTCCTCTAGTGCCTCTTGAGATTTACAATAAGGTTTTGTGTGGAGCAGCTCCTCTGTGTATCCTTGAGAAAAGCTGCTTGAAGCCTCTTCAGGAAATCGCCATTCAAAGTCAGCCTGAGCAGGAAGTCTGTGAGACTCTTATCTCAAATAAACCACCAGAAAACTAGAAGTGGAGCAGTGGTCCAGAGGGAAGAGTTCCAGCTTTGAGAGAGAAAGCCAAGCAGGAAACACAGGCTAGAACTGGCAGGAAAGCCTGGGAGGTGCTTATGTCCAATTAATGACCAGATGGCTGGAAGTGGAGCTGTGGTGGTGGTAACACCTCAGCCTTGGGAAAAACTGCCAAGGAACGCATCGGGCCCTGAGTTTCAGCCCTGGGATGACCACAAAAAATTTTCAAAAGAGAAGGCCAAGTTTATTTATCAATGCCCTACCTACTAATGTGTGTATATTACCTCCATGAGTACAAACAGACTGTATGCAATGCTTTTTCTTTTATTTACTCATTCATTTTTTCAAATATGCTCCTAGTGCATACTGCACCATTTTCTTCATTTCAGACCCATGGCTTTTCTCTTCCAGGTTTCCAGTCCTGTGTCATTATATGATGCACACAGCAGCTCTTAGCAGCCTTTATTTACATTAATTATGAGGCCAATGCAGGACCAGTCACAAATCAGGCAGGGGAAAAGAATATCAGGTTTTGTAGAAGTAACCAGTATTCAGAAAATTAACCTAGGGGACTTAAAATGGTAGCATACTTATGTTTAAAAACTACCATTAAGGAAAATATGAAGGGGCTGGGAATGTGGATTAGTGAGAGAGTGTTTGCCTAGCATGCAAGAAGTCCTGGGTACGATTCCTCGGTATCACATACAGAGAAAAAGCCAGAATTAGTGCTGTGGCTTAAGCAGTAGAGTTCTACAGACAGTGCCCAGACCTTGAGTTCAACCCAAAAACTGGCAAAGAGATACCTAAATAGGTAGGTAGGTAGATCAGATAGATAGATAGATAGATAGATAGATAGATAGATAGATAGATAGATAGATAGATAGATAGATAGATAGATAGATAGATAGATAGATAGATAGATAGATAGATAGATAGATAGATAGAAAGTTGATAGATAAATCTGGTCTTGGATATCAGGAGGAAAGAAGGGAACACTTCCCATTCATGAGGCCTTCTGCAGTGTACTAGGCCACCAGCATCACCTTCACACAATTACAGAGCAGGAACACTGTCTCTTTCCCACTTCTAAGGTAGCCAAAGGTCCCAGAGCCACGAGGGCAGAGCTAGGTTCTAATTCAGGGGCTTGGAGACAGAAAAGAAACAGCCCTGCCTCTAGTTGGTCTGGGGATTTGCATTAAGTGGAGAATGAAGTAAGGAGAATAGACTGGCAGAGGTAGAAGAAGGGCTTCAAATCTGACAGATGGAGAGTCAAAAACCAACTCCCTTAGACGAGAGAGCAGGGTTTTTCTACTCTGTTCCTCCCCTCTCTCCCACTAAACTGGCTCTCTATTGGTAACCTAAAGATAGCCTGAGGCTCCCTTCATCTGAGGAAGGAAGGTTAATTAGTCATTGTTTGGAGAGGCTGAGAAAAGCCTGACCCTGGTGTAACTCTAACAAATATTTCAAGTTTCCCTTCATTGCTGGTTGTTCCTGGAATGAATGAAGTGGTTTTGCAGCTCACTTCCCGGTTTAGTGTGTACATTCTGCCTCCTAATCCTGCAGGCCTAGGTCTCTGCACCTAGCCTGGCTTTTGCAACTGTTTTCTGTCCTTCAGATACAGTGTTACACTGGAGTTCATCCTGCTAACAGGGCTAGAGCTTGGATCCTGAGAACTTCATTTGAACCCCAGATGGGTCATTGATGTTTCTTTCCTTCTTCTAAAGCTCAGGAACTCTAAGAACATTTAGAGTGCAAGTAAATTCTCATCACCAAGGGAAACACAAGAAGCTCTTGAACATCTGACCTTTCAGAAGTGGAAGTCAGAGTGTCATAGACTTCCCTGCCCTGATTGGCTTCACCCTGTGTTCCTGAGACCTCAGCCTCTGGAGCTAGGGTGATGGGCATGAGCTACTGGTGCTCTGGTAGGTTCAGAACTGTAATGACATTGACAATGGAAGTCAAATGCTTATCGCAAAGTGTTTGGCGAGCATATTATGCCTTTCAACAATGGACCGTTCAGAACCCTGTAGGACACAAGGTTACAATGCTGGAGTCTGAGAGGCTGGGTATATGGATCTGCTACACTTGAACCTGGAGCTCTAACTCCAATTCTGGTGTACATCAGTGTTCATTTTCCAGAGAATGTTCTCCTAATTAGTAATTAGGAAAAGTACTTTGATAAACCCTCATTTTTTTTTCCAGGTGTATTTCTCGAACTCAAGCCTGGGCACTATCCCTGATCCCTTCAGCTCAAGGCTAACACTCTATCACCTTAGCCACAGCACCACATGGGGTCTTTTGGTGGTTCACTGGAGATAAGAGTCTAACAGGCTTTTCCTTGCCTAGGTTGTCTTTGAACTTTGGTCTTCAGCTCTCAGTCTACTGAGAAACTAGGGTTCCAGGTGTGAGCCACTGTCATCTGGCCTATTGTTTTAGACACTTCTGGGGCTTTATCTTAGGGCCTGGGTACTGTCCCTGAGCTTCTTTTTCTCAAGTCTAGCCATTTGAGCCACTCCACAGCTTCTGGCTTTTTCTGAGTATGTGGCACTGAGGATTCAAACCCAGTCATTCATACATGTTGAGCAAGCTCTTTATCACTAAGCCACATTTCTAAGCCACCCTTCCAATTTTATCCCTCACCTGCCTATCATCAAGAAAAGGTTTCTGACTATAAACGTTCTAAAGAAATCCCAATGGGAAGATGTCCAAAGATAAGACAAAGCTCATACTTGGGGCAGACTCTAAACATGTGAAGACTGTGACAAATGCTTCCATTTAATTATGTACTGTGTTTCAACACTTAATAAAATATTAATGAAAAATGAGTCAATATCCTAAATTATTGTTTAATATTATAATATATGTGCAAAATGTAAAAAACAATATGTATATAATAATACTAAATACAATAATCAATAAATGAATCAAAGAAAAATAAAATACAAAATCAATAATAAAAATCATAATATGAAATTAACATACATATGTAAATATTTATCATATATTACATATGTATAGAAATATTTTTTCTCTTGCAGGACCTTCATTCAGGACATGGCAATTCTAGCCTGAATTTCTTTTCCTCAAGGACAGTGAGCTCTGCCTTCACCCATGCTGCAAAAGAGTTACCTAGATGGTGAGCTCAAATCCTAGCAATGGCAGAAATACTGGCCCCAGTTCCAAGATAGTGACTTAATTTTTATTAATGGAAGCAGTTATGTTTTTTCAGTTCCATACTGAACATTTAAAAAAAAAGCAGTGTAGAATTTTGTACAGCTATTCAGACATCCTTCCCTGAGTGCTTCTCTGAGAATTACATTGTTTCCCTTTTTTAAATACTTTTTTTATTGTAAAAATGTTGTACAGATAGGTTACAGTTACAGGAGCAAGGTAATGAGTACATTTTCTATTGAGCATTGTTGACTCCTGCTTTGTTTTCCCCATACTATCCTTTCCTTCCCATCTCCATAACTACCTCCCCCTGCCAAGGTCAGTGACTTAGTTTTCCATTTTTGGTTGGCACAGGCTTTGAACTCATGTAGTGGCAACTCTTCCCTCACATTGCTAAAGATTTACCAAGACCCTGATTCTAAATCCCAGGCTAGGAAAGAAAACTGGCAGAAATTACAAACCAGGGAGCTTTATTTTTTAAAATTTAGTTAAATGATTAATTAATTAATTAATTTTTGGCCAAACATGGGGCTTGAAGTCAGGTCGTGGAAACTCTGCCTCAGCTTGGATCTCCCTAGGCTGGGGTGCAGTCTCCAGACCCATAGCCGATCCTGAGATCCTAGGCCCAGAGGGATTTTAGGAAGAAAAAAAAGCTGGAAAGCACAAAAAGTGGCGAGGTGCAGAGTGCTGGCGTTTTACTTGTTTTTTTCTTTGCATGTTGACCATCCTAGGTCTGAATGATATGGCTGCAAAGTATACTTGACCTGTCATTGCTGATGGCTGGTGGGATATCAAGGAAGCCATAGGCCAACCTGTCAACATGGCCCTGGATTCAAATCCCAGTCCTGACACCAATGGCAGGAGATTACAAGAGAGTCATTCCTATTCATAGGAATACTGACTGAAAGTGTAGTTCATGCACCGGTCTAGTCTAAAATTGGATGCAATAATCGTAGAATACTGATTGATCTTAATTAATAGTTTATTAAGCATGAAAAGAATAATATTCCTTCAATGGTGGTATAATAAATATCTAAGATTTGGTAGGAAAGTTGTAGGTGCCATTTAATCATAGATAGAAGACAGCCCTGACACTCTTTACCAATATATAATTATTTGTATACCACCATCTGCCTATCCATGTATCACTGTTTTGGCCAAACCTGGGGGTTGATCTGGGAACCACCTGACAGCCTTATTGGCTAGAGGCTGCCATGCTCAAACTCACTCATTCTTGAATTGAGCCTGCTAGGCACTGAGTTCAGATCCTAGCACGGCCAGGCTTGATGGAGAACACATCTAAAATCTAGATGCTTTGTGATGGGATGTAAACAATGTAATAAATGGTACATGTATCATCAGAGTCAATAAAATAAATGGTAAATAAATGAGTAAAACAAGAAATAAAATGAATAACCACAGCAAACACAATATGGACTGAACATCTGTATGGAATTACAAATCCTAACTTTAAAATGTATGTAAGATGAACTTTTCCAGGTCTGAGGCTTGAAGTCAGCCCCCCCCTACAAGGAGGGATTTGTGGGAGACCCTGAGATACTATTTTGTGAACCTATGAGGAGTCATGGAAAGCAATCGATCTCATCCCTGAATGAGTGGTTCCTGCATGATGCGAGTAGGAAATGATAGGCAAGACTCATGGAGTATTGATTATTTGTAGAGAAGAGCTGATGAAGCATGATAATTATCATCACAGTCATGAAATGGAGGCATCCAGAAAGATCCAAGAAACGGTAGTCACACAGAATGGATTCCATTACAAGTCACCATCTCTCCTACTCTACACAAATATGTACTTATTTGCATACTACCTTCAGCTTATGAGTGGGTGACTATTATCCTCCCCAGTTTCCCCCTGCCGGGGGCCTCAATCTCAGGTTCTGGGAATGGCCTAGGTCCTTCGTGGCTCACAGGCTGGTGTGCTCATGTGGACCCATTCACCAGTTGGGCCTGCTAGGTCCCGAGTTCAGATCCCAGGCCTGCCGAAAGATTCATCTTGATGTCAAAAGCCAATCGTTGCACCTGTTTTTCTTTCCTGTGCAAGTCATGGTTCTCAGCTAGGATGGAGAATAAATGGGCCACCTTGTGGCTAGGGGAATAAGTTGTTATCCATGTCAGTGAAGGTATACTTGTCATTATATACTCAAGAAAATACACAATATATCCACGAATAGCATGCAAAATAAAGAGAATAACTACACTCAATGCACGATGAAGTCCACACACAGATGTGAATATACGTCCCTTGTTTCAATGATGCATTGAGGACTATTGAGGCCTCCCTGGGGCTCAAACTCAGTTCCAGGGAATGACACAGCTCCTTAGTGGCTCACAGTCTGTTGTGATCATGTGAACCCATTGGGAAGTTGGGCCTCGTAGGCTCTGAGTTCGAATCCCAGCACTGCCAAAAGTTCACCCTGATGTGAGAGGCCAGTTGTTGCATCTGTTTTCCTAGGCTGTGCAAGTTCTGTGTCTCAGCTAGGATGGAGAATGTATAGGCAAGTCAATACTCATGGGAATAGGTTGTCATCCAGTTCACCAAAGTTATATCTGTCATCCTATACTCAAGAAAATACACAATACATCAATGAATAAGACACAAAATAAAGAGAATGACTACACCGAACACAAGATGCCGCCCACCAATGTTTAGAAACATAGATCCTCTGTTTAATTATGAATTTATGGCTATATTGGCCCCCACCAGGGCTGGATCTCAGATCCTGGGAATGGCCTAGCTCCTTAGTGGCTCACAGGCTGGTGTTCTCAACATGTCCCTTTCACTGATTGGGCCTGCTGGCCCTTGAGTTCAAATCCCAGCACTGACAAAATATTCAACCTGATGTGAGAATCCAATTGATCCACCTTTTTTCCTGTCCTGCGAAAGTCCTGGGTCTCAGCACAGATGGAGAATGCTATAGAGGCAACTCTATAGCCATGGAAATAGGTTGTCATCCATGTCAGCACAGTTATATCTGTCACCATACTCAATAAAATACACAATGCATCCATGAATAAGACACAAATTAAAAAGAATAACTACAATGAACTCAAGATGCATACCTCTCCTGTAGGTAAAGAGAGATCTTATGTTTAAAAAAGTTGGGCTTATTATTTTGTCCAGTGCTGAGCCTTCAAATCAGGCCCTGGACCATGCCTGACATTCTAGTCTTCAAGGATGGCGAGCTTCAATTCTCCCACAGTGCAAAAGAGCTACCCAGACCTGAGTTCAAATCCCAGCACTGACAAAAGATTCATTCTGATATCAGAAGCCAGTTGTTGCACACGTTTTCCTCTCCTGTGAAAGAAGAGGATGGAGAATGCATAGGCAACCCTATAACCATGGGAACAGGTTGTCGTCCATGTCAGCACAGTTATACCTGTCACCATTCTTAGTAAAATAAACAATACCTCCATGAATTAGAGACAAAATAAGGAGAAGTGGACCAAACACAAGATGCTGTCCACACATGTATGTCAATGTTGATCCTATGCTTAAATTATGAACTTATGAAATTATGAACTTATACTGGACCACCCTGGGGATCAATGTCAGATCCTGGGAATGACCTAGCTCCTTGGTTGCTCACAGGTTGGTGTGTTCACCTTGATTTATTGGCCAATTGTTCCTTCTAGGACCTGAGTGCAGATCCCAGCAATATTAACAAGTGGATCGTCGAGTAAGAAGCTGAGTGTGAAACTTGTTTTCCTTTTCTCTGAGAATTCTAGGTGTCAAGCATGATGGAGTACATTTCTACAAACCTAGTGCTCTGTGATAGGATGTCATCAATGTAATAAACAAAATGGGTTTCATATAGTAAAATCAATGGTAAATAAATGAATAAAACAAAAAATACAAGGAACAACCACACCAAACATGTATGGACTGAACATCTATAGGTAAGTATAAATCCTATCTTTACAATGTATATAAATAGTATGTTTTCCAGGGATGGGGCTTGAATTCAGGACTAGTGAACAGGCTTGACTTTCTGTTCTTCCCCTTCATCCACATTGCTGCAGATTTACCCTGATCCTTAGTTCAAATCCAACACCTGGCAGAATAAATAGCTGGAATTGCAAGCCAGGGAGCTAATTTTTTTAAAACTTTTTCTCAGCACGGGGTTTGAACTCAGGTCGTGGTAACTCTGCCTCAGCTTCGATCACCCTAGGCTGGGGTGCAGCCACTGGACTCACAGCTGTTCCTGGGATCCTCGACCCCCAGGCCTTGCAGGGAAAACAATGTACAGAAAAACTGTGGCCTTTTTAGGTTTTCTTCCTTTGCACGTGACCCTCCTGAGTCTGAATTACACTGTTGCAAAGAGTACTTCACCTTGCATTGCTGAAGACTGGCAGACTATTGGGGAAGCTTTAGGCCCACGTGGCAATATAGGCCCTGACCATCCAATGGCAGGAGATACTAAGAAACAGGTTTCCAACCATAGGAATAACAATGGAATGTTGTCAGTGTCACAGAATGAGTTGTTCGTGAATAGTGCTCCTATAAAATTAGACAGCATGATTTCAGAAGGCTGATTGATTTTATTTAATATATATGAAGCATTAAAAGATTATTATTACTTACAGGAACACAATAATTTCAGGACACTGATTTCTTTTAAGAAAGAAAACAATTACATTACTTACATGGACACATAATAAATACCCAAGAATTGGTAGCAATGTAGTCTATATAACTAAATAATGTATAGACATCTCTGGCACTCTATAAAGATATATATTTATTAGCTTACTGCCATCTGCATGTCAATCTGTTCCTATTTTGTTAACTCCTGGGCTCAATCTCAAGTCCTGTGAACAGTCTGTCAGCTCAATTTGCCCCAGGAGGGCATGCTGACACTCACCCATTTATGAATTTGGCCTTGTAGGCCATGAGTTCAGATGCCAGTAAGAAACTGATGGTAACACATGTTTTCCTTTTCTGTGAATGTCCTGGGTGTCAGGTATGAAGTGGAATATATATGCAGACCTATATCCTTATGTAATCAATGTTCTATGTGCATAATAGTCAATAAAATAAATGGTCAATACATGAACAAAACAAAAAAATAAAATAACTACACTGAGTGCAATATAGTCAACATATGTATGTAAATATAAATCATATATGTAAATTGTACATGAATAGAATGTTTTCTAGTGCTGAGGATCGATATCAGGCCTAAGGAACAGACTTGAATTTCTTGACTTGAATTTCAAGGAGGCAAACTTCCACTTCCCACACAGTGCAACATAGTTACCAGACCATGAGTTCAAATCCCAGTCCTGGCAGAAAAATAATGGAACCTTTATAGTATGTGTGGCCCAATTCTTAGGTATTTCATTATGTCACCATTTTATGAATTTGATTGTTTAAATGCTTAATAAAGTATTAACTAAAATTGATTAGTGTCCTATAATATAATTGTGTATAATTTTATCATAGAAGCATTCAAGAACTGCCCATTCAATCATGACATACATAATATTCCATTGGGTATCATATAGATAGGAACAAGTTTCTTAGGATCTCCTGCCATTTGGAGGTGGCAGGATCAGGATTCAAACTGTGGGCCCCAGCTCCCACCACTTCACCATGAGAATAGGGTACTCACCAGTCTGTCCAAGAACATCAGCAAGACCAATGATTAGGCAGGCACCAGTGGCTCTCAGCAGTCCTCCTTGATACTTACAAGACTGTGAAAGGAGGATCATGGTCAAAGTCACCCAAGCCAAGAAAGTCCTTGAGACCCCTTTCCAACTTCAGTGCCAACATATCAAGTGTGGAGGGCCAGCCTTGAGCAAAAGCAGCTCACAGACTGTGTCCAGATCTTGAGTTCATGGTCCAGGACTGGCAATAAACAGGCATACACAACAATCTGTGCAGCCATCCAGCTAAAGCAGGTTACCCTTTTGTCCCCAACTGCATTGGACAGAGTTCCCTGGGGAAAAGGCTAGGGGAGCCGCTGTCATCTTGCTCTGCCCATACTGCTTGCATCACTGGATTCCAGCCACACCCCCATTCTTTCATGTTCCTTTCTGACCAATGGGATACAAGAATGACGAACACGCCCACATTCCATGATGCTGGGGAGCACCAGGATTCCCTCTGTTTGTTTACAACAATACCAGAAGTTGAGGAAGGTAGAGGTGGTTGAGTGATCAACAAGAGACTCGAGGAGAGTTTGGAGTATAGTAGGAAATTGATGCTCCCACCAGCACCCCAGCTCCCTCCCCGCTTCTTGCGGTGCTGGGTTTCAAACCTCAGGAAATGGAGCACTGCCAGCAGTCATAAGGCCCCAACCAGGTCTCTGCCCCTGGTCTTCTGCTCTGTGCCCATGTGTCCACAATGCCACCTCCATCACTGCTCTTCCCACCTGGAACAGCTGCCAACAGCTTCTCTGAGCAGCACAGGTGAGTGGCTGACCCAACACTACCCCTGCCTCTGGTCAGACACTCTGCTGGGGTCCCCATGACCCCCTGCTTGTTTCCTCTCCCTGGCTCTGAGGAGCCACCTTTCTGTCTTGGACATTTCTGAGAAAGAGACTCAATACTCAGGCTGTGCTGGATCGGTATCCTCCTATCTGGGACAGGTATGCTCCACCAAGCATGGTCCTCTCTAGTTGGGATGGTAGACATGTAGTGCCATGCTCAGTTATTGGTTTAGATAGATTATCCCAAACTTTTAGTCCATGCCAGCAGATTCTTGACCACAGTTGAAGTTCTGGATAGTGCCGAAACCATCAGACCTCAGTCTCCTCAGAGGGCAGTTGTGAGGAAACAAGGGATTTATACAGAGGGTTCTGTGGAGCATGGCTAGGCAGAGAGGGAGCACACCTCAGATAAGGTTATCGGCAATTCTGTGAGCATATGACAGGAAGATACCCGGAAAGGGCTCAGGTGGGGTCTGTTATTAATTGTGCAACAGGTGTGGGATTATGAAACAAAACATGGCTCTCATCATTACCCTATCCCCATGAGGAAGGGGATCCTTCACTCTGTTGAGTTTTGCAGCTGAGAAACAGATGCATGGAGAAGCTGGGTGACTTACTTATGACCTCAAGGTCACAGGAAGCTCAGCCTAACTTCTCTACCATGCTCCTTGGGACAATGGGTGCTATTCAGTCCACTTCATGTGAGAATCCACTTCTTGTCAGTTGTGGGTCTTGAACTCTAGGCCTGGGCGCCGTTCCTGAGCTCTTCAGCTCAAGGCTATTGCTCTACCACTTGAGCGCACTTCCGGTTTTCTGGTGGTTGTTTGAAGATAAGAGTCTCACAAACGTTTCTGCCCGGACTGGCTATGAACCATGATCCTCATATCTCAGCCTCCTGTGTAGCTAGAATTAGAGTTCTGAGCCACTGGCACCCAACTTAAGCATAATTCTGATTTTCTTTCTTCGTCTCTCGCATAGTAACTGGTTGAATGTTTTCTGGATGAGGTGGCCCAGTGTCCCTATGTGCCTGGAACCCAAGGTAGCCTTCTCATTCAGGAGGTGGGCTGTGGGTCAGGAGCTGTCTAGCTCAGACTATTGAAACAGTTCCATGACGTAAGCCCCTCTGTGCCCTGGGTAGACCATGACGGTTATTCATTTTCCATCCAACCTTCCTGAACTTATTGTATTGTATTGTTTTTACATCATTTCTAGCACCTGTCCAAAATTATGATATAGTTATCGAATGAAAATATAATGCCATCTTAAGAAAGTCATTTAGGGCTTTGTGAATGTGGCTTCATGGTTAGGTGATTGCCTAGCATGCATGAAACCCTGGGTTCAATTCCCCATTACCACATAAACAAAAAGACACTGGAAGTGGTGCTGTGCCTCAAGTTGTAGAATGCTAGCCTTGAGCAAAAAAAGAAAGACAGAAAGAAAGACAGAAAGACAGAAAGAAAGAAAAAGAGAGAAAGAAAGAAAGAAAGAAAGAAAGAAAGAAAGAAAGAAAGAAAGAAAGAAAGAAAGAAAGAAAGAAAGTAAGAAAGAAAGAAAGAAAGAAAGAAAGAAAGAAAGAAAGAAAGAAAGAAAGAAAGAAAGAAAGAAAAGGGAGAAAGAAAGAAAGAAAAAGAGAGAAAGAAAGAAAGAAAGAAAGGAAGGAAGGAAGAAAGCCCTGGGTTTTCCTTATTTGCAATAACTAGTGTATGTCTGAGTCAAGCAGAAAAGATCAGATAAATTGCTGTTAGGGAAATGAACCCTAAGATATGTATTTAAATTTTTTTTTTTCCTGTGATTCTTTCTAACTCATTTATAAAATTATTTCTTTGTTGTTTTGTATGCCCCTCACCCAGAGTATAACTCTTGCTTTCACTGTAATTGATAATGTTATAATTTGTGGAGGGGAAGGGAAAAAACACGTCATTTAAATAGGGATAGAGGTGGACCCATTGCATCAATGAGATATGCAAGTCATTATGTCAAAAACGAACTTTACAACTTTGGTGGGGGGGTTGGGAAGGAGGATTGGGTCTGGGGGCAGGTGGAGGATGGGAGGGGGTCAGAAGGGGAACCAAAGGAGGAGGATACAATGCTTGATAAGAAATGTACTCATCTTGCCCCTGTAATTGTAACCATTCTGTACAGTATTTTCACAATATAAAAAGAAAAAATTAGTAAATGCAAAATAAAGAATCCCTACTTTGAATATATAATTGCTCCTTCCAAACTGAAACCTGACAATAGTCCCTAATTCATGTATTTTACTTATAATACTGTGCTGAAAAAAAAAGTTTTGGTCATTAGGTCACAGCAATTAATGCCAGTAATGTGCTTAGATGTCAGGTGAAGATTAATTCTGGAAATTCAAAGATTCCAGGATTTTGTGTGGTCACTGCTAATCACAAAGAGAAGGGTAATCTAAGTGACATTTGGAAACCTTTATGGTCAATGACTGCAACAAAAAGGCAGAGGCTAATTAACAGTTGTGACACAAGAGAAAAAATAACTCCAGATGGAAGGAATAAATGATAGTAACTAGAGTATACCAGAAATTGTTCAAGAAACAATTTTTGTTATTGAAGAACTAGTTTTCAACTAGGGTTATTCCTCATTGCCTTTAGCATTCTAAATCTCTTAGGCTAGTTCTTAATCTTTGTGTGATAAATGTATCTCTCTCTATGCTGTTCTTTCATACTCGATATCCTTTGCTTTCTAAAAATCTGTCTTTCTATATTTTCCTATGAACATTTCCTGATACTAAATACACCTATACAGACGGTAGAGGATGCTAATGGAGGGATCCCATAGCTAATGAGTCATATTATGAGGACATATTATTGCTACCTCAAATTTTCTGAAAAGCTGCAATGGCATCATTTGGTTCAAATTTCCATTGCTTGTCTACATAGTGTCATTCAGAGCACATAAATGCAAATATGAGCCAGGTGCTGGTGGTTCACGCCTGTAATACTAGCTACTCAGGATGTTGAGACCAGAGGATTGTGGTTGAAAGCCAGCCTGGTCAGGAAAGCCGATGAGACCCTTATCTTCAATTAAGCACAGGAAACCTGGAAGTGGTGCTGCAGAAAAAGTAGTAGAGCACTCAACTTGACCTGAAGAGCTGAGGGACAGCACCCAGGATCAGAGTTCAAGCCCCATGATAAACAAATAAAGTGAAATATGACTTTGTTTCCCCCAAAGGAACGACAAGATTAATAATCTTCCCAAGCATTAAAATAAATTCCAAAATGATTCAGTGCACCTACTTTTTCTGAATTATTTACTTTATGGCTTCTTTGCTGGACATATTCTCTACTTTTAAAAATAGTCAAATATTACCTTTACAAAAAATTTCATCAAATATTAGTTGTTTCAAAAGAGAAGTCTATTCAGTTGATGTCACTTAGCTTTCTTACTATCTTAGTTCAAAGCTAACCCAGGCAGGTTAGTCTGTCAAACTCATTTCTAATTAAACACCAAAAAAGCACAAGTAGAGTTTTGGCTCAAGCAGTTGAGTACTAGCTTTGGGGACAGGTGGGCAGGAAAGAAAATTGTTCAGGGACAGGGTCCAGCATCTGGGTTCAAGCCCCAGAACCAGCACAAACTAAACAAACAAGCAAACAAAACAACCCAGATATTTCTTTGGGACTCTCCTTAAAGGAGTACTCATTTGACAAGAGGTTCCTTTTGGTGATCATACTCACTGGATCCTGCTTTTTTGGAATCCGTATTGCTCTGGAGAACTCAGGACCAGACTAAAGGAATTGATAACTGACTCCTGCAAATAGAGATTCCTCTCAGGGGTGAAATAACCATCCATAAGGCACTTTAAACCTCCGTGTCTTTGTTTCTTTGCAGTAGAACACTTTTAAAACAACGTTATTTCCTTTTGTTCTATGATGGCTTTCAAATGGCACATTATTTCTTTTTGTAATACTCTCAACTAGAACTTTACAGAAAAGTTTTATATGAATAAAGAACATACTCGAAAAAGTCCAGGACAGAGTTTTCTTCAAGGCTTGGGATTCTTTTCTTGTACAGTAAAAACGAAAGCACATGTTAACTTGAACTTTGTCATTCCTCTATTTTCCATTCCTCTCCTGGGATCAGTTTTCACATCCAGTTACCGTTACTTCCAGTAACAATCGATGGTGTTGTTTGAGGTATAATAAATGTTTTCTGGCTTCAGTGAAATAACACAAGGACACCTTTGGACATGAGGTAACACGTGTTTCAGAAAAAACTTAGTAAAGAGAAAATATGAAATTTATATTGCTTATAAATATATTATCCATGAGTATATTGAGTTCAAACTTTTTATGGTCTCTGTAAATTAAAGTGAATTGTAAATGGGAAGAAGGTTCTCAGATCATTCTTTTTGTGAGTGTATGTACAGCACATTATTTCCCAAGTGTATATGAGTTAACAGTAATGGAAACTATAGCAATAATAGGAGAAAGAGACGTTCTGTGTTAAAGTATATGGGTTCAGTACACTATAGAAGACTCTACAAATAAGACAACATTGAAACAATAAAGCGAAGTCCAGTGTGTAGATTTATGGGAGTGATATAGAGAAAGCATTACTCCTAGGTGGAACACGAGTATGAGGCCACTCCTCTTCTAATCACACTTGCTAATGACACAACTCTGTAGAAAGTAGAATGGAAGTATAATTCTGGTTCCAATGCACGTCAGATATAAGAGCATGGACTTAACTGGAAAAAAATCCATCTTGAGAGAACAGGGCTTATACTAGCAATGAACTGCTGGCTAAGATGATATTTCTTTTTCTTTCCTTATATATTTATTGTTGTTGGTGGTGGTCTTGGCACTTGAACTCTGGGCCTGGCACTGTTCCTCTGCTATTCAGCTCAAGGCTAATGCTCTACCACTTGATCCACAGTGCCACTTCCAGTTTTCTTGTAGTTAATTGCAGAAAAGTGTCTCCGGAACTTTCTTACCCTGGCTGGCTTTGAACTCCAATCCTCAGATCTCACCACCACTCAGCTTACGATCACATCTCTAACAGTGTACATTCAGGATATGTAATGGGTATATTAATCTGTCTTTATTTGAATTCTTGAGTTAAAAACCTGGGCTACAGCATAGACTTTACACTCACAAAAATGTTTATAGCTTAAAAGTTGATACTCCTGGAGAAATAAAACCTAAGGATGTAAAGGAGTCTGGGAAGTTCAGTTTGCAACCAGCTAGGGTAGAACAGTCTTTGCAACAGTACCTATAATTGAGGAGCCAAAAGCTGGGTTGGAAGAATGGCTCAGGTGATGGAATACCAGTCATGAGCAAGATTGATGAATAAGAGCTTGAGGCTTTTACGTACATATATACAAACATACACATACACACAGAGGCACTTATATGTGCACACACAAATACACAAATGAAACGACTCTCATAATATGTAGAAAAATTACAAAACAATAGAAAATATGTCCTGAGTAAGACTAGAATCATGCGATAATTTTTAATATTAGAAAGTCCTAAAGTTACTTTTTTCAAAAGTGTTTGAGAATATTACATAGGTAGGGACCAGAGATAGTAAGAGAGTCAAGTAATCATTATTAAAGGTATCATATCCATTGAGGAATGAATCAGAGACCCCGCAGGTGCATCTGAAAATGTTCATATCCTGTGTCAAATGTTAGAAAATGTTTGAAAATAGTACAGGAACAGTCTGAGTAGTGTAGTGGGTAATATCACTGGAGAAATTCAGAATTGCTAATCTGTATCTAGATTAAATAAAATAAGAAACTATGGCAGGGCAATGTGATATAAGCCTAGAATTCTAGCACTCAGACTAAAACAGAAGATTAGAGAGTGGAATTACATAGTGATACCTTCCCTGGAGCAGGTAGTATAATTTTGTCTTAATAAAACAAACCAAACAAGAAAGGAATACACAGTTGGAAGGCTGAGCTAATTTTGTCATTTTTTGAGAAGTCAAGTTTCTTATTGAAATGCAACACATATATAATCCTCACTTGTGTTTTTTTAATTCTCTCTCCATTACAGAACATTCCTAGATGCAAAATGACTCATGATTACCTTCCAAAATTTGAGAAAGTAAGTAAACATCATTCTGTTGGATTCCAAAGAAATGATGAAGGATTACAAAAGCTTAAGACTGGAGAAATAGCAAAGTTTGTCTAATGTAGGACTTTGTAAATGTTGCTAAATTAGAATTGAGATTTAAAATAAATATTTTGGTTTTGTTTGTAATTTCATATTCTATTGGATACTACAAAATTCTTTCTTTTTTTGTCAGTTGTGTGGCCTGAACTCTGGGGCTGCACACTGTCCCTCAGCTCTTCAGCTCAAAGCTAGTGCTCTACCACTTGAGCCACAGCACCACTTCCGGGTTTTTACACTTATGTGGTGCGGAGGAATCGAACCCAGGGCCTCATGCCTGTAAGGCAAGCACTGAGCCACCTTCCCAGCCCCAAAATTATTTTTAAGTAGACGGTTTAATAGACAAATTCACAAATGATTCTTGCAGTCTACTTGCCTAGAATTTTCTTTCAAGAGAGATATAATTAGAAATTAGTTAATAGATAATTCCCACAATTCATGTATAAAATGTTAATGTGAATAATGTAGACAGAGTTGCCAAGAAATGCATGATATTAATTTATAAATTTAGAAAAAGCAATTTTTTGAGGCTTTGGTATAACATAGTATGAGGAGAATAATTGTGTGACATCTTCTTTCTTCTACCTATATAACACAGAAACAATTCCCTTAATTATGTGCCTCTGTATACAACGAGAAAAATGCTAGGTTGGGGGTTTGTTTTCATTTTTGTTTTTGTTTTATTGGTTTGTCCTAGTGCTTGAACTCTGTGTCTGGACACTGTCTCTGAGCTTGTTTATGCTCAAGGCTTGTTCCCTACCACTTCAATCTCAGCGCCACTTGTGTCTGGCTTTTGCTGAGAAGTTTATTGGAGATAAGCATCTAAGGAACCTTCCTGCCTGGGCTTGCTTTGAACTATAACATTTCGCTCTTAGCATCCTGAGTATCTATGATAGTTAAAAAAGTATTAATATAAGTAATATTTGCAAATGGTCTGATCTCAAGAATACTAGGGGGGGAAAATGATGCAACCCAGTTTATTGTGGTGTTCTTTCCAGAACATGGAGGGCATCACATTAGCAGAGGTGTAGTATTTTTTTCACAATAAAGATAAGCTATTCGTGTTGTTAATTAAGGGAACTTTGAGGTGCACCTTACACCTTGGAAACTGTTGGGCTAGGATGACTTTATGGCATAAGTCTTCGGGTTGATGGTCACAGAAATAATAGCTTACTGTGATAAATAATTGCTTACTCTTGAAGAATTAATTATTACAGATGCTTCATAGTTTTATGCTTTACCGGAATGTGGCTACTTTTCTGTTTACTTCTCAATCTGTAGCAACCCATTGGAATATGAATCTATTGCAGAATTACATAATATGCAAACAGGTATTCTTTTGAAGCTCTCAGGTAGGAATGTTCAGAATTTGAAAATGAGTAGTTATTAGTCATAGGAATTTTGAAGAACACATATATTCTGTCCTCTTAACAACTTATTTACTTTTAAAAGTTATGGGTTTCCATTGAATGAAACTGTTTACTGTTTTAGTATGAGAAAGTTTAAATTTATTCTTTTTTCAAAATATTGGCAAGTATATTGTGAAAATATTGTCTAGTTGGATAACATTCAAGTTGATGGCCCTCTGATTAAAAAGGGGTAATTAATTCAAATTGAATGCCAAATAGTATTGATTTTTAAAAGTTACTAAAAAATAATAATATTTACTATGCCAATACAGTGAAATTTTATTTCATGTAGCTTATTTATTTAATTTAATTTTCTTGTCAAAGCTATGTACAGTGGAGTTACAGTAATTGTAAGGTAGTGAATACATAATGTTTCAAACTTGTTATCCCCTTTCTTATTTTTCTCACAGTTTTCCTTCACCACAATACTCCTCGCAAGTTGTAATGTACATTTTCATCATATTGTCTTGTGAGCATTGCTATTGCATTGGTTTGCCCTTTGTCCTGTTTCTCACCATTTTGTTCTTCCTATTCCCTTCCCTAATTAAGGTAAATGTATACCAATACACAGGGTATCAAAATCAAATACAGCAGGGAATAAACCATAGAGAAAAATGTCAAAAGAAAATAGAAATCACATAGTACATTAAAAACAACAACCGCAAATAAAAATCTCTGTTTCCATATCTTGGATTTCATTTTGCTTAGCATCAGCATATATGGTCATATATATAACATAACAAAGGCCCTGGAAAATAATAGTTGCATGGACACGATATCATGAAAACAACATGTTAACTGTTTAATATGGTAAAGATGGAATTAGGATTGGTGAATTCGTGATTCTGTTAAAGGAATTTCAAAAGAGTTTTAAAGTTATGACAGGTAAATTTTAATTGTTCAATCTTTTTAAAAACTTAGCCTATTTAAAAAAAATTTAAATTGCCTGGGAGAATAGGCTTTCATGCAAAGAAATTCATGGAGACTTAGCTGAGAGGGATCAATGTGGGTGAAGATGGCTCTTTTTCACACTAAAAAAAACAAACCTCACAAACTTTGCTATAAATCCTGTAGGTTACCTTGAGAATTGTCCTTACCCAAAAAATATACTCTTACTGTGTGAAACAAAGTTGTAGTGGAATTTAAATTCAAAGTTCTTTAAAAAAAAGATATCAAAATTGTGATTTGACCTTTACTTACTAAACAGTAATTCTCTGAAAAAGATAATTGGGGTCAAACTATTTAGGGAGAAAGTGCCCTCCACAATGAAAGAAGATATTGGATTTACACTTTTCTGCTTATAATACTTTCCACAATGTCTTTGCATGTAAAGCACTGAAACACAGAAAAAATCTGATTGGATACTTCAAACGAATGATTTCACATTTCTAAGTGGCTCAAAAATATAATATCATTATTAACAAGAGACTGTGAAGACTTCTCTTATTACATAAGCCAAAAAGTTTTGGGATCAGAAAAGAAGAGCAAATGGAAAACGTAAGAAAACAGTGTTCTTAGAAGCCCTAGCTAAGCATATTAGCTTCAGCAGTGGAGGGAGGCCAAAACTTTTTAAAATAGATTGTCCTAATATTTTTGCTACATAAAGTGGTTTTACAGAGCCTATGTGGCTCACTTCAATGCACACTAGATCGAATGAAGACATAAAAATAAGTTCCACATCTAAATAAAATAGTTTTAAAAGAGAAACCATGAAGACGTAGCAGTGGGGGAGGCCTTATAGTCCTTCCACTTCACTAGACTTTAACCCAAGAAGCTGTGATTAATTGTAAATCAGGTAAGAGCTAAGAGGAGGACATAGAAATAGGACATAGAAGTATTGTCCTTTGTAACAGACACTGTCATCCAAGGTATCGGTGATTTAACTCTATTCTTCTCCATACATCTTGTTAAGCAAATGCAAGACCAAGAGAAAAATAATCTATTGAAGTAAATTTGCAAAGAATAACTTCACTGTTCCTGATATGGTATCTAACGAGAGTCTTAAGTGAGAAGATAAAAGTGGAGTATTCTTCGGTTTCCTCTAAGCATCTTGTTAGCAAACTATATCTTTGAGGTTAGAAGTAATTGAAACAAAAAGTGGTGGAGTACTTATTTTTGTGGGCACTTTAGACATAAGAAGACTTTCAAGATAAAAGAAAAAAAAGTATAGCTAAATATTTGTGATCACAGCTTCTTGGACTGGTTCTTTGGAGACAACGTTTTACATGAGAGTTTGTCCTCATTATCATAGATGTTAGGTTTTCGTGGCAACCAAATGCAAGAGGGAAGTTTAATGGATTCGCTTGGACAAGTAAACAGCGTAATAGAAAAAATGGCAAATAATCTTTAGTGAATTACTTTGACCGATTACTTTGCCAGAACAAAGAAGGAAAGATATAATTCAAAATCACTTGACTGAAAAGTATGAAAAAGAGTAGTAAAGAGAGAAGAGAGAAAACATAGAGGACTGTTTTCTCTCCAACGGAGTAATGAGTTTTGATCTTGTTTCTTCCATTCTATATTCACCAGCTATCAAATGTATCTCAGGACTGGAATATCCAGTTCAGACAAAGAGATCTCCCATTAGAAAATATTTGCTGCAGATGTAAGTGATTTATAACCTTAGACAATCTATTTAAATCTGTTCAAAATTCTCCCCTACCCCAAACTGCCCTCTTTGAACAGTTGGTTTGCTTTTCCCATACTGCCCTTGATTAACTATTTAAAATTTTGAGAGGTCATATTCATACTCTCTAGAGGTTGCTGTTTGGTTGTGATTTTTGTGTGTTTGGTTTTTGTTGTGTTTTTAACTAAATTTCAGAAGGTTGTGCAATTGTGTTACAATTAAATATGTCCATGTAATTGTCCAATGCTCCTGGATCAGAGTCACTCCTTCTATCATTCTCAACCAATCCCTTCTCCAAGATTTATTTCAGATTTACCACTTCCTTTATCACATGTGTACATTGAGTATTCTAGTTGTACTTGCCACTTTTTCAGTTTTCATTCATTCTATGTTTTTACTAATATTCTTCTCTGGTCTCAACTTTTTGATAGTCATTCTGTTTAACTGTCTGTTCATACTTTGACAGGTTTATATACATTCTATGGCATTTCTATCCTGCATATACTTGAACTGATATCAGCTTATATTTCCATAATTAATTCATCTGCAATAACAATTTGCAAGACTGAAGTCGTGAAGCACCTAAACATGATTTTATTCTCATCCATTTGGAAGATTAATATTTAGTCAACAAGAAAGTTTAAAAATGGCTTAGAATGTTTTCCTAACTACCAGTTTTTATAAATGGCTTTGTACAATGGTTTGTGATTATTTTATTTTACATGAGATAATATTCTCTACTATGTATAACTTTTGGGAAAAGAAGAAAACTAAAATTTATTACTGTGGAGGAATATGATAGAAATAGAAGACAGATTTTATGTTTGTCACATGTCTGATGAGTACCCATATTCAAGACTTAAAGTCATATTTCTTAAGGAAAACATCAAACAACATGATAAGGCAACTATTCGTGATCTTTTAAAATGTACCTTATTATTTGATGAAATTTACTTTATTAGCTAAAATTTAGGCTTGAAATATAGAAGGCTGATCTATATAACACATTTCTGGAAGGCATCTACTGAACAACACAAATGGTGGGGGCTACTATTTCTATAATTTAAGGAATAGTTGAACCTGTTTGGTGTTAGTGCTGGATAATAAATCAACTCTATTTTAACTTGCTCCTTCCACTTGAAAAACTTGTAATGTTACTAAGTATCATCTAATCGTCAAATGTTATTTTGGCGAATGTGCCTTTAAAAAGTTTATTTGAGGCTCTGGGAAGGTGGCTCTGTGGTAAAGCACTTGCTTGCATGCATGAGGTCCTGTGTTCAATTCCCCAGCATCACATGACCAAAAAGAAAAAAATCTGGAAGTGTGCTAGAAATCTGGAAGTGGTAGAGTGCTAGTCTTAAGATGAAGAGCTGAGGGACAGCGCCCAGGCTCAGAGATCAGGCCCCACGCCTGGACCCCCTAAAAAATTATTTGAATAGGAATATATTTTCAGGAGATTAAATATAGGTTACCATTGGTTTGAGAATGACAACCTTTTTATACTACATAACCAAGTTTTACTGAAGTACCAGTGTTTTGAAGCACTAAGGATCTTCTCAATTAATGTTTTTCTGAATTATATTTGACTTCTAAGTCAAGTTTTCCTAGCCTTGGTAGAAAAATTATGGATCTATCCTTCCAGGAACTATTTTTTGACCTACTTATACTGGACTGAAATCTTTCATTAATCATTAGGAGAGGGGTATTAAAAATATTCTTGTGACATTTGTGATCTTGTTCACTAATATGGGCTGGTCATCTGTAAATTGAAAGTGTGAATTACAGAAGTTTCTCTCAGATTTTGTGATCTCATCTTTCATTTTAAGTTGCCTTGCATTTCACAATTGCTTACTGCTAAATCCTATGTAATTGGGGCCCTGCATTATTATAGGAAATGAGAAGTTGAGATGAGTCTTCAATTACTTTCTGTTGGCATGTGGCATGGGCCTAGGTATGAGGACTTGCCCTTGTTATCTGATGATACAGATAACTGGGACCTGGGATCCTAGGACGCGTGGGTCCTGTAGAAGAATAATACCTTTTGGACATCATATCAGCAAAATTTGGGTATGATCAGAAATATGGAGAAAACCATTCTGGGTCCAGCGAGTTAAAACAATATACAGAGCAGCAGAGTAAAATCCCTTACATATTAAAGGAAAACAACATTTTTTTTTGCCATGTGAATTCAGGAGTCTAAGAACACTTAGAAGGTATCACAAGTTTATATCGAAGACATTGCATTGATACTTCTTATATTCTAATATATATTCTAAACTTAATTATTTATATTCCAATCTATTTATTGTAATAAATATCAATTTATTTGTCAAATTATCGATTAATTCTAGTAAGTTTCATTGTGTGAAACATAAAATTAGCACATATAAATATAAAATATATAACTATATGTAATATAAGGAATGTTTTTCATTGTTCTGTTGTGGTTAGGGTATCAAAGGCAACTCTGTTTTACAGTATTATTCCATTATCTCTACCTCAGAGTTTGGTAGATTTAGACCTAAAGCTTTACCATTTGTAGATTTACAGCCTAGAGGCAAGAGGAAACACTGAGATTAAAACATTACCAATTTAAGGCCTAATATCAAGGAAAAAATATGGACTTCTCCTGGAGCTATGGAAATATTTAGTGATAGAAATTCAGTAGTGTAAGTTCCTGCCTGGTTGGATGGTAGACAGGTCAGGACATTAGGTAATCATGCATAAGAACAATTTTTTCACCTTTTTGGCTTTAGCTACTTTTGAAATGGTAGGTATAATAAACAATTATATTTTGATAAAATACTTTCTAGTCAGAACTGTTTATTTCTCCATGATCCCTTGTAACTAAGATTAGTTTTTTTCCAGTAAGATAGTCTTTGCTGTCAGGGTAAGGTATTCTGGTTGGTCTGTTACTACATGGAAGAAGGGTAAAGGGCCAGTAGACATTTGTGCCAGTAAGACCTCATTTGGGAAATTTTAAGCTGCAAAATTTTAGAAGTAGCTCTTCAGCAAGGCTTACTTTGAATCCATTAGCTCCACAAAGCTAACTCAGTTGATAAATAAGTACTTGAAAAGCCATATCTTTGAATCTAGCTATAAAGGCTTCAAAGTATGATGAAATTTAAAATGAAAAAGATTTAAAATAGTCATTGGCAAAATAATTGCAAGTGTGAGCAATCTACCGAACAATATATTTTTTCCACTATACACAGAATTTCAGAGAAATATGCTGCTTGATGCAGGATTACACAAAATCATATTCCTAGGAGGAACCTAAAAATCACCTAATACAACAGACTTGAGAGAGACGAATTGACTTCCTGAATAATTTACTTTTGGGTCAAATAAAAGCAGGCTTCCAAAGCAAGAGTAGACTTTAGAGAAACATGAGTTGTATGTAAATAGGTGCTTAGCTGATTTTGTTAATTTGTAAACTAATACAGGGAAATAAAGTACAGCAATGTTAAAATTAAAGAACTTCACATTGAAATATTCATTTGGGCGTGTGTGCACGCTCGTGCGAGTACGCGCACACACATGTGCATGTGCTCATGCATACATTCATTATTCTTGAGGCTTGATATTGCGTAGGCATTATTCCTAAGCTTCTGTGCCCAAAGGTAGTGGTCTACCACTTGAGCCACTGTTCCACTTCTGGTTTTTTGGAGATAATCGCATGTATTTTCATGATTTGACTAGCTTTGAACAGTGGCCTTCAGATCTCAGCCTCTTGAGTAACTACCTAAGCTGATTCAGCCTATGAGTAGCTAGTTAAAATTCTGTCTGTCCTCTATGCTTCACTGCTCTTATATTCTTATCTTGAGGTAATCACAAGCCTAAGTCATATATGTCACTATGATGGGCTGTGATAGCCCCGTTTTGAGAGGTCATGCAGTGTATATAGGAAGCCACTGTGCTCCAACCTATGTCAGTTTACACATCTAGGAGCTCTTGATTGGTGACACGCTGGACTGACTCAAACAAAATTCATTATTTTTCTGATTTTGGGGGGGTGAGTTGTCGTTTGGTTTTGGTATTTCTTTTTATTTTTTCTGGGTTTCCATTACTTTATTTAGTTAATTTTAGGTAGACTTGCTGCCTGCCATCATAGCAGAAGGATGGAAGAATACAAAGAATCATCCTCCATATTCTTGAATGAAGAGATCATCAATCAATACCAGATGAAAGAGCTCATCGACCATGATACCAATGGACAAGTGAAGCTGGCCATCCACACCTCACACACATGGAAGTGGCAGTTAAAATACTCCTGAAGGGATGAAAGGTTAAAGTTTGAGGCAGTGACCACTTGTTGCTTGTTTCTGTCTAGCAAAGCAACACGTGATGGTAATCCAAATACCTGGTTGATTATGTGCCTTTATAAGACCTGCAAATCCTTTGGTCAGGGCTCTCCTCCTAGGCTCCACTGTGTCAGAGTGTAGGACGAGGCCCAAGCTGCAGCCCGTTTAAATAAAAAAGCTGTAGAATCTGACTCTCGGTGGTCTTTTTGCTGGGAGGGGGTCCTGCAACCATGGCATAACATATTAGTGGGGTTCGTCTGAGATACCCCCCAAAGACCCCTGAGACCTCATACTCCAAAGGTAAAACAGCGTTGTCTTTGTTAATTTGTCTTGGCTTCTCGTTTGTCTGTTTTACTTTCATTTTCCCTTGTGAGGATATCCCCTCAAATTTGTAAAGGGCTTTCAAAGTGGACCCACTTGCACAACAACCCTGGAGGAACTGAGAGACGTCACAGATCCTCTTGTGGGGTGGGGGAACCCTGCTGTGTGGATCAGGGGTCCTTGGAACCCCACCGTGTGGGGTGGGGTCCTTGCAACCCCGTTGTGGGGCGGGGGGGGGGGGGAGGGTCCTTGGAACCTCCGCGTGTGAATTGTGGGGCAATGGTTGGTTTGGTTTGGGGCCTGAACTGACCAAGAGACCCTCCTAACCGAGGCCCAACTCGCCCACTGTGGTTCTACTCCTTCTGCTGTGAGGCATGGGTATGGAACCCCACCATGACAGGAGTCAGCAGACCATCTTGGGAGATCTCCACTTTGTAAGCTTTTTTTTTTGTAACTGTCAGGCTTGCATGTGTTTTGTTTGTACTGTTTATTGTCTTTTGTACTTTATGACTGACAGGACTGGAAACCATGGGCAACACTCCATCTAGCCTCCTCGACTTACAAAAAGAAACTAAGAAAGAGGAAAAGAAAGTGTACCCACTGTTTTTTCAGGGAGATAACTTGGAAGAAGAAATGTTTCCTCACCCATGCTCCCCTTCCCAGGTTCCTTTTGCAGAACCTGAGAATGACCAAGAGGAGGAGGGAGCTATAGAACACTTGGCAACTGCCCTTAAAGTTTCTGAGGGGCCAGTCACTCGACGCCGCAGTAGGATCAACCCCCCATCTAATGCAGCTGTTTTTTCCTTACACGCCGTAGGTACTGTGGATGTGGATGGTCAACAGCAACCCAATAGTGTCCATTTTCTACCAATCATCTATAAAATTGGCACATCCAAAATGCCCCCTTTTCTGAGAAACCCCAGGATTTAATTCGTTTGCTTGAAACTATTCTCTTTACTCATCAGCGCACTTGGGATGATTGCAGTCAGCTTTTACAGGTTCTTTTTACCACTGAAGAGAGAGACTGTATCTGAGAGACGGGCCAGAAACATATCCGTGGCCCCACAGGAGCGCCCATCACCGATCCTGCCCTGATCGCTGCCTATTTTCCTGAGATCCGACCAAAATGGGACTAAAATATAGTTGAAGGTAGGGAGCCACTCCTCTTCTACCACCAGGCTCTGTTGGCAGGTCTCAAAGCGGCGGCTTGCTGACCTACTAATATGGCCAAGGTTTATGATGTAAGACAGGGAATAAATGAAAGTCCAACAGCATATCTTGAGCGTCTCATGGAAGCTTTTAATCAATATACCCCATATGAACTTGAGACCCAGGAGTCGACACAGATGATTATGTTTGCCTATATAAATCAAACTGCACCAGACATAAAGTGGCAGGCTCTAGACAGCCTTGGTGAAAAGTCTATTAGGGATCTAGTAGACGTGGCAGAAAAGGTTTACAATAAGAGAAACAGAGGAGCAAAGTCAGGAAAGGAAGGACAGAGAACGTAAAATGGAGCATGAAAAGAGAAACCAGGCCAAGGAAAAGATGACAGATTTGTTGGACTCGCCACTATTGCATGCTGAGCATACCAGGTTCACAGATGGCAGCAGTTTCATTCGAGATGGAAAAAGGTATGAGGGCCCAAAAGTCACCACGGACACTGTGATAGTGTGGGTAGAAGTACTCCACCAGGGAACATCTACACAAAGAGCAGAGCTAGTGGCAGTAAAAAAAAGCCCTACAAATGGGAAAAAGGAAGAGACTAAACATTTACACAGACAGTCGGTATGCTTTTGCCACCGTGCATGTCCATGGAGCCATTTACCAAGAGAGGGGGCTGCTGACAGCTGAGGGAAAGACTATTAAAAACAAACAAGAAATTTTAAGCCTCATCTGGGCCTTATGGGAAACAGCAAATATTGCCATTATGCACTGCCTTGGCTATCAAAAGGGAACTGATTCAATAACCAAAGGAAATAACTTGGCTGATCAGGCAGCTAAGGAGGCAGCCCTCCAGCCCAGAGCGGAAGTACTGACTCTAGTAGACCCAGGGCCACGAGTTTTGCCTCCTGAGCCTCAGTATTCCCAAGAAGACTTGGAGTGGATAAAGAAAATTCCCAATGCCTATAAACCCCGGGCAGAGAAGGAAATAATGACTGGTGGAAAACTGGTGAGGGGAAACTTACCTTGCCACAAAGATTGGCCAAGGGGATTCTTAAGAGAATCCATCGGGTCTCTCACATGGGAACCTGAAGAATGCAGGACTTGCTCCGACACTCAGAAGTAAAAATTAGGCAAGGGAACCAACTCATTGAGGACATTGTTAAAAATTGTAAAGCCTGTCAGCTCACCAATGCCCCCAATCAGCCGGTTACAAAAGGAGCTCGCCTCCATGGAGTTAGGCCAGGTGTGTATTGGGAAGTAGACTTCAAAGAAATTAAAACTGGAAAATTTGGATATAAAAATTTGCTAGTTTTTGTAGACACCTTTTCAGTATGGGTTGAAGCCTACCCAACAAAGCATGAGACCACAAACGTCGTGGCTAAGGAGATCCTGGAAGAAATTCTACCCAGGTATGGCTTCCCATCCCCCAATGGATCAGACAATGGACCGGCCTTTATCTCAAAAGCAAGTCAGCGAATAGCCGTGGCATTTGGGATGGATTGGAAATTGCACTGTTCTTATAGATCCCAGAGTTCAGGGCAGGTAAGAATCGGACTCTAAAAGAGACCTTAATTAAATTGGCCTTGCAGACTGGGTATCGCTCCTTCCTTTTGCCTTGTTTAGAATAAGAAATTCACCCTATTGGCTTGTCTTTAATTGCTTGCTAATTTGGATGATACTAAATTTCTGTGTAAGCTTGACTATTTACAGCTGGTGCATAAGAGTATGTGGCCCCAGCTTAGAGCATTATATGATTCTGCTTCTATTCCTACCCCACATTTGTTTAAACCAGGGGACTAGGTGTTTGTTCGAAGGCACAACTTGCGATCTCAGGAACCACGATTGAAGGGACCTTACATGGTGCTACTGGCTACAACCACTGCCCTTAAGGTGGACGGCGTTGCTGCTTGGATCCACTGCTCCCATGCCAGACCATCTGACCTCTTTGCCCTGGATGACCATGGGGAAACATGGGAAGTCTCCAAGCATCCTACCCAACCACTCCGCATACTCCACAAGAAAAGAAAAATGGGCTGATTGTTATTGATATACTCATTCAAGATCAAGAGCTGTTGAAGTTTAGTTTGGGGCCTCAGCCACAAGATTGTGGCTCAGGACCATAAATCAAGGGGGGGTTGGGAATGAAAGGTTAAAGTTTGAGACAGTGACCACTTGTTGCTTGTTTCTGTCTAGCAAAGCAACACGCAGTGGTAATGTAATCCAAAGACCTGATTGATTGTGTGCCTTTATAAGACCTGCAAATCCTTAGCTCTGGGCTCTCCTCCTAGGCTCAGCTGTGTCAGAGTGTAGGACGAGGCCCAAGCTGCAGCCCGTTTAAATAAAAAAGCTGTAGAGTCTGACTCTCGGTGGTCTTCTTGCGGGGCGTGGGGGGGGGGGGGGAATCTTGCAACCATGGCCTAACAGCGAGAGTCCTCCAGTCATCAGTTAAAGAATGAGGTGGACATTTTTCTAAGAAGGTATGGCACAAACTCACCATCAGGTTGTACCAGGTGATGGAGAAGGAAGAGTATGTATATCTCATCAAGGGAACTGGCCAGTAGGAGATACCTTCTGGGGTGGATCTCAAAATCCTGCCGCCTATATGAGGATGAAACCAAGAGGCTCTTCACACAAATTGTAAGTGCTGTTCACTACCCACACCAGAACAGAATCACACACTGAGACCTTAATTCCAACAATATCCTGTTGGATACCAAAGGCAATATCAAAGTCAGTGGTTTTATCTGAGCATCTGGGTCACCCTGGGGCAGTTGCTATCAAATGTGTGTGCTGCTGTGCTATTCCACCCCCCTAAATTTTCCTGCAGGAAAGAAATGATGGCCGGGTGCCAGTGGCTCACTCCTATGATCCTAGCTATTCAAGAGGCTGAGGTCTGAGGATCATGGTTCAAAGCCAGCCCAGGCTGGCTCTATCATCTGACCAGACTCATACTGATACCAAAGACTTATTTGAGGTGGAAATGGCAGTGGATAGAGATGGCTAGCAAATAGTTACAAATCTTCTCAGAATAAGCTGCTGAATGTGGGCCCAGGAACAGAGCAGTTCCAGACAAAGGGGAGAAGAACCCTAAGAGATATCAAAGATAACTTCACTTGAAAGGTAGAAGGCCCTGTTATTGAGATGGGAGAGATTTGTAGGTGGTGTACTAAAAAAAAAGAGTTGTAAGTGGGATCCACGAATTGAGATCAAAACACTGTTTGCCTAGCAAATCCCTCAGTCTAGCCAAGAATACAATTGCATCAACTGCCTTAGATTTCCTCAGGAGGGATTGCATCCACGGGGCACCTTGTACTGCAGTGTAAACTGAATGTTGTAGTTATCAAAGCATGTAATTTTTGTGCATACAAAAACTACTTTAATTACACTTAAACTGCACCCTAGTCATTAAAATTTTTGTTTGATTTATTTTATTCTATGTTATTTAAGATACAGTCTCATTATGTAGCCAAGTCTGATCTTAACTTCATAATTCTACTGCTTAGTCTCCCAAATGTTGTGATTACAGCTGTGTCTCTCTTTGTTGTCCGTCATATTTTATCTGCATGCTTCCTTAACTTTCAATACTTTATTTTATCCCTTGGCAGTACTGCGGTTTTGATTCAGAGCTGGTGCTGGGCAACCTAAAGCTCTACCACTTGACCCCTGCCCCTGGCCTTACTCTTCATTTTACTTTAGATTAGCTCTTATTGTATTAATTTTTGTATTGTATTGTATGTGCTTTGGTCAGAATCAGACTATGATTGTAATGTATTTTCCTGCTGAGAAGCTTTTTTGTCCTTTAATATTTTTTGTAAATATAATTTTTCTTCTTAAAAAAAGAAGGTACACAGAGGTGTTACATTTATATAATTCATTTTAAAATTCAAAACCTTATTTTAGAAGAGTAAAAATGCATATAATCACTAAATTTTATCTCTAGAAAAAATGGCTACTAGATTAAATGTTTTTGGAGGGTAGGTCAGTGGTATTTGGTATTGTTCTCACTTCAGCTCTAGAAAATGCTACATAGCTCCAGGCCTGCATGGCCTAAATAAAAGCAAGTAAAAAGTAAAAAAAAAAAAAAAAAGATTCTTTAGGGCACATCTGTGGAAGATTTGAAATACATTTGAAATACATTTTATTGACCATTTGTACATTTCTGTGCTGATGAAAAGTGATATAGCAATTAGGGTACAATATGACACATTCTTCTAACATAACAGAGCATTACCACATTACCCAGCAATTCCATTGCTCATTGCATAACCAAAAGAGCTGAAAAGAAAAAACTAATAGCTCCTATGCCAATAATAACAGCAAAGTTCACAATAGTCAGAAGTTAGAAATTCCTGGAGAGTCTATCAGATAAACAGGTTTACAGAATATGAGGTATGCATTAATGGATTATGACATCCACAAAAATGCTGCAATTAATATATGTCTGTCACGGATGGACACAAAAAGTAATCTACTATTTATGTGAAACATTGACTAAACCATTTTATAAGAGAAAATGGAAGATTAAAATTTCTGGGGCAGGTCATTGGGGTGATTATTACTCAATGATAGTGTGGATTTCATCAGTATCAAAAAGATAGTTCACAAATAGAGGTAATGGTGTGGATATAATTAATGTCACTGAATTTTATACGTGCCTAGCAAGCATGAGGCCCTGCGTTCATCACCAGCACATCCAAAAAATGCTAAATTTTCTTTCTGTTACCTACCTTGAGTGGTAGGTGCTTTTCTAATGTTTTGATTGTATTCCTTAGAAGATCTCTGGTGGATCTCTAATGTTTAGTCATGCTTTACAGATAATCCATTATTTTAATATTAATTTTGAATTTTAAAGGAAACCTCATATATTAAAATGAGGACAATGCCTGCAGATCTAACTCAAGAGGCTAAAACAGGAAGACCGTTACACAGTCTAGGCTGCATAGAGAGGTCATGTCTAAATTTCCATGGTAGCTGCTGAAACTGGAGGGACAATAATTTGTAAGTAATTGCAAGTGATAGATAAGTTTCTGATCACATTATATTTTGGTCATGTCAGCTTGTATTTAATATTTACATGAATTTTTAAATTTTTCCCTTTTCCCTTACTCTCATCATTTCATTTTGAAACTTTATACTATGTTCTCATTTGCTACATTTAAAAAGAAACATAGTTTTCCTTTGTATCGTATTAAACAGTTTTTGTTTTTTTTTTTCTATATTATAAAACTACTATTATTTACTTTTGAAAATGTTAGGGAAATGAACCCGAAGATATGTATTCAAATGTTTTTTTTTTTCATGCGATTGTTTCTAACACATTTATAAGATGATTTCTTTGTTGCTTTGTATGTCCCTTCCCCACAGTATAACTCCTGCTTTCACTGTATTTGATGTCTGCATAATTTGTGGAGAGGAAGGGGAAAAACAAATCGTTTAAATAGGGGTACAGGTGGACCCATTGAAACAATGAGATGTACAAGTCGTTATGTCGAAAAATGAACGTTACAACTTTGGTGCGGGAGAAGGGGGGTAGCGGGGAGGATTGGGTGAGGGAGTGGGGGAGGATTGGAAGGGATGGGAAGGGGAAACAAAAGAGGAGACTACAATGCTTGATAAGAAATGTACTCATTATCTTGCCCATGTAATTGTAACCACTCTGTACAGTATGTTCACAATAAAAAATAAATTTTTTTTTATTTTTTTCTGCATGTAAGGACTGGCCACTGTCTCAGAGATTTTTCTCAGTTCTGCCAATTGAGCCACAGATAAACTTCCAGCTTCATTCTTTTGAAAAGTCTCATGCAAAGCCCAGCACAACTAAGGAGGCTGAAATCTGATCTTGGTCTGAAGCCAGTCTGAGCAGCAAAGTCTGAAATTCTTACTTCCAATTAATCACCAAAAAGCTGTGGGTAGTAGAACTCTATCTAGCCTTGTGTAAAACAGGGCAAGTTCAAGCCCTAGTATTGTAATTACATTAACAAATCTCATGGACTTTCTTGCTTGGGTTGGATTTGAACTACAACCCTTAGATTTCAGCCTCCTGGATAGTTAGGATTTAAAGGCATGAGCAATCAACCGCAGACATTTTAATTTTTTTTTTTTTTTTGGTCATTCGTGGGGCTTAAATTCTGGGTTAGGTGCTGTCTCTGTGCTCTTCAGCTCAAGGCAAACAGTCTACCACTTGAGCCATAGAACCACTTCCAGTTTTCTGCTGCTTTATTAGAGATAAGGGTCTCACAGAATTTCCTGCCTGGGCTGGCTTGGAACTGTGCTCCTCAGATCTCAGCCACCTGAGTAGCTAGGATTACAAGCATGAGCCACTGGTGCCCATCTTATTTTAATATTTTTAACTAGCTCTTTCTTGCCTTCAAACTCAGTACTTTTTTATTTTGTCCAATAGATCTGATCTTTGGGCCACATTGCTGTTTCTTAGTTATTTTGAAGGGAGTTAGGGGTTGAACACACTGTCTTTGTGTTCTTCAACTCAAGGCAAATGCTCTACCAGTTGACCTACAGAGCCACTTCAGGTTATCTGGTGGTTAATTGGAGTACAGGAGTCTCATGAGCTTTCCTGACCAGGCTGGATTTGAACCATGATCTTTATATCTCAGCCTCCTGAGATTACAGTGTAGAGCCAGCAGTGCCCTTCTGTTTCTTAGCTTTTTGACTCAAGGATGATGTTTTACAAATTCAACCACAGCTTCACTTCTAGCTTTTTTTATTTGACATAAGTTTCTAATGTACTTTTCTGGGTAGTCTGGCTTCAAACCGTGATCCTCAGATTTCAGCTTTCTGAGGTGCTCCGATTACACACATGAACCACAAACTCACTGGTCATTTAAAAATATTAATATGTTTTTTTCCACTTTATCTTGTTATAATTTTCCTTGTTTTTTTTTAACTTTTGTATATGTTCTAATCCTGGGGCTATATATGAGGGCCCGGATGCAATGCCAGAGCTTTTTTCTTCAAGACTAGTGGCTTCGCACATAAGCCAAAGTATAGCTGTGGCAATACTTGTTTTGTCTTTGTGCTTGAACTAAAGCCTTGGGTGCTGTACTAGAATGTGACTGCCCAGTTTGCATCTTGGGCCACAGCTCAATTCCAGGTTTTTTTTTTAACTCTTGTTAGTTAATAGGAGATGAGTCTTATGCAAAGCCCAGCATGAATCAGTTGGCTGAAATCTGAGGATCAGGGTTCAAAGCCAACAAAGGCAGGAAATCCCATGAGACTCTCAGCTCCAATTAATCACTGAAAAACTGGGAGTGGTAAAGCTCTATCCTTGAACAAAACAGCATAAATTCAAGCCAAACATAGCACACAGATGCACACCCAGAGAAAGCCTCATGGACTTTCTTGCATGGGGTAGTTTTGAACAACGATTCTCAGATTTCAGCCTGTCTTCATCCGCTCTCCTTTGAAAATTTTATGGGTCCTGTGGCTTGACCTCTGACTCTGGGGCCTATATCTTAGCTTTTACACTCAAGATTGGTGCTTTACCACCTCAGCCATAGCTCAAGGCTTTGTGCTGTGTAGCTGGAGATAAGAATCTCAAGCATGTTCTTTCCTAGACTAACTTGACTCTGCAATTGTCAGTTGTCAGCCTCTTGTGTAAAAAGGATTACACATATAATCATCAACATTTGGGTCATTTTAAAACTTTAATATGTGCTTGCTTCCACCTGTTTTTCTTTTTTTTCTTTTTTACTTGTTCTGGGAGTGGAAATTGAAGCTCAGATGTTGTCTCAGGGCATACATGGGACCAACCATAACATTTGGCTTTTGTGGGTTGGTTAATTGGAGAGAAAAGAATCATGTCTAGCGAAGCCAGATTCAGGAGGCTAAAAATTGAGGAGAGTCCATGACACTCTTTTCTCCAATGAACCACTAAAATCTGAGAGTTGTAGATTATTGAGCAAAATAGTGCAAGTTCAAGCACCAGGACTGGTAAACACACACACACACACACACACACACACACACACACACACACACACACACACACACACATACACACACACAAACACACATGTCTTATGAACACCTATACTTGAGCTTAGCTTTAAACAGTATCCTCAAATTTTAGCCTAAGTAGCTAGAATTACAAAAATTAGTCCCCAATGAAACTTCTGTTACTTGGTCTTTCTTGTCTTCTTCTACCCTTCTTTTCATTTATTTCATTGTTTTTGTTTGTGTTGGTCCTGGAGCTCGAACTCATGCAAGTATTGGCCTGACTCAGGAGGCTGAAATTTGGCCATCATGGTTTGAAAGCAGCCTGGGCAGGAAAATCAATGAAATTCTTATCTCCAATCAATCAACAATAACCTATCCCCAGTGTGGCCACCACAAACAAAACAGTCTCCTGGAATTTCTTGATTGGGTTTGCCTTTACATAAGATCTTATATTTCAGCCTCCTGCTTTTCTAGAATTACAGACATGAACCAACAGTTCTGGGTTCTCTACTTCCAACCATTTAATTTTCTTATTGTGATGCTGAGGCTGGATCTCTGAGTCAGGGCATTGTTTCAATTGGTTTTTCATTCAAGGCTGTTGCTTTACAACTACAACCACAGTTTTATTTCTGGCGGTTTTTGCTGGTTAGTTGCAGACTTATGCACTTCCCTGTACAGGCTGGCTATGAACAACAACCTTCAGATTTCAGCCTTCTGACACTAGGATTACACATATTGACCAAAATTTCATGCATTGCTCATTTTGAAACTTCAACTGGATTTTCTCACAACATTTTTATTCTTTTTCATAATCCTGAGGCTTGAACTCAGGGCTTGAGCACTGTCCCTGAACTTCTGCTACTCAAGGTGAGAACTCTACTACTTGCACCACAGTGCCGCTTTCAGTCTTTTTCATTTATGAGGTACTGAGGAAACAAACCTAGGGATTCAAACATGGTAGGCAAGCAGTCTGTTACTAAGCCACATTCCCCGCCATTCTTAGACCTTTTTATTTGTATTTCTATTTCCTTGTGTATGCTGGTCCTGGGTCGAAAAATCAAGGGCAGTCCCAGAAATTTTTATTCAAGATTAGAACACTAAGACATGAACCACTGCATAACTTGTGGTCATTACTTTTTGTTTTGTTTTAAGTAGCTACTTAGATTTGAGTCCATGAATTCTCCTACCAGGTCTGGCTTTCAAATGTGATCCTCAGATTTGAATCTCCCAAGTGGCTACCATCAGAGGTGTGTGCCACTTAAGCTTAGCTCATTTTCATCTCTGAAATTGTCTGTTTCTTATCCTACCTTCTCTACATTTATTTATTTTATACTTTCTGTGTGTGTTTGTGTATATCAAGGTCTGGATGCTTTCCCAGAAATCATTTTCTCATTTCTGCCATTGGAGCCACAGTTCAATCACCAGGTTTTATTTTTCTTCCTTTTGGTGGTTAATTGGAGATAAGAATCTCATGTAAAGCCCAGAAAGACATAGGAGGCTGAAATCTGAGGATTGTAGTTGAAGCCATCCTTGGCAGGAAAATCCATGAGACTATTTTCATCAACTAACTACCAAGACTCTGGGAGTGGTAGTGCTCCTACATGAATTCAAGCACAAGGTTGGCACACACAGATAAAAAGCTCCATAGACTTTCCTGTTTGGACTGGCTTTTAACTGTTATATTCAGACTTCAGCCTCCTGAATAGCTAAAATAATAAGCAAGAACCACCAGTCCCAGGCTTAAATTTCAAATGGTGATGTCTTCTCTTCTTTCAGTTTTGCTTTTGGTTGACTTAGGGCTGAATTGGGAATTGTTTCCCAGGTTTTTCATGGAATTTCAGTACTTTACAACTACTATCACACCTTCATTTCCAGATTTTCCTGGGTACGTAGAGATAAAAATTTCAGTCACTGCTGTGCCCAGGCTGGCTTTGAGCTATAATCCTCATATTTCAACATTCTTAGTAGCAAGGAATACACACATAAACCAAAAACACATGGCTCATTTTGAAATTATAATTTTTGCTTTCTCCCATATTTTATAATTTGTGGTCTTTTTTCTTTCTTTTTGTAAGTGAATAACAAGGAATAAACATGAACCAAAGCCCATACTCATTTTGAAACTTTATGTTTCTCTTTACCCATCATTTTAAGTTTCTGGTTTTTGGTTGTTTTTTTAAATGTGTGTCTAGATTTTCAACTTAGGGCTTAGGTGCTGTTCCAAGCTTTCTGTTTAAGACTACCACCCAACCGCATGAACCAAAGCACAGCTTGTAACTTATTTTTGGTGCAAATTAGATATATGAGTCTCATGGACTCTCCTGCCTGGGCTGGTCATGAACCGTGATCCTTAGATTTCATCCTCCTGACTACCTCGTATAACATGTGTGAACAACAAATGTTTGATTCACTTCAACTACTGTCACTGACTCTTCCTTTTGTACTTCTGTTCTCCTTTTATTTCTTCTGTGTTTGTCCTGTGGCTTGAACTCAGGGTCTGGGTGCTGTCCCGGAAACATTTTCCCAGTTTTGCCAGGAGAACCACAGCTCAATTCCAGTTTATTTTTCTGTTTTGATGGTTAATTAGAAATGATTATCATGTAGAGCCAGACCTAATTCATGAGGATTCAATCTGAGGATCAAATTTTCTACCAGCATGGGCAGGAAAGTCCATGATATCACCAATTATAACCACTAAAATGCAAAACAGTACAAGTTCAAGCAACAGGTCTCACACACAGACACACACACACACACACACACACACACACACACACACACAAACACATCTTATGAACTTTCCTACTTGGTCTGGCCTTTAAATATTATCCTCAGATTTTAGCTTCCTTTGTAACTAGAATTAGAGTTATGAGCTATCAATGATTGGCTGATTGGCTCATTGAAGCCTCGGTTATTGGTTCTTCTCTTCTTCTACCCTTCTTTACATTTATTAATTTCATTATTTTGGGTGTGTTGCTCCTGGAGCAGGAACTCATGCAATTCCTGGACTGTTTCAGGAGGCTGTGGTCTGACCTTCATGGTTCAAAGCCATGTTGAGCAGGAAAGTCTAAGATCCTTACCCCCAATTAACTTCCAAAAACTTGGGAGTAGTACAGTACTATCCCCAGGATGGCCCACAAAAAACTCTCTTCTGAACTTTCCTGCTTGGATTGGCCTTTATGCTGGATTCCCATATTTCTGCCTCCTGAGGTTTTAGAATTACAGGCATGAGTCACCAGCACCAGGTTCTCTTCTTATGACTATTTTTATGATCCTGAGGCTGGATCTCTGTGCCAGGGCACTGTTTCATAGCTTTCTCACTCAAGACTGGTGCTTTACAACTCCAATCACAGCTTCACTTCTGTTTTCTTGTTTGTTTGTTTTGCTGGTGATTTGATGATAAGACACCATAACCCTCAGATTTCATCTATCTTTGTATCTAGGATTACACACATGAAACAAAAATTCATGCTCATTTTGAAAGTTTAGTTGGATTTTCCAACACATATTTTAATTTCTATCTTTTTTATTTCCACATAAATGCTGGGCTTGGGGATATAAATCAGAGTCTACGTATTGTCCCAGTAATTTTTTTCTGGTCTATCTTTTTTATTTATTTATTTTTCTTTTTATTGTGAAAATGCCGTATAGAGGGCTTACAATTACATGAGCAAGGTAATGAGTACATTTCTTATCAAGCATTGTTGCCTCCTCCTTTGTTTCCCCTTCCCATCCCTAGCCATCTCCCCACCACAACCCCATCGCCCTGAAAACCACCTCCCTGCACCAAAGTTGTAAATTTGTTTTTCAACATAACATCTTGTACATCTCATTGTTGCAATGGGTCCACCTGTATCCCTATTTTTTTTTTGCCCATCATGGGGCCTGAACTCTGGTCCTGGGCACTGTCCTTCAGCTCTCCAGCTTGAGGCTAGAGCCCTACCATTTGTGCTACAGTGCCACTTCTGGCTTTTTGTGCTATGTGTTGCTGAGGAATTAAACCCAGGGCATCATGCATGCAAGGCAAGCACTCGACCAATGAGTCAGTTTCCCAGTTCAGTCCCACTATATTTTTAATGCTAGACCTCTAATATATGAGTCATAGCACAATTTGGGGCTTTGTTTTTAAACTGTATTTGCCTAATTAGAGTTCAGTCCATGGACTCCCCTGCCTTGGCTGGCCTTGAACACTGATCCTCAAATGTGAGACCCTTGAGTAACTACAAGAACAAGTGTAACCTATTTCAGTTTTGCTCATTTTAACCTCTGAAATTGGCTCTCCTTTTTCTTCTTCCACCTTTCTTTTCATTTATTTATTTTATTCTTGTGTATACTGTTCCTGGAGATTGATCTAAAGGTGTTGGTAATATCCCAGAAATCATTGTCTCATTTCTGCCATTGGAGCCACACGTCAAGCTCCAGCTGTTTTTTTTTTTTTCTTCTTTTGGGGGGTTCATTGGAGATAATGTCTAATGGAAATAACAGAATGATTCAGGATCAATCTGAGGATCAAAGTTTGAAGCCAGCCTGCATAGGAAATTCCATGATACTCTTTATCTCCAATTAGATGATAATGATTCCACTAATGAGATTGATAAAACTCCAGCCTAGAGTAAAGTAGAACAAATTCAACCCCCATGACTAGCACACACAGAAAAATGGCCAATGGAATTTCCTGCTTGGGCTTACCTTTAAATGTTATTTTCTGACTTTATCCTCCTATGTAGTTAATACAACATGTGTAGGCCACCAATGATTGATTAATTTAAAACTCTGTCACTCACTATTTCTTCTCTTTTTCTACACTTCTTTATTTCTTTTGTGCTGTTCCTGAAGCTTGAACTTGGGGCCTTCGTGTTTGTCTTTTTATATCTTTTATATAACTTGTTTCAGTTTTGTTGTCCTAAAGTTTCGTTTGTTTATGTTGCTTTGTATATCTTATTTTTATATCTCACAAAAGTAACTTTTAGCTTGGTACTGGTGGCTCATGCCTGTAATCCTACTCAGGAGGCTGACATCGAGGATCACAGTTTGAAGCCAGCACAGGCAGAAAAGTCTGGTAAATTCTTATTTCCACTACACTACCAAATATACAAGAAGTGGAGCTATGACTCAAGTAGTAAATTGTTGGCCTTGAGCAAGAGAACTCAGGGCTCTGAGTGCAAGTTCAAACCCTGGACTGGCACAAAAATAAAACTTTTATTACCTTATATTATATTAGGATTACTGGTGTGTGTCAGAATCCAGTCCTAGTTTTAAGGACCAACTTTTGTAGCCGGTGCCACTTTTGATTTTTTCCCTAGGAAATTTTATACTTGTTTTATTCCTTGCCTTATATTTACATTCCACTAATGACATTCTTATTTTTTTGTTTGGAAGGACATTTCCATAATTCAATGACATATAAAAAAGCATGTCTTGAATTTTTCTTTATTTTAAATAGGAAAGGGAAATGCTGAGTCTGAATCCAGCAGAGAGTGAATGATGGTTTGATTGCACAGCTGTTAAATCTATTCCTGGATGTGGGAGGCTGTGATTTGCAGTGCTTTGGTGGATGAGTTTTCATGCAGCTTCATAATAATCTTCTATGATGTCACAGTCAACTTTGCCATTACAACAGATAGGTGTCAGCAACTGATCTACCCTTACGTGGACTTTAGATACACAAAGTAGAAAAAAAATAATTAGAAGAATTAATTATTAACCACAAGATCACAGCTTGATGAGCTTTCCTGACTGAATTCTGAGATTACATGAGCAGGGCAGTTTCATCTACACAAGGCTACTAAGCACTAAGGACCAGGCAATGTTGTAGGCAACTGGAGAAACAGATGTGAATACAGCTGCAAGTGGCCTGCTCCATGAACCTTTCATGTTGAAGGAGAAAACCAGAAATTACAATGATAATGTCAATATTTCAGAAGGATGGTAATGTGGGGAAACAGCTTCACATTGAGGATGGGAGGAAGGCACATATGATCTAACAGCAGGGGACATCATCCATGCAATTATTGCTTTTCCATGCTGGCTCCAATCTCAATCCCAGATCTCATCCTTCTGAGTAGCAAATTATAGGTATGAGGCACCTGCAATGAGCTCTTTTATATAAATAGCTATAACCAATTTTTGCTAGTTTCTTGAGAGGAAAGTTCAAAAATAAATATATTATGTGTCTTAAACATTCTTTTCATTATCTTCTAATTATTTGAATATGAGCTGTCTTCCTCACTTTTGGGAAAAATCAAGGCAATTTTTTTCTTTGTTCAAATCCTGGTGAGGGAAGGAAAACCAGAGCTTCTTTGCCAAACTAGAAAAAAAATTGTCATTTCAACTTACCAGTTTTGCCAAATATATGTCATGTCCTTAATGGATTTTTCATCTTCAACAATGTTAGATGAATGAAATGAATCAACCACATAGTAGCAAGTTTATCACAATGACAGATATAAGATCTCCACTTTCTACCGGATAAATCATTTGCCACAAGCATTAAAAATCTTGAATAAAAACTTGGAGATTCTTTCTCTTTATATAAATTTGGATTTTGGTTTTGTTTTGTTTTGTTTTTGGTTCGAAGTGGGGCTTGATCTCGGGGCCTGGGGGCAGTCCTTCAGCTATTCAGCTCAAGGAAAGCACTCTACCACTTGAGCCACAGCACTACTTCTATTTTTCTGGTGGTTATTTAGACATGAGCCTCACGGAGTTTGCTGCTCAGGCTGACTTTGAACTGCAATCCTCAGATCTCAGCCTCCTGAATAGCTAGAAATACAGACATGAGCCAGAACCTGGCCAAAGTTGTATTTTATCAGTTTTGCTGGCTTGAATGAATACCAAGGAAAAAATAGAAACTAAAATTGTTAGTTTATGCTAAAATTTGCAAAAGTTTTACCATGAAGAATAGTGAAATATTTAGAATTACATATTTTGAGAGTATATAACTGATAAAATCTTATTGTTGTAAAATAATAAAATATATCTCTTTTTTTTGTAGACACTGAAGTCTGAGTTCAGAACTTATACTTGTTGGCAGTCACTCTCTTGTGTGAGCCACACCTTCTGCTCATTATTAATTAATCATCTATTAAATAATTTGAAGCTCACAAGTCATCTTTTGCTAAGATTTAGTAAAATAAGCCTGAACTCCTGCCTTTTGAGTAACAGAAGAAATCCCAATATCTAGATGTATAGACTCAAAAAATGAAATACACTAAGAACAATCTTATCAATAAATAAGCAAGTAAATTGACTAGATCATTCCCCAAAACATATATAGGTGTCTAAGGAATACATGAAAATATTCAACATCTTTAGTAATCAAGGAAATGCCAATCAAATCTATGTTGAAGTTTCATGTCTGCCTAAGCAGAATGCCTATTAAAAAAGAAAACAAAAATACTCACAAGGAAGTAGGGAAAGATACCTTACACAATGTTGGCAATTAAATGAATCAGTGCAGCCCCAACAGAAACCAGTGTGGAAGTTCCACCCAAGAAATCCTACATATACAGCTGAAGAAATGTAAGTCAGCTTTATAGTAGAGCTATCTGCACACACATATTTTATATTAGGATTCAAATAATCACATTCCAGAATCGGCTTCCACAGGCAGAAAAGTGTGTAAAACTGTTATTTCCAAATAAGAATTAAAAAAAATCTGGGAGTAGAGCTGTGGACCAAGTGGCAGAGTACCAGCCTTAATGGAAAAAATCCAATCAAGAGATTAAGGCCCCAGGTTCAAGCCTCAGGACTGGCAAACACTCACACACACACACACACACACACACACACACACACACACACACACACACACACACAATGCTGCCTATATTTTTAGCTAAGTTTCTTAATACCCTAAGATTCATGTACCTATGACAGAGCTAAATATAATGGAAAACATATTTATAATGATAAACTCCTACTGAAGAACCCAGGTTTTTTTCTTGTTTTGTTTCGTTTTTGTGCTTATTGGACTTGATCCCATGGCCTAAGAGCTGTCTCTGAGCATTTTTGTTCAAGGTTGGTGCTCTACCACTTAGCTACAGTGCCACTTTCTGGTTTTGTGGTAGTTCGTTGGAGATAAAGAATCTCAAAGACTTTGTCCTCCACACACTGATTTCAAACTGCAATTTTCAGATTTCACATTCCTGAATCGGTAGAATTAGAGGCCTGATCCACCAATGCCAGGCTAGAACCTGAGTATTTTCACCACTGCTCATTAGAAGAGTTCAAATCTTTTTACTCCAGAATACTTACCAAGCACAGTTCTCTCTGAATGGCAATCAAGCAAATACAGAGGTGCCCATAGTTCACACCTGTAAATCCTAGCTACTAAAAAGGCTGAGATCCGAGGATAGTGTTCAAAGCCAGTCCAGACAGGAAAATCTGGGAGAATTTTAGTCTCAATTAACCACAAAAGTGCCATATGTTGAGCTGTGGCTGAAGCAGTAGAGCTCTACCTTAATCAAATATCTCAGAGACACCTCAGACCCTGAGTTCAAAGCCCTAGAGCAGTGCACAGGCGCACACAAGTGCACAATTTTATAACAGAGTTCTCAAACCTAGCAAGGTGCCATATTAATCCCTTAATGTCATGCTTTACTATGAGAATTGGAAAAGTCTAACCTCTGGCATGGGCTGAAGTGCATGCTGGTAAACAGCATCTGGAGAGAGTAATTACCTCAGAGCCAGTAGGACCGACCCAGACTGGAAGTACGAGTGAGGTGGTGCAGGAACATGGCCCCTACTCCCCTATTCACCCAGACCAAAAGCAGGAGTATGGTCACACAGACACGCAACCCCCACTCACCCAGACCTGAAGCAGGAGTGAGGAAACATAGGCGTGAGTGAGGCTAAAAGTGGCTTAGCCCCATCTTATCCAGCCAGGAAGCAGTAGTGAGGTGGTGAGGCACATGGCTCCTACCCACCCAGACCGGAATCAGCAGTGAGGTGACACAGGCACCATGGCCCCTACTCCCCTACTCACACACACCAGAAGCAGGAGTGAGGTGACACAGGCACATGACCCCCCATCCACCTAGACTGGAAGTAGGAGTGAGGTGACACGGGCACACGGCCCCCACCGCAGCCAGACCAGAAGCGAGAGTGAGGTGGTACAGGCACACAGCACCTACCCACCCAGACCGGAATCAGGAGTGAAGTGACACAGGCACGCAGCCCCAACTTATCTAGCCAGGAAAGAGAAGTGAGGTGATGGTCTCATGCCACACCAGAAGAGCCTAGCATTCTATGGTGGCCCCCTTCTCTTTCGGCCTTTGTGAAGGGCGGGTGGGTTTCATGATGCACTCCAGATGTCAAGGGTCTGGAGCTAAGGATGCTGCCGCCCTCCCCCAACTGGTACTGCACCTGCTGCAGCTATGGTAGCAACTTAATTAATTCTAATTCACAGAACATATACTATGATCTATGAGTTTCTTCAGGTACTGCCAGCCACTTGCTAGTCAATTAATATTATAGTTGCCAATGTCTAAGTGCTCACTGACTTGTAAATATGCTGGAATGGAAATCCTACTATCACTGCTGTCTTTTCATTTTTAGGAATGATTATTTGAAATGGCCCTTCTGAAGAGAAGAAGAGGAGACATGGACCCAACTATTCAATAGTGCCTTTGGGTGACACTATATTGGCCCAAGAATGAGTCGACACAGCTGGTATCCAGGTGTTTTGGGTTAGTCTTTTGGGTCATGCTTTCTGTTTGGCCTTGGAGAGTCTTAGGCTTCTCATTGTAGACACAGAAGCCATTTACTTTCTGCCCTTCTGAGATGGCATTTACTACACAGCTAAAATGGCCTTGAACTTACCAGGCTTCTGCTTAAGCCTCCCAAGTGATGGAATTACAGGCTTACCATACCACACCCAACTATGTGTCATGGGCCATTTGAAATAGAAAATTCCTGACATGTGTGCTGTATCTACTAACAAACTTGTGCAAAGATCAAATAACTTACAACCCAGTTGTTAAGAATATAGACTCAGATTCAACTGAATTTCAAATTCAATTTTGGTTATTTGCCTGCTTTTGGTTAAAGAGGAAGACACTATATCACTGAGCTTTATTCACTTGTATAAAAATGTGGATGTATCCATGGACAGATGGCTCATGCCTATAATCTTACTCAGAAGGTTGAGATGGAAAGATTATGTTTCAAAGCCAGCCCGGGCAGAAAAGTCCCTATAAGATACTTAGGTCCAGTGAATCACTCAAAAACTCGAAGTGGGCGGCTAGGAAGTTGGCTCAGTGGTAGAGTGCTTGCCTTGCAAGCATGAGGACATGGGTTTGATTGCTCAGCACCACACAAGCAGAAAAAGCTGGAAGTGGTGCTAAGGCTCAAGTGGAGTGCTAGCCCTAAGCTGAAGAGCTGAGAGACAGAGCCAAGACCCAGATATCAGGCCCCATGAACAACAACAACAACAACAACAACAAACCAACACAGAAGTGGGGCTGTAGCTCAAGTGGTAGAGTGCTAGAAAATGGATCAGGGACTGCACCCAGACCCTGAGTTCAAGTACCACAATGAACAAAAAAAATGTGATTGATTAGCAGTGTTTTCCATCTCCTAGGTTTATGATTATTCAATAATCAGAATTTACTGAGCATTTCCTATGGAAAAGAGGTATTTTTCCTCACCAGCAAGTGATTTATGATGCTACAGAGCATGCAATGGATACCCTCTACTTCAGTGGAGAATTGAATGTAAGTTTTGTGGGTCCTATTAGAATAGCAGGTCAGGAACAAAACTGATAAGGATTCAAGCTCTCTGTTAAACCATACTGTAGCCATTATGATTTTTATTAAAGGAATAATTTATTTAGACATTGGTGGCTCATGCCTTTAATCCTCACAGCTTAGGAGGCTGAGATCTGAGGAGCCTGATTTCAGGCCAGTCCAAGCAGGAAAGTCCATGAGACATGTCTCCAATTAATCAGTAATAAACCCAGAAAAAGAGGTATGGCTTAATAGAGTATTATTCCTAAGGAAAAAGCTCTACTTAAGCTTCCCTAACCCTTCACGTCCTATGTTGGGACATTGCCACCTACAATGTTGCTGGACCATGCCTTCCCTTGGTATGTTTGCCTACAGCCTATAGGCTGTTTAGCTCTTGACTTGATAATGGCATGATCCGTGTATGGAATATACTGCCCAGAAAAAAACAACTATGATATGAGCAATGTTTGACAATGTGTTGAATCCAAAGTTGCAGTGGTAAGGATGTTTTCTGTTTAAATTTTCTTCAGTTAATTGCTTTTAAAAGATTATCTGCTTATTTAATTTACTCGAGGAAATCAAAAGTTAATATTTGGGACTTTTGCTGAAATTTGAAACTAGGCAAGTAAGAGCACCCATTGTCCCTAAATTCATCATTTAAAATTATTAAAACTTCATTCATATGTTTCAGTCGTCAGAAATTTGAGCCAAGCATGGGAACTCACACTTGTAATGCTATCTGCTGGGACTTGACTAATGCAGAGAGGACTATGATTTGATGTTAGCCCAGGCAAAACATTCACAATATTGGATCTCAGTCAATATCTGAAACCAATGCATTGTGCTTTTTATTTCATCTACTCAGAAAGGGTAAAAAGAAGGATTGTGGTCCATGATGGCCTGGTCATAAACACAAAACCCTACCACAAAAATGTCTCAAGTAGAGCTGGGTGCAGGTGATTCATGCCTGTAGTCTTAGCTACTCAGGAGGCTGAGATCTGTAGATCACAGTTCAAAGCTATCCCAGGCAGGAAAGTCCATGAGACTCATCTCCAATAAACCATTAGAAAACCAGAAGTGGTGCTGTGGCTCAAGCAGTAAAGCATTCGCCTTGAGCTGAAGAGCTCAGGGATAGCGCACAGGCACAGAGTTTAAGCCACATGACCAACAAAAACAAAAATGACTAATGCAAAAAACGCAGGTGTATGGCTCAACTGGTAGAGCACCTACGTAAAGTGCATGAGGCCCTGAGTTTAAGTTATAGGATAAAAACGAGGGAAGGATGTGGATATATGGAAGGAAGAAAAGAAGGAAGGAAAGAATTGTTCTGTATATTGTACTTGCCTAATTATTTCATTAAGGTGGCTTCTCATTCCTTTTTCTTTTTTCTCGGTCTGTTGTGGGGCTTGAACTCAGGTCCTGGATCCTGCCCCTGAGCTTTTGTGCTCAAATCTAGTGCTCTACCACATTGAATTACATGGTCACTTGTGGGTTTCAGTGGTTAAATGAAAATAAGAATCTCATAGATTTTCCTGACCAAGCTGGTGTTGAACCTTGATCCTTAGAACTCAGCCTTCTGACTAGCTAGACTTACAGGTATGAACCACTGGCTCTGAGCACTCACTTGTTTTCTTTCTTTCTATTTTTTATCAGTCATGGGACATGAATTCTGGGTGCTGTCCCTGAGCTCTTCAGCTGAAGTGAAGCACTCCACCAGAGTCCACTTATGGTTTTCTGATTGCTAACTGGAGATAAGAATCTCATTAGAGAGGTTCAGAGGCAGATGGCAGAGGAGAAGCTGGAGGCTAAACAAGCTCCAGCATAGAAAGCAGTTTTAGTGTTCCTAAACACTGTTTAGTGAACAGTCCTAGGCTAGAGAATCACCCCAAGTGTGCCATCACAGTACAGAGAGTTTGGCCAGAGAGCGAAAATCCAGGCAAGGAGGCAGAACTGAACACTTGCTAGTAGCCAAGGCTGCAACAGATGCAGCGGCAGTGACACTGGACATAGCGGCCATAGCTATAACAGAGAGAGATCGGGAAAACAGCACCAGACACAGCGGGTGAGCAGATTCTACTCATCACCAGTAAGAACTGACAAGGAGCAGATATCTTCATCCTGCAGATCACACACCAGAGACGACTCAGGAACCAACACTCTAGCATGTGTAGAACCCTTACATCCTCACTCCTTCTCAGGGAGAAGAGGAGGGAAAGCCATCCCTCCCCAACCACCAGAGATCTCCATCTTCCATACTGATAAAGGCGCCCCTGAGCAACTAGCTCCAAGTCAGGCCATGGAAGAAAAGAAAAGAGTCATTTAGCAGGTCACAAGAACCTGACCTAACCTTCCAGGCTCAGCTCCATCCAGGGGAAAATCACCCAGCCCAGATAGAGGAAGATCCGCCTCCCACCTCAGGACTTTCTTCACTGTGTAAACAGAACCAGAGGCTGCCCCTCCCTACAGCAGCCTAGAAAATCAATTAAAATTCAGTAAACACAAACCCTGAGAATTGATCCAGGCTGGGCCCTGTGAGTGTCTCTGGAGCAAGCCCCTCAGGGAAAAGCTAGTTTGCTGAAAGGCCTCAACTCTACCCAGAACCTAGCCTCACCACAGCATCTCCAAACTAGAGGAAACAGCCATCTCCCTCTTTTGTGATATTCAAAGCAGATCTCCCTCCCATTGAACTAGCCTGGGAAGAGGATCACAAAATCCTGGGTAAAGCCGAGAATTTTTCTGCCTGCTCAAACAAACTGACTTAAGAATCCAATCAAGCCACAGGAAAACCAAACACCACAAGCAGACCAGAGACTCCACCAAGAGACTGGTTATGGACACAGTGGAGATAAATGATCTTCACATTCCCCCTCCAAAAAAAGAACTCTGTAACTTTTTTTTAATTTTATTTTTTAATTGTTTTCTATTAATCTTTTTTTCCTCTCATAATTTTTATTTTAGGTGTATATGTGTATGTGTGCTTTTTTATCTCTTCTAATTTTTTGGTACTTTTTTATTTTCTTTTTTTTTCTCTTTCTTTCTTTTTTGAGTGACTTAATTGCTATTCTGCTCATCCCCATATATATAACCGTCGTCAGTTATTAGACCTTATACCCCATGGTATACACACTTAATCCAGAAATTTATTACTCAATTCATAAGCTCTTAGGCTTAAATTCTTTAGTAGCAATATTATATCTTTGTACCTATATAATTTCTTGTTTGTCTGTTCTTTTTTTTTTTTTTTTGCTGGTCATGCGGCCTGAACTCTGGGCCTGGGCACTGTCCCTCAGCTCTTCAGCTCCAGGCTAGTGCCCTACCACTTTGAGCCACAGCTCCACTTCCAGTTTTTTCTGCTTATGTGGTGCTGAGGAATAGAACCCAGGGTCTCATGCATGCAAGGCAAGCACTCTACTACTGAGCCACTTTCTCAGCCCTAATTTTTTAATAACTAATTTTAAGCACTTTTATTTTTTAGTTTTTCATGTCTCCTATCCCTCCCCTCCTCTCATTCTATCCTTCTCTCAATATCATTTCTTTAAACTTACATAATTTTTAAGTGTTTCATTGTTTAAATTTAAATTTTTATTTCCATTTTTCTTCTTTTCTTTTAAATCTCTCTCCTATCATTCTGTCCAATCCATTTCCCTCTCTGAGATAAGAACTTGGTTAAATTCACTCTTCTTTTACCTCTCCATATCCCACTAATCAGTGGTATTGCTCTGAGGAATTACTGTCAATGTTTCCACAGTGCCTAGTCCAAGGCCTCTCACAAAGGCTACTAGCCCAAACTGTCTGAGCCTCTGTGTGACTTAATCATCATTGAGCAACTGCGTTCCATGGTTTGTGAGACATTCACTTCTGTGATCATATGCACATGAGGGCCCAAGAAGAGAGTTCCCTGGAAGGAATGTCCTAAAATGCAAAACATCTACTAGGGCAATGGAAACCCATGGTTGGACATGCTTAATTTTTTAGCCTGTGCACTGAACTAACAGGAAAACATTAAGACACACTAAGAAACGCTGATGTAAAGCATCAGAAGGGCTGAGGGGAAGGGAGCCCCATGCTCAGGAATATAAATGGAGCTTACAAACCACTGCAGGCTCTGACTTTCTATGTTGAAGTTCAGATTAACAGGCAGCCCAAGTTTCTAAGAACTCAGTGTCTAGGCTATATGCCTCTTTCAGAACTTCTTTCCCTCCTCCTGTGCTTTGAGAACAACAGTTAGTACAGTGTTTCTGTCTACTAGGGGCAGTTTTTCTCTTCACACAATGCTTAAAGTAGACAATAGGAAGCTGCCATTAAAGTGTACAAGTATGAAATAGCACACAGTGCTTGCCCTGAATTCCTGGACCTAAAAAGTTCCCAATTCTGAGCACAAAGTGATCATGGGTGTATCCTAACAACCTCCACTGAATGGAGAAATTTGAACAATTTTCCCAAGGCAGGTATTGTCCAGTACGGTAGTTACCACCTATAATCCTTGTTATTAGGATGGCTGTGATCTACTGGAACAATGAACTTGAAACTGGGCCAAGACAAGACAACTTATAGTTGCTGGAAACGGGGGAAGACAACTAGGAGAATGTTTCTCTGGCACAGACATGGATATAATTACAACAAAGTTCTAAATTGTGGCTCATCAGTAAAGACTATCATCATACCTCACTAAAGGTAATAACTAAACATAAAAATTAAAAAAAAACTACTTGGATTTCAGTACTAACATCTTTTTAAAGGTGTGTGTCTGGTGTCTGAGATTTTTGTACGGGGCAGCATTGGTTCTTAAAAATCATCTTATTGGCACTATCTTTAGGTTTCCCTTTCAAGTCTGGTGGCATTCTAGCTGTATCACTTGAATCACACAATTCTTGACTTCTGTTGGTTAACGAGATAAACATGTAAGGGATTTGTCAACCCTGATTTGTTTCAAATTATGATCTTCAGATCTCACTCTCTGGAGTAGGTAAGGCTATAAGAGTGAGCCACTATGCTCAGCCCAGTATTTCCATAAGTTACTTAATCTTTCTGAATCTCAGCTTCTTCTTGTGTGGAAAGTGGACAGAATTATTTTGTGGATCTTAGAATCTGCTGGGAGTTATGACTGGGTACAGGAAGTATAAGTGTTCCGGATGTGCAGACAGAGCCTGACAATCTCATAAAACTACTGATGTTTATATTGAAATGAATTAAAGGAATTGGAAATGAGGGATTTTTCTTTTTTTGTTTATCCATTTCTGGGCAGTGAGGGAGCCACAGAAATTCAAAGAGAACAAGGAAACAAATGCAGCAGTGGTACTCTGTAGATATTATGTTGACAATCAACTATACCACTTGTGGGCAGGGAAAGGAGGGAAAAACATAGAGAAAAGAAGTGACGAGATTTTCGAACACAAAATGAACTCATTATCTGAATTACAAAATGGTGACCCACATGTCCACTGCATTAACAATAACAATTTTTAAAAGTCCAGGTTGATGATTCTCTCCTCCAGTTTTAGAGGCCCTTGAGACTGAGGCCTACCTATAGAGTTTTCGAAGGTCAATTGATATGATAATTATTATACAGCCAGAATCTCTTAACAAATGTTATAAAAAGTATTTCATTCGTAGTACTTCTTTCTGTTTGAATGGAGATTCTATATGTTATTGGCAGAGCTATATTTTTACTTTTTGTTTTCAATATTGGTCAACAGTTGAAATCCTTCTTGAAGCTTTGGGACAGACGTCTGCTATATCTTAGCACCCTGCCCCTAACTAAAATGGTAATCAACCTTTGAAACTAATTTACTTGCGTATGAGTTTGTTTTATTTCTTTATTCATTTATATATTTGTTTATTTATTTATTTATGTCGATGGTGGTGAATTCTGGGCCGGGTCGCTGCCCTCAGCTCTTCAGCTCAAGGCTAGTGCTCTACCACTCGAGCCACAGTACCACTTCTGGCTTTTTCTGCTTACGTGGTGCTGAGGAATAAAACCCAGGGCCTCATACATGCAACGTAATCTGTCTACCACTGATCTTCCTTCTCAGCCCCTATGAGGGGTATTTTAGTGCATGGGTCTATGAGGGAATCCTATTCAGCAAATGTGTTCATTTGCCACTAGACATTATTTATGAATTATCTGATAGTTAACGGATAAATTGTTATCATTTTTACTAGGAATTGTTTGTTTTCCTATGCTAAAAACATGGAGGAGGGTATTGTAAACTAAAACTGCAAAAGAAATTTAAGATCTTGGTGCTAACAAATGTGTCCAGTTATTACATTAAACAGAGAATTCAAAGTTCATGAATACAGAGCTCAAATTTCTTATACTACTTATTTCAAAATGCAAATTAAAGGGAAAATCAGACAGGAGATAAAATTTATATTGTATGTTAATTTTTAAAGAGGAAAATAAGATCCTAGATGGCAGATTAAAGGCAAAGCAATATCAAAGCCCTATCTGCTCAATAAGAAATAAGAAGCTTATTTGAAAAAAAACTGCAAAGTGCACATCAGGCAAAGGCAAGCAGTCAGAGCCTACCACCAATAGAGCAACAACATATATCTCAGAAAAAGGAAACAAGTTCAGACCGTGCTCATCCTTATCCCTGATTTCAATAATACATATACACCCCCTACACACACACACGCGCGCGCGCGCGTGCGCACACACACACACACACACACAAACACACACAAAATGAATGTATGCAACAGCTCAACCTACTCACATCCACTCAACATGAATCAAAGATCTTCCTGTAATATTTGAAACTTTAAGTTTCAAGTCTTGTACATAATTGATAATAGATGCATAAGTAATATTTTCTGAATAGCACTCTGCTATGAAAGTGAGAGTTCATGATGATTATAACTACTTAAAACATCTCTGAATCTCAAAAAAATTAAACAACAAACAATCCGAATTTTGGGACTGCATTTCTACCAGCTATTCTGCAAAGACTTAATAAGAAGATACTTATGAGACACAAAAATTAAATACTAAATTCAATTGATACCTGAGGAAGTGAAGAGAAAGATGAGAGACACTGATCAGAGAGACCTATGCTGCCTCCAGTTCTCAGCCAGCTGTACACTGTGGCATCTTTGCTGCTGCTGGACCTTAGTTGTCTTCTCCAGTGCAGTGGCCACACTGGGGTTGGATTGGGTGTGATAGGGAGATGAGTGTAGGCCACATGGGAGGCCACACTGGAGTTGGGGCTTGGAGAGGTGGGGAGGGGAGAGGAGGCCCTGGCAGAAGCTGGTGAAGTGAGGAAAGAGGCAGGGAATCAGAGGCTCAGGAAGCAGCATGCCCAAAGGCTGCCTGGTTCTGGAGAGTGTCTGTGAGGTGGGGTTGTTGGGGCGGATTCCATGGGGCCTGGTGGCCTGGTGAGAAGAGAAAGGAATCTCAAGTACTGCAAAGGCAGACAATGAAAATTAAGATCACAGTGGCTGAACAATTTCAACAACAAAGGTGGGGACATGGAGGTAAACTCTGGGGATGGGGAGGACGGCAGCACTGGGACAGTGGCGTTCAATCCTTTCTGGACATACCTGGATGTGTGTGAGGGCTGGCTTCACCACAGGTTTGACCTCACTCGACTTGAACGGGCACCCGGAATGGTCACTTCAACCTCAGCCTGCCCCATAGAGCCAGACTGGCATAAATGCTGAAGACCAGGCAGTGGCTGGGAGGCTATGCCCAGCAGGGTGGAGGAAGCATGGCTAGTGGGTGCAGCTCCAGCCCAGCCAGGCCCAGGGCCACCGTGGATATTCGGACTGTAGATCTGGAACAGGCACTGTGCCCCAGACCAGTGGGGCTTCCAGCGACTTGCGTGGTGGCCACCACGTGCATGTTGGGAACTTCATAAGCATGGCCCAGGCATCTCCACGGAAAGGTGCATTCACTCCTGTGCCTCTCCTGTCTTCTGGACTCTCGCTGTTCTCCTGCTTCCTGCTGAAGTACCAGGCAATAGACCCCCCCAAAGGCCAGGAGGGAGCCGTTGCCAATGTAAATGCAGAAGGGTCGTTTATTACAGCTCGAGCTGGACTCACAAACCTTCCCTGACACAGCAGGTCAGAAATTGTGAGTCCCAATCTTTTGTTCAGCAGGGTTCTGTATTGTGTATGAAGCAGGTGGAAGGATCATTACAACACTGATTTTGTGATAGGTCAGTGGTTCAGAGTGAATCTAGTCTTAAGTTTATTGTTTGGGGTATGATCATTTCCAGTAAGGGCAGGGACTTTCTAGCTTAGCAGTTACAGGATAGGTTGAATGATACATAGCAAGCATATTATAAGTTGGGGTAGGTGGGACCAATCACAGGAATGCTGAGGGCGCTATTCCTGGATTATTTCCTGGCCTAAATTGCTTCCTGATAGAGTTCGGAGATAATCGGTCAGGGCAGTCTGAGATTCCTGGACAGATCAGGGCTGTCTGATTTCTTAGTTATTTTTACTGTTACATTTTCTTAGAACATGAACTGACACTCTTTTTCCAGTAGCAGATAACAGATGTTTTCCTTAGAGTTTCTGAAATCACTGCCAACTTATTTGTCCTCTCACTGACACTTCCAACTACAGGAGTCAACTTCTCCACGCCAATGACAGGCCATCTCGGAGATATTCACAGGGCTATGTTTCCTCTCTCCATTTCAGGCCTTTCTACTGAAAGAACATCCTTACTAAAAACTTTTTAGTTCTTTATAGTGAGGAAGAAAAGCAAGGCATAGTTGCAGCCATCGAACCAAGAATTGAGGGCCATGGCTGGAGCAAAACACCCTGAGAAAAGATGGATTCATTTTTGTCAAAGACACAAGGCTCTATGGGAACTCTCATTCTAACTGATTTTCTTCCTAGTAATATATTCACAAAATATGTAGACTATGTAATAATGAAAAATGACATATGCATAACATATGTGAATATGGAGGGAAGTAAGAAAAACTGCAATGGCCAGAAGTAACTGGTTCTTTGATAGAGAGCTGGTAGGTACTCTGTTTGGCCTCTAAGCCTTTTAGCACAGTATTTTGTATTGCATTCAAACATATGAAGTTCTTAAAAAGTAAAATCAGGACAAATAGTTAAAAATAAGTTAATTTTCCTAATAAAGTATCACAAACTGCATCTTTAAATTCAGAGGTACTTAACATGAAATTTTTCTCACGTTAAATTGCCTTTTGTTCTACCGAAGAGTTGATATTCGAAAATTCCCAAAGAGAATTATTTTTTTTCTTCCTTTTTAAGGAACCATAGTGAAGTCCACTTGTTTCTGCTGTGAGCTGTTTCTTCCACTTACTGCCCAGTTGCTGTCAATACTCATCCCCATAGGAGACAAGCAGCTCACATCCTGCCTTGATGACATGACAGGTTTGGTAGAAGATCTACCTGTGGTACTGAAAGGCCCTCAGATTCTGTTTCTCAGCATACCTGCCACAGTTCATATACCTAAAGTTGAAGCAGGCACAGGAAGGAAACATAAGAGGGTAAGTTTCTGCTCCCTTTGGATCTACTCCTAATACTCATCGACTCTAGAACTCTAAGTGCACTGTTTTCAAAGCCCAGTTCCAGACTTCTCTCAATCCTGATTTGTCACAAATAGATTGATATCCAGATTCTCTAAATTGAGTTAAAGTTTATGTCATAGACTTGGGTGGGGGCATGTACTCGGTTTCTAGATTAGCACACATCATTTGACATTTGGCCCAAGTAATTTTCCTTAGATTGGACTCACTCATGCACCTGTCTCCACTATGTTCCCATAGAAATTCAGAGAACCCATTGTCTTATAAAGAGAATAAAGGGAAATTTGTTTATTCATGATGTCGGTTCATGATAAGACAATGGTTCCCCATGGCACAGGGCTGCAGCACATATCATAGACCCACTGCTTTCTGAAACTCACCACTGCTCCAACTCTGCTTCAACGTGTTTGTGTGTACCTTAATAGACTAAAATTCTTTCTTGTAGATTGTTAGGGCACTATGTACTTTGCAAAAACTAGGAAGAAAAATTATAGTTAAATACTCCTACAATGAAATTGTTATTTCTGTCTCCACATGTGTTTCACAATTACTCAGGGAATATGATTTATTCAACTACTGAGGGTAATTCTTTGACTCGGATACAGTATGTGCTTTATAGATGCAGGATCTATGAATGAAGTTAGGTCCTTTGGTTTTTATTCTGATGTGTTAATTTTGTCTCTCATGGAAATTTTTATTTTGATACAGTACACATATATATGCATACATACTTACATACATAGCAGAGCTATGATTGAACGCAGTAACTAAACTTACCTCTTGCAATACAAGCACTCTACCACTTGAAGCATGAGCCCTTTTTGTGTTGTTTATTGTTGAGGTATTTTTTGTCTGTCAAGGGGCTTAAACTCTGTGCCTGAATGTTGTCCTTCAGCTGTTCAACTCAAGGCAAGCGCTCTACCACTTGAGCTCTACCACTTGGTTTTCTGGTGGTTTATTGGAGATAAGAGTTTCACAGCCTTTCTTCCATGGGCTGGATTTGAACCATGATACTCATATCTGAGCTTTCTGAGTAGCTACTTACAGGTTTGAGCCACCAGTGCATAGTTTATTTTTGAGGTGTTTTTTCCCCTGCTGTCCTGGGTTGCCATTCTGCTTGTGCTTGCATGGATTGCAGGAGATACTTCACTTTATACAGCTATTGTACTTCCAAATGTGCAGCAACGTGCTCAGCCATTGGTAGTAATGGGGATCTTATAAAATTTTATGCTAGGACTGGCATCAGACTGAGATCACATCATCTCTATCTCGAAAGTCCAAATTAAAGGTTGAGCTATGGAACCCAGCTATACTATTTATATTTTTATTACTTTTCCCTCAAATATTCATAATTTTGAAAGCACCAAGTACAGCAAAAGAAAAATGGAGATATGGGAATCCATTGAGAAAGGTGTGATAATCAGGGTGCAAGTCTTCTGAGGAGAATATCCTCTTAGGAACCATGAAAATGACTGCTGGACTCACTCCAGTTGGCCTAGGATTTATTTTTTGCATCTACACATAGAAGTTTCTCCTTTTTGTGATCTGAGTTTCAGAAAGACAAGCTAAAGGCTTTTGAGTAATAATCGGCAAAATCACATTACTTGATTCCAGTGATGCTCTTTGAGCCTGCATGGATTCAGCAGTTGTGAGCATATAAGATGCCTTCTACACATCTGAGGGGATTTGTCATAGGCCTAACAGAGGCTCCTTAAGCGTGGATGCACTTTGCCTCTAACACACTCTGTTTATATGCACTATACTTTGATCCTAAATCAGCATGTCCATGTTTATGCAGATTCCACAAACACATACAACTATTTTGTCCATGTCCTAGCAATGTTTCATTGGAGGCACATGGAGTTAGAGAAAGGGGGGAAAGGGAAGGCATTTCTTACCATCCAGGAGTACCTATTGTCTGCATCTTCATCTTCTATGATCAAGCCCCCATAGGGGCTAAAGTGCAAACCCAATGGCAGATCAGATTCCTCATTCCATACTCTAAGCCTAGCCTGAGGAATACTGTACTGACGAATTCTCAGCCCAGTGGGCAGACTGACGACTGAATGGTCATAATGCCCCTTGTCCAAAACATTGTCTCTTACAAATATAGGTGGTCCATGAACAGTGTAGCTGGTGATGAAGAAGTGCTGACATTGCTCACAATCTGAAGCAAGAGCAGCAAAAATTAGTCAAGAAATATGTACATTCCCAGATTTAACAATCATGAGAAAGAGCACAGAATGCATATCATTGTCGCTTAGTTCTTCATGTGAAGTTACTAGAGTAAACCAGTAATTGGGGGCAAAATGTCCTGATGAATTATTATAAAAGCACATTTGCCTTCTGTTTGACCAAGCACAGAGGGTTACTTACACAGGTAATCATCATCGTGGGGTTTACGGATATCTTCATAAGCATAACTCTTTCTTTCCTGTAGGCTGTACATGCTCATTTTTACCTCCTTTTTCCTACGTCCAAGTTGAAAAACAATGGTTAGTTAAGTTGGGGATCAACAATGTTTGTCCCTATTTCTTCAGAAAAGTAAAATCTCTTACTATCAAATTATCATCTATTCTTCTCACATATTCCTGTCCCCCATTAACCTTTGACTCAGAGATACAAAGACTTCATTATAACACTAACTACAAGTTTCTAATTCAATTTTAAGTTTTGGCCATGCCCATTTTCAGGTTTAATTTCTACTTCATTAAATTTCTTATAAAGTGGTCATTGATGAATTTATTCATTCAGAATATGTGTTGAGTGTATGTTAAGTATTGAGCAAAGATGTGGACATACAGGATTGAAAATGTGTGGTCGCAGATATATCAGATACTTTGCGTTTATCTGTTATTTTACCTTTTACTTATCGTTTTCAGACAACATGCAGGTTGTACACATTTTTCTTGCCAGTCCTGGGGCTTGAACTCATGGCCTGGCCACTGTCCCTGTGCTTCTTTTGCTCAAGGCTAGCACTCAATAACTTGAGCCACATTGCCACCTCTGGCCTTTTCTGTTCATGTGGTTCTAAGGAATAGAACCAAGGGCTTCATTCATACAAGACACATACTCTACAACTAAGCCACATTCCCAGAGCAGTCTGTGCATCTTTATCCATGTTCTTCAGATTAACATTCAGAAGTTCAGGGAGATTGTAAAATGTGTCATGGCCTAAGTGCCTCCAGGTGGATAATAACCCAAGTGTGTAACTTCATTGTCAAATTCTTATGTGCTGCTCATTGGAAACCTAATTATTAGTTCCACAGCTTAGTTCAGCCAATGTTTGAATTTTCCAAACTCCACCTCACATAATCAGATTACCCTCATCGACCTTGTTAGAATTTCCAAAATTAGTAAATTTCCCAAATTATTTTCTCTTACCCAATTTTTGTTTGCAGTGTTGTCCTTGTGTATTTGCTTCTCCAGGAGGGAACACTGGTTTCTGGGCCTCTTCTAATCCACTTGACTTTGAGAAATTTGTAATTCCTGAGAACTTCTTCAAACTAGGTTCCTTACCTAAGGTTGTCTTGGGCATTCCCTTCAATGAAAGTCACATATAGAATTAGAATCTATTTCCTAAGCCTTTCAACTCCTATCAGTTTTGTCTCAAATCCATATAAATTAGACTGAGGGAGGGAGAGCACTTGAGAATACAAACCGAAGAGCAAACAAGGTCTGTGAATGAAGGAAATGAAGCTTGGAAGAAGACATGTCGAGTGGAGACATTTAATGAAAGAGAACACGTGGAAAGTGGAGAATGACAAAACTTGGCTGGAAAAAGATATAACAGAGCAGTGAGAATAGGAAGAAATTATTGGCAGAAATCTATATGGACAATTAAGTACATTCAAATTGCAACTAGTTATAACAGATGACTTTGAAATTAGTTTGACTTTTTTCTACGTAATTTTGCCTGAAAAAGTATGTACCATCTAATAGTTGTATAAATTGGTATACATGTCTGTTTTTGAGGTGATAAGGTAAAAAAAAGTGTGATAAGGTAAAAAAAGAAAATGTTCATCAGGCAGACTCTAGTGACTCGTGATTGTAATCCTAGTTATTCAGTAGGCTGAGATCTGAGCATTAAGCATGGCAGCCAGCCCAAGCAGTAGTTAGACTTATATCCACTTAACCACCATAAAAGCCAGGAGTGGTATTGTGGTTCAAGTTGTTGAGTGCTAGCCTTGCTAGCACAAAAGGAAGGATCTGGAACAGTGATTAGGTCCTGATTGTAAGTCTCAGGCCCAGCACCAAAAAAATTTCACCAAAGAATCTTGTGAATTATTAAAATACAGCATCAATGGGACTAAGCATTTCTTTCTGCTTTTTTTTTTCCGGTCCAAGGCCTGGGCCTTTTCCCTGAGCATCTTTGGCTTGAGACTAGCACTTTACCACTTGAGCCACAGCACCATTTTCAGCTTGCTTTTCCTGTTTATGTGGTACTAAGGAATCAAACTGAGGCCTTCATGCATGCTAGGCAAGCACTCAACCATTAAGCTACATTCCAAGCCCTTAATTATTTGTTTTTGAGCCCTGATATAAATTTACTTTCTGTGACATCTCTAGTTGAAATAAATTAGTTGAAATTGATTTGAAGACGTTAACTTCAGTATTTCTCAAGCCTGTTACTTTTACTTAAATTTCAAAACTGATTAATTATTACATATATTGATTATAACTTATTGTTTATCCTGAAAATATTGAGGGGGGTTCAGTTGAAACTTCAGACCTCTGAAGAAAGATCAGTTATTGTCCAACCACTCAGACTCACATGTAGAGGCTACAGCTAAACAAGCAACTATGGAAAGTTCCAGAATCAGCTAACTAAAGCTCAGAAGGGACCAATCCTCCTCTTCCTCAAAGAATTGACATTTGAAATTAGCCTCAGAAGGATATGTATCTATGTGAAATATTATGTCACTTCTTTTAGTTGTCACTAAACTTTCCTTAAAACTTACAAATAGTGTGGATTTATTGGTGCATCTATCAATTTGTTATAACAAAATGAAGAGTGATTGGAACAAAGATTGGAACAATCATTCAGTGAATGGTGTGAAGGTGTGAATGGCTAAGATAGATAAGACTTTATAATGCTGTGTAAGTATTTATGAACTTGTAAGTGCCTTTAGAGAAAATGTATTGGTAGACTTCACCACCACTAGGTGTGATCTCAGACACAATACATTTTTAGATTTCAGTTTTCTCATCACGTAAGTGATTATAGTTTACTATTTGCCTCATTATGTTGTTGTAATATTCAAGTCTATTTGTTCATGGGACATTTAAAATAAAGTCTAAAATATTGTGAAAATAAAATAAGTGGTAGTGATTATTGTGGATATGAATTGAATCTTAGAATGAATATGATAAGAACAGAAGAGATCAGGAAAAGGAAGCAGATGTTCCTAGGGCTTCTTCTCTTACTTGGAACCATGAAGAAAGTTTACTCATCAATACAATTTGGGAGACATTTATCTTCTGACGCTTACCCTGTTCAGTTCTGAAGGTCACCCAAGAAGGTTTGACTAAAAGTAATGAGAAATCTGGATTTTGGTTACAAAATATCTCCAAACTGTGGATTCTCATTTTTGACAGCAAATCTCAGCCAGAGAGAAAAGACTCTATTTTAGGAAAATGTTTTCTGAATTATCATTAAGGCTTGTCCCTATATTTTTTTCTTAAATTTCTTCAAACCTAGACAAAACCCATCTTTGCTTCACTCTGTTCATAAGCTATCTGTTATAATTTAATTGGATTTTGATGACAAGAAACACTAAGCAAATTAGGAACAAGAGGGAAAGATTATTTAGTTAAATAGCATACATCATGGTCAACTTAGTTTTATTTCAGTGATGAAGGATTGTTTAACACACATAAATCTTAATGTGCAATGCAACATGTAAGCAGATCAAGGACAAAAATCACACACTCATTTCTCTGGATGCAGAAAAAGCCTTTGACAAAAGTAAACATTCTTCTTTTTTTTTTTTTGGTCAGTGGTGGGGCTTGACCTCGGGGCCTGTGTGCTATCCCTCAGCTCTTCAGCTCAAGGCAAGCATTCAATCATTGAGGCACAGCACTACTTCCAGTTTTCTGGTCGTTTATTGGAGATAAGAGCTTCACGGACTTTCCTGCCCGGCCTGGCTTTGAACTGTGATCCTCAAAGCTCAGCCTACTGAGAAGTCAAGATTACAGGTGTAATGCCCAGTTAAAGTCAGCATTCTTTTATCATAAAACCCTTGAAGAAACTAGTGATACTGGGTATATATCTCGATAGAATTAGGGGTATATGTGAAAAATTAAATCATTTCTGCTAATAGCAGGAATGACACAAATGTTTATTTTTTCACTCTTTTCCCATATTGAATGCAATCAAGCCACAGAAATAAGCAAAGAGAAAGAAATAAATAGGTCAAAAGAGAAGAAACCATTTAAATTATGCTTGTTCACAGATAACATGATCCTATATTTAAAAGATCCTAAAAATTTCCAGAGAAAAATTCTAGATCTGATAAATGCTATTGGAAATGTGCCAGAATATATGATCAACATGTAAAAATCATCAGCTTGTCTGCCAACAATGAACAATCTGGGAAAGAAATCAGAAAAATCACAATAGTCTCAAAAAATTAGCTTAAGATTGTGCTTAACTAATGAAGTAAAAGACTTCTATAATGAAAAGTATAATAGAACCAGGTAAGTTTGTGAGACTCTTATTTCCAATTAAGCACCAGAAAATAGGAAGTGGTGCTGTGGTTCAAGTGGTAGAGTGCTCACCTTGAGTTGAAGAAGTCAGAGACAACACTCAAGGCAACTGTCAGGACTGACGATGATGATGATGATGATGATGATGATGATGATGATGATGATGATGATGATGATGATGATGATGATGGTGATGATAATAATAATAAAGTTAAAAATTGGCACTATGGATTGCATTTCATTCTTCCAAAATTTTAAGTTGAATTCCCAATCCTCAAAATATTATTTGGAGATGGAGCCTTTGGTAGGTAATTAGGGTAAGACGACATCATGGAGGTGAGGCCCGAGATGGATTTAACTTTCACAGAAAAAGAAAAGAAAGATCCTTTCCATCTCAACTGTTCTTCCATTCCCAGTCATGAACATATCAAGATTTCATGTAGATACACAATGAGATATAGGCCATCTACAAACCTAAAATAGATCCTTCATCAGAACCCAGTCACACTAGCGTACTGGTTTGAGTTTTCAAGCTTTCAGAACTATGAGAAATAAACTTTTATTTAATTAACTCACTGTATACTATTTGGTTATGGCAGAATTATTTGAACACACAATGATAAAAACAAAGAAGATACATAAATCTTTGTATGTGGCTAACAAATGTATGAAAATATGCTCAATATTACTAAGCAGTAGGGAAATGTAAGTAAAATGTCAATGACTCTTTAGGATGCTTACCATAAAAGTAAATAAAAGGATACTGGATGCTGGGCACTGGTGGCTCTCGCCTGTAATCCTAGCTGAGGAGGCTGAGGTCTGATCATGGAGCAAAGCCAGACTGGGCAGGAAAGTCTGTAAAACCAAAACACCAGAAGTGCCGCTATGGCTAAAGTGGTAGAGCACTAGCTTTCAGCTAAAGAACTGAGGGACAGCACCCAGGCCCAGAGTTCAAGCCCCACGACCAATAAAATAATGGAACCTTTGCTCGCTGCTGGTAGAAATATAAAATAGTGCAGTTGCCTTGGGAAATAGTATGAAAAGCACTCTAAAAATTAAAAGCATTACTAGCTTATTATCTAGCAATCTAATTCCTAATATACATAGAGACAGGAAAGAAGGAGGAATGGAAAAAAGTAAGGAAACAAGGAATGTAAATAGATCCTAAATAGATATTGGCACATTCAGTATAACTGCAGCATTATTAATTCTATTGACAGTTGTAAAGAAGTTGCATAGGAAAACATAGACATTATATATGAGTTCCAAATTACATAACTACATAAAGGAAGAACAGTTAAGTTTCACCTGTCTTTTCCCAGGTTTATCCAATGTGAATAACATAGACAGGGGTAACATTTCCCCAGTCTATCATGGATCTTTGGCACAGAGTACATTGCAGATTCCATGTTCAATTCAAATCAAAGACATCAGGCTGCAACCTTGTGATTTCTGTTACCGTTCTCTCTGTCTGGTCTGTTCTTTCTATGTGAACTCTCTAAGTGAAGGCATTTGACCACATAACCCCTCTGTGATATATAAGTGCATACCACACTGGAAACCCTTCAAAAGCACAATCTTACTTGGGTCAATTTGACCAAAAGATGAAGAATACAAAAATCTTGAACAGAGAATCAAGTGGACCAATCTCTCCATGACTCTAGTAGCATTTATTCTTCTCTCAACTCCAGTAAGAAATTGGTTCTGTTTTTGACAGTTTCCATTTTTGTTGTGATTGTTCAATGTCTTTCTCTGCGTGGTTACTTCACTAAATGGACTACTTTCCATGGTCTTTCATGAGATTGCAAATGACTGCAAATAAGTCAACAAATATATGTTTTCCAGGTGTTAGATAGAAAATCAATGCATCAAGAAAACATGGAATATAATATTGTATCAAATTGCTGTATGTACTTAACTACGTAATAGAAAGTGATGAGGATCACTTTTTACTTGAATTTTACCCTACTAAACATCTAGCAGAGTCTTGCCTCTATCTATGTTTCTCTCATCCCTTGGATTTTTGCAACCATCTTCTAACAAGCTTCTCTTTTGCCACGTTTCTAATTTTTTACATTGCTATCAGATTTTTTACCAAAACTATTTTTAATAGCGTTTTGATAAGTTATCTGAAGAGAGCGAGAGAAAGGGACAGCAGTGGTGATAGAGAGATACTCATCTTCCTAACAACTCCAATTTCATCCTCCAGAAGAGTGAGAAAAATCAGGCTCTTACCATCATCCATAATGATATTTTATTATAACTCACTCAACAAAACAGCAGAATAAGTTAAGAGTGAGTCAATTACAAGTGGCTCATCTCCAGTGATTAATTAAGCACTGAAATCATTTTGGTGTTACTCATCCATAACCAAATACAGAATTCTCTTCTTTTTATTCACCATCCAAAGAAACCCAAAGTGGATCTATGGCTCAGGTGGTAGAGCAATAGCCTTGAGCAAAAATGTTTAAGGGCAGTTCCTAGACTCTGAGTTTAAATTGTAAGATTTATGTCCGCACACAAAGAAAATGTGTTCCCAAATATCTGTCCTCCCATGTTCTTTGAATGTTATATGAATGATCTAGGGATAAAAGGTGTCCAGACAGATTTTAGGCTCGTGCACATTTTGTAATAAACAATATCTTCCATTCAAAAACTGAACTGGAAATAGTGTCATCTGTGTTATGAGGAATGGACCACACGTACTGTGGAGACTTTAAGGGAGCAGTGGAGAAATCTTTGCTCTCATGTCCTGGGCTTAACTCAGGACAGTCTTTTCACATCTATTGTTCCCCAAAGAAGTGGGTGATCATCTGACTCCAGTCTCAAAGGGCTGGAACTCTTATTTCTGAGAAGAGTATATAAAATTATCTTGATAAGTCATTGCTTATTATACATACACAGTAAACAACTTTATGCTTTTAATCACTCTGCATGCCTGAAAGTAATAATGCTCATCACTTGTGTCCAAATCTTTGAATAATATTCAAGTATATATATCCTACTCAAAACAATGAAAGGATAAGAATTCTTGGTTCAGTGAATGCTTAAGAGTAAAAAATGATTTCCCATTACACCTAGTTACCTCTTCAATGAAGGATTTCTCTTCATAGATTACGGAGATCTGTGACAACAATTTTCCCACATTGGGTTTCTTTTCTGTGTTAATGTTCCAATGCTTGCTGAAAGTTGACATCCAGTTGATAGACTTCCTCTAATGCTTACTTTTACGGAGATGCTGTCGTGTGTCCAAGTCTTTGGTACCTGTTGAGATATAACTTTTTGCTGAATGTGTTTCTTTATTTGTTGTATTTAGTTTCTGTTTTGTGGATTTTCTCAATTTCACTGAGGACTGACTTCAGATTAAATGTCATTGAACATTTGTTTCATTCATTAGGTTTCGTTTCTCCTATATGTCAGTTCTCTGATTAACAATGAGGTATGCCTCCCAGATGAAAATCTCTACACACTGGTAATATTCATCAGGTTTCTCTCCTGTGTGTGTTCTATAAATTAACGTGAACGTGTGTTTCTGGTGCAAACAGAGGGATGAATTCTTTTTAAAAAAACACACTTGTTGCATTCATAGAATTTCTCTCATTTCAGTGTTCAGTGAAGAATGCTCAGCTGAGCCTTCTGGGTAAAAGGCTGTAAAGTTGCTGCATTCGTGAGACTTCTCTCGCTTGTTGGTGCTCTGATGCAAACTGAGTTTTCTTCCAGGTGAAAGACTTTCCACATTTATTACGATCCTGAAATTTCTCACCTCTGTGAATTCCATTATGCTTACTGAGGTCTGGACTCTGGTTGAAGGATATTTCACACCTGTTACATTCACAAAATTTCTCTCTTGTGTGTCTTCTCCGATGATCAGTAAGTTCTGCTTCCGTGTAAAGACTTTCCACACTTAATACATTCAGAAACTTTCTTACCTGTGTGTGTGTTTTTGATGGATGTTAAGGTCTGCTTTCTCAGTAAAAGATTTTCCACACAGGACACATTCATAAGGTTTCTCTCCTGTGTGTCTTCTGTTTTTGTTAAGTAAGGTTTGCCTTATGGGTGAAAGATTTTCCACACTGGATACATTCATATGGTTTCTATCCTGTATGTGTTCTCTGATGTTTGTTAAGGTGTACCTTCCAAGTGAAAGAATTTCCACACGTTACAATCATAAAGTTTCTGTCCAGTGTGTCATCTCTGATGGACAGTAAGTGGTGCCATCTGGATGACAGACTTTACATATTTTTCATATTCATAAAGTTTTTCTCCTGTGCGTTCCCTGATGGAGTGTAATGTGTGCCTTCTGGGTGAGAAACATTCATAAGGTTTTTCTTAAGTGTGTCTTTCTGATGATCAGTAAAAGCTGCCTTACAGGTGAAAAACATTGCACTCTCGATACATATGTAAGATGTCTCTCCAGTGTTTTTTCTCTGATGATTAGTAACAGCTTCCTTCCAGGTGAAGGATGTTACATACTCGATACATTCATAAGGTGTCTCTACAGTGTGGATTCTCTGATGGATGTGAAGGTCTTCTTTTTGGATGAAAGACTTTACATACATGATATAATCATAAGGTCTTTCTCCTGGGTGTCTTCTCTGATGATCAGTAAGGACTGCCTTCTTGGTAAAAGACTCTCCAAAACTGTTAAAATCATAGGATTTCTCCCCTGTATGTCTTCTCTGATGGACAGTAAGTAGTGCCTTCTGGTGAATGATTATCCACATTTGTTACATTCATAAGGTTTTTCTCCTGTATGTATTATCTGATGCAAAGTGAGGTATGACTTTAGCCAGAAAGACATGCCATATTTGTTGCATTCATAAGTTCTCTCTTCTGTATGAGTTCTCTGATACATGTTGAAAGTTGACTTCTGGGTGGAAACTGTCCAATCCTCAAATTCATAAGGCTTGTCTTCTGTGGGCATTTGAGGTGGGAAAGTGAGGTCTGACTTCCGAGATATATAATTTTTTTTCATCTTATATACTCATTGGAGTTCTCCTCTGCATATTTGCTCTGGAATTTTACAAGGTGAATTTCCCTACTGATAGGTTTTTCACATTAATTACCTGAAAAGGATTCTCTCTTTTGAATATTTTCTGATGAGTAGTGACTGTACTTCTTATGTAGAATGTTTTTCCTTATTCAGGGCATTCTGATGTTTTCCTCTGTCCCTGAAGTATTTCTTGGGCAAAGAGAGGACACTTACCATAGTCTTTCCTATATTCATCATGGTTATAGGAAAGCTGTCCCACATAAGCCCAACTATGTCTAAAGAATATTGTCTGTGACTGAAAAAAAATCTCTTTTTTACACCACATTCAAAATATTGCTACTCATCATTTTGATCAAAATGCTCCAAATATCTCAGGGATTGTTCAACTACGGGAGACAGAGCAGGCCAATATGCACCATGCATCTCATCAGGTTCAATATAGAGAAGCATGTTCTGGCACTCAATGAACTCCATAATTTTCATCCCTAATGAGTTTCTATTATTCCCAATCAGCTCTGGGTTAGGATTTGAACTCATATGAAAAGTTCTTACTAATTTGTGACAGGTACTTCACATAGATAGTCATGTGGACTTTCCTGGCAGGTCTTAATCATGTACTCCATTTCTTGGACATCTAAAATGAGACATAGAGCCAGGTGCTGGGGTCTTATGCTTATAATCTTAGCTACTCAGGGGGCTGAAATATGAGGATCATAGTTCAAAACCAGCCAGGCAGGAAAGTCCTTGAGACTTTGGCAATGTTGGGATTTGAACTGAAAGCCTAGCAGGCCCAATTGGTGAAAGAGTCAAGGTGAGCACACCAGCATGTGAACTGAGGAGCTAGGCCATTCCCAGGACCTGACAATGAGCCCTAGGGAGGGCCACGATTAGCATAAATTCATACTTGATACATAGAATCTGTATTGACATATATGTGTGCCCTATATCTTACATTCGGTGCATTTCTTCTCCTTAATTTATGTCTAATTTATGATGGTATTGTGAACTTTACTGAGTATGGTGACATATGTAACTATACTGACATGGATGACGACCTGTTCCCATGGTTATAAGGTTGCCTATGCATTCATTCTCCATCCTAGCTGAGACCCAGGACTTCCACATTAGAGGAAATCAGACACAATGACTGGCTTCTGACATCAGGCTGAATCTTTTGTCAGGCCTGGGATTTGAACTCAGGTCTGGGTAACTCCGTTGCACTGTGGGAGAATGGGAAGCTCATCATCCCTGAAGACTAGAATGTCAGGCCTGGTCCAGGACCTGATTTGAAATCCCAGCAGTGGACAAAATAACAAGCTTACATTGTTAAACATAGGATCTCTATTTACATACAGGTGTGGTATGCATCTTGCTTTCAATTTAGTTATTTTTTAAATTTTGAGTCTTATTCATGGATGTATTGTGTATTTTATTGAGTATAGTGACAGGTATAGCTGTGCTGCCGTGGATGACAACCTATTCCCATGGCTATACAGTTGCCTATATAGCATTCTCCATCCTCGATGAGGCCCAGGACCTTCACAGGACAGGAAATCATGTGGATCCATTGGTTTCTCACATCAGGATGAATTTTTTGGCTGTGCTGGGGTTTAAACTCAGAGCTTAGCAGGCAGAATTGGGGAATGAGTCAAGGTGAGCACACCAGCCTGTTAGCCACTAAGGTGTTAGGCCGTTCACAGGACCTGAGCTTGTGCCCCATGAGGGTCAATATACTCATGAAATCATAATTTAAAGACAGGAGCTATATTTCCATACATGGGTGGGCAGCATCTTGCGTTCACTCTACTTATTCTTTTGATTTCGTGTCTTATTCATGGATGCAATATGTATTTTACTGAGTGTGATAATAGTTATAACTATGCTGACGTTGCTGCCAACCAATTCCCATAAGTATAGAGTTGCCTATATAGCATACTCCATTCTAGCTGAGACCCAGGACTTTCACAGCATAGGAAAACTGGTGCAACCATTGGCTTCTCATATCAGGATGAATCTTTTGGTAGTGGGATTTGAAATCAAGGCCTAGTGGGCTCAAGTGGTGGATGAGTCATGGTGAGCACACCACCATGTGAGCCACTAAGCATCTAGGTCTTTCTTGGAGCCTGAGATCAAACCCCGGTGGGCACTATAGTAGTCATAAATTCAGAATTTAAACAGAGGATCTCTATTTCCATACATGGATGGGCGGCATCTTGGGTTCAGTGTAGTTATTGTCTTTATCTGGTGTCTTACTCATTGATGTATTGTGTATTTTCTCGAGTATAGGATGGCAGATATAACTGTGGTGACCTGGATGACAAGCTATTCCCATAATTATAAAGTTGCCTATGAATTTTCCATCCTAGCTGCGACCCAGAACTTGCACAGCACAGAAGAACAGGTGCAACGAATGGTTTCTCACATCAGGGTGAATTTTTGGAAGTGCTGTGATTCGAACTCGGGGCCTAGGAGGCTCAACTGCCCAATGGGTCCACATGAGCAAACCAACCTGTGAGCCACTAAGGAGCAGGGCTGTTCCCAGGAGCTGAGATCAAGCCCGAGGGAGGCCACAAGAGTCCTCAATGCATCATTGAAACATGGGATGTATATTCACATCCGTGTGTGGACTGCCTCATGCATTGAGCGTAGTTATCCTCTCTATTTTGTATGCTATTCATGGATGTATTATGTATGTTCTTGAGTATATATGACAGGTGTAACTGGGCTAACATGGATGACAACCTTTTCCCATGGCCACAGGGTGGCCCATGCATTCTCCATCCTAGCTGAAACCCAGGACTCACACAGGAAAACAGGTGAAACGTCTGGCTTCTGACAGGATGAATATTTTGGCACTGCTAGGCCAATGGGTCCACATAAGCACACCAGCCTGTGAGCCACTAAGGAGCTGGGCCATTCCCATGACCTGAGATCGAGTCCCAGGGGTAAGGCAGGGGGAGCACAATAGTCATCTATTCATAAGCTGAAGGTATTAAGCAAATAAGTACATATCTGTATAGTGTAGGAGAGACGGAGACCTGTGATTGAATCCAATCTACCCTGTGACTATTGATTCTTGGATCTTCCCCAATGCCTCCATCTAATGACTGTGATGATTATGGTCACGCTTCATCAACTCTTCACTAAAAATAATAGATACCCCATGAGTCTTGAATATCATTTCCTACTCGAATCCTCAGGAACTACTCATTCAAGGAAGAGATTGATCATATTTCATGGCTCTTCTTACGTCCGGAATTGAGTATCTCAGGAACTCCTGCCATTCCCTCAATGTAGGATGGCTGACCAGGATTCGACATCGGGGCCTCCGTTGCCCGGTTATCCTGTGGCTCCCCCGACAGCCAGCACTCCTTCAGCCACACCAGGTCACCTTCAATCTGCAGTCCACCGGGTTCGGTCTTACCATGGACAACATTCAAATGAAAATAAACCTAAAAGCACCAGTGGGAACTTCCCTCACTTTTTTCTCCTCCGGCTTTTTACTTTTTCCTACAATCCCTGGAGTCCTAGGATCTGAGAATGGGCTGTGGGTCCGGAGGCTGCAGCCTAGGATGATCGGTCCTGAGGCAGAGTTGCCACAACTTGAGTTCAAGCCCCAGGTCTGGCAAAAAATATTAAAAAATTGAAAAATTATGAATGAAGCACTGTAGCTCAGAATTTGCGCCATTTTACTGCCAGAGCTGGGATGTGAAATCAGGTCTAGGTAACTCTTTTGCACTGTGGGGGAAGGGGAAGCTCACTGTCGTTGAAGACTACAAGGTCAGGCCTGGTCCCAGGGCCTGAATTGAAGCCCCAGCCCAGGGAAAAATCATATGCCCAACTATGTTACACATAGGATCTCTATTTACATACATGTGTGGAATGCATCATATTTTCAGTGTAGTTGTTCTTTTTATTGTGTGTCTTAGTCAGGGATGCATTTTGTATTTTATTGCATATGATGACAGATATAACTGTGCTGACTTGGATGGCAACCTATGCCCATTTCTATAGAGTTTCCTACTCCTTCTCCATCCTAGCTGAGACTCATGACATTCTCAGGACAGGAAAACAGGTGGATCAATGGGCTTCTCACATCAGGATTCATGTTTTGGCAGTGTTGGGATTTGAACTGAGAGCCTAGCACGCCCAAAAGAGTCAAGGTGAGGACACTGGCCTGTGAGCAACTAAGGAGCTAAGTCATTCTCAGGACCTGAGGTTGTGCCCCAGTGAGGGCCAGGATAGGCATAAATTCATAATTGAAACGTAGGATATGTATTGACATATATGTGTGGATAGCATCTTGCATTCAATGCACTCCTCCTTATTTTGTGTCTAATACATGGAGGTTTTGTCTATTTTACTGAGTATGGTGGCAGGCATAACTCTGCTGACATGGATGATGACTTGTTCCCATTGTTATAAGGTTGCCTTTGCATTCATTCTCCATCCTAGCTGAGACCCAGGACTTCCATAGGAGAAGAAAACGGGTGAAAAGACTGGCTTCTAACATCAGGATGAATCTTTTGTCAGGCCTGGGATTTGAACTCAGATCTGGGTAACCCTGTTGCACTGTGGAGGAAGGGAAAGCTCATCATCCCTGAAGTGTAGAATGTCAGGCCTGCTCCAGGGCCTGATTTGAAGTCCTAGCAGTGGACAAAATAACAAGCTTACCTTTTTTAAACATAGGATTTCTATTATACAGGTGTAGTATGCGTCTTGCTTTCAATGTAGTTATTTTTTTATTTTGATTCTTATTCATGGATGTATTGTGTATTTTATTTTGTATGGTGGCAGGTATATCTGTGCTGCCATGGATGACAACCTATTCCCATGGCTATAGAGTTGCCTATCTAGTATTCTCCATCCTTGATGAGGCCCAGGACTTTCACAAGACAGGAAAACAGCTGTAAGGATTGGTTTCTCACATCAGGATGAAACTTTTGGCATTGCTGGGAGTTGAACTCTGGGCCTAACAGGCCCAACTTTCTAATGGGTCCATATAAGCACAACAGCTTTTGAGCTACTAAGGATCTAGGCCCTAATCAGGACCTGAGATTGAGCTCCGGGGTGGGGTTTGTGCACCATATTCATCCATTCATAAGCTGAAACTAGTATGCTAATAAATACTTATTTGTATAGAGAAGATGTGTCAAGCTGTGTTGGAATCCTATCTACCATGCGACTACCAATTCTTGGATCTTTCCCAATGCCTCAATTTCCTGAATGTAATTATTATTGTCACATTTCGTGAAGTCTTAATTAAAAATAATTGTTGTGCCAAAGGTCTTGCCTATCATTTCCTATGTGAAGCATGCATGAACTTCTCATCTATTCCCTAGGCCTGAATGCAAGCACCAGCCCGAAAAATGTAACATTATAGACATTTTAAATATGTGATTTATACTTACATCTATATATTCAGTCTGTATCATGTTTGTTGGAGTGATTCATTATATATTCTTATTGATTGATTGAATTAACATTTATTTTATGGACTGTGAGTGCACCTATATCATTTATTACATTTACTCCAATCTATTCTGTAGCATGTAGCTTTGCACACATATTATGTACATCATACCTGACACCCAGCACTAGCACAGAAATGGAAAACAGGTGTCTCACTTGGAATCTTACTCCAAGATGAAATTTTTGGCAATGCTGGTACCTGAACTGAGGGCCTAGAAGTCCCAATTCATGAATGGGTGAGTGTCAGCATGGCAGCCTCTAGCCCATTCAGCTGCCAAGTGGATCCCAGGACCTAGGTTGGAGCCACAGGTTTGGCCAAAATAGCAGTACCTTTCTATCTGGTATATATACCCCCATATATATATATACACACACACACACACACACACACATATATATATATATATATATATATATATATATGTATTTATCTGGTATACACATAAATATATATTTAGATATTTTGATACTGCCAGTGATGTCTATGTGGAATTAAATAATATATACTATGTTCGTACAGATTCTCAGGTCTTTAGTGAGGACTCTATTTAATGAACAGTATTCTTTTAATGCATAATAAACTATGAATTAAAATCAATCTGTGTTATGTGATTATTCGGTCTAAATTTATAGTAGACTGATTGATGAACTACTCATCCAACCATTACATTGATCATATTTCTCTCGCGATCCTATGGACAAAAAATAGTTTCTTAGGCTCTCCAGCTCTTTGAATGTAACATGACTGGGATTCAAACTCAGGATCTAGGTGTCCAGGTTGGCCTATGGCTTCGCTGACAGCTTGTCAGCCTTCAGCAATGCCAGGTGACCTACAGGTTGCAGCAATGTTATTTGGACCCGGGATGGTCACCATGCAAGGAAAGCAAACCAAGAAACTGCCATCCTTAGGTGGTTCCTGGATTTTTTTTTTTTTGGTGCTGTTTTCATTTTGTTTTCCTGTCAGCCCCCGAAGCCTAGTATCCCAGTATGGGCTGTGGGTCCAGAGGCTGCACCTTCCCAGCCTATGTTGATGTTAGCTGAGGCAGAGTTGCCATGATAAGAGTTCAAGCCCAGTGCTGGGCAAAAAATAAATAAATAAAAATAAAAAAATAAATAATTTAAAAATATTAAAAATTGCCTGGTGCTGGCTACGGTTCACGCCTGTAATCTTAGCTACTCAGGATGCTGAGATGTGAACATCACAGTTCAAAGCCAGCCAGGGCAGGAAAGTCTGTGAGACACTTATCTCCAATAAACCACTAGAAAACCAGAAGTGGTGCTGTGGCTCAAGCATTATAGCACTCACCTTGAGCTGAAGAGCACAAGGACAGCGCCCAAGGCCAGAGTTCAATTCCCATGATATATATATATATATATATATATATATATATATATATATATATATATATACACACATACATACACACATACATACATACATATATACATACATACAATACTAATGAAGCTCCCTTGCTTGGAATTCATGCCCTTTTTTTCTGGCAGGCCTGGCAATGGAACTCAGAGCTGGGTAACTCTAATTCACTGGGGGGATGGGGAAACTCACCCTCTTGGAAGACAAGCAATTCAGGCCTGTTCCCTAGGCCTGAATTCAATCCCCAGCCCTCTTAATGTAATATTCATCCACATTTGAAATAATGATTAATATCTACATACTTGTGTTTATTGCAATTTGCTCTGAGTGTATTTATTTTATTTTTTGTATTATTTATTCATTATTTTTATTGACTATTATTACACTTATAACATGTATTAAATTCATTACATCTTATGAGAAATATACAGATTTGCATATGTATTATATATCTTACTTCAGACCCAGGACATTCATTGAAATACTATAGTAGATCATCCCATGCTTAGAAAAACAGAAAGAATACATAAACTAAATTAATTTATCCCTAGGCACCCCAGTGGCTCACATCTGTAATCCCAGCTACTCAGGAGGTGAGAACTGGAAGATGAAGTTTCAAAGCCAATCCAGGCAGCAAAGCCTGAGAGATATCATCGCCAATTAACTGGCAAAAAGCCAGTCTACAGGTATGGCTGAAGTGGTAGAAAATCAGCTACGAACAACCAAGCCAAGAAAAAGCAAGCTGAGTTCAAGTGCGGGGAGAGGGGGTAGGGGGATAAAGAGGAGGGAAATCCTTCAAAAACAGAGAACAAAACAACAGTACACAAATCCCACCTATTGTATCAACAAACTGAAAAAAATCAAGCTTGTGCATTTGTATAATTTTACATGAGCCCATATGTTCTTAGGTACACTTCAAAGCTATGTTTTTAATAATATGTGTATATATAAATTAATAATGTATATATATATATATAAATAAACTAAGAAACAAGCCAATGAAAAAATACTTCTGAATTAGTGCCTTAACCATGGCATTATAAATTATTTGTACAAAAAGTATGTTCGAAGTTTCTTTCTTTAGAATCAATCTTAAAATGTTTGTTCATGTATCAGGCATCAGTGGCTCACACCTATAATCCTAGTTACTCAGGAGGCTGAGAGCTGAGGATGGCAATTCAAGGCAAGCCCCGGGAGACTCTTACCTCCAATAAATCAGTAGAAAACCGGAATTGGCGATGTGGCTCAAGCTGTAGAGTGCTGGCAAAGAGCTGAAAAGCACAGGGATAATGCCCAATCCCAGAGTTCAAGCCCCACCACCGACAAAAAAAAAGGAAAGAAGTTTGTTCATACAATATTCTAACATTATGAGCCTTAGGAAACTTTTCTTCCAGGGTCTTATGCTCTTTAGGCAACTATTCCACTACTGAGCTACATCTTAGTATTAACGTTTTTGTTTTTCATTTTAGAATCCAGTTTATTACCAAAATGCTTACAAAACCTAATGTCCTCACAGAAGTTAGTGTTTATTCAGAAACTCAACCTTTGGTGGTATGAATACTCCCCTAGTCTATTTCGTGGTAGGCACTGAGGAAAACTCACAGGACACAATTGCAGACATTTTATAATTATAAAAATAACTCTAAATAGAAATGGCATCAACTCCCGGGCACGGGTGGCTTAAGCCTATAATCCTAGCTACTCAGGAGGCTGAGATTTGAGGAAGGCGACTCAAGGCCAGCCAGGGAGGAAAGTCTGTGAGACCCTTATCTCCAATAAACCTCTAGAAAACTGGAAGTGGTACTGTGGCTCAAGTGCTTGAGCGTTTGCCTTGAGCACAGGGATAGCACTCAAGCCTAGTGTTCAAGCCTCACAACCGACAAATTAAAAAAAAAAATAGAAAAAATAAGAAATAACATCAACTATCTCAAACTTCTAGGGAGAAATGATATCCTCATTTTCATTCTCACTCTTGATGGCAGATAGTCAAAAACACCAATGTGCTATGCTGAAATGTAAAAGTTTAAACCCCTTTTTTGAAAAACTCTCATGTTATAAAATCAAAATATTTCAAATAAAGTCAAAGTGAACTTTAAAAAAAATATTAAAAATGCTAATGAAACTCCTTGGCTTGGAATGTGTGATTTTTTTATCTGCAAGGCTGGGGATTTGAACTTAGGGACTGGGTAACTATGTTCCACTGTGGGGGAAGGGGAACCTCACTAGGCTTGAAGACCAGAAATTCAGGACTTTTCCATAGGCCTGAATTCATGCCCCAGTCATACTCCTTATATATATTTTAAAGATAGGATTGAACTTCCATATACATGTTTAGTCTATATCATGTTTGGTGTGGTTATTCATTGTATTTGTTGTTTTATTCATTTATTTTACCGACTGTGAGGACACCTAAACATATATGATATTGTTTACATACTATCAAATTACATCTAGATTTGTAGACTTGTTCTCCATCATGCCTGACACCCAGCACTCTCCCAGAAAAGGAAAACAGGTGTCACACTTGGCTTCTTACTCGAGGATGAAATTCTTGGCAGGCACTGAGATCAAGCCCTAGAGGTGGCCAAAATAGTCATACATGGATAGGCAGGTGGTAGTATGCCAATAAATGCGTATTAGTAGAGTGCCAGAGCCGTGTATCTAGTGTTCAATGATATCTACTATGTTCTTACGAAGTCTTAGGCATTTAGACAGCCTACATATTATGGAGAAAGAACATACAACCATCCAAGAAAAGTCCAAGAAATATGATAGATCTATTCAACATTTGGAAGACACCATCAGAAGGCCGAATCTGAGGAAAATGGATGTAGAGGAGCACCTAGAAAGAGAACTTAATGGTCTAGGAAATTTGTTTAACAGAATCCTAGCAGAGAACATGCAATCAGATAGGCCTATTCAGATACAAGAAGCTTTTAGAACTCCAAATAGACCTGACCAGAGCAGGACAACCCAACATCACATTATAATCTTCACAGGATCAATTCAGACCAAGGAAAAGAACCATAAAGCTGTCAAGGAAAAATGATCAATCAACTATAAAGGGAAACACGTTAGAATGACCTCAGATTTCTCAGCAGTGACAACCAAAGCAAGAAGAGCCTGGAATGATGTATGCCATGCCGTAAAGACAAACAACAATCAACCAAGAAAACTGTACTCAGCTAAACTCTCCTTCATAAACGAAGGTCAAATAAAAATCTTCCATAATAAAGAAAAAATGAAACAATATATCTCTACCAAACCAGTCCTACAAAAGATTCTTAAAGATGTCCTACACATAGAAAACTAACAAGACCACAAAAAGGCCAAGAAACTGCAGCCAAACTGAGAATCCAAGAACCACAGAAAGAACCCAGTTGCCACAGCCCCCAAGAAGGTGGATAAATGGCAGAAACTCCCAAATACTTCTCAGTTCTATCTCTCAGCATTAATGGACTTAACTCTCTAATTAAGAGACATTGTCTAGTTGGATTAAAAAGCAAGAACCTTCTATCTGCTGCCTTCAGGAGTCACATTTTACCCATAAAAACAAACACATTTTCAATGTTAAAGGCTGGAAAAAAATCTACCAAGCAAACGGCCCCCATAAACAGGCACGAGTTGCAATCCTAATATCAGATAAAATAGAATTCAATTTAAAATAAATGAGAAGAGTTAAAGAAGATTGCTACATACTAATTAACGTATCTCTCCTTCAGGAGGATATTACAATTCTAAATATCTATTCACCAAACGGAGCACCCAAATTTATCCAAGAAACCCAACATTCCCTCAAATCCCACATAGATCCAAAGACATTGATTGTTTGGGACTTTAACACACCACTATCCCCATCAGATAGATAAACTTGGCAAAAAGTCAACAAAGAACCTGAATATCTAAACAACTGCATAGATCAACTAGACTTAACAGACATCTACTGAACATTTCACCCAGCAGCATCAGAATACACGTTTTTCTCAGCAGCACATGGAACGTTTTCTAAAATAGACCACATTTTAGTCCACAAAGCAAACTTGTCTAAATTCAGAAACATTGAAGTTATACCTTGCATTCTCTCAGACCACAAGGGATTAAAAGTAGGACTCCACACCAAAAGCCACTAAAGAAAGTCCTGTAACATATGGAGGCTGAACAACACACTGCTGAATCACGAGTGCATCATGGAAGATATTAGAAATGAAATTCAAATATTCTTGATATTCAACAAAAATGATCACACAAATTACCAACTCCTATGGGAAACAGCAAAGGTAGTACTCAGAGGCAAGTTTATAGTTCTGATTTCCTACATCAACATATTGGAGAGATCTGAAACCAACAATTTAATGAGCCTCCTTGAAAAAGAGCAGCAGGATAAACCCCAACCCAATAGACAGAAAGAAATAATTAAAATTAAATCAGAATTAAATGAATTAGAATTCAAAAAAGCCATATAAAGAATCAACAAAACAAAGAGTTGGTTCTTCGAAAAAATTAACAAAATTGACAGACACTTAGCAAAACTTATGAGAAAAAGAAAAGAACATACCCAAATAAATGAACTCAGATATGAGAATAGAAACATCACCAGAGAAACAACCAACATTCAGAACATTATAAGGAAATACTTCTCAAAACTTTTTGCTAATAAGATTGAGAACTTGGCAGAAATGGACCTTTTCCTAGAAAATACTGACATGCCAAATCTAAACCAAGATGAGTTAAATCAACTTAACAGGCCCATATCAAGCACTGAAATATAAACAGCAATAAGAGGTCTCTCATCTAAGAAAAGCCCAGGTCCAGATGGATTCACAGCGGAATTCTACAAGGTCTTCAAAGCAGAGCTCGCATTAATACCCCTCCAACACTTCAATGAAATTGAAAGAAAAAGTTCACTACGGAACTCATTCTATGAAGCCATCATAACCCTCATCACAAAAACAGGCAGGGTGTTATCAAAGAAAGAGAACCATAAACCCATTTCTTGGATGAACACTCATGAAAAACTTCTCAACAAAATTTTGGCCAATCAGCTTCAACAATTCATCCAAAAAATCATACACCAAGATCAAACAGAAATCATTTCAGGGATGCAAAGCTGGTTCAGTATACGCAAATCAATTAGTATAATTCATCACATCAACAGGAGCAGAGATAAGAACCACATGGTTATATCAATAATTGCAGAAAAAGCGTTTGAAAAGATCCAACACCCCTTTATGATGAAGGTTCTGGAAAAATTAGGAATCCATGGAGCATTCCTCAATACAATAAAGGCTGTATATGACAAACCTACAGCCAGCATTACAGTTAATGGTGAAAAACTAAAGCTATTTCCTCTTAACTCAGGAATGAGACAAGGACGTACACTCTCTCCACTTCGCTTCAATCTGGTATTAGAATGCCTAGTTACAAATAAGACTAGATGCAAACGTAAAGGGGATCCAAATAGGGAAAGAAGTAAAACTCTCCCTTTTTGCAGATGACATGATCTTGTGTTTAAAGAATCCCACAGACCCCACTCCCAAATTACTCAAGCTGATTCAAAACTTTGGAAAAGTAGCAGGGTATAAAATTAACCTTCTAAAATCAGTGCCTTTTCTGTATGCCAACAATGAAAAAAGTGAGGCTGAAATTAGGAAAGTAACTACATTTGTAATAGTCCCACAAAAATAAAATACCTAGGAATTAACTTAACGGGAGTGAAGGACATCTATGAAGAAAACTTTGAAAACATGAAAAAGGAAATCAAAACAGAACTTAGAAAGTGGCAAAAACTCGCATGCTCCTGGATTTGAAAGATCAAGATCGGGAAAATGGCCATACTTCTGAAGGCTATATCCAAATTCAATGCAATACCTATCAATATTCCAACCTCATTCTTCAAGGAATTAGAAGAGGCAATCCAAAAATACATATGATACAGTAAAAAGACCCCGAATAGCAAAAACAATCCTCAACAGAAAGAACTGGGCTGGAGGAATATCAATACCAAATTTCAAACTCTACTACAAAGCCATAGTAATCAAAACGGCATTGTACCTGCATAAGAACAGACCTCAGGACCAATGGAACAGAATTCAAAACCCAGAAACACAGACCTATAGCCAAATAATTTTCGATAATGGAGCTCAAAAAAGAATGGAAGAAAGACAGCCTCTTCAGTAAATGGTGCTGGCAAAATTGGTTAACTACTTGTAGATAATGAAAGCTAGATTCTTATATATCATTCTACACCAGAATCAACTCCAAATGGATCAAAGACCTCAGAGTCAAAGGAGACAATCTGAAAACATTACAGGATGGAATAGGAGAAACCCTAAGTCTCCTTGGCACTGGGCGAAATTTTCTTAATAGAGACCCAGAAACACAACAAATCAAAGAAAGGTTGAACAAATGGGATTGCACAAAATTGCAGAGCTTCTGCATGGCCAAGCACATAGCTAGCAAGATCAATTGAAAGCCCACAGCTTGGGAGATGTTCTTCACTAGCCATACAACCGACAAGGGTCTCATATCTAAAATATACCTGGAACTCAAAAAATTAAATCCCCCAATAACAAATCTCCAAAGAAACAACTGCCCAATAAATAAGTGGGCTAAAGACTTACAGAGAAACTTCTCTGAAGAGGAAAGAAGGATTGCCTATAGACACATGAAGAAATGCTCAACCTCTCTAGCCATAAAAGAAATGCAAACCAAACCATAGAGATACAACCTCACCCCAGTTAGAATGGCAATAATCAAGAACTCTAATAACAACAGATGCTTGAGGGGATGCAGAGAGAAGTGAATATTACTACATTGTTGGTGGGAGTGTAAACTTGTTCAACCACTTTGGAAAGCAATATGGAGGTTCCTCAAAATACACCACATAGAGCTCTCCTATTTCCCAGCAATCCCACTTTTGGGCATTTATCCAAATGATCACAAACAAGACCACACTAAAGCTGCCAGCACGACTATGTTTATTATTGCAGCATTATTTACCATAAGTAAGATATGGAACCAACCCTGATACCTCTCAGTAGATGAATGGATCAAGAAAATGTGGCATATATACACAATGGAATTCTATGCCTCTATCAAAAATAATGACATTGCTCCATTTGTTAAGAAATGAAAAGGCTTGGAAAAATTATATTAAGTGTACTTGTTAGATTGGTAGTTAAACAAATGATATTATTGTTAATATTAATTTTAATGCAATTTCAGGGAACTCTCTTGTCTCTGACCTCCTAACACTTGTATTTTGGGATTTGTCCCTGGAAATCTAGGATTTAGCAGGACTCAAAATAAACCAAGATCTTGCCCATGTAGTTGTAACTCCTTTGTGTGGTATTCTCACAATTAAAAATAAAGCCAAGAGTATTTGAATTCTACTATTAAGGTTTAATGATAGATCTCTACTGATCTTTCTCTTAAGTTTGTTGGAGAAACCAAAGCTGAAATTAACTTGGACTTTTGTGGTGGATGTAAATGTCTTAACTACCATCTCTGGTAGTTGGTACCATTAAATTTCAATTAGCCATCACAGGCTCAAGCCTGTAATCCAAGCTCCCCAGGAGGCTGAGATCTGAGGATCGTTATTAAAAGCCAGCTCAGATAGGAAAATCCACGGGACTCTTACTCCAATTGACTGCCAAAAAGGCTAGAGGTGGAGATGAGTCTCAAGTGGAAGAATGCTAGCCTTGAGGGACAAAGCCCAGGTTCTGAGTTCAAGCCTAGATACTGACCATCAATTAACAAATTCAGAGGTTCCACTGTGAGTGCTATATTCTTTTAGAGACTGAAGTATTTTTTTCGCATAGTCTTTCAAACATCAGCATCTCTAATGGAGAATCATTGTAGATCCTTTTCCACTTGAATAATTGTTATTCTCCAGGAGTAGAGTGGCTAAGAGGCTTGCAGATCAAGAGCTCGGACATTAAATTGGCTAAAAAGAGATCAAATTAAAATTTATTCTTTGGTTGCAAATACCACATTTTTGGTATGTGTTTGCTAGCCCTGGCACTTGAACTGAAGGACTGGGTGCTGTTCCTGAGCTTTTGTGTCCAAGACTATTGCTCTACCACTTGAACCACAACTCTACTTCGGGCTTATTGGTGGATAATTGGAGATAAAAGTCTCACAGACATCCTGGACCTGGGTGCCTTCAAACTAGAATGCTGAGTAGCCAGGATTACAGGTTTATGCCACCTGCATCTGCCTCAAATACCACCTATAAGGTTAAAAGTCAAGGATATCTGTTAACATCTATCTCTATCAGATGTACAATGTTTTACTCCTCACTGAATGAATGTTCCTTTGAACAGTATTGCATCAAATGGAGTAGACTCAAGTTAGGTATTGAACACCAACAATCTGGTTTGGTGGAAGTGGCCTTGTTTTTCTACACCTATTTGGCCATTGGTGTGGATTGTAGAAAAAAAGACAATTCAGTAAAAACAAATTCAAAGACTCTGAGACACTTACACAAGTTCTGGACATCACTTCCTCATGGGCTGCTGTTGTGCAGGCCCAATATGTGATCTGAAGAGAAACTTGGAATTACAAAAGTTAAAACCCAAAGTCTAGTAACCTCTAAAAGGCCTGTGTAACTCCTTGATCCTCATACCTGATACTGTGACTTAGTGGGAAAGGCAAAGGGCTGATTTCTAGCTATTGCAGACTTCTCCCTTAGTGAACAATGTTACCACCTTCAGTCCTGGTTCCAGCACAGACTTGGATCAGGTCTGTGAACCTGAGTGTAGACGTTTGAATCTCCATAGTGTGAATGGAAATTTGGCCTCCTACTAAGATAGCAGTTTGAGGGACTTGGATAGCTGTGGGCAAGTCTCTTTTTAATAGGCTGTTCTTTGTGCACATTTGGTTTAGATGCAGGGATACATAACTAATTAGTTGCAGTGGTCACCCCAGGGTAGAGCAAGAGAGACAGAGTAGAGGGACAGTGATCAAGCTCACGCCATCTGCCATTTTATGCTTCTTTAATTGACATGTTTTTCATGTATGTTAGTAATTCAAGAATAAAAATTAACATTACATATAGATTTTTAATTGCCTCTTTCTTTCTGACAAAAATTAAAAGTAAAAATAAATTTAAATAGAAAGGCAGTATGGTAAGAGCAGGGAAAAGGAATGGAACAATGATCATGGGCAGCTCCTGAAGTCCAACCTGGAGGTTTTATTTACCAACATAGGGGAATAAAATGAAACTATGTAACAAGACAGGCCTGCCTGCTTTTTCTCAGCAACAAGGCAGCCTTGTCTGCTTTCCTTAGCAACACAACAGCCCTGCCTGTGTTCCCTCATTTATGCCAGAATCAAAGGGGTCAATAGACCATGACTAAGGGAGGAAATTAGAGCTGTCATTGAAAGATAAAAAAGAACAATCCATGGATATGTCTAGAAACCTTTAAAGCATCTGAAGCTTTAAACAGGCCTTTCAGAAAGAAAGTCAAGATGTGCTCTGAGGTCTGTCGATTCCCTTCCTCAGAGAACACACAGACCTCCCAATGACAGAATCTTCCCTGCCAACAATAGAACTTCCTAGTGAGGCTCAGGGAATAAGAGACACATTAAACTTTTCTCACTGCCAGAAACCAGCACACACTCAGAGGGCACCAGGATAATTCGGGAGGGAGGGCTCAGCCATATTGCAAACAATGGATGAAGCTCAGAGGCCCACACCACCTAATCTCATGATGTACTCAGACCTCCTAACAGCTTCCAGATGGTGTCGGCAGCCCTTCAAAAAAATCAATCTGTGATGCCCAGCTCTAAAGCCCACCCTGTATTTAGGGGCCCCCTGAGCTCAGCTTCTGCTCCTGAACCTGCCCATGTATTCTGTAAAGAGCCCAGAGAAACCCTTGGCATTTGTTGTGCCCCAGAAGTCAGGCCACAGTGAGGCTTCTGCAGCCCCCACCCTTGCTCCATGCATAGCCACCAACAAGGGAACACCCCCAGGTTCCACCGCAGACCTCTGATGTGTAATAAAAAAGGGGTTGTGCTTGTGCTGGCACAGTCACCTGTCAGCAGTCCAGGCAAAGGGGCATCTGCTAAGGCCACCCCAAGTAGCTGTGGAGCTATGACATCAAGACAGAGGCAGGCAGGTGCACCCATGCAGGCTGCCTTTGAGAAGCTCCTCTTCCAAGTGCAGGCCTTCCTGGTGGCCGTTGAAGCAGAATATGACACTGCAAAATTTCACAGCACACTAGAAGAACCCGACAAGCAATGGCCCTGTGCTCAGAGACCTAACCAAGGTAGGAAATGAGAGAGAGAGAGAGAGAGAGAGAGAGAGAGAGAGAGAGAGAGAGAGAGGCTATCTGTCCTTAATACCTATTTCAATATCCTTGGCGAGTAATGCATATTTTTATCAAGAAATAAAGAGGAAAACTTCAAACTCTAACTCTGATGGAGTAGCTAGGACCAATCTAAACTTCCTACCATAAACAATCACAAAAGTGGAAGCTATGTGAAACTATATATGTATATAAATGTATATATAATATAAATATGTAGGCATATATATGTATATTCACATATACAATGTGAATATATAATGTATAATATATATATATATATATATATATGTCTACAGAGGGAAAAATAGAAATACATAGTATTTGAAGGAATAAAAACCAATACCTTCCCAATTGTGATTGAAAGCATGAACCCTTCCATGCAGGAATCTATCAGCTCAAAAAAGTCAATTAACTTAATTACACAGGTCCACATTAAGACACATTCTAATTAAACAAAAACAGAAAACCACCCAAAGCACAAAGACACAACTCATCACACACAAGTAATCTTAAATGATATTAAGACAAATTTCTCATCAGAAACTAGATTCACTATCAGACAGCAAAGGCAACAAATTTAAAGTGTTAAAAGGACATATCTAAAACCCGCCTTTCTAACAAATATACTTCCTCCAAATGTAGAGATGAGCTAAGAACCTACCGATGGCTCAGTCCTATAATCCTAACTACTCAGGAAGGTGAATTGTGAGGGTGGTGGCTCAAAGCCACCCTGGAACTTGTCCCCTCAGGAGGAAGTTGTAGTACACAGCTGTCCTTGAGAAGGACAGAGGCCTTTGCGCAGTGCTATTGCTGAAAAAAGACATTGGATAAGGTGGACATCAAGAATTGAGGTTATTAGCTAGTGTCTCCAGAGAAGCAATTTATAAGATTCAGTAGTCCTCTAGAAAATCAGAGGATTTTGACCACTGTCCTAGTGGTTTCAGAAATGCCACGAGAATGACCAGAGCAACCTCAAGCCACATGGATTCCTTAGCAAGTCTTTGAGGTCTAAGAGCTAGAGTGTCAATGCCCGCAGGCTGTGATTGGTCCGCTATTTCTCTGACCTCACTGGCCCAGACTCTGATTGGTCCATTTCTTCTATGACATCACTATGCCTGGTTGGATTGCTCCACTGTGTGAGGTCATTAAGGATATATAGGAAACCACTGTGCTCCAACCTATGTCAGTTAACAGAGCTTGGAGCTCTTGTTTGATGACCCCCTGGACTGAATCAAAGTTAAATGATTTTTTTGGTAGTGGGGACGGGCTGTTATTTGGATTTTGGTATTTCTTTTTACTCTTTCTGGGTTTTCTTTTATTTAATTTAATTTATTTAGGTAGACTTGCTACCTCCCATTGTAGCAGAAGGATGGAAGTACAGAAAGAATCAATCTCAAGCTCCTTGAAGGAGGAGATCATCAAACAATACCAGAAGAAAGAGCTCTTCGACACAGGTACCTATGGAAAAGTGAAGCTGGCCCATTCCCTCCTCACAGACAAGGACATGGCATGTAAAATACTCTGGAAATGAGAGTCCTCATCATTGGATAAAAAATGAGGTGGACATTTTTAAGAAGGTATGGCACAAACACATCATCAGTTTGTACCAGGTAATAGAAAATGAAGAGTCTGTGTATCTCATCATGGAACTGGCCACTAGGGGATACCTCTTGAGGTGGATCTGAAAATTCTGCCGCCTATATGAGGATGAAGCCAGGAGGCTTGTCACACATGTTGTAAGTGCTGTTCACTACTTACACCAAACAAAATCATACACGAAGACCTTAGGTCCAACAATATCCTTTTGGACACCAAAGACAGTATCAAGTCAGTGGATTTGGTCTGAGCATCTGGCTCACCCTGGGGCAGTTGCTAATGAATGTATGTGGTACAGTGCTATTCCATTCCCCTGAAATGTTATTGGAAAAAATGATGCCCTGGTGCAGGTGTCTCACACCTATAATCCTAGCTATTCAGGAGACTGAGATCTGAGGATCATGGTTCAAAGCCAGCCTGTATGGCTCTACCCTCTGAGCAGACTCATACTGATACCAAAGACTAATTTGAATAGGAAACTGCAGAGGATAGAGGTGGCTAGCAAAATAGCTACCATTCTTCTCAGAACAAGCTGCTAAATATGGGCCCAGATGAACAGGTTTATAAAATGTGAGGTGTGCATAAATTATGACTCATCCAAAAAAGGCTGCAATTTATATATGTCTGTCATGGATGGACACAAAATAATCTATTTATGTGAAATACATTGACTAAACTATTTCATAAGGGAAAAAGGAAAGATTAAAATTTCTGGGGCTGGGGGACGGTGGCTCACCCCTGTAATCCTAACTACTCAGGAGGCTGAGATCTGAGGATCACAGTTGAAAGTCAGCCCGGGCAAGAAAGTATGTGAGACTACTATCTCCAATAAAACACTAGAAAACCAGAAATGGCGCTGTAGTTCAAGCGGTAGAGGACTCGCCTTGAGCTGAAGAGCACAGAGACAGTGCCCAACCCAGAGGTCAAGCCCCATGACCGACCAAAAACAAAACAAAAAAGCCTTTGTTGCAGGTCATTGTGTGGATTCCATCAGTATTGAAAAGAAAGTTCACAAGCAGAGGTAATGGTAAAAAAGTAGTGTGGATATAATTAATGTCACTGAATTTTATACCTAGCAAGCATGAGGCCCTGTGTTCAAACCCCTGAACTTCCAAAAAAATGCTAAATCTTCCTTCTGTTACCTACCTTAAGTGGTAGGTGCACTTCTACTGTTATGATTATATTGCTCAGAGCTTCTCTGGTGGATGTTTATTCATGCTTTTACACATAATCCATTATTTGAATATTGATGCTGAGTTTTAAAGTGTAATTTGTGTATTAAAATAAGGGCAAAGCCTGTATTTCTAACTCAAGAGGCTAAAGCAGGAAGATTCCTATTCAGTCAAGGCTGCATAGAGAGGTCCTTCCTAAATCCCCATGCTACTGCTGAAACTGGAGGGACAATTGTTTGTAAGCAATTACAAGTGAGAGATAAGGTTCTGATCATATTATGTTTTGGTCATGTCAGTTTGGATTTAATATTTACATAAATATTAAAATTTTTCCTTTTCCCCTTACTCTCAGTATGTCATTTTGAAACTTTGTAGTATGTTTTTGTTTGCTGCACTTAAAAAAAAGTTTTCCTTTGTATCATATTAAACATGATTTTTTCTGTATTACAATTTATTATTTATTTTTGAAATTTTTATGTTTTTTTCTCCATCTAGGGACTGACCACTGTCTCAGAGATTTTGTTCAGTTCTGCCAATTGAACCACAGCTCAACTTCCAGGTTCTTTCTTTTTGAAGAGTCTCATGAGAACCCCAGCACTACTAAGGAGGCTGAAATCTGAGGATCTTGGTTTGAAGCCAGTCTGAGCAGCAAAGTCTGAGGGCTTTTTTAAATTATTATCATTTTGCCATTGGTTATGGGCCTGAAAACTGGGCTTTGGTCCTGTCCATCAGCATTCCAGCTTAAGGTTAGTGCTCTATCAACTGAGTTGCAGCAACATTTTTGGCTTTTCTTGCTTATGTGGTTATGAGGAATCAAACCAGGTCCTCATACATGCAAGGCTAGCACCCTACCACTGAGCCAACTTCCCAGATGAAGTCTGAGATTCTTATCTCCAATTAATCACCAAAAAGCTGGGGGTTGTAGTACTCTAGACTTGAGTAAAACAGGGCAAGTTCAACCCCTAGTACTGGTAATTACATACACAAATCTCATGGACTTTCTTGCTAGTGCTGGCTTTGAACTGTGCCCAGGGTAGCTAGAATCTACAGGCATGAGCAACCAGCTTCTGACATTTAAATATTTTTACTCAGCTCTTTCTTGACTTCAACCTCAATGCCTTTTAATTGCGGTCAGTAGACCTGATCTTTGGGCCTCATTGCTGTTTCTTATCTATTTTTAAGGAGGGTGGAGTTGAACCCTCGGCCTGAGTGCTGTCTTTGAGATCTTCAGCTTAAGGCGAATGCTGTACCATTTCAGCCACAGAGCCACTTCAGGTTTTCTGGTGGTTAATTGGAGATAAGTTCTCATTAACTTTCCTTCGCAGGTTGGTTTTGAACCATGATTTTTGTGTCTCAAACCCCTGAATATCTAGGATTACAGGCTAGAGTCTCAGCGCCCTTATGTTTATTAGTTTTTTGACTCAAGGATTATGTTTTAAAACTCAACCATAGCTCCACTCCTAGCTTTTTGCTGGCTTATTGCACATAAGATTTTAATGTACTTTTCTGGATAGTCTGGCTTCAAACCATGATCCTCTGATTTCAGCTTCCTGAAGTGCTCTGATTATACACATGAACCACAAACGTTTAAAAACGTTAGTATGTTATTTTTTCCAATTTTTGTTTTTAAAAATTTCCTTGTTTGTTATTTTTGTTTATGTACTAGTCTTGGGGCTACAAATCAGGGCCTGGATACAATACCAGAGCTTTTTCTTCAAGACTAGTGGCTTACCACGTGAGCCAAAATATAACTTGTGGCTATACTTGTTTTGTCTTGGTGCTGGAAATAAGGCCCTGAGTGCTGTCCTAGAAAGTGATTGCCCAGTTTACCACTTGAGTCACAGCTCAACTCCAGTTTTTTTTTTAATTCTTGGTAGCTAATGGGAGATAAGAGTCTTATGCAAAGCCCAGCATGGATCAGTTTTCTGAAATCTGAGGATCATAGTTCAAAACCAACCAAGGCAGGAAAGTCCATGAGAATCTTAGCTCCCATTAATCAATGAAAAGCTGGGAGTGGTGGATCTCTACCTTTGAACAAAACAGCACAAGTTCAAGCCATAGGACAGCACACTGATGCACACACAGAGAAAGCCTCATGGACTTTCTTGCATGGGCTAGCTTTGAACCATGATCCTCAGATTTCAACCTCTCTTCATCTCCTCTTCTTTGAAAATTTTATTGGTCCTGTGGCTTGACCTCTAATTCTGGGGCCTATATCTTACCTTTTACACTCAAGGCTGATGCTTTTACAACCTCAGCCACAGCTCAAGGTTTTGTGCTGTGTAGATGAAGATGAGTCTCAAGCACATTCCTGCCCAGGCTGATTTGACATTGCAATCCTCAGAAGTCAGCCTCTTGTATAGTAAGAATTACACACATAACCAGAAACATTTGGGTCATTTTAAAACTTTAATATATGCTTGCTTCCACCTTCTTTTCTTATTTTCTTCATTTTTTCTTGTCCTGGGAGTAGAAATTGGAGCTCAGATGCTGTCTCAGTGCATATATGGGACTAACCATAATATTTGGCTTTTGGAGGGAAGTTAATTGGAGACAAGAGACTCATGTAGAGGTAGGCCAGATTCGGGAAGCTGAACATTGAGGAAAGTCCTTAACAGTCTTTTCTCCAATTAACCACTAAAAATCTGAAAGTAAGTAGGTCATTGAAGAAAACAGTGCAAGTTCAAACACAAGGATTGTCACAGAGAGAGATAGAGAGAGACAGAGAGACAGAGAGACAGAGAGAGTGACAGACAGAGACAGAGAGAGATAGAGAGAGAGAGACAAATAAAGAGATACAGAGAGAGAGAGATCTTATGAACTCATATAACTGAGCTGAGCTTTAAACAGCGCCCTCAAATTTCAGCCTGAGTAGCTAGAATCACAGATATGAGCCACCAATGATTGGTTCATTGAAACCTCTGTTATTGCCTCTTTCTTCTCTTCTACTCTTCTTTTCATTTATTTCATTATTTTTGTGTTTGTTGGTCCTGGAGCTTGAACTCATGCAAGGCCTGGCCTGATACATTAGGTTGAAATCTGCCCATCATAGTTTGAAAGCAGCCTGAGCAAGAAAGTCCATGAAACTCTTATTTCCATTCAATCAAAAAAATCCTATCTCCAGTGTGGCTACCACACACAAAACAGTCTCCTGGAATTTCTTTTTATTTTTTTCCTTTTTTTTATTGTGAAAATACTGTACAGAGGGGTTACAATTACATGGGCAAGATAATGAGTGTATTTCTTATCAAGAATTGTAGCCTCCTCCTTTGTTTCCTCTTCCCATCCCTTCCCATCCTCTCCCTGCCCCCCACCCAATCGCCCCCGCTCTCCCTCCCCCACCCCCCGCACCAAAGTTGTAAAGGTCGTTTTCGACATAACGACTTGTACATCTCATGGTTGCAATGGGACCACGTGTATCCTTGTTTAAACAATTTGTTTTTCCCAATCCCCTCTACAAATTATACCAACATCAAATACAGTGAAAGCAGGGGTTATACTGTGGGGGAGGGACATATTAAGCAACAAAGAAATAATCTTATAAATGTGTTAGAAACAATTGCATGAAAAAAATCATTTGAATACATATCTTAGGGTTCATTTCCCTAACATCACCTTATCTGACCTTTTCTGCTTGACTCAGTACACAATGGAATTCTATGCTTCCATCAGAAAGAATGACATTGCCCCATTTGTTAGGAAATGGAAAGACTTGGAAAAATTATATTCAGGTAGTAAGCCATGCCCTCAGGAACATGGGTCCCATGGTTTCCTGGAATTTCTTGACTGGGTTTGCCTTTACACTGGATCTTATATTTCAGCCTCCTGCTTTTCTAGAATTACAGACATGAGCCAACAGTCCAAAGTTCTTTACTTCAATCATTTAATTCTCTTATTGTGATCCTGAAGCTGGATCTCTGAACCAGGGCAGTGTTTCATAGGTTTTTCCTCAGGGCTGGTGCTTTCCAACTACAAGCACATCCTCATTTCTGGCTTTTTTTGCTGATTAGTTGGAGACTTAGGCACATCCCTGCCCAGGTTGGCTATGAACAACCACCTTTAGATTTCAGCCATCTGAATCACTAGGATTAAACACACCAACCAAAAATTCATGGATAATTTTGAAACTTTAATTGGATTTTCTCACAACTTTTTTCGTCTAGCCTTGAGACTTGAAATCAGCGCTTGGGCACTGTTCCTGAGCTTCTTTTACTGAAGGTGAGGACTCTATTACTTGAGCCACAGTGCCACTTCCAGCCTTTTCTATTCATCAGGCACTGAGGAAACAGACCCAGGAATTCAAACATGCTACACAAGCACTCTATCACTAAACCATATTTCCTGCCATTCTTACACCTTTTTATTTGTATTTTTATTTCCTTGTGTATGCTGGTCCTCGGTCTACAAATCAGCCCAGGTGCTATCCCCGAAGGGTTTACTCAAGACTAGCAAATTAAGACATGAGCCACCACACAACTTGTGGCTATTTTTTGATGTGGTTTGGTTTTAAGTAGCTACATAGAGTTGAGTATATGAATTCTCCTATCTGGGCTGGCTTTCAACTGTGAGCCTCAGATTTGAGCCTCCTGAGTAGCTACCATCTCAGGTGTTTGCCACCTATGCTTGGCTCATTTTAAACTCTGAAATTGGCTCTTTCTTCTCCCACCCTCCTCCACATTTATTTTATTCTCTGTATGTGTGTTGGCCCTGAAGTTAATATCAAGGTCTGGGTGCTGTTTCAGAAATTATTTTCTCATTTCTGCCATTGGAGCCACAGCTCAATCGCCAGGTTTTATTTTTCTTCCTTTTGGAGATGAGTCTCATGTAAAGCCCAGCAAGACTCAGGAGGCTGAAATCTGAGTATCACAGTTTGAAGCCAGCCTGAACAGGAAAGTTCATAAGATTCTTTTCATCAACTACCAAGATGCTGGGAGTGGTAGAGCTCCTACACAAATTCAAGCCCTAGGTTGGCACAAAGAAAAAAAGCCCCATGGCCTTTCCTGTTTGGACTGGCCTTTAAATACTGTCTTCAAATTCAGCCTCCTGAAAGCTAAAATAATAACATGAACCACTAGCGCCAGACTTATTTTTAAATCTCAAATGGTCATTTCTTCTCTTCTTTCAGTTTTGTTTTTGGTCGACTTTGGGCTGAATTATGGACCAGGGATCCATTTCCCAGATTTTCGCCATATTTCAGTACTTTACAACTACTATTACACCTTCATTTCCAGCTTTTGATGGGTAGTTGAAGATAAGAATTTCAATAACTTTCCTACCCAGGCTGGCTTTGAGTTGTGATCCTCATATTTCAACTTCCTCAGTAGCTAGGAATACACAAATAAACCAACAACCCATGGCTCATTTTGAAATGATAATTTTCTCTTTCTCTCATCTTTCATAACGTACTCTTTTTTCTTTATTTTTGTATACCACATGAACCAGAGCACAGCTAGTGTCATATTTTTGGTAACAAATGAAACATAAGGGTCTCATGGATTCTCCTACCTGGGCTGGCCTTCAATGGTGATCCTCAGATTTCATCCTCCTGAGTAGCTGATAGAACATCGGTGAGCTACCAATGCTTGATTTATTTAAACATCTCTCATTGGATCTTCCTTCTGCACTTCTAGTCTCTCTTTCTTTAATCCTTCTGTGATTGTCCTAGGGCTTGAACTCAGGGCCTGGTTGCTTTCCCAGAAACTGATTGCCCAATTCTGCCACTTGAGCCATAACTCAATTCCCAGGCTTTTTTTTTTCTTTTTGACAATTAATTGGAGATAAGAGTCTGAGGAAAGCCTACCATGAATCAAGCCAGGCTGAGAAGGAAAATCCATGAGACCATGACCTCTAATTAACCACTGAAAATCTTGGAGTGGTAGAGCTTTGTCCTTGAACAAACCAGCACAAGTTCAAGGAGGCACACACAAGCTGCAAGATGGCACCCAGCTGCACACATACCTGAATGTCTCATGGATTTTCTTGCATGCATTAACTTTGAATTGTGCATCCTCAGATTTCAGTCTCTCTTCTTCCGCTCTCCTTTGTGTTGATTGTTTGTTATTTGTAATTTTTAGTGGCCCTGCAGCTTGACCTCTGGCTCTGGGGACTGTTTCTTAGCCTTTTAACTGAAGGATGTTGCTTTACCACCTCAACTCCAGCTCAGGGCTTTGTGTTAAGTAGCTGGGATAAGCATCTCAAGCACGTTCCTACCCAAGCTGACTTGATACTACAATCCTCAGATGTCAGTCTCTTGTGTAGTTAGGATTATCCACAGGACCAACAACCCTTGTGTCATTATAAAACTTTAATATGTGCTTGCCACTTCCTTCTTTTGTTTACTTTTTATTTTTTGCATGTGTGTGCTGTTCCTGGGTCTACAAATTGGGGCTCATATTCTGTCCTAAAAGTTTTTATTCAAGGATATCCTCTATTACATGAGAAACATCATAACTTTTTGTCACTTTTTTGGGGGGTTGATTAAATAAAGACGAGAATCATGGACTCTCCTGACTAGGCTGGCCATGAACCATCATCCTCAGATTTCAGGCTCTTGAATAGGTAGTAAAACATGTATGAGCCATTGATGCTTGATTGATATAAGCCTTTGTCAATCGCTCTTCCTTGGTTACTTCTACTCTTCTTTCTTTCTTCTGTGCATGTCCTGGGGCTTGAACTCAGAGTCTGCGTGCAGTTCCAGAAAATATTTGCCCAGTTTGCCACTTAAGCCACAGCTCAACTTCCAGCTAAATAAGGTAGCTGAAATCTGAGGACCATGTTTCAAAGCCATCCAATTCACCACCCAGAAGCTGATATTACAGAAACACACACATCACACATAGAAACACACACACACACAAACATTCACACATACACACACACACACACACACACACACACACACACACACACACACACACACACACACACAGTCTCCTGGACTTTGCTTTTAGGGTAGGCCTTGAAACTTGATCCCAAGAATTTTGTAGCCAGGGATCAACTACAGCCATGATCAACAAACACCAGGCTTATATTTAAATTTACAATTGGCCTTTCTTCACTTCTCCTACAATTTTTTAGCACTAAGAATTGAACTCTGGGTCGGCACTTTTTTTAATTAGCTTTTGCACCAAATACAGTGCCTTACATATACAGTCATATCTGCACTTCCAACTTTTGGCTGCGTAGTTGGGGTAGTTTCATGTATTTTCCTGCCCAGTCTAGCTTTGAACCTAGAATGTATAGGAATACACACATGAACAAACTTAAACCTTGGTTTTCTTTTTCCCATCATTTTTTAAATCGTGTGGGTATTTTTTTGTTTGTTTGTTTTGAAATGTATGTCTAGGACTTCAACACAGGGCCGAGGTTTTGTCCCAAAGTTTCTATTTGAGACTAGCACTCAACCGAATGAGCCAAAGTACAAATTGTAGCTTATTTTTGGTGGCAAATTAGATATATGTGTCTCATGGACTCTCCTGCCTGGGCTGACCATGAACAGTGAGCCTTAGATTTAATTCTCCTGAGGACCTTGTACAACATGTGTGAGAAACCAATGTTTGATTCATTTCAACCTCTGTCACTGACTCTTCCTTTTGTACTTCTATCCTCTTTTTATTTCTTCTGTGTTTGTCCTCCAGCTTGAACTCAGGGTCTGGGTACTGTCCCAGAAATTTTCCCAGTTCTGACAGTTGAACCACAGCTAAACTCCAGGATTTTTTTTCTGTTTTGGTGTTTAATTAGAAATGAATATAATGTAGAGCCAGACCGGATTTATGAGGCTGAAATCTGAGAATCAATGTTGGTGCCAGCCTGGGCAGGAAAGTACATGATATCTCCAATTATAACCACTAAAAAGCTGAGATTAGTAGAGCTTTGAGCAAAACAGTACAAACTAAAGCACAAGACTCACACATAGACATACACACACACAAGTCTTATGGACTTTCCTACTCGGTCTGGCCTTTAAATATTATCAACACATTTTAGCCTCTTGAGTAAACAGAATTACAGTTATGAACCACCAGTGATGGGCTGATTGGCTCATTGCAGCCTGTTATTGGTTTTTCTTTCTCTTCTAGTCTTCTTTGCATGTATTCATTTTTTGTGAGTGTGCTAGTGCTGGAGCCAGAACTCATGCAAGGCCTGGCCTGTTTCAGGAGGCTCAAATCTGACCATCATCGTTCAAAGCCAGGCTGAGCAAGAAAGTCTCAGATCTTTACCTCCAATTAACTGCCAAAAATCTGGGAGTACTACAGTTCTAGCCCCAGGATGGCCCACAAGCAACTGTCTTCTGGACTTTCCTGCTAGAATTGGCCTTTACACTGGACACCCATATTTCTGCCTCCTGGAGAATTACAGGCATGAGTCACCAGCCCCAGGTTCTCTTCTTATTTACATTTTTGTGATCCTGAGGCTGGATCTCTGAGTAAGTACACTGTTTCATAGCTTTCTCACTCAAGCCTGGTGCTTTACAACTCCATCACAGATTTATTACTGTTTTCTTGTTTATTTGTTTTGCTGGTGATTTGAAGATGAGAGACCATAGCCCTCAGATTTAATCTATCTTAGTATTTAGGATTACACACAAAAGGAAGTGGCACTGTAGCTCAAGTGGTAGAGCACTAGCCTTGAACTGAAGAGCTGAGGGACAGCACTCAGGCCCAGAGTTCAAGCCTTACAACCGACCAAAAAAAGAGGATTACACACAAAAACCAAAAACTCATGACTCATTTTGAAAATTTAATTGGATTTTCTTACACATTTTTAAATTTCTACTTTTTATTTCCATATGTATGCTGGGCTTGGAGCTATAAATCAGACCCTAGGTATTGTCCCAGTTCCTTTTTTTTTTGTCTGTCATAGAGCCTGAACTCTGGGCCTGGGTGCTGTTCCTCAGCTCTTCAGTTTGAGGCTATAGCCGTACCACTTGTGCTACTGCGCCACTTCTGGCTTTTCTTGCTGATGTGTTGGTGAGGAATTGAGCCTAGGGCCTCATGCATTCAAGGCAAGCAATCTCCCACTGAGTCACCTTCCCAGTCCCCTCCCTGTACATTTTTAATACTAGTCCTCTAATATGTGAGCCACAGCACAATTCGGAGCTTTAAAAAAAAAAAAACTGTAGTTGGCTAATTAGAGTTCATGGACTCCCCTGCCATGACTTTCCTTGAGTACTGAACCTCAGATGTGAGACCCTTGAGTAAGTACAGTAACAAGTGTAAGCTAACTCAATGTTGCTCATTTTAACCTCTGAAATCGGCTCTCCCTTTTCTTCTTCCACCTTTCTTTTCATTTATTTATTTTATTTTTGTGTGTGCTGGTCCTGGAGCTTGATCTCAAGGTGTGGGTGCTGTCCCAGAAATCATTGTCTCATTTCTGTCGTTGGAGCCACATCTCAACCCCAGGTGTTTTTTTTTTCTTCTTTTTGGTGGTTCATTGGAGAGAAGTGTCTCATGCAAAGCACAGAATGTCTCAGGAAGCTGAAATCTGATTATCACTTTGAAGTCAGCCTGCACAGAGAATTCCATGAGACTCTTTACCTCCAATTAGCTGGTAGTCATCCCACCGATTAGCTAAGAATAATAGAACATCAGCCTTGAATAAAGTAGAACAAATTCAACCCCCATGACTGGCACACACAGAAAAAATGTCCCCTGTACTTTCCTGCATGGGCTTGATTTTAAATGTTATTTTCTGATGAGTTCTGGGAAGATGGCTGAGGAGAAGCTGGAGACTAAACAAGCTCTCACATAGAAAGCAATTTTAGTGTTGCAACAAACAGCCCTAAGCCAGAGAATCACACCAAGTGTGCCATCACAGGACAGAGAGTTAGACCAGAGAAGGAAAATCCAGGCAAGGAGACAGATATGAGCACTTTCCAGTGGCCACAGATGTGGCGGCAGCAACGGCAGCCATAGCCGCCATACCTGCAACACAGAGAGTCTGGGACTTAAGCGCCAGACGCGGCAAGTGAGCAGTTTCTACTCAACACCAGCAAGAACTGACAAGGAACACACATCTTCATCCTGAAGTTCACAGAGCAGAGATAAGCCAGGAACCAAGACTCTGGCGTGAGTAGAAGCCTGACAACCTCACTCCTTCTCAGGGAGCAGAGGAGGGAAGGCCAACCCTCTCCCCCACATTACTGGAGATCTCCATCTTGGATACTGACAAAGCTTGGCTGTGTAGCTAGCTCCAACTCAAGCCTTGGAAGAAAACAAGAGTCATTTAGTAGGTCACAGGAACCTAAGCTGACCTGCAAGGCTCAGCTCCTCCCTGGGAAAAGTCAACCAGCTTGAGCAGCCAGCCCCAGGAGTGGCTTTCTTCATTGGGTAAACAGAGCCAGAGGCAGCCCCTCCCTACAGCAGCCTTGACAATCAATTGAAATTCAGTAAACAAAAACCCTGAGAATGGCTCCAGGCTGGGCTCTGTGAGTTTCTCAGAAGCTAACTCCTCAGGGAAAAGCTGCTGTTTGGTAAAAGGCCTCAAATTTACCCAGAACCTAGCCTCATCACAGCATCTCCAAATTAGAGGAAACAACCATGTCCCCCTTTTGTGAAACTCAAAGATCTCTGTCCCATTGAATTAGCCTGGGAGGAGGATCACAAAATCCTTGGTAAAGCAGAGCATTTTTCTGCATGCTCAAACAAATGGACTAATGAAACAATCTAAACCACAGGAAAATCAAACACCACAAGCAGACCAGATAATCGAACAAGAGACTGGTTGTGAACACAAGGGAGATACAGGATCACCCCATCCCCGCAAAAAATCAAATTCTCTTTTTTTGTAGTTTTTATAAAAATTTTTTCTAAACCTTTTTTTTTAATTTTTAACTTTAAAAATTTTTGTTTTCTATTAACTTTTTTTTCTTCCTCTTATAATTCTTATTTTGGGGTTATATGTGTGTGTATTGTTTTCTTTTTTTAATTATTTTATTTTGTTCTTTTTTCTTTTTTTTTTATTGTGAACATACTGTACAGAGGGGTTACAATTACATGGGCAAGATAATGAGTATAATTCCTATCAAGCATTGTAGCCTACTCTTTGTTTACCCTTCACATCCCTTCCCAGCCTCCCACTGCCCACCCACCCAATCCTTCCCACCCCCCACCCCCTGCAACAAAGTTGTAAAGTTCGTTTTCGATATGACAGCTTGTACTTCTCATTGCTGCAATGGGTCCACCTGTTTCCTTATTTAAACGACTTATTTTTCCCCTGCCCCTCCACAAATTATACTGACATCAAAAACAGTGAAAACAAGGATTATACTGTAGGGGAGGGACATACAAAGCAACAAAGAAATAATCTTATAAATACGTTACAAACAAATGCATGAAAGAAAAAAAACATTTAAATATATATCTTAGGGTTCATTTTCCTAACTTCACCTTATCTGACCTTTTCTGCTTGACTCATACATGTACTGGATATTGCAAATAAGGGAAACCATGGGACCTATGTTACTTTGGGCTTGGCTTACTTCACTGAATATAATTTTTTCCAAGTCTTTCCATTTCCTAACAAATGGGGAAATGTCATTCTTTCTGATGGAGGCATAGCATTCCATTCTGTATATATACCACATTTTCTTGATCCATTCATGTACTGAGGGGCATCTGGGTTGGTTCCATATCTTAGCTATGGTAAATAATGCTGTAATAAACATAGTTGTGTTGGTAGCTTTAGTGTGGTCTTGTTTGTAAATCTTTGGGTAAATGCCCGAAATTGGGATTGCTGGGTCATAGGGGAGTTCTATGTGGAGTCTTTTGAGGAACCTCCATACTACTTTCCAAAGTGGTTAAATAAGTTTACACTCCCACCAACAATGACGTAAGCTTCCCTTCTGTCCACATTCCCTCTAGCATCTGTTGTTGTTAGGGTTCTTGATTTTTGCCATTCTAACTGGGGTGAGGTAGTATCTCAATGTTGTTTTGATTTGCATTTTTATTATGGCAAGGGAGGTTGAGCATTTTTTCATGGGTGTATTGGTCATCCTTCTTTCTTCTTCAGAGAAGTTTCTCTTTAAGTCTTTAGCCCAATTATTTATTGGCCAGTTGTTTCTTTGAGGATTTGTTGTTGGGGGATTTAATTTTTTGAGTTCCAAGTATGGTTTATATATGAGACACTTGTCCATTGTATGGCTAGTGAAGATCTTCCAGATCCGTGGCATTTCTATTGATCTAGCTGGCTATGTCCTTTGCCATGCAGAAAGCTCTGCAACTTCATGCAATCCCATTTGTCCAACCTTTCTTTGATTTGTTGTATTTCCGGGTCTCTATTAAGAAAATTTCGGCCTACACCAAGGAGACCTAGGGTTTCTTCTATTCCATCCTGTAATGTTTTCAGAGTGTCTGCTTTGACTCCGAGGTCTTTGATACATTTGGAGTTGATTCTGGTGCAAAGTGATAGATAAGTATCTAGCTTTAGTTTTCTCCAAGTAGTTAACAAATTTTGCCTACACCATTTACTGAAGAGGCTGTCTTTCTTCCATTCTATTGTTTCAGCTCCCTTTTCGAAGATTAGATGGCTATAAGTCTGGAGGTTCACTTCTGGGTTTTCAATTCTATTCCATTGGCCCTGAGGTCTGTTCTTGTGCCAGTGCCAAGGTGTTTTGATTACTATGGCTTTATAGTAGAGTTTGAAATTTGGTATTGATATTCCTCCAGCAGTGTTCTTTCCGTTGAGGAGTGTTTTTGCTATTCGGGGTCTTTTATTGTTCCATATGAATTTTTGGATTGCCTCTTCTATTTCCTTGAAGAATGAGGTTGGAATTTTGATAGGTATCGCATTAAATTTGTAGATAGCCTTGGGAAGTATTGCCATTTTCACAATGTTAATCTTTCCAATCCAGGAGCATAGGAGTTTTTGCCATTTTCTGAGTTCTGTTTTGATTTCCTTTTTCAAGTTTTTAAAGTTTTCATCATAGAGATCCTTCACTTCCTTGGTAAATTAATTCCTAGGTATTTTAATTTTTGTGGGGCTATTACAAATGGAGTTGCTTTCCTAATTTCAGCCACACTTTTGTCATTGTTGGCATACAGAAAAGCCATTGATTTTGGAGGGTTAATTTTATACCCTGCTACTTTGCCAAAGTTTTGAATCAGCTTGAGTAATTTGGGAGTAGGGTCTATGGGATTCTTTAAATACAATATCATGTTATCTGCAGAGAGTGAGAGTTTCATTTCTTCTTTCCCTATTTGAACCCCCTTTATGTTTGCATCTTCTCTTATTGCTGTAGCTAGGCCTTCTAATACTAGATTGAAGAAAAGTGGAGAGAGTGGACATCCTTGTCTTGCTCCTGAGTTAAGAAAGAATGGCTTTAATTTTTCACCATTAAGTAAAATGCTGGCTGTAGGTTTGTCATATACAGCCTTTATTGTATTGAGGAATGTCCCATGGATTCCTAATTTTTCAAAATGTTTCATAATAAAGGGGTGTTAGAACTTGTCAAATGCTTTTTCTGCATCTATTGAGATAACCATGTGGTTCTTATCCTTGCTCCTGTTGATGTGATGAATAATATTAATTGATTTGCGTATATTGAACCAGCGTATATTGAATCCTGTTTGATCGTGGTGTATGATTTTTTGGATGAATTGTTTAAATTGATTGGCCAAACTTTTGTTGAGAAGTTTTGCATCAATGTTCATCAAAAAATGGGTCTATAGTTCTCTTTCTTTGATGAGTCCCTTCCTGGTTTGGGAATGAGGGTTATGATGGATTCATAGAATGTGTTTGGTAGTGAACTTTTTCAATTTCATTGAAGATTTGGACGAGTATTGGTGTGAGCTCTGCTTTAAGGTTGTATAGAATTCCTCTGTAAAACCATCTGGTCCTGTACTTTTCTTAGCTGAGAGTTCTCTTTTTGCTGTTTCTATTTCAATGCTTGATATGGGTCTGTTAAGATGGTTTAACTCATCTTGGTTTAGTTTTGACATGTCAATATTTGCTAGGACAAGGTCCATTTCTGCCCAGTTCTCAAACTTATTAGCATAAAGTTTTGAGAAGTATGCCCTTATAATGTTCCGAATCTTGGTTTTTTCGGTGGTGATGTTTTCATTCTCATCTCTGGGTTTATTTATTTGTGTGTGTTCTCTTCTTTTGCTGAGAGGATTTGCTAAGGGTCTCTCAATTTTGTTAATTTTTTCGAAGAACCAACACTTTCTTTTGTTGATTCTTTCTATAGGTTTTTTTTGGATTCTAATTCATTTAAATCTGATTTAATTTTAATTGTTTCTTTTGGTCTACTGGATTGAGGTTTATCTTTCTGCTCTCTTTCAAGGAGGTTCAGATGTCTCATTAAATTGTTGGTTTCAGATCTCTCCAGTATGTTGATGTAGGAATTCAGAGCTATAAAATTGCCTCTGAGTACTGCCTTTGCTCTGTCCCAGAGGAGCTGGTAATTTGTGTGCTCATTTTTGTTGAATAGCATGAATATTTGAATTTCCTTTCTAATCTCTTCCATGAACCACTTGTGATTCAGCAGAGTGTTGTTCAAACTCCATGTGTTACCATACTTTCTTTGGTGGCTTTTGGTGTTGAGTTCTAATTTTATTCCCTTGTGGTCAGAGAGAATGCAAGATTTAATTTCAATGTTTCTGAATTTGGACAAGTTTGCTTTGTGGCCTAGAATGTGGTCTATTTTAGAAAATGTTCCATGCGGTGTTGAGAAAAACGTGTATTCTGATGCTGCTGGGTGAAATATTTTATAGATGTCTGTTAAATCTAGTTGATCTATGCAGCTGTTTAGATCTGCAGTTTCTCTGTTGAGTTTTTGCCGAATTGATCTATTTATTGGGGAGAGTGGTGTGTTAAAATCTCCTACAATTAATGTCTTTGGATCTATGTGGGATTTGAGGGAAAGTAGTGTTTCTTGGATAAATTTGGGTGCTCCATTGCTAGGCGAATAGATATTTAGAATTGTAATATCCTCCTGAAGGAGAGATCCCTTAATAAGTATGTAGCAACCTTCTTTATCTCTTCTAACTAATTTTAATGTGAAGTCTATTTTATCTGATATTAGGACTGCAACTCCAGCATGTTTAGGGAGGCCATTTGTTGGGAGATTTTGTTCTAACCTTTCACATTGAAAATGTTTTTGCGCTCCTCAACCGAAAGAATACTGTTGGAGGAATTTCAATGCCAAAATTCAAACTCTACTATAAAACCATAGTAATCAAAACAGCTTGGTATTGGCATAAGAACAGACCTCAGGACCAATGGAATAGAATTGAAATCCCAGAAATGAACCTATAGACCTATAGCCATCTAATCTTCGATAAGGGACCTAAAACAATAGAATGGAAGAAAGACAGGTATTTCAGTAAATGGTGCTGGCAAAATTGTTTAACTACTTGTAGAAAACTAAAGCTAGATCCTTATATATCACCCTGCACCAGAAGCAACTCCAAATGGATCAAAGATTTCGAAGTCAAAGCAGACACTCTGAAAACATTACAGGAAGGAATAGGAGAAACCCTAGGCCTCCTTGGAGCAGGCCGAAATTTTCTTAATAGAGACCTGGAAACACAACAAATCAAAGAAAGGTTGGGCAAATGGGATTGCATAAATTGCAGAACTTTCTGCATGGCAAAGCACATAGGGAGCAAGATCAATAGAAAGCCCACGGATCTGGAAGATCTTCACTAGCCATACAATGGACAAGTGTCTCATATATAAACCATACTTGGAACTCAAAAAATTAAATTCCCCAACAACAAATCCTCAAAGAAACAACTGCCCAATAAATAAGTGGGCGAAAGAATTAAAGAGAAACTTCTCTGAAGAAGAAAGAAGGATGGCCTAAAGACACATGAAGAAATTTTCAACATCCCTAGCCATAAAAGAAATGAAAATCAAAACAACATTGAGATACTACCTCACCCCAGTTAGAATGGCAAAAATCAAGAACCCTAACAACAACAGATGCTAGAGGGAATGTGGACAGAAGGGAAGCTTACGTCATTGTTGCTGGGTATGTAAAATTGTTCAAACACTTTCAAAATCAGAATGGAGGTTCCGCAAAAGACTTCCCCTATGAGCCAGCATTCCCAATTTTCGGCATTTACCCAAATGTTTACAAACGAGACCACACTAAAGCTGCCAGCACAACTATGTTTATTACAGCATTATTTACCATAGCTAAGATATGGAACCAACCCCGATGCCCCTCAGTAGATGAATGGATCAAGAAAATGTGGTATATATACAGAATGGAATGCTATGCCTCCATCAGAAAGAATGACAATGCCCCATTTGTTAGGAAATGGAAAAAAGAGGAAAAAAATTATATTAAGTGAAGTAAGCCAGGCCCCAAGAAAGATAGGTCCCATGGTTTCCCTTAATTGCAATATCTAGTATATGTATGAGTCAATCAGAAAAGGTCATATAATGTGGTGTTAGGAAATTGAACACTTAGATATGTATTTTAATGTTTTTTTTTTTCTTTCATGCATTCGTTTCTAATGTATTTATAAGATTATCTCTTTGTTGCTTTGTATGTCCCTCCCCCACAGTATAACATGTGCTTTCACTATATTTGATGTCAGTATAACTTTTGGAGGAGATGGGGAAAAGAAGTCTTTTAAGGATACAGGTGGACCTGTTGCAACAATAAGAAGTACAAGTTGTCATGTCGAAAACGAGCTTTACATCTTTGGTGCGGGGGGGTGGGGTGGGGGAGGATTGGGTGCGGGGGGAGGCTGGGAAGGGATGTGAAGGTTAAACAAAGGAGGAGGCTGCAATGCTTGATAAGAAATGTACGCATTATCCTACCCATGTAATTGTAACCACTCTGTACAGTATGTTCACAAAAAAAAAGAAAATGTTTTTGTTTTAAGGGGCAAAATTCCTGAAAGCAGCATAAATAAGTATCGTGTTTTTAATTCAGCTAGACAATCTATTTGGGAGTTCCTGCCATTTTGTCCACTTTCTTGGGGGCTGCGGCAACTGGGTTCTTCCTATGGTTCTTGGATTCTCAGTTTGGATGCAGTTTCTTGATCTCTATTGTGGTCTTGTTGGTTTTCTATGTGTAGGACATCATTAAGAATCTTTGTAGGGCTGGTTTGGTGCAGATATATTGTTTCAATTTTTCTTTGCTATGGAAGCTTTTTATTTGGCCTTCAATTATGAAGGAGAGTTTAGCTGGGTACAGTATTCTTTGTTGATATTTGTTTGTTTTTAGGGCATGGCATCCATCTTTCCAGGCTCTTCTTGCTTTGAGTATTCTCAAGTTACTCACGCAAATCCTGTATCAATTTTTGAGTAGCTTCCTCCACGCTCATGATTTTCCTGTATAAACCTATGGATTGCCTCCTTTCTCTCCTTATCACGCTCATATAGAGTCCTTTGTACGGTTTCAGTCTTTTCCTGTATAAAACTTTGGATTGCCTCCTCTCTCTCCCTCTCACGCTCATACAGAGTCCTTTGTAGGTTTTCAATCTTTTCATTTATCTTGTTTGCCAGCAGTGTTTGTAGAGCTATTTGAGAATTCTCCTCTGGGTTATCCATTATCTGTTCTGTCCCCTGATTATCATGAGTGGGAGTTGAGCTGCCTGGACTTGCCATTTTTCTTGTGTTTTCTGGCTTACTCTGCCCATTTGTGATGTAAATAACAAGAGTTTTGTGCTAGAGCACTAACTTAAGGCAAACATCAACCAAAGACTGTATTTGAACAGACCATAGTCTGCAGATACAATCTAGTTCAACAGATACATCTATTCAACATCAAACAACTATATATTGATGGGCTACGAACCGCAAAGAATAATTTGGAAAACCAGAAATTATTAGGGTTAGGGAGAGATGTGGGTAAAAAATAGGAATAGAGTGATGTGGGAAGGGACAGGGAGAGTTAACTAAGTCCTAATCTCAAAGCAGGAAATAGGTTGGATATGATGAACATAGAGACAGAGAAAAAAAGAACGAGAAAGGGAAAAAAAGAGACCATGAAAAATAGAAAAGTTAAAATTAAAAATATTATGCAGAAACAAAAACAAACTATTCAGAAAAGAACGTGAATATCATGAGAAAAGGGGAGGGATATAAATGAGATGTGAAAATCTTAGAAATAAAAATACTTAAAATATTATACAGGTATAAAGAGGTAGTACTGCTATTAAGGAATTTAAGTCTCAGAGGTTTTGAATTGAGTAATAAATTTGTGGATTAAGTGTGTACACAATGGGGGACAGGGTCTAATAGTCAACTATGGGTTTATCTGAGGATGTGCAGAACAACAATTAATTCACATAAAATAGAACAAAAGAGAAGAAAAGGTGAAAAGGATAGGAGAGAAAGAAAAAAGATCAGAAGTTCAGTAAAGCTAAACAAAAAACAAATTTTTTAAAAAAGAAAGAAAGAAAAACGTACACACATGTACTCCTAAAAAAAAATTATAAGAGGACAAAAAAGTTACTAGAAAACAATTTTTTTTCAAAAAAGGTAAAAATGTAAAAAAAAAAGTTTTAGAAAAGAAAAATAAATTTTTATAAAAGGTACAAAAATTAGACGAGAAAAACAAGTTCTTTGATTTTTTTTGGAAGGGTTGGGAAAAATCCTGTATCTCCTTTTTGTCCATAACTAGCCTCTTGTTGGAGCTCCTTGTCTGCTTGTAGTCCTGTGGCTTGGTTGGTTTCTTAAGTCAGTTTATCTTGGATAATCTGGAGGCTGATATATGAGGATCACAGGTCAAATCCAGCTTGGGCAAAAAAGTTCCTGGGAGACACTTGTTTCCAATTAATCAATCAAGACTAAAATTGACATTTTGGCTCAGTTGTCGAGAGATAACCTTGAGCCAAAGACCTCAGAAACAGTGCCCAGGACCCGAGTTCAAACTCTGCAATAGACAATAAATAGAAATAAAAAATAAATTGCATATAATTTATTACTAACTCTGTATAGGAAAATAGGATATGCACATGGCAACATATGACTTCAAGTTCAAAGTTCCAGGGCATTTCCCCACTCTTGAGAACTGGGAGTAATCCATATTGGAAAAAAATAAAAAGATGAATGATTTATACCAAATTTCAAAATATACTATATGTTATACAAAGAAAATGCAATAAACATGCATTTCATTATCTAGTAACGTCATATGGTATGAAGAATCTGACTAACTGATTCATAAAAATCAATAAAATGCAGTTAATACATTCAATATCTCATCTGTCGACTTAGCAGAATATTCTCAATCTATGATGGCTATTTTGTAAATTATCCAGCCCTATCCATCCCACAATGGCAGAAGTCTCTTCCTGAGAAAGTCCAGAGACCTGTCTACTGTGAGTGCTCAATGTAGACCTGTTCACATTTTCTATTATTTGGGCATGTGATAGACTGCATATCTGATAGCTTGCCAAAGGCCTAATTTTTTGACTGGCTTCCAGTAATGATATTTTATTTTTCTGAAAAAAAAGGAAATTGAAGCCAGTGGGAAAATCTATCAGATCCCAGAAAGATTTCTATTGTTGTGCTAAAAACTGAACCCTTCTACTGACACTTGAACAAACTGCAGTAATTGTCACTCCAACCACTTGTCCAAAAAATGGCTTTCCAAATATTGACCTGTTTTCACTTTGGCAAATCAAGACACACTATTGTGGCCCCATTTTCTTTAAACTATCAGCTATGGTTGGTCCAAGGGATAGTTGACCTTACAAATTTCTTAAATTTTAGGTCATCACACAATCATTGCATAAACATTAAAAATACCTATCCATACAAGTCTGCATTACATATTTATTACTGTATTTCTTCATTTGTAATGTTTTACATATTTGTGTATCCCAGGGCTTAGTTCTGTAATCTTCCTTCTCTTGATTGTTACTACTCAGTACATGTAATTAGTTCTGTTTTTTTCCTCCAGGTCTCTTCTTTCTTTAATTCAAGTCCTTAATAGCATCCTGTCTACTGACAACTCCTAACTACTGATTTTACCAATCTCAAAAGATCCCAACGTGAGCTTTAATCTTTATCTACAAACCTATCCCTCAGTACTATTTGATTAAGTGATAAGTCTTCCAGTTGTCTTGTCAAAATACCTTGGAGTGATTTCGAACTTACATACTTCTTCACACCTCATATGTAATCCATGACCAAGTTTTGACAAATTAACTCACAGAATATTTTAGGAACCAAATATATAGTATATGAGTGCTAATACTATGACTTACGTTCAGGGCCTAAGTTCTTTTACTTTTCTTTTGTGTTCAGGGTGTCATTCTTCCATTTGAGCCACAGCTCCACTTTTAGGTTTTTATTTCTCAGTTGAAGATAAGTGTCTCCTGGTCCATTTATCTGGTTTTCAGACTTCTAAATAGCTATATTTAAAGGCATGCACCACTAAAACCACCCCTATTATATATGAATTAAAAATAAATTTAAGAATGAATATTTGTAGTATTTTCAAATCAGTATGTTTTCATCTACACTAAAACACATTGCCTTAAATGTTTTTCATTATTCCAGCTCTCTTACCAAGAAATGAAGGGGAAAATTCACAACCAAAGAACCTCTGAATGTACCAGTGCTCAAGCCTGCTAGCCACAATTTCTTTGCTGGGAAATAACAAAGGGTGATCGTCTACAGGCAAAGCAGGAGAAAATGCTCTTCACTGAAGTAGGTGAAAGGCTATAAGGATGAGGACAAGCAACTTTATCCACAAAGTATCGCAGAGTGTTTGCTGTGGATAAGCGTAGCCAATCTTAGAAGATGTTCATAGCGATTAGGAGAATATTTGAAGATGAATATGTGACTACAGAGGTGTGCTTTCTTGAAGATATGTGTTTATAGCGTAGTTTATATACTGTTGAAAATGTAGGGATGTTGATATTCCTTGTATCCTTCACAGTATAATATTAAAACCAGTTTTATAATATATTATTTAAAGTAATTATAGAATATCACAAATTATGCATATATTATAAACATATAATTTATATGTTATGTAATATGGTATATTACTTATATTATGCACACATAATTTAATTTTTCTACTTATCTGTCCAGGAATTAAACTAGAAATACTTTGAAAATTGATAGTAAAGTAGGGTCCTTACAATTTGGATTGCAACACAGAGTTTTACCCAATAATTAGTTATTTATTCTCAATTTGGTTAAAAATGGAATATCACAATATAATTGAACAGTCAGAAATAATTATGTAAGAATTCAAAAAATAGAACATGACTCATGTCTGTAATCCCAGCTAATTATCGGCTGAGATTTGAAGATAGCTATATGAAGCCAGTCTGAGTGAAATGGCTCAGGGACAAGACCAAGACCGTAGTTCAAGTCTCAGTACTGGTACAAAAATAAATTATGTGACTAAAACATACAAATATATTTATTTAAATAAAGTTGTCATTCCTTGTATCCTTCACAGAATAATACTAAAACCAGTTTTATACCTATATTATTTATAGTAGTCATAGAATATCAATAATGATACATATATTATAAATATATCATTTATGTGTTACATAATAGAATACATTACACATATTATGCACACCTAATTTATACCGATAACACTAATATCCATTAAATTTATATATGTTTTATAATAGGTAATAGTTTCCTTCGGTACAACAAGAAAGTAAGTAGTCACAAAAATTATTTCTTTTGGATTATATATCTATAACAAACTATTCTCTGTGTATTCAAGGTACTTAATGTTAAAAGCCTGTGTTCATCAGAAAAAATGTCTTTGGCCTTTGGCCTGGATTTGTTCTCCTTAAGAAATTACTAAAGGAATAATAAACAGTAGAAGCTGAATGACGTTCATTCAGGTATTTCTTTAGAAATTAATCCCATTTTATTTGGTATAAAGATCACTTACACTGTCTTTATCCACACCCTTCTCATTTAAAAATATTTATATTCTGTAGCATTGTTATTGCCCTTATAATCATAATTAGGAAGATAATGTGGGTTCATAGGCTCCATAGCTCTTGAAATGTAATGAATGTGACACAGAATATCCTCAGATATGCCTGTTGGAAACCTGGATTTGAATTATTGGTCTACAACTGATCAGTCTTAGGTACTTAGGATATTTGTTTGGCCTTCTTGCCTACATCTGTTTTTAAAAAAATACTTAATTCATTTCCTAACTTAGAGAAGACACATGAGCACTAAAATTACACTAATGCAGGTGCAGTGCTTGGAATGGTGTCTGCATATTGTGTAGTTGGTCCTAAAGAACTCAGTTTCCATCAACAGGGTCACAGCATCCCTCCTGAAGGCCTTAAGAAATATATAACCAACTGATGTTCATATCTGTGAAAATTGGTCTTTACTACAAAAAAAGGTCTTTTCTTCATATGAACAATGGAAGTAATGTTGTGGCTGTCCTGTGGCATTTGTTCTGAAGGAGTTTTGCCTAAATTTCATTTTTATTCTACTAGTGGTAGCAGTAGCTGTCTTTAGTGGTACCCTTCATGTTTCTAGTTCTATGTTCTATTTGGAATACTGTTAGAACGTAGGTTATAAACTTTGTTATCAGAATAAATAATCTACAACTGCTGAAGTCTTCAATAAATAGTCAATGCATTACATTTTATGTGATTAATACTTTCCTGAAATTATTCCTTTTGGATTATATATCCCTAACAAACTATTTGTATGAATTCTTATATGATTTATGTAGATTTCTTCATTGATTCTTTTTTTACTCTTTTTTTAATTTTTTTATTGTGAAAAAACTGTACAGAGGGGTTACAATTGCATGGGCAAGATAATGAGTACATTTCTTATCAAGCATTGTAGCCTCCTCATTTGTTTACCCTTACCATCCATTCCAAGCCTTCCCCCCCACCCAAGCCTCCCCCCACCCCCCAACCAAAGATGTAAAGTTCGTTTTCCACATAACAACTTGTACTTCTCATTGTTGCAACCAGTCCACCTGATTCCTAATTTAAAAGACCTGTTTTTCCCCTTTCCTTCCAAAAAATTATACCGACATCACATACAGTGAAAGCAGGGGTTATACTGTGGGGGAGGGACATACAAAGCAACAAAGATAATCTTATAAATGTGTTAGAAACAAACGCATGAAAGAAAAAAAAACATTTAAATAAATATCTTAGGGTTCATTTTCCTAACATCAGCTTATCTGAACTTCTCTGCTTGACTCATACATATAATAACTATTGTAAATAAGGGAAACCATGGGACCGGTGTGTCTTTGGGCTTGGCTTACTTCACTTAATATAATTTTTTTCCAATCTTTCGATTTCCTAACAAATAGAGCAATGTCATTCTTTCTGATGGAGGCATAGAATTCCATTGTGTACATATACCACATTTTCTTGATACATTCATCTACTGAGGGTTGGTGCCATATCTTAGCTATAGTAACTAATGCTGCAATAAACATAGTTGTGCTGGTAGCTTTAGTGTGGTCTTGTTTGTAAACACTTCGGTAAATGCCCAAAAGTGGGATTGCTGGGTAATAGGGGAACTCTATGTGGAGTCTTTTGAGGAACCTCCATACTACTTTCCAAAGTGGTAACAATGCACTAAGGTTCCCTTCTTTCCACATTCCCTCCAGCATCTGTTGTTATTAGAGTTCTTGATTTTTGCCAATCTAACTGAGGTGAGGTGGTACCTTAATGTTCTTTTGATTTGCATTTCTTTTATGGCTAGGGAGGTTGAGCATTTCTTCATGTGTCTATTGGCCATCGTTCTTTTCTCATCAGAGAAGTTTCTCTTTAAGTCTTTAGCCCACTTATTTATTGGGCAGTTGTTTCTTTGAGGATTTGTTGTTGGGGGGTTTAATTTTTTGAGTTCCAAGTATATTTTAGATGTGAGACCCTTGTCCGTTGTATGGCTAGAGAAGATCTTCTCCCAATCCCTGAGCTTTCTATTGATCTTGCTAGCTATGTCCTTTGCCCTGCAGAAGCTCTGCAACTTCATGCAATCCCATTTGTCCAACCTTTCTTTGATTTGTTGTGTTTCCGGGTCTCTATTAAGAAAATTTCGGCTTGCGCCAAGGAGATCTAGGGTTTCTCCTATTCCATCCTGTAAAGTTTTTAGAATGTCTTTTTTGACTCCGAGGTCTTTGATGCATTTGGAGTTGATTCTGGTGCAGGGTGATATAAAAGGATCTAGTTTTAGTTTTCTACAAATAGTTAACCAATTTTGCGAGCAACATTTACTGAAGAGGCTGTCTTTCTTCCATTCTATTATTTTAACTCCCTTATCAAAGATTTGAAGGCTATAGGTCTGTAGGCTCATTTCTTTGATTTCAATTCTATTCCATTGGTCCTGATGTCTGTTCCTGTGCCAGTAGCAAGCTGTTTTGATTACTATGGCTTTATAGTAGAGTTTGAAATTTAGTATTGATATTCCTCCAGCAGTGTTCTTTCCGTTGAGGAGCATTTTTGCTATTCCGGGTCTTTTATTGTTCCATATGAATTTTTGGATTGCCTCTTCTATTTCCTTGAAGAATGAGGTTGGAATTTTGATAGGTATCTCATTGAATTTGAAGATAGCCTTGCGAAATGTTGCCATTTTCATGATGTTAATCTTTCAAATCCAGGAGCATGGGAGTTTTTTTGCCATTTTCTAAGTTTTGTTTTGATTTCCTTTTTCAAGTTTTTAAAGTTTTCATCATAGAAGTCCTGAACTTCTTTGGCTAAGTTAATTCCTAGGTATTTTATTTTTTGTGGGGCTATTACAAATGGAGTTTCTTTACAAATTTCAAACACAATTTTCTCATTGTTGGCATACATTGATTTTGGGGGGTTAATTTTAAACCCTGCTACTTTGCCAAAGTTTTGAATCAGCTTGAGTAATTTGGGAGTGGAGTCTATGGAATTCTTTAAATACAAGATCAAGTCATCTGCAAAGAGGGAGAGTTTCATTTCTTCTTTCCCTATTTGGATCCCCTTTATGTTTGCATCTTTTCTTATTGCTAGAGCTAGGTATTCTAATACAAGATTTAAGAGAAGTGGAGAGAGAGGACATCCTTGTCTTGTTCCTGAGTTAAGAGGAAATGGCTTTACTTTTTCACCATTAAGAATAATGGTGGCTGTAGGTTTGTTATATAGAGCCTTTATTGTACTGAGGAATGATCCATGGATTCCTAATTTTTCCAAAACCTTCATCATAAAGGGGTGCTGGATCTTGTCGAATGCTTTTTCTGCTTCTATTGAGATAACGATGTGGTTTTTATCCTTGCTCCTGTTGATGAAATGAATAATATAAATTGATTTGCGTATATTGAACCAGCTTTGCATCCGAGAAATGAATCCTGTCTGATCGTGGTGTATGATTTTTTTGGATGAATTGTTGAAGCCGATTGGCCAAAATTTTGTTGAGAAGTTTTGCATAATGTTCATCAAACAAATGGGTGCATAGTTCTCTTTCTTTAATGAGTCCCTGCCTGGTTTTGGGATGAGTGTTATGATTGCTTCATAGAATGTGTTAGATAGTGAGCTTTCTCTTTCACTTTCATTGAAGATTTGGAAGAGTATTGGTGTGAGCTCTGCTTTGAAGGCTGTGTAGAATTCCGCTGTAAAACCATCTGGTCCTGGACTTTTCTTAGCTGGGAGGTCTCTTATTGCTGTTTCTATTTCAATGCTTTATATGGACCTGTTAAGATGGTTTAACTCATCTTGGTTTAGTTTTGCCATGTCAATATTTCTTAGGAAAAGGTCCATTTCTGCCAAGGTCTCAAATTTATAAGCATAAAGTTTTGAGAAGTACTCCTTTATAATGCTCTGATTCTTGGTTGTTTCTGTGGTGATGTTTCCATTCTCATGTCTGAGTTTATTTATTTGCATGTGTTCTCTTCTTTTTCTGATAAGATTTGCTAAGGGTCTGTCAATTTTGTTAATTTTTTCGAAGAATCAACTCTTTTTTTTTGTTGTTTTTTTCTATCGATTTTTTGGATTCTAATTCATTTAATTCTGATTTAATTTTAATTATTTCTTTCCATCTACTGGATTGGGGGTTTTCTTGCTGCTCTTTTTCAAGGAGGTTCAGATGTCTCATTAAATTGTTGGTTTCAGATCTCTCCAATTTGTTGATGTAGGAACACAGAGCTACAAAATTGCCTCTGAGTACTGACTTTGCTGTTCCCCAGGGGATCTGGTAATTTGTGTGCTCATTTTTGTTTAATAGCATGAACATTTGAATTTCCTTTCTTATCTCTTCCATGAACCAGTCGTGATTCAGCAGTGTGTTGTTCAGCCTGCATGTGATACCGGACTTTCTCTGGTGGCTTTTGGTGCTGAGTTCTAATTTTATTCCCTTGTGGTCAGAGAGAATGCAAGGTATAACTTCAACGTTTCTGAATTTGGACAAGTTTGCTTTGTGACCAAAAGGAGGTCTATTTTAGAAAATGTTCCATGTGCTGCTCAGAAAAACGTGTATTCTGAAGCTGCTGGGTTAAATATTCGGTTGATGTCTATTAAAACTTGTTGATCTAGGTAGCTGTTTAAATCTGCTCTTTCTCTTATGAGTTTTCTGAGTTGATCTATCTAGTGGGGAGAGTGGTGTGATAAAATCCCCTACAATTATTGTCTTTGGATGTATGTGGGATTTGAGGGAAAGTAGTGTTTCTTGGATAAATTTGAGTGCTCTGTTGTTTGGTGAATAGATATTTAGAATTGTAATATCCACCTGAAGAAGAGATCCCTAAATTAGTATGTAGCGACCTTCTTTATCTCTTCTCACAAATTTTAATTTGAATTCTATTTTGTCTGTTATTAGGATTGCAACTCCTGCCTGTTTATTGGGGCCATTTGATTGGTAGATTTTATTCCAGCCTTTAATATTGAAAATATGCTTGTTTTTACGGGCAAGATGTGACTCCTGAAGGCACCAGAGAGAGGGATCTTGTTTTTAATCCAACTAGACAGTCTATGTCACTTAATTGGAGAGTTAAGTACGGTAATATTGAGAGATAGGACTGAGAGGTATTTGGGAGTTGCTGCCATATTACCCACCTTCTTCAGTGCTGCTAAAACTGGGTTCTTCCTATGGTTCTTGGATTCTAAATTTGGATGCAGTTTCTTGGCCTCTATTGTGGTCTTGTTGGTTTTCTATGTGTAGGACATCTTTAAGAATCTTTTGTAAGGCTGGTTTGGTGGAGATGTACTGTTTCAATTTTTCTTTGCTATGGAAGATTTTTATTTGGCCTTCAGTTATGAAGGAGAGTTTAGCTGGGTACAGTATTCTTGGGTGATAGTTGTTTGTTTTTAGAGCATGGCATACATCATCCCAGGCTCTTCTTGCTTTGATTTTCTCTGGTGAGATATCTGAGGTGATTCTAATTGGTTTCCCTTCATAGGTGATAAATCTTTTCTCCTTGACAGCTTTAATAATCTTTTCCTTGGGCTGAGTTGATCCTGTGTGTATTAAAATGTGACGGTGGGATGTCCTATTCTGGTCTGGTCTATTTGGAGTTCTAAAAGCTTCTTGTATCTAAATAGGCCTATCTTTTTGCATGTTTGGGAAGTTCTCTGCTAGGATCCTGTTAAACAAATTTCCTAGACCATTAACTTCTATCTTGGTGCTCCTCTTCACCTATTTTCCTTAGATTAGGCCTTCTGATGGTGTCTTTCAAGTGTTGGATAGATCTATCATATTTCTTGGACTTGTCTTGGATTGTCGTATATTCTTTATAATATCTAGGCTGTCTTCAATCCCCAAGTTTCGATCTTCTACATGGTCTAACCGGCTGTCAAGGCTTTCTACTTTGGGTTTTTTTTCCCTTCTAATTGGTCAGCCTTGGTGGCTTCAAATTCTTTGTTGAAGCTTTGTTTTAGATCTTGTATGACCTTCTTTACTTCCTTAATTTTGTGTTCAGTGTTTATTCTCAAATCACTTAGTTGATTGGTTATGGTTTCCTTGGACTCCCATTCCTTCTGTTGGATTCCATTCAGCATTCCCTTTGTGGTCTCCCTGACTTCCTTCAGCTCTTTGTTATAATGGCTCCCATGAATGCCTTTAGTGATTTTTGTGTATTCTCATCCTGCTCTCTCAATTCCTGTATTACTCTTTGCTTAGCTTCCTGATGTTCATGCCATTCCTGAAGTTTTCTTTGAGTGTTCTCAGCCTGTTCACGCCATTCCTGCCTTTCTCTTTGATTATTCTCAAGCTGCTCAAGCAAATCCTGTATCATTTTTTGAGTAGCTTCCTCACGCTCATGATATTCCTGTATAAACCTTTGGATTGCCTCCTCTCTCTCCCCCTCATGCTCATACAGAGTCCTTTGTAGGTTTTCAATCTTTTCCTGTATTGACCTTTTATTTGCCTCGTCTCTCTTCTTACCATGCTCATACAGAGTCCTTTGTATGATTTCAATATTTTCATTTATCATGTTGCTAGCAGTGTTTGTAGAGCTATTTGAGAACTCTCCTCTGGATTATTCATTATCTGTTTTATCCCCTGATTATCATAAGTGGAAGTTGAGATACCCGGACTTGACATTTTTGTTGTGTTTTTCCGGCTTACTCTAAACATTTGGGATGAAAATAATACCAGTTTTGTGCTAGAACACTTTCTTAAGGCAAGCATCAACAAAAGTTTGAATTTGCACAGTCAATAGTCTGAAGATACAATCTAGTTCAACAGATACCTCTATTCAACATCAAACAACTATATATTAATGGGCTACAAACCGCAAAGAAGAATTTGGTAAACCAGAAGTTATTAGGTTTAGGGAGAAATGTGTGTAAAAAATAGGAATAGAGTGATGTTGGAAGGCACAGGGAGAGTTAACTTAAGTCCTAATCTCAAAGCAGGAAATAGGTTGGATAGGATTAAAGTAGAGAGAGAGAAAAAAAGAAAGAGAAAAGGGAAAAAAAGAGACCAGAAAAAATAGAAAAGTAAAAAATAAATATATTATGCAGATACGAATACAAAGTATTCATACAAGAACGTGAATATATTGAGAGAAGGAGAGGGATATAAAGGAGATGTAAAACTTAAAAATAAAAATACTTAAAATATTATATAGGTATAAAGAGGTAGTACTGCTATTAAGGAATTTAAGTCTCAGATGTTTTGAATTTAGTAATAAATTTCTGGATTGTGTATACACAATGGGGGATATGGTCTTATAATCAACTACAGGTTTATCTAAGGATGTGTAGAACAACAATTAAGTCGCATAAAGAAGAATGAAAGAGAAGAAAAGGTGAAAAGGATAAGAAAGAAAAAAGATCAGAATTCAGTGGAGCTAAACAAAAAACAAAAATAATTTTTTAAAAAGAAAGAAAAAAAGAAAAACGCACACACACAAATACCCATAAAATACAAATTATAAGAGGAAAAAAATGTAAGTAGACAACATTTCAAAAAATGTAAAAATTAAAAATTAAAAAAAGTTTTAGAAAAGAAAAAAAATTTCTTTACAAATAGTACAAAAAAAATAAAAATTTTCTTTGATTTTTTTGGGAGGGGTGGGAACAATCCTGTTTGGCCCTTGTGTCACTAACCAGCCTCTTGTTGGACCCTCTAGTCTCCTGGTGGTGTTTGGTTTTCCGGTGGCTTGGTTGGTTTCTTGTCAGTTTGAACAGGCAGAAAGATGGTCTGCTTTACCCAGGATTTTGCGATCCTCCTCCCAGGTTAGTTCAATGTGAGGGAGATCTGCTGTGAGTATCACAAAAGAGGGAGATGGCTTTGTTCTCATGTCTGGAGATGCTGTGATGAGGCTACGTTCTGGGTAGAGTTGAAGCCTTTCAGCAAACAGTAGCTTTTCCCGGGGGCTACTTTGTAAGAAACTCACAGAACCCAGCCTGGAGCCATTCTCAGGGTTTATGTTTACTGAATTTCAATTGATTGTCAGGGCTGCAAAAGTGAGGGGCAGCCTCTGGCTCTGATTACCCAGTGAAGAAAGCTACTCCTGAGGCTGATGCCTGAGCTGGGTGACTTTTCCCTGTGTGGAGCTGAGTCTGGTAGGTCTCTTTAGGTTCTTGTGAGCTGCTAAATGACTCTAAATTTCTTCCAAGGCTTGAGTTGGAGCTAGCAGTTCCACCGAGCTTTGTAGGTATCCAAGGTGGAAATCTCTGGAACTGGAGGGTGGGGGGGCGGGGTGGCTTTCCCTCCTCTGCTCCCTGAGAAGGAGTGAAGACCGCAGGCTTCTACTCTCCTTGAGTCTTGGTTCCTGGTTTGTCTCTGGTCTGTGAAATGCATGATGAAGAAGTCCTCTCCTTGTGGGTTCTTGCTGGTGTTGAGTAGAATCTGCTCCCCCACAGTGTCTGGCTCCTTCGTCCTGGACTCTCTGTTTTGCAGGTATGGTGACTGTGGCCGACGACGCTGCAGCAGTGGCTGCTGGCAACATCTCAGAGCTGTCTCCTTACCTGGATTTTCCCTCTCTGGCTTATCTCTCTGTCCTGTGATGGCACACTTGGTGTGATTCTCTGGCTTAGGACTGTTCACTGGAACTCTAAAACTGCTTTCTATGCGAGAGCTTGTTTAGCCTCCATCTTCTCTTCTGACATCTTCCCAGAACTCCTCTTATGTTATTCTTATAGGACTTCTTGGAGATCCATAAATAAAACTATTCAAAACAGGAAAAGATTAGGAAAGAGGTTATAAAGAATACTATTATATTGGTCTTAATGGCAAAGTGTAAAGAATATGTAACAAAACTGTTGGGAGACGTCCGGGAAGATGGCAGAGCAGAAGCTGGAATCTGAACAAGCTCTCACATAGAAAGCAGTTTTAGAGTTCCAGTGAACAGTCCTAAGCCAAAGAATCACACCAAGTGTGCCATCACAGGACAGAGAGTTAGTCAAGAGTGGGGAAGCCAAGGCAAGGAGACACATCTGAGCGCTTGCCAGCAGCCACCGCGGCAGCTGCAGGGTCGTGGCGGCGACCACCGCTGCGGTCATACTTCAGACACAGAGAGTCCGGGATGAAGGAGCCAGAAGCAGCGGACGAGCGAATTCTACTCAACAACAGAAAGAACCGACAAGGAGCAGACATCTTCATCCTGCAGTTTGCAGACCAGAGACGACCCAGGATCCAAGACTCGGCGTGAGTAGAAACCCGACGTCCTCACTCCTCAGGGAGCAGAGGAGGGAAGGCCACCCCTCTCCCCCCAGCACCAGTGATCTCCATCTTGGATACCGACAAAGCTCGGAGGAACTGCTAGCTCCAGCTCAGGCCTTGGAATAAAACGAGTCATTTAGCTGGTCACAAGAACTTAATGGCGAAGTGACCTCACAGACTCAGTTCCATCCAGGGAAAAGTCACCCAGCGCAGGCGCCAGCCATTGGAGTGGTTCTCCTCACTGGGTACCCAGAGCCAGAGGCTGCCCATCCCTCTAACAGCCTCAACAATCAATTGAAAAACAGAAACCCTGAGAATGGCTCCAGGCTGGGCGCTGTGAGTTTTTTCACAAAATAGCCCCAAGGAAAAGCTACTGTTTGTTGAAAGCCCTCAACTCTACCCAGAACCTAGCCTCATCACTGCATCCCCCTCTTTTGTGATTCTCAAAGCAGATCACCCTCCCAGTAAACTAACCTGGGAGGGGAACTCAAAATCTTGGGTAAAGCCGAGCATTTTTCTGCCTGTTCGTACAAACTGAATTAAGAAACCAATCAAGCCACAGGTCCGCAAGCTGACCAGAGACTCCAACAAGAGGCTGGTTACAGACAAAACGGAGATACAGGATTCTTCCAACCCCTCCCCCCCCAAAAAAATCAAAGTACTTTTTTTTTTACTTCATCTTTTCTTTTTTTTCTTCTTCTTTCTTTTTTTTGGTACCTTATATATATAAAAGAAATTTTTTTTCCTTTTCTAAAACTTCTATTAATCTTTAATTTTTGCCTCTTTTGAAAAAATAATTGTTTTCCAGTAACTTTTTTTTTCTCCTCTTATAATTTTTATTTTAGGAATACGTGAATGTGGGTTTTCCTTTCTTTTCTTGTCTTCTTTCTTTTTCTTTCTTTCTCAATTATCTTTTTGTTTTTTGTCTAGCTCTACTGAACTTCTGATCTTTTCTTCTCCCTTTCCTATCCTTTCCACCTTTTCCTCTCTTTTGTTCTTCTTTATGTGACTTAACTCTTGTCCTGCACATCCTCAGATAAACCCGTACTTAACTAGTAGACCCTATACCCAATTGTGTACACACTTAATCCACAAATTTATTACTGAATTCAAAACTTCTGAGACTTAAATTCCTTAATAGCAGTACTACCTCTTTATACCTATATAATATTTTAAGCATTTTTTTAAGTTTTTCACATCTCCTCTATGTCCCTCCCCTTCTCTCAATATATTCACATTCCTCTCTACATAGATGGCCTTTTAATCTCTATAATAACATTAATTTTTATGTTTCTATTTTTTTTCAGGTCTCTTTTCATTCCCCTTTCCCTTTCTTCTTTTCCTCTCTCTCTCTACTTGCATCCTACCTAACCTATTTGCTGCATTGTGATTAGGACATAGTTAACTCTCCCTGTGCCTCCCCACACCAATCTATTCCTATTTTTTACCCATATCTTTCCCTAACCCTAATAATTTCTGGTTTTCCAAATTCTTCTCTGTGGTTCGAAGTTCATTAACATATAGTTGTTTGATGTTGAATAGATGTATCTGTTGAACTAGATTGTATCTGTAGGCTATTGACTGTACAAATGCAAACTTTGGTTGATGATTGCCTTAAGATAGTGTTCTAGCACAAAACTGGTGCTATCTTCATCTCAAATGGGCGGAAAAACGGAAGAAAAATGGCAAACTCCGGTATCTCAATTCCCAATCTTGATAATCAGGGGTCAGAACAGATAATGAATAATCCAGAGGAGAGTTCCCAAATAGCTCTACAAACACTGCTGGCAAACATGATAAATGAGAAGTTTGACAACTTACAAAGGACTCTGTATGAGCATGACAGGGAGAGAGAGGAGGCATCCCAGAAGTTTATACAGGAATATCATAAGCGTGAGGAAGCTACTCAAAAATTGATACAGGATTTGCGTGAACAACTTGAGAATACTCAAAGAGAAAGGGAGGAATGGCGTGAGCAGGCTGAGAACACTCAAAGAGAACTGTTTGAATCCCACGAACGGAAGGAAAGAGAACTGCAGGAATCCCACAAATGGGAGGAAGCTAATCAAAGAGTAATACAGGAATTGAGAGAGCAGGTAGAGAACACACAAAGATCACTAAAGGCATTCATGGAATCCATTAACAAAGAGCTGAAGGAAGTCAGGGAGACCACAAAGGGAATACTGAATGGAACCCAACAGAAGGAATGGGAGTCCAAAGAAACCACAACCAATCAACTAAGTGATTTGAGAACAAACACTGAACACCAAATTAAGGAAGTAAAGAAATTCATACAAGACCTAAAACAGATCTTCAACAAAGAACTTGAAATCATCAAAGCTGACCAATTAGAAGGAAAAGAGATAAAAAACAAAGTAGTGAGTCTTGACAGCAGGTTAGACCATGCAGAACATCGAATCTCAGGGATTGAAGACAGCCTAGATATTATAGAGAAAGAACAAACAACCATCCAAGACAAGTCCAAGAAATATGATAGATCTATCCAACACTTGGAAGACACCATCAGAAGGCCTAATCTAAGGATAATGGGTGTAGAGGAGCACCTAGAAACAGAAGTTAATGGTCTAGGAAATTTGTTTAACAGGATCCTAGCAGAGAACTTTCCAAACATGCAAAAAGATAGGCCTGTCCAGATACAAGAAGGCTTTAGAACCCGAAATAGACCAGAACAGAATAGGACATCCCACCGCCACATTATAATCCACACAGGATCAACTCAGAACAAGGAAAAGATCCTTAAAGCTGTCAAGGAGAAAGGGGTAATCAAATATAAAGGGAAACCAATTAGAATCACCTCAGATTTCTCACCAGAGACAATCAAAGCAAGAAGAGCCTGGAATGATGTATGCCATGTCCTAAAAACAAACAACTATCAACCAAGAATACTGTATCCAGCTAAACTCTCCTTCATAACTGAAGGCCAAATAAAAACCTTCCATAGCAAAGAAAAATTGAAACAATACATCTCCACCAAACCAGCCCTACAAAAGATTCTTAAAGATGTCCTACACATAGAAAAACAACAAGACTGCAATAAAGGCCAAGAAACTGCACCCAAAATGAGAATCCAAGAACCATAGGAAGAACCCAGTTTTCGCAGCCCCCAAGAAGGTAGATAACATGGAAGGAACTCCCAAATACCTCTCAGTCCTATCTCTTAATGTTAGCGGACTGAACTCTCCAATTAAGCGACATAGACTGTCTAGTTGGATTAAAAAACAAGACCCTTCTATCTGCTGCCTGCGGGAGTCACATCTTGCCTGTAAAAACAAACACATTTTCAATGTTAAAGGCTGGAACAAAATCTACCAAGCAAACGGACCCCATAAACAGGCGGGAGTTGCAATCCTAATATCAGATAAAATAGACTTCAAATGAAAATTTGTGAGAAGAGATAAAGAAGGTCGCTACATACTAATTAAAGGATCTCTCCTTCAGGAGGATATTAAAATTCTACATATCTATTCGCCAAACAATGGAGCACCCAAATTTATCAAAGAAACACTACTTTCCCTCAAATCCCATATAGATCCAAAGACATTAATTGTTGAGGATTTTAACACACCACTCTCCCCACTAGATAGATCAACTCGGCAAAAACTCAGCAGAGAAACCGCAGATCTAAGCAGCTGCATAGATAAAGTGGACTTAACAGACATCTACCGAACATTTCACCCAGCATCATCAGAATACATGTTTTTCTCAGCAGCACATGGAACGTTTTCTAAAATAGACGACATTTTAGGCCACAAAGGAAACTTGTCTAAATTCAGAAACATTAAAGTTATACCTTGCATTCTCTCTGACGACAAGGGAATAAAATTAGAACTCAACACCAAAAGCCACCAAAGAAAGTCCGGTATCACATGGCGGCTGAACAACACACTGCTGAATCATGAGTGGGTCATGGAAGAGATTAGAAAGGAAATTCAAATATTCATGCTATTCAACAAAAATGAGCACACAAATTACCAGCTCCTCTGGGACAGAGCAAAGGCAGTACTCAGAGGCAAGTTTATAGCTCTGAACTCCTAAATCAACAAATTGGAGAGATCTGAAACTAACAATTTAATGACACATCTAAACCTCCTTGAAAAAGAGCAGCAGGATAAACCCCAATCCAGTAGACGGAAAGAAATAATCAAAATTAAATCAGAATTAAATGAATTGGAATCCAAAAAAACTATAGAAAGAATCAACAAAACAAAGAGTTGGTTCTTCGAAAAAATTAACAAAATTGACAGACCTTTAGCAAATCTTATCAGAAAAAGAAGAGAACACACCCAAATTAATAAACTCAGAGATGAGAATGGAAACATCACCACGGAAACAACCAAGATTCACAACATTATAAGGGAATACTTCTCAAAACTTTATGCTAATAAGTTTGAGAACTTGATAGAAATGGACCTCTTCCTAGCAAATATTGACAGGCCAAAACTAAACCAAGATGAATTAAAGTATCTTAACAGGCCCATATCAAGCATTGAAATAGAAACAGCAATAAGAGACCTCCCAGCTAAGAAAAGTCCAGGACCAGATGGTTTTACAGCGGAATTTTACAAGGCCTTCAAAGCAGAGTTCGCACCAATTCTCCTCCAACGCTTCAATGAAAGTGAAAGAGAAAGCTCACTACCGAGCACATTCTATGAAGCCATCATAACCCTCATCCCAAAACCAGGCAGGGACTCATCAAAGAAAGAGAATTATAGACCCATTTCTTTGATGAACATTGATGCAAAACTTCTCAACAAAATTTTGGCCAATCGACATAAACAATTCATCAAAAAAATCATACACCACGATCAGACAGGATTCATTTCTGGGATGCAAACCTGGTTCCTTATACGCAAATCAATTAATATTATTCATCACAACAACAGGAGCAAGGATAAGAACCACATGGTTTTCTCAATAGATGCAGAAAAAGCATTCGACAATATCCAACATCCCTTTATGATGAAGGTTTTGGAAAAATTAGGAACGCATGGAACATTCCTCAATACCATAAAGGGTGTATATGACAAACCTACAGCCAGCATTATACTCAATGGTGAAAAACTAAAGTCATTTCCTCTTAACTCAGGAACAATTCAAGGATGCCAACTCTCTCCACTTCTCTTCAATCTAGTATTAGAATGCCTAGCTACAGCAATAAGACAAGATGCAGACACAAAGGGGATCCAAATAGGGAAAGAAGAAATAAAACTCTCCCTCTTTGCAAATGACATGATCTTGTATTTAAAGAATCCCATAGACTCCACTCCCAAATTACTCAAGCTGATTCAAAACTTTGGCAAAGTAGAAGGTTATAAAATTAACCCCCAAAAATCAATGGCTTTTCTGTATCCCAACAATGAGAAAAGTGTGGTTGAAATTAGGAAAGCAGCTCCATTTGTAATAGCCCCACAAAAAATAAAATACCTAGGAATTAACTTAACTAAAGAAGTGAAGGACCTCTATGATGAAAACTTTAAAATCTTGAAAAAGGAAATCAACACAGAACTTAAAAAATGGCAAAACCTCCCATGCTCCTGGAGTGGAGAGATTAACATCGTGAAAATGGCAATACTTCCCAAGGCTATCTACAAATTCAACGCAATACCTATCAAAATTCCACCCTCATTCTTCAAGGAAATAGAAGAGGCAATCCAAAAATTCATATGGAACAATAAAAGACCCCGAATAGCAAAAACACTCCTCAACGGAAAGAACACTGCTGGAGGAATATCAATACCAAATTTCAAATTCTACTATAAAGCCATAGAAATCAAAACAGCTTGGTATTGGCATAAGAACAGACCTTAGGACCAGTGGAATAGAATTGAAATCCCAGAAAAGAGCCTACAGACCTATAGCCATCTAATCTTCGATAAGGGAGCTAAAACAATAGAATGGAAGAAAGACAGCTTCTTCAGTAAATGGTGCTGGCAAAATTGGTTAACTACATGCAGAAAACTAAAGCTAGATCCTTATATATCACGCTGCACCAGAATCAACTCCAAATAGATCAAAGACCTTGAACTCAAAGCAGACACTCTGAAAACATTACAGGATGGAATAGGAGAAACCCTAGGTCTCCTTGGCTCAGACCAAAATTTTCTGAATAGAGACCCAGAAACACAACAAATCAAAGAAAGGTTGGACAGATGGGATTGCATGAAGTTGCAGAGCTTCTGCATTGCAAATGACATAGCTAGCAAGATCAATAGAAAGCCCACGGATTGGGAGAAGATCTTTACTAGCCATACAACGGAAAACGGTCTCATATCAAAAATATACTTGGAACTCAAAAAATTAAACCCCCCAAGAACAAATCCTCAAAGAAACAACTGCCCAATAAAAAAGTGGGAGAAAGACTTAAAGAGAAACTTCTCTGAAGAAGAAAGAAAGATGGCCAATAGACACATGAAGAAATGTTCAACCTCCTTAAAAATAAAAGAAATGCAAATCAAAACAACATTGAGATACCACCTCACTCCAGTTAGAACGACAAAAATCAAGAACTCTAACAACAACAGATGCTGGAGGGGATGTGGACAGAAAGGAACCTTACTTCATTGTTGGTGGGAATTAAACTTGTTCAACCACTTTGGAAAGCAGTATGGAGGTTCCTCAAAAGACTTCACATAGAACTCCCCTATGACTCAGCAATCCCACTTTTGGGCATTTACCCAAATATTTACAAACAAGACCACACTAAAGCTACCAGCACAACTATGTGTATTGCAGCATTATTTACCATAGCTAAGATATGGAACCAACCCAGATGCCCCTCAGTAGATGAATGGATCAAGAAAATGTGGTATATATACACAATGGAATTCTATGCCTCCATCAGAAAGAATGACATTTCCCCATTTGTCAGGAAATGGAAAGGCTTGGAAAAAATTATGTTAAGTGAAGTAAGCCAGGCCCAAAGAAACATAGGTCCCATGGTTTCCCTTATTTGCAATATCTAGTATATGTATGAGTCAAGCGGAAAAGTTCAGATAATGTGATGTTAGGAAAACGAACCCTTGAATACGTATTTTAATGTTTTTTTTTCTTTTATGCATGTGTTTCTAACGCATTTATAAGATTATTTCTTTGTTGATTTGTATGTCCCTCCCCCACAGTGTAACCCCCACTTTCACTATATTTGATGTAAATATAACTTGTGGAGGAGATGGGGACAAACAAGTCGTTTAAGGATTCAGGTGGACCTGTTGCAACAATGAGACGTACAAAATGTCATGTCAAAAACGAGCTTTACAATGTCGGTGTGGGGGGGGAAGGATTGGGTGCTGGTGCGGGGGGAGGCTGGGAAGGGAGGTGAAGGGTAAACAAAGGAGGAGGCTGCAATGCTTGTTAAGAAACGTATGCATTATCCTGCCCATATAATTGTAACCCCTCTGTACAGTATGTTCTCAAATAAAATAAAATAAAACTGTTGGGAGACTCATTTGCTTTATTTGCTATTCTCTCCTGCTTCTTTGTAGATAGCTTCTCTCTATGAAGAGACAATTGGTCTGGACCTTTCTAGCCTTGTCTCAGTGACAGAAGTAATGGGATTTGGGACATTTGATCCCATTGCTGGCTTTTAGGAAGTTCACAATATAGCAATACCAATACACATAAAGCAACTTTTGTGAGTGATGTGTATTCACTTCCTCAATTGCCAAAATTAAATTCATATGTCAAAACATCAAATAACTTACATTATTTTATATTCAATTCAACTGACATCACTAGCACCTCCATAAATCAAATGCAAACTAAGAGATCTACTTCAAAAACCAACATCTAAGGCAGTGTTGGAACTACTAGAAGAAAGACAATAAATCTAAAGGAGTGAGATCTTTAACACTGACAATGAGCAGTAATAGCTGAATTTTTAACCAGGCTTGAAAAGTTCATTTGTCAACTGTCTATGTGATTAGAGTTGCAGAGTTGACCTTGGTATCAATATTGGATTTAAAATTCAAAGGCAGCTAAGGTTGATGCAGTATTGTAGCTCGATATAGTGTGACCCTGCCTGATAATGGTAAGGCACAGAGCAGAATCTATGTCAGTAAAATGTATAGGAAGGATTCTTCACTGATAATAATTGCAGGAGGTAATCATCACTTTTTCGTTGAAAATGTATAGCCCATCATTCTACATTAAGCTATAGCCTATTTCTGATCTGAAGAACATATAACACATCAATGTGCCACGAGTGCTGAGCAGTGTTAGTGTATATTATTCTAATATATAAAAAAATCCTTGCAAGTATAGAATGGCCTGACACTGACACTTCATTCTGTGTTGTTGAGTTTCATGGAGAAATATTCATAATTAGGCAATTCACACTCATCTAAATCTGAATCAGGCAACTGAGATAAGGCATTAGGGTTATCAATCCAGTGACATGGTCTGTGACCTGTGAAATAAATCACATTATTTCACAATGTATATGTGTTTCTAAAAATGTATGCAATATCAAATACCATATATACAAAAGGGACAATTATCCATCTCATATTATCAGAAGTAAAGATACTCCTGAATTGTACATTCTTGCTAAAGGATCACTGGGTGACTGCTGATGTTTGGTATCTTTCCAGGTCCTCTTATACATATGTCAATGTTCTTTGAGGAAGTGTTTTCTCATGGTTTGTTTTGAGGTGTTCAGAATATCAGTACTGTCACTTACCACAACCATGGAACAGCAAAGATGATAGGATACCTGGCCAAAGAACTGAGAATTCACAGGAAGTGATAGGAAAGATGACATCAGAGGATCCAAATTCTCATTGCCAGCTTCTGGATCCCCATATCCTCCTAAACATGTTTTATATTCATTCTACTACAGTGTGGGGGGGGTTAGTGGCTACAGGTATGTTGACAAACTAAGACATCAATCTAGGTTGTGGTTACAACTATTAACATGAGGTATTGTTTGGATACATGGTGATAATTGAATGCCTTTATTTTTAGGGAGCAAAGGAGCAATAGTCATTACAACCATAGCACAGACATCCATCTTGTCTCCAAAGTCTCAATCTTTTAGTGTCCAACAGCTCTAACTTAAATACTCTTGAGGTAATGACTCATACCCCTGTCTTCCCTTGACTGACCTTTCCAGAGCACAGCTCTCAGACTTTTGATTGCTGTTTGAGATGGCTTCCCAATCTATCCTTTTCCAAGTCTAACAGCTTGACTCTAGAACCCCTCACAAGTACTGTGACAGATGTATTATTTTGAAAACTATATATTTTCTAGGATAGGTTCAATTTTTAAATTTATTTCAAAAATACTATACAGAGGGGTTACACTTACATGAGTAAGGTACATTCCTTATTGAATATTGTTACCCACACCGTGTTGTTCTTCTATCCCTTCCCACCCCGTACACCTCCTCCCCACCCCAAAGTTGTAAATTTCATTTCTGATATAGTGTCTTGTGAATATCATTGTTGCCTGAGCCAAGGAGGCCTAGGGTTTCTCCTATTCCATCCTGTAATGTTTTCAGAGTGTCTGCTTTGACTCCGAGGTCTTTGATCCATTTGGAGTTGATTCTGGTGCAGGGTGATATATAAGGATCTAGTTTTAGTTTTCTACAAGTAGTTAATCAATTTTGCCAGCACCATTTACTGAAGAGGCTGTCTTTCTTCCATTCTATTATTTGGTGGGAGTGTAAACTTGTTCAACCACTTTGGAAAGCAGTATGGAGTTTCTTCAAAAGACTTCACATAGAGCTCCCCTTTGATCCAGCAATCCCACTTTTGGGCATTTACCCAAATATTTACAAACAAGACCACACTAAATCTACCAGCACAACTATGTTTATTGCAGCATTATTTAGCATAGCTAAGATATGGAACCAACCCAGATGCCCCTCAGTATATGAATGGATCAAGAAAATGTGGTATATATACACAATGGAATTCTATGCCTCAATCAGAAAGAATGACATTTCCCCATTCGTTAGGAAATGGAAAGGACTGGAAAAAATTATATTAAGTGATGTAAGCCAAGCCCAAAGAAACATAGGTCCCATGGTTTCCCTTATTTGCAATATCTAGTATATGTATGAGTCAAGCAGGAAAGGTCAGATAATATGATGTTAGGAAAATGAACCCTTTGATATGTATTTAAATGTTTTTTTTCTTTCATGCATTTGTTTCTAACTCATTTATAAGATTATTTCTTTGTAGGTTTGTATGTTCCTCCCCCACAATATAACTCCTGCTTTCACTATATTTGATGTCGGTTTAATTTGTGGAGGAGATGGGGGAAAACATGTCGTTTAAGGATACAGGTGGACCCGATGCAACTATGAGAAGTACAAGTCGTCATGACAAAAACGAACTTTACAACTTTGGTGCTGGGGGGGAGGGACTGGGTAGGTGGGGGAGGCTGGGAAGGGATGTGAAGGGTAAACAAAGGAGGAGGCTGCAGTGCTTGATAAGAAATGTACTCTTTATCTTGCCCATGTAATTTAACCCCTGTGTACAGTATGTTCACAAAAAATAAAAATAAAAATTAAAAAATAAAATAACTAACTAAATAAATAATATACTTCACTACATAAAAAAATACTACGTATGAGTCCAACAATTTCCTCTAATTAGAGACCAGTCTGCCCCAGTTTATGAAAAAAGTCCTTTATTCAGGTGCTGCTACTTTTGCTGACTACAAATATAATTAAATCTGTAGTAGTCTGTAGAATTGCATACCACAGCTGTCATTTTAATTCACAAGAAATTCAGACATTAAAATGTTTATTTTTTGTCAGTTTTGGGGCTTGAACTCAGGGCCTGAGCTCTATCCCTGAGACTTGTGATCAAGTTAGATAACACTCTACCAATTGAGCCACAGAACCAGTTCTGTTCTTTTGAGTTGTTAATTGTAGATAAGAGTCTTATGGGGACTGTTCTTCCTGGGTTGAATTTGAACTGTGATCCTCAGACCTCAACCTTATAAGTAGGTGGGATTACAGGCATCAGACCCTGGCACCTGGCATCAAATAGTCATTTCTAAAATAATGAGCTGCTTGGTGCCTCTGGCTCACATATACAATCATAGAAACAGTTAAGATTACAGGTATGAGTAACAAACACAAGTGTGTTGTGTGTGTTGTTCATGATGGTTTGTATTGGCATGTTTTAATATTGTTTGTTATACTAAAATGCTGTTATTTTTATTTTAACCTAGGTAGGGGTGATAGGTGCTAGCCAGTGTTGAGATGGAGCCATGTGGAAGTTCTTGCCTTGAATGGCATGGAATTGAAATCCTCCTGCTCTCAGCTCCCCGTGGACCTGGGATGATATACGTATTCCATCATGCATAGCTAGGGTTGGGGAGCATTGCAGGTAAAACTACACTGGTCTGGAACTGATGTCCCAAATATCTTGCTTTGCAGGCAGAATCTTGTTGTATTCCATTTCACTTTGAAGTATTGTATGTACATACTTACAGAGTACAGTGAGAACACACTACATGTCTAATATATAGAATAGTCAATATAATTAGCACGTTTATCTCCTAAAAGATTTAAACTAATGTATTTTGGTAACCTCCTGACACTGCTAGTTATTTTGGAGCATACCATAAACCTGAATACATTGATAATATGCACTAGAAGATTGGAAGTTGATAGAGATAGAGACAAGTTAGACTATGTGTACTAAATATATATTCATCTATTTCTGCTCTGACGAACATTATCATATATTCACCATAACAATACCACCATATATTCACCATGGCAATAATTTTCCTGCAGTGTAGAATTTTCCATTTCATAATCTGCCATCTTTTATCTTTTTTTACATTCTCCTTATAAGTATAAATATTTTTCCTGTGTCTTATAATGTTTTGAAATTATTATAAGATGGAATTAAAAAATTTGTAGAGTCCACTAAAATTATCTTTTGGTTTGATTTTGTGATTCAAAATCATTAACACCAAGGTTTCCTGAAAATTATGCTAGCAGACTATATCACTAAATTGTATTCTAACTACATCTAATTATTGTATTTTGATATAGGACTTTGCTGTTGTTGTTTTGTGATATAGAGTGTTGTGAAGCTGGAATGAAACTTGCAACCCCACAGCCTCCAGTAACAATGCTTTATCATCAGGTTCTGGAGGCTCATAATTATAAGTCTAGCTAATCAGGAGGTTGAGACCTGAGGTTCAGTTCAGATAGCCTGACCAGGAAATTTTATGAGGCTCTCCAGTTCACTACAAAAAAACTTGAAGGGGAACTGTGGTACAATTGGTAGAGCATTACAGTCAAGGGAAAAATACCTCAGGATTGTCATAGAGCCCTTGAGTTCAAGTCCTAAAACACACATATGCACAGACACACATTCACACACATACACATACACTCCCCACATATGAGCATACAGCAGCCCACTTATTTGTGAAAGTTTTTCTTGATTATTTTGAAGGAGGAGGATAGTTTATGGGACACAGATGACAAGATTTTAGTGAGGAAAACTTTATAAACGACTAGCTTATAAAAAGAACAGGAGTACAGTTTTTATCTTTAAATCTTACATTCCTTCAACTATAGTACTTTTAAATAATAATCATTGAATTATGAGAAGACAATGCAGCAGCTTTTCGCTTCTCCACTTCCCCTCTGTCATAAAATGTGACAAACGTATCAAAAATAGTCTTTTACAAGAATGTACACCTGTAAAAATGTCTGACTTTATGTGTAAGGTTTGTTTTTTCAATACTTGTATGATTTTCCCACCTCTAAGTACTTGCGTTTTTTTTTTTAGGTAGGTAGAAAGTGAGCTGTTTGTTTTTTCTTTCTTTCTTTCTTTTCTTTCTTTCTTTCTTTCTTTCTTTCTTTCTTTCTTTCTTTCTTTCTTTCTTTCTTTCTTTCTTTCTTTCTTTCTTTCTTTCTTTCTTTTTTCTTACTTTCTTTCTTTCTTTCTTTCTTTCTTCTTTTTATTGTGAGAATACCATACGGAGGAATTATAATTACATAGGCAAGATAACGAGTACAGTTCTTATCAAGCATTGTTGCCTCCTTTTTGTTTCCTCTTCCCATCTGTACCCATACCCCCCCCACCTCTCTCCACTCGATCCTCTCCCCACACACACAACAAAGTTGTAAAGTTCGGGTATATATACACTATGAATTCTATGCCTCCATCAGAAAGAATGACATTTCCCCATTTGTTAGGAAATGGAAAGACTTGGAAAAAAATATATTAAGTAAAGGAAGTCAGGCCAAAAGAAACTTAAGTCCCATGGTTTCCCTTATTTGCAATAATTAGTATATGCCTGAGTCAAGCAGAAAAGGCCAGATAAGTTGATATTTTTTTTTCTTTCATGCAATTGTTTCTAACATATTTATATGATAATTTCTATGTTGCTTTGTATGTCCCTCCTGCACTGTTTAACCTTGCTTTCACTTTATTTGATGTGGGTATAATTTGTGGAGGGAAAGGTAAAAAAATATTTTAACTAGGGATACAGGTGGACCCATTGCCACAATGAGATGTACAAGTACTTGCTTTTTTTCCACATGACTGCACACAGGGGCTTTAAGAGCAAACAGAAGATTAGGAAACAAAAACCTAACAATGTCCTAGGAAGTAGATGTCAAAAATGGATGCAAGAAGCAAATGGCAGGCTGAGAGGGCCCTGAGAGCAAAATTATTTGGGCAGGATGAGAGGAATAGTGACAAATAAGGCATGGATCTGACCTAGGAAATGTTCCTTGAGACTGAGACCATGCTGTTTCCTAGATCTAGTTGAGGATGTTGGGATTTGACAATGTCCACATGTGTTTAGAGTGATGTGGGAGGGGATATTTCAGCCTCCAGTTTGTCTTTCAGATGGTCGTATGTGAGCAATCAGTTTAGATCATTGAGATCTGAGAGATGACACTACTTCCCTCAAAATAAAATAGAATATGGAACTCTGAGAGCCAGGCAACTATAACTGACAGTCAAATCAAGCCAGATCACGTGGCCTGTGGTTCAGGAACCTGTATTATTTTATTATTTTATTATTTTATTTTTTTATTGTGAACATACTGTACAGAGGGATTAAAATTACATGGGGAAGATAGTGAGTACATTTCTTATCAAGCATTATAGCCTCCTCCTTTGTTTACACTTCACATCCCTTCCCTGCCTCCCCCTGCCCCCCTTATCCTCCTCCCCCCAACAAAGTTGTGAAGTTCGTTTTCGACATGACAAATTGTACTTCTCATTGTTGCAACGCGTCCACCTGTATCCTTATTTAAACGACTTGTTTTTCCCCTTCCCCTCCACAAATTATACCGACATTAAACACAGTGAAAGCACGGGTTATACTGTGGGGGAGGGACATACAAAGCAACAAAGAAATAATTGTATAAATGCGTTAGAAACAAATGCATGAAAGAAAAAAAACATTTAAGTTCAAGAGACTCAGATATCAGGCATGAGAGGTGTGAGTGCCTCACTCGATGCTGCAGACATTGGATCAGTGCCAAACCAGGAATCCAATGTCTCAGGCCTTTTTAAAGGAATCACAAGGCAACTCAGTTCAGGCATAACTATGACAGGAAACTTATTTAATCTCATCCTAGCCCACAGTACAACATTCTCTTGTGTGCTTTTATATGTGTGTATTGAGAAAATATTTACTGTGTTCATTTCAATCAAATCTATTACTAATTTTGAAGTGTACTCCCATTTCCATGTTTCAAAGATCCATTCTTTTTACCATCTAAGAGTGACTAAGAGTCAGCCCAAACCCTAAATGTGCCTTATAATATATGGACCTTGGACTCAGGATTGTTGGAAATGCTGGTAATGGATCTGGTCCTACCTACCAGAAAGTTGATCTCTTTTATGTTGGAAACTTCCTCCACCACTATAGAGAGTGGGGGACAATGGAGAAGTTGCTGGAAATTCTGTTTAAAAAGTGTGTTCCTCTTTAAACCCAGGGCTGATGAGACACAGCTGGCAGATTATTGAAATATTTGGTACCTCTCAGACTGTTTCACTGGGGTCTTATCACAGGAGTTTGGCTTGAGACAAGGAGGTGCACTCTCAGGCTAATTTCTTAGGACTGGGCTGCCAGAAGATTTCATTTGACTCAGAAGGTAGTGGAGACTTAGCAGTTTGCTTGCTGAAAAACTAGGATTAAAGGAATGAGCCAGTGGCACCCAACGCTCACCCTCACCTAGAAAATCACTATTTGGAGGGCTTTAAAAGAATATAAACAGAAGAAAGGATGAAAGTTGAACTTGAATTTGGGGCCTGAGCACTCTACCATTTGAGCCCCAGGTATGGCCTTTGGCTGGTTAATTGAAGATAAGTGTCTTTAGAATTTTACAAACTAGAATTTCCATAAAATCGTGTAGACATATCATCAGTTTTTGTCTGTCATTTTTACATTACCATGTGGGACTTAGCTAGTAACATTTGTGTCGTGTTCAGGAAAGGAGATTCATACAGTTAGCCTCTTTCTCTCCTCCCATTGGTACAGATCCTTCTACAGTAACTGGGAGGAAGATGAACAAGATAAGAAGTGGATGTTGGCAAAAAGAGAACTTCTGTCCTTGCAACTGGGTATCTTGGAGGCTTCTGAATCAAAGTCAACTTCCTTCTTTGCACACCAGTTATGATGTTCACCACAGGGTTGAGGCTTGGCACTTTAGTAGACAGCAGATTACACAGTTGTGGATGTGGTTGTAGTTTTGGACTCTCATGGATGACAAGGAGGGCTGTGTATAACAAGTCAGATCCAGTGGGGAAACAACATTCTCCTCCTATCACATGTGGAACTTTAGAAGATTGCATTTGAGAAATTCCTAGATGTGGGTTGTGAGGAGCATCCTGCTTACAGAAGTCTCTTCCCACTTCCGAACATGCACGTCCCGCCAGAGAAATGCTATAGTATAAGGTTCAGGATAGGGAGGGCAGGCTCACATTTTTCTTGTCACCAATCTGCCCACAGCATGGTTTGCTCCATCTTCCCTATGTGGATGGACTTCTACCCTGATGATTTCTATGAGCACAAAAACCTTGACACCCTGAAAGAACTTACACAGTATGTCAAGCTCAAGATGCCCTCTTCAGACTTGCTCTTCTGCTTACATATTCTTCTGTACCAGCTGGAGGAATGCATGACCCATGAGACCAAGAAAATGGGGAAGAAGTCCTTGTTTAGATGCCTCAGAGCTGGTGAGTAGGGATGGAACCTGGGTCCCTAGGGATGGGCCTAATTGGTCAACAGCCCTAAGTATGCCCCAGCTTCGCAAATATCCCTTTATGGATAGTCTTTGCTTGGTAATATCTGTTCTCCTTTTGAAAGAACTTGGAAGTAGCCACTCATTAGAAACATCCTACCTTCTCATCAGTGTTCATTCCAAACTAAATTTCTACAGCTTCCCCCATTAGATCCTCAAGAAAGTTTAGTCACACCTTAACTTCTAGAGTTCTAAGACTCCTGTACCTATTTCCATGCTCAGGTTTGCCTCACAGTAGAGCAGCTTCTGCAGAACTCCAGATAAAGAACTCATCAATCATGTCACTTATGGTGATTGATAGAGATTGGAAGCCATCACTAATCTCCAGAAAGCATGTGAATATCGAGGTTTTTTTTTTTTTGAATTTGTAGAAAGGCCCAAGCAGCTTTTGAATCCTATGGAGAACCCACTGGTTCTGAACCCCACATGTGATGCAGGTTCACCTCCATATACCACCAAGGAAGAAGATCCAGAATATCTTTCATTCATACTCAAAATCCACCTAGATCGGCTCCAAACCAGTCAAAAAAAACATCTTGGTGTGCAGGGTAAATGTGTGCTAATGGAAAATGACCCCAGTCTATGTTCAGGAAAACCAATAAGTAAGGTTTAAAATCCAGAGTCAGTTGAGGAAAGGGAATCTTTCCTCACAGAATACCCAGACCCATCTGTACTCCTGTAGCAGATCTAATTTCCAGTTGAGAAATTAGAATCTGTTCCTCCCTGGACTCAGGAAGAAAATCCTGTCTGTAATGAGGAAGTCAATCCCTTTGAGGAAGAATTTCTGGCTGAAGGCAACTTAGAGGCAAATCTAGATTTACAGATTCGTTTCACCCTTCCTGGGAAAATCTTTATTTTTCTTTTTGTTCTGATTTTTGTAAAATGTTCATTCTATTTATTTTTCTAACTTTATTAAAATGTCAATGATTTTATTTATTCTAGATTCATGAATCCAAAATATGTTTCTTTTTAAGCCTAAAATCTGGAGAATCGTGCATATGTGTTATGTTGGGGGAAAACACAGAGTAACAGGGGGCTGTACTAGAGAGCCTACTGCATATAAAGGGAACTGTTAAATATACAGGGAACTGAAAAGAAGCCAGGACATGCCTGCATGGGGTGATAAGGTGGCTAGAAAAGGTCTAGGACAGCGGATAAGATGTCCTAGAAAGCTATTCTTTCAATTGGGACAAATGCCACAATTCTTATAGTGGTATGTGGGACACCCTTCCAACAGTGAGTTCAAATCTGTATGCATATTTATTGTGCTTTGGGTAAATATGGAAGAAAAATTTGGCTCCAATAATATAAAAAATCTACTTAGGGCTGAAAATATTTGACAAAATATATAGGAAATATGTATACTGGAAAGTAAAAGCCATCATCAATAGAAAGAAGGCTTACATACATGAACAAACACAAAATCAGGAAGAAAAATAACACAGTTAAATCAGTTATATGTAAATACATATTATATTCATTAGGTTATAAATGGTATAATATATAATGTAAGAGATTGAATAACTCCATACTGCTTTCCAAAGTGGTTGAACAAGTTTACACTCCCACCAAATAATAGAATGGAAGAAAGACAGCCTCTTCAGTAAATGGTGCTGGCAAAATTGATTAACTACTTGTAGAAAACTAAAACTAGATCCTTATATATCAACCTGCACCAGAATCAACTCCAAATGGATCAAAGACCTCGGAGTCAAAGCAGACACTCTGAAAACATTACAGGATGGAATAGGAGAAACCCTAGGCCTCCTTGGCTCAGGCCAAAATTTTCTTAATAGAGACCCAGAGACACAACAAATCAAAGAAAGGTTGGACAAATGGGATTGCATGAAGTTGCAGAGCTTCTGCATGGCAAAGGACATAGCTAGCAAGGTCAATAGAAAGCCCACAGATAGGGAGAAGAACTTCACTAGCCATACAACAGACAAGGGTCTCATATCTAAAATATACTTGGAACTAAAAATATTAAATCCCCCAACAACAAATCCTCAAAGAAACAACTGCCCAATAAATAAGTGGGCTAAAGACTTGAAGAGAAACTTCTCTGAAGAAGAAAGAAGGATGGCCAATAGACACATGAAGAAATGCTCAACCTCCCTAGCCATAAAAGAAATGCAAATCAAAACAACATTGAGATACCACCTCACCCCATTTAGAATGGCTATAATCAAGAAGTCTAACAACAACAGATGCTGGAGGGTATGTGGACAGAAGGGAACCTTACTTCATTGTTTGTGGGAGTGTAAACTTGTTCATACGTAGTATTTTTTGGTTGATTTTGTTTTGTCTTAGGATGAGAAACCTTATTTCTGCCAATGGCCATTTGGATATGTCTAACATCATTCACAGGCCATGGAGAATTAACAGTAAAGACAGGACACAGTCAAATGGCAATAAACTTACTTGTCTTTATGCCATGTTCCAAGTGAATTGTTTAGCTTATATGTCCCTATGGTCTATAGTTTCCTATTCCTACCTTCCTGAAAATACAAGCATATTCCACCAATTCAGATTTGAGTCAGGCAATATGTAGTATTAGTGCCAAGAGTCGAGGAAAATTGTAACACAACTAGGGAAGCATGAAACCAACACTTTAGTAGCTGGACAATGGGGACTCGGACCTATAATCCTAGCTTCTCTGGAGGCTGATGATCACATTTCAAAGCCATCTGGAATGAGAAAATCTGTAATACTCTTCTCTCCAATTTGCCACCCAAAAGCTTTAAAGCGAGTTGAGCCTCCAGAGGTAGAGTAGCCTTGATTACAAAATCTCAGGGGCAGCACCCAATCCTGAGTTCAAGCTGAAAGTCAGGCACAAAAACAATCAACAACAAAAAAAGAGAAACTGGGAGAAAGCTCAGGAAAGAATGGCATTGTCTAAAAGACAAATGTGTATGTTACTTGAATTGTGAAATGGTAACCTCACTGTACACACCTTAGTGACAATTACATTTAAAAAGGAATCTGAGAAATCCCAAAGGCATGGGGCCTTATGATGTGCATCTGCTTTCCAGAATTTCAAAGTCCCATCATCTGAGCTGGTAACACACAGGTTGTAGCCAAGGGTGATTAGAAAATATGAAGGAAAAGATCTTTTCAGCTTGTCCCACTAAATCTTTGATTAAGCAAAAAACAAAACAACGCAAAGTAAAAACAATAGACTTTAAGGTTAATTAGGCTGCTATTAAAGATTCAGATGGTATACTTTGTGGAGGGGAAGGGAAAAAACATATTGTTTAAATAGGTATACAGATGGACCCATTGCAATATGAGATGTACAACACATTATGTCAAAAAACGAACTTTACAACTTTGGCGGGGGAGGTGGGAGATGGGAATGGATAGGAAGGGGAAATAAAGGAGGAGGCAACAATATTTCATAAGAAATGTACTCATTACCTTGCTCATGTAATTGTAACTTCTCTGTACGTTATTTTCACAATTAAAAAATTGGAAAAAAAAAAGATTCCAGGCAGAATTATTCTTTTATATGATGAGCTAGTACATATGTTTTGTAGATACTGAACTCACATATATCAGAAAAATATCCATGGATTCATAACTAGAAAATCTGAAATGTAAGGTATATTAATTAGATAAGTTTCATTGGGTAGCCAAGAAGAAAACACCACATGGTATTTTCAGGTAAAGTAGTTTATTAACTGAACTGCTGCCCATGCCATACATGGTGAGAAGGCATGTAAAAAAAATGGGGTGACCCAACCTAGGGCCAGGATGTTTCTAGGCCAAGGACTGGATGAGGTATGGCCAGGTGGGGGAAATGTCTGGCCACACTGGATCTGGATGTGACCTCAGGGCCTGGGACTCTCCTATGGTCAGATAGAAAGTGTGACCAGAGGCTGACCAGGTTGTGACTTAGCAGGAGGGGGAGGTGGCTGCCTCCAGGTGTGCCAGATACCTAGGTAACACATAAAGGGTGGAAACTTAGCCAAGAAGTGAAGGGTGTCTGCATAGGTTAGGCATGGCTGGGGCAGACCTAATACCAAATACAAGTAGTAACTCTGCGTTGTGACTCCTAACTCCAAACCATTCATTCTCAATCATTTTCTTTCCTTCCTTCCTTCTTGCTTTCTTTTTTGTTTGTTTGTTTCTTTCTTTCTTTCCTTCGTCCTTCCTTCCTTCCTTCCTTTCTTTTCTCTCTTTCTCTCTCCCTCTCTCTATCGATTTCTATCCCCTACCTCAGTATTCTCAACTCTCAAATAATGAACACTTGGTGAGTTGAACTCAGAAGCTGGGAAGAGCAGCTCAATTGGCCATTGTGATATTTAACTTCATGTTTCCTTACACCTCTTCCACAGGTCACTGGAATCAAATAAGGAACACAGCAGCATGGCATCTCAAAGCCATTTGGAGGAGGAAAGCAAGCACGTTCACTGCATTCTGTCAGGTCCACCCTGGGAAGGTGAGGCAGACTCCTCCCTCCTCTTGGCTAAATCTCAGCACAGTTTCTGCGTCAGGAGAGGTGACTGCTTCCAAGTGAGCCAGTTACCTACATGACACAGGTATTGAGCAGAGACTTATCCTCTTGTCATGCTGAGATTAATGGCTTGATTCAACATGATCCAGTAGATTGTTGCGATTGGGACTTCCTAAATTTTTGGTTAGGCTATGTTCAAATTGTGATCTATTTATTTCTGATTACTAACCATGATTATAGATGTGAGCCAATGTGAACCAGCACATCAGACCATTCAAAGTTCTTTATCACACATGGAAGACACGCAGTTTCCCAAGTGACATACAAGTTGACAGACAGCAAAGTAAGTCCTTAATTCTGGTCGAGACGTGTTTTTAATGTAAAACAAAATTACTTAGCAAAATATCTGACTAATGTGATTATACTTACAAACTTACCCTACATTTTAATAACAAATCACCTATATTAGACAATGATTAACCCAAATTACCTGTAATCATTTATTTTTGTCATATCTTCTAGAGGTAGGCAGAACTGGAGCACACACTATTAACTGAGGTGGTAGAATTTGACAGGATCATAGTTCTGAATCAGTCTAGGAAGGAAAGTATCACCCATATCATCCTACTAGGTAGGGATATTGGAATGTAATCATGATCCCTGCTTTTTACGCTTGGTGCAAAAGTTGCTACTCTATGAGTAATGTAACTTAAACAAGAAAGGATTGGTGGAGGGACTCCAGTGGTGGAGTATCTGTCTGGCAAACACAACATCAAAACTGAAATCAACTTCCTAAAGATAAAAATAAGAAAAGGAAAGAAAAAACAACTCACACTGAGCATATGTTCAATGTAAAAATTTACACTAAATCATTGTAGTTATAATGCCATCATATAATTCTAGGGGCAAATACATTTTGTGTCAAGGCTAAATGAGAAAATAACATACTATATACAAAGCTTTGGTAAAGCATAGGTCTGGCTTACAATGGTGAACGCTTAAGTTTGCATGTGCAGTGCTGTGCTGGGTTGTTAAGGTTTATGGAAGTCCATCATTTTGATGAGCTTGGCATGATGAAATTACCTAACCATACAGTTCACTGAACAGATACTGCTGACATATATATATATATATATATATATATATATATATACACACACACATAAATACACAATACACTAAATATACACATGTATGTATTTATATATTAAGTGGCATGTAAATCAAATAAAATTTAAAATGAATAAATTTAGTGACCATATACCTTTCCCAAATAATTATTTTACCTGAATAAATTCATGTCTTAAAGTCTCCAATACTATATCACACTTACATGTTTGCTGATCCCCTTCAGCTTTTTTATGATATTGTTTTTTTCTTTTTCAGATGAAAAATCCAGCCAATAAATATACTTTTATAACATTCCTTTCTTTAGAAAATGAAAAACACGTTGTGTAATCTGGCTCTTTATGTGTCATCAAAAAATTGTTTATAATTTCAAGTACCTATTTTCTTAGACTTAGGTCTCACTCATTTCTTCCAATAATATCTATGGAAAGGAGAAAATGAAGGATCATTCTGTTACTTTGGGAGCTTTTGTTATTAATCACTGCAATAAATATTATGAAAATAAAATTCTGAAATTATTTAGAGAGATGACATGAAAGTTACCTTTCTACACACCTATGATACTCCCTCAACTAAGTCACAGAACTTGAAATAAGTAACATTTTAGCTGGGAGCCAGTGGCTCATGCCTGTAATCCTAGCTACTCAGGAGCTGAGATCTGAGGATGGTAGTTGATAGCTAGTCCTGGCAGGAAATCCGTGACGCCCTTACCTCCAATTAACCACCAGAAAAACGGAAGTGGCACTGTGGCTCAAGTCATAAAGTGCTAGTCTTGATCTAAACAGCTTAGAGACAGTGCCCAGGCCCGGAGTTCAAGCCCCATGACCATGAAAAGTAAAAAAGGAAAAAAGGGAGGAAAGCAATATTTTAAAGCTAATGTGCACATATACACAAATGTTGTCTAGAAATAAAATTATAACAGCTCCTGGACTGGTAAAAAATAGATTAAAGTGAAATTGCCTTCAATCATTTATTTAGATCATCTATACTGAGGGCAGGTTATTGGAGCTCACATAACTATCTAAAGAGGTAGAATTTGAGAGTATCACAGTTCAGAACCAGTGTGCAAGAAAAGAAATAAGGTTTTCATATCATCCTAAAACCTGGCATGTTGGAATGCATTTGTGATCCCAGCTACTTGGCAGATAGAGGTGAGGATCTTAGCCTCTGTTCAGCGCTCAGCAAAATTGATAACCTATGAGCAAAGTAACTAAATTGAAAAAGGATTGTTCTAATGGTAGAATACTTGTTCTGCAAACAAAATATCTAAATTCATACTCATTTCCTAAAAGAGGAACGAAAAGAGAAGAAAGATAAAAAGAGAAAAGAGAGAAATAAAAGAAAGTAGAGAAGGAGGAGGAGAGAAGGGGAGGTAGGAGGGAAGGAAGAAAGGAGGGTAGGAAGGAAGGAGGGAAAGAAAAGAAAGAAAGGGAGGAAGAAAGAAAGGGAGGAAGAAAGAAAGGGAGAGCGGTACAAATAAAAACCTCAGAATGTGTTAGATTTTAATAATGACCCCAAATCCTTTTAGATACAAATGCCGTCATTTAATTCTCTGGACAGAGACATTTTGCATCAAGCCCTGTTGTAAGGTCTTGGGACCCCCGAAAGACCACCAGAGACCACAACCAATGTGAAAAGCAGAAGTGTCCTTTCTTTTCAAGCTCAAGCTTGTTCTTCCATGCTCTAGGTAACTGGTGAGGGTGAGAGACCCCAACACAAAACCAGCACAGCTTTTATAATATTGAAAAAACAAGTTTAGGGAATTTCCACACAAGCAGTTACATGATTGGTTTGAGGCCACCCTAACTGCAATGTCTTTTTTCTGAACTATTGGTATGTTCTGTTCCTGGAACACTTGGGTAACTGTTCTGCTTTCTTAAGGGTGGGCAGGGTTGGTGGCAACCTGTGTTTTTTTTTCTCTCTCTTGGTTACTCTGAGGACAGCCTAGCACAAGATGGTGGTGTTAATCTCAAATTGGATTTACTTTGGGTCTTCATTCTCTCCTCTTCTAGAGCACCAGGGACCAATCATGGTCCCATAATTGGCACAGTCTTCTATATATACAGTTTGGTATTGGGGTCTCAGAGCTAATAGATGGATTGTGCTGATTCTCTCTTTTACAAAGGACACCAGTCTACAAGGTCCGATTGTGAGTAACAAAATTAACCGTATCAAAGGCCCTAACATTTTCTTCCAGCAATCCTGACTCCGTATGTCACAGCTAACATAATTTTATACCAACTGTACTCCTAAGCTACAATTTTAAGACATACTCATAGTATTTGCTACATACTTAAACTTTCTGAGGTTTGTCTTCTTTACAAACATTTTAAGACGATCAGTACTTTTTAAATCCTTTCTTATCCAGAGGATACCAATTTTTCCCCAATTCATTTCTTAAGGCTTTCTTTACTACCCTTCTGTTCTTTAAAATTCCATAAGCTTCTTTGTGGCTAGAGTTTAAAACTGCCCATTTTTCCTTTGACTTGTGGAACCAAGTTATCTCAGAAAGCCTCAATGCACCAGTGGGATGAAAAGCTTGCTAGATTTTTAAGGCTAAGATTAGGTCTGGGTCTCATTCCTCTTACTACTTCCACTGATTAAAAAAATCTCTCCTTTATCTTTAAAACACACATAGGAGGAAGCAGGCTATTACCATACGAGAGCCAAACTAGGCTGTGACCCTGGAGTGCCTAAGGCAAGACAGTGATATCCTTGCCCCCAATATCCACTGGGGGATTAGAGAGGGTTACTGGATATCACCAAAAGAATGTTCCACAAGAGCTTAGTTTTAGCAGCTTTCAACCGGGAAGCAGTCTCAGGTGATGGAATCAGGCAGGAGTTCAGTCGACATCTACCACAGTGGAGATGAACTAGGTGATGATGAGATTTCTTCCAGGTGACTGCCAGGCTGTTGTTGACCTTTACCTTGCAGTAGCATGGTCTCTTCGTGGCTGCAAGGGACTGTCACACCTTGTGCTGGGCTGCAAATTCATACACAGACTGGTTAAGGATACATTGCATAGGCTTGGCAGTCTGTGACTCCACTAGTTTTTAAGACTGTTTAGACAATAATCCAGGACAATTTACCAAGATGACAACTGTTTAAACTACAGTTTTTAATAAATCTAGGATTTTCTAGGCAGAAATAGAGGGCTCAGGTGTGTACTATTTTTTCCCATGCCTTTCCCTTCTGTCAATTTTACCACATTTTTAAAAAGGTGACTCTAGTCCCTTGTTCTTCAACGGGGAAGATGGACGAAGATTCATCTTCTGTCATTTCTTTAAGCTGATTCAGGGTTGTTGATTGTACCTAGCCAGGAAGCTATAACCTTAGCCCATTTTACAAAGAGGTTACCAGGGTTAAATGTCATTAAGGACAATATTTTAACTTTTGACAAATGCACAGACCTTTTGTTCTGGCTACAAGAGTGGAGCTTATTTAGCACTCTGGTTTGTTAAAGCATCTTTCTGGATGGTTTAGGAATGTGATCTCTAGTAATCCTAACAATGTGAGAGTTCACTATGCAGCCCTTCAGACAGATATCAATAGAAACACACTCTCAGGTTTACAAACATTTTTCCTGATTAGATGAATTTCATGTAGCTGGTTTCAGCTCAAAAGTTACTGCCAATTAGAGCTTTTGGCACATACAGGGGTTGGGATCTAAACTATCCTCCATATTCTACAACCTTAGCTTTTTACTACTATCACAGATGACCGACAAGTTCCTGTCGCTTACAAGGTAGATAGTCATAGACATTAGGCATGCTTACAATCTATCTTTCCATTACCTTCTGGCTCTGACCAATTTTTGAAGGGCCACACACAAATGACTCTAGGATCTGATATTATTTCTGCAATCCAAGCAGTGGCTTACAGTCTCTGAATGCTCCTCCATTGCTTTCATCCCAGAAGTGTCTTCTCCACACTGGGAAAAATGCCTCATTGGCATTTCTCTTAGTTGGTTGCTGGACTTGAACTCAGGGCCTGAGTGTTGTCCCTCAGCTCTACAGCTCGAGGCTAGCACTCTGCCACTTTTGAATCCTAAAGCAGCACTGCTTGCTCTTTCAGCTTTCTGCTGGCTGAGTAGAGGTGACATTCTCATATGGACCTTTTTCTACTCGGGCTGGCTTCGAACCGGTTTGCAGATCAATGAGTCTCTTAAAGGCCACTTTACTCAAATTAAAAGCAACAAGGTGGTCAACATAGAAGTAGCTTTTAAGCATGTTCTTACCTGAAACATATTAAGTGCTAAAGTTACATGTGACAAACTTTCAAGAATCCTCCCTCATTTTTGTGGGCCTGATGGGAACTGTTACCAAAAAACCTATGAGAGCAAACTGAAATGGGAATTAAGCAATTATTTTGGTAATCCTAATTTTTCCTTTTTGCACTTTGAGGCAAATGTTTAGAACAAATTTACTTTTAAACTTTATATACAGAAATCAATTCCTAATTTGTAAGCCTCCTATTAATCTCTGTTTCAATATTCTATACTTTAGTTTTTGGTTGCATTATGAAAAATCCCTTGAACTCTCGATGCTAGGTGTCACTCATTTCCTCTTGGATGCTTGTTTTAAAACAGATACACATTCAAACTTTTAAACTCAAATAACAAATTTTTCTTAATGCAAAAATTACAATCACCATCACTGTACCAAGAAGCTAGACATAAAACACCTTTATGCCTTAGAAAAATTCCAATGGCAGAATATCATTGAGAGCAAATCACATTATACAAATAAACTTTTTAACCCTCTTTTTAGGGCCGCCTTAATTTTAATTTTAACACATCCAAGGGGCAGTTTTAGCAATGCTAATCAGATCATCACATCAATCATTTTTACCATTAGGTTTCCAGTGTCTATCTGCAAGGAAAGGGGACAGAATAAAGATGGGCCACTTGACCCTTCCTGTGGAATGGGCACGCACTCAGTCCAACTCTTTATGGTTAGATGAACTATGTTGGTGCCAGCTTGCCCTCTTTCACCATGCATAGACTCCTCCCAGGGCCTGTTCCACCATGCATGTCCAGCAGAACTGTACTTGTGTGTGTTCACCCTTCACTCCTAAAAGTGAGTCTTCTGTTGGCTTCTAATTTTCTCCTTTTTGTTAAGCCAGATATCTTGATTACAGTGTTGATTATGCATTCTAAAATACCAGATTTTCTAATTTTCAAGTTAAAGAATCCTTAAAAAGCCATTAAAAACAATGTGTAAATTCTTCAAAAGATTTTGGTAATGTCCAAACCTTATAACCTTTTGAACTTTAAACTTAAACTCACCCAATTGTTATAGCATGCTGACAATTTATATCATGAACATGTTCACAAACACATACAAAACACACTCACACAGATCTTTAAGCATGCAAAAATAAAAATCAGTTGTTTGTAGACATTCTAAAGTTTTCAAACAAAAAATTAAGACAATATTTCTTTTAAACTAATTAACTTTGTTGAGTTTCGTTTTCCCAGGGCTTGCTTGTTTAGCAAGGAATTTTACCAATTGGTATTTTGAATCTCTTCTGTTAGAGGAAGGCTGGGGGTGACGGGGGTCACCTGAAACTAAACTGATTTTTTTAATCAATTTTAGATAAAATCACTTTACATTTTTGGGACTAGCTGAAAAGTCAAAACCAGCCACATAGCCTTCTCTGTGACTCAGGCCAGCTGGAGGCTGGAGCTTTTATTTCCCCAGAGATGTTCAAATAAATAAGAAAAACGCAAAACCAAAAACATACATTTAAAACTAATACCAATTCTAAAACAGAACTAGACAAGACAACAATCAAAGGCTGCCTTTGTCTCTACCAGAACTCTGTGCCATTCTCACTCAGCAAACTGTATTCAGAGTGTTCTGAGTGAGCCTGCCACTCTCACCCAGAACTTCCCTATCTCAGGAAACATAAAACAGAGAACAGTCAAATCTCAGTGAATGGGGTGACATCTCACCAACATTTGTTTACCCAGGGTCCTTCCAAGGTGGAAGGGAAGTCCCAATCATTTTGTAGCAAGGGAAATAAATCCCCTCTGACTGGTAGATTCTCCCCCATACTCACACCTCCCTAGGCCAAGGCCTAAGGCTAAGATAAACACCTAATGACAAACAGAACACTCAACACAAAGACACAACTTACAAAGGCACGCTGCAGCATTGTAAATTACCAACCAGAAAGTGCCAGACTATAGATGGAGAGTTTCCCCTAAAACAGAAAACTTCCCAATACAGATGGAAAACTTCCCAAAAAAATGTCTGCATGAAAGTGTGAGACTACAAACACAACATTTCCCCCCCAAAAATGTCTACTAAACAGCAATCTAACCAGAGGGGTCTGGGGACGTCTCCTCACAGACCCCATTGGCAGTCTTATAGCACGTCCACCAAGACTCCTTGCCACCCAGAATACAGACTCCGTGGGAAAACAGAATTACAGATACAGAACCTACAGGCAGCCAACTATACAGAACAGCAATGCCTTGACTTAACAGATGGGTTTTTTGGGACTCTGTGGTGGGGCGTCTGGAAGGTCTCATGAGGGGGATTCCAGATGAGCCCCCAAAAATGTTGCATGGACTTGGGAACCCCGAAAGACCACCAGAGACCACGACCAATGCGAACAGCAAAAGAGTCCTTTATTTGCAAGCTCAAGCTTGTTCCTCCATGCACCCGGTAACCTGTGACAGTAAGAGACCCGAGCACAAAATCAGCACAACTTTTATAGTATTGAACAAACAAGTTTAGGGAATTTCCACACAAGCAGTTACATGATTGGTTTGAGGCCACCCTAAGTACACTGCCCTTTTTATGAACTATTGGTATGTTCTGTTCCTGGAACACTTGGGTAACTGTTCTGCTTTCTTAAGGGTGGGCAGAATTGTTGGCGACCTGTGTTTTTTCTCTCTCTCTTGGGGTTAATCTGAGGGCAGCCTCCACAAGATGGTGGCATTAATCTCAAATTGGAGTTACTTTAGCTCTTTAGCCTGAATAAACTACAGCATACCACATACAAAGCTTTGGTAAAACACAGGTCTGTCTTACAATGTTGGACCAATAAGAGTGTATGTCTAGTGATGTTGCAGTTGTGTCTTAAGGTGTGTGGAGTTTTCCATCCTTATGATCTTATAATGATGAAATTGACTAACTACACAATTACCTGGGCAGATCCCTGCTGAGACCTATATATATTAAATCACAGCTTAACAAAGAACAATATTTACAATGAAATATGTTGACCAAAATTATTTTTACCTGATTCAGTGTGTTTTTTAAACTCTATATCACATGTACAACTTCCTCATTCCCTTCTGTCTCATTATGTTGTCTTTCTTTGTTTTGGTTTTGTTTTCAGAACCATGGTGTAACAGGGTATTTCTTATTTTCTTGTCTTCTAGTCTTCAGAAAGTCTGCAGTTAAATAGGCTTAAGTTCCTTTTGTTAGAAAATTAAAAGCAATTGGGTGGGGTCTTCATCATAATTTTGGCATGATCTCAAATACGTTTTCATATCTAACATTTTACTTGTATAATCTCACTTCAATCTTTTCCAAAGGTCACTTTAGTGGAAGGAGGAAATTCAAAGTGGATTCTGGTAGATAATTTCTGGTACATATTAAGGTAAGCAACTCCAAAATTATTCATTAGAAAGATGAGTTGAAAGTCATCTTTTTACACACTGATACTCTTTCCTCAACGAAACCAGAGGATTTTAAATAGCTAATATTTTTTAAGTTAATGGGCAGGAATGTGCACGAATTTTCTAGAAATAAAATGATCACTCATGAAACCTTACTGATACTTCAAAGAATACTTTCAATAAGAAGAATCACCTTCAGACATTTTCACCCAATGTGTATCTTCCTGGTAACAGAACACCAAACTAGATTAAGACGTCTAATAGATATCTAATTTTTGTTGCCATTTTGCAATACTTCTTTCTTCTCATATTGATTAGTATGAAGTCTATGACCATTATAAAATCATATTTGTAATAAAAGTTACTAGATGGGACCTTCATGGATGAGATGGTGTGGGGTTTCTGGTGTCGTCCTGTATCGTTCAAAGGAGGAGTTGGTATTGGCCAACCTCTGTGGTGGAGCAGAGCGGGGCTTTGAGGGTGAAAGCCAGTCTGTGTAGGGCTTTGAGACAGCAGGGAAGGGACAGGAATGGGTAAACTTGTTAGGGACATGGTCTCTTGTGGAGTAGGCAAGATTTAAGATGGAGGCTGGCAGGGAGACAGGTTTTCAGTTGAAGAAGGCGGGTTCACTGGGGAGGAGTCTGTTTGGGGCAGAACTTTTGGAAGGAAGAACAAGGCTACAAAGGAGGAGCTTACTTAGAGGAGCGGTGCTGGTAGAGCACTGTGAGCCCTTGTGGGATATGTAGGGTGAGGTTTCCCATAAGGCAGGGCAGGGAATGGAGGCAAGAGGCAGACAGAAGGTGGGGATTCTGGTGCAGGAATGTGCAGCTATGAGGGAGAGGCCTTTCAGGTTCTAGATTTGAGAGGGCAGGGTGGTACTAGGAAGACATGGGCTAGTAAGGGGCAGGGTTTCTGGTGGAGAATGGCAGGCCTTTGGGAAGTGTGTTAGGGTGGAGGTGGAGTTTCCTACAGAGCAAGATGTAGTCACAATGTATGTAGGAGTTTTTCAGGACCAGAGCTTTGTGAGAGCAGTGATAGTATCCAGTGCTCTAGAATAGTTAGGATGGGGTTTCTGGTGTAGCCAGTCACAACTCGAAAGAGAAGTTTGGGTGGGGATCTCAGTGTTGCAAGTCAGGACATGGACTTTGGACAGGGTTTCCAGTAGGGCAAAGCAACCTTCAAAAGGGACTATGGAGGGAGTGTTTTACAGTTGAGCCTGGTGAGACTTCCAGAGGGAGGGCAACTGGTGCAGTGTTTTCCAGTGGAGTAATGTGGGTGTTGAGAGATGGAGTAGTGTGGGTTTTCTGGTGGAGTTTTTCTGGACCAGGGCAGGGCTTGGAGCCATGGGGCTAGTTGAAGGAGGAGCTTTGAGAAGGAGTGGAAAGGCTACAATGGTGTAGGATAATTATGGGCAGGGTATCAGGTGGAGTATCATGTAGATCTTAGGGAAGAGCCAATAGGGGTTGGGTTTATCTGGGGAGCAAGGCAGGGCATTGAGAAGGTAGATGTGGGAGGTGAAGAGTCTTGTGGAGGAACAGGGCTGGCTCTCCAGGCAGGAGATGGGCTGTGTGAGAAGCTTCTGGCCAAGCAAGGTGGGGCTTCAAGGGAAGTTATAGGGAGGTGAAGGGTTTTTGATATAGCACGATGGGCTTTGTGGGAAGAGGTAGGTTCAGGGCTGTGTTTTAGAATTTAGGCCACTTGGAAGTAGGCTAGTTATGGGCAGAGATTCTGATAAAATCAGGAGCGCTTCCAATTCCTAAAGAAATGGAAAGACTTGGAAAAAATCCTTCTAAATAAAATAAACAAAACACAAAGAAACAGTTTCCAGCCTCAAAAGCTATATATATAGAACAATATAAGATCTTGTTGAGCAAAATGAACACCTAGACATGGAAACATAGGTTTTACTTTGTGGTTATTGTTTTCAATGTACTATGTGATTTCTATTTTCTTTTGGGTTTTCCCCTTGGTTTATCCCCTGCTCTATTTGATTTTGGTACTTGTTTATTGTATATGCATCTATCTTAATTTAGCAAAGGAAGAAGAACAAAAAATTGGGGAGACAAAGAACAAAGGGAAAACCAATTCAATAGCAATACTCACAAGACAACATGTTGAAAATTTACATTACATCTTGTGAGGGGTATTGGGGTAAAGGAAAAGTGTGAGAAACATGAGAGAGTGGGTAAAATTTAGACATGTTATGTATTCACTACTTTATAATTACTGCAACCCCTAAAAATAAGTTCCCTAAAATATAATTTCACTGTATTGCTATAGTAAATATTATTCTATGTGTATTACCTTTTTAAAAAATGAACACCATTTGGCATCTAATTTGAATTAATGACTCCTTTCTTTATCAGAGGTTCACCAACGTGAATGTTATCCAACTATACAATATTTTCACAATATACTTGCCATTATTTTGAAAAAAAAAAAAAAACACAATAATTTTAGTTTTGTCCCATAGTGAAACAGAAGACAGTTTAATTCTCTGGAAACTCCTAACTTTTAAAACTGAATAATTGTTAAGAGGACAGAATATATGTGTTCTTCAAAATTCCTACAACTACTAACTTTTCATTTTCAAATTCTGAACCTTCCATACCAGAGATATTAAAAATAGTACCTGTTTGCATGTTATTTAATTCTGCAATAGCTGCAGTTTCCAATGGGGTGTTTCATATTGAGAAATCAACAGAAAAAATTGCCACATTCTAGTAGAGGATATAGCTACAAAGCATGTGTAATAATTACTTCCTCAAGAGTAAACATTTATTCATCAGATTGAGCTATTATGTCTATGACTATCAATCCCAAGCTTTTATGCCATGAATTCATCCTAGCCCAACAGTTTCCAACTTGTAAGGTGCACCATAAAATTCCTTAATTCACATCATGAATAGTGTACCTCTATTGTGGAAAATTAGTACACTTCTGCTAATGTGATGCCCTTCCTATTGTGGAAAGAACACTACACTAAACATTGCTGCATCATTTTCCCCCCAGTGGTATTCTAGAAATCAGAACACTTGCAAATATTATTTATATTTATATTTTTTATCTATCATAGGTATTCATGAGGCTAAGATCAGAAGATGATGATTCAAAGCCCACCCAGGCAGGAAGATTCCTTACATTCTTCTCTCCAATAAACTGATCAGGAAAAGCCAGACACAAGTGGCATTGATGTTGAAATGGTAGGGCATGAGCCTTGACCACAAACAGGCTCAGAGAGAGTGGCCAGACCCAGAGTACAAACCTGAGGATAAACCAAAAAACAAAATAAAATAAAAACCAACTCTAACTCTAGCATTTTGCTCATTGTATACAGAGGCATGTAATTAAGGAAATTTCCTCCTGAATTATGAATAGATTGAAGAACCAATTCGTCACACAATTATTTTCTTCATATCATGTTATACCAAAGCCTCAAAAATTGCTCTTTTTCTAAATTTGTTAATTAATATCATCCAATTGTTGGCAACTCTGTCTAGATTATTCACATTATCAGTTTATTCATGAACTGTTGGATTTATCTATTAACTAATTTCTAATTATACCTCCCTTGAAAGAATATTTTAGGCAAATAGAATGCCAGAATCATAGGTGAATTTGTCAATTAAACCCTCTACTTAAAAATAATTTTGTAGTATCCTATAGAATATAAAATTACAAAGAAAAGCAAAATATTTATTTTAAATCTAAATTCTAACTTAGCAAGGTCTACAAAGTCCTACATTAGATGAACTTAGTTATGTCTCCAGGCTTAAATATTTGTAATCCTTCATCATTTCTTTGGAATCCAACAGAATCATGATTACTTTCTCAAATTTTTTATCAGAAATCAGGAGCCATTTTGCATCTAGTAATGTTCTGTAATGAAGAGAGCATTTAAAACACAACTGAGGAGTATATATGAATTGCATTTCAATAGGAAACTTGACTACTCAAAACATAATGGAAAAATTAGCCCAAACTTCCTACTGTGTATCCCTTTCTTGTTGTTTGGAATGTTTCATAGAGCCAAAATTATACTATTTGGTCCAGAGAAGGTATTGCTATGTATATGCACTCTCTAATCTCCTGTCTTAGCCTGAGTGCTAGAATACCAGGCTTGTATCACATTGCCCTGCCATAGTTTGTTGGTTTATTTAATCTAGATACAGACTAGCAATTCTGAACTTCTGCGATGATCTTATCCATTAGACTGACTGCTCAGACGGTTTATGTACTATTTTCAAAGACATTCTAACATTTGACACAGGATATGAACATTTGGAGATGCACCTGCAGGGGTCTGTGATTCATTCTTCCATGGATCCGATACCTTTAATAATGATTACTTGACTTTTCTATTATCTCTGGTCCCTACCTATGTAACAATGTCAAACATCTTTGAAGAAATTTCACTTGAGGACTTCCAATAATAAAAATTATCACTTGATCTAGTCTTACTCAGGATATATTTTCTATTGTTTTCTAACTTTTCTCCACATTCTGAGAGTTGTTTCATTTGTGCAGGTGTTTGCACATATAAGTGCCTCTGTGTGTATGTGTATGTTTGCATGGTGCATGCAAAAGCCTAAGCAACCTTATCCAGAAATTTTGCTCATGACTAGTATTCCATCACTTGAGCTGACGCCTATAATCCTAGTTACTCAGGAGGCTGAGATCTGAGGATTGGAGTTCAAATCCAGCAAGAATAGGAAATAAATATTCTGAGGCACTTAGTTCCAATTAACCACCTGAAAACTGGAAGTGTCACTGCAGCTCAAGAATTAGAGTGCTAGCATTGAGCTGAAGAACGGAGAGACATTGCCCAGGCCCAGAGTTGAAGCACTGCCACGATCATCAAAAAAAAAAGAAAGAAACAAAGATAGAAAGAAAGAAAGAAAGAACGAAAGAAAGAAAGAAAGAAAGGAAGGAAGGAAGGAAGGAAGGAAGGAAGGAAGGAAGGAAGGAAGGAAGGAAGGAAGGAAAGAGAGAAAGAGAGAAAGAAAGAAAGAAAGAAAGAAAGAAAGAAAGAAAGAAAGAAAGAAAGAAAGAAAGAAAGAAAGAAAGAAAGAAAGGAAGAAAGAAAGAAAGAAAAAGAAATTAGTTCTTGGCCACAAGTTCATACTAGTATAATTCGTGCTATCTCAACATAGACTTTTTTTTCCAGTTAAATCCATGCTCTTATATCTAACTTGCTTGGGAACCGGAATTATTCTTCCAGTCTATGTTTTACAAATTTGCATGATTAGCAACCATGATTTAGAGATAGAAGATGAAAGAGAGTGGCCTCTTCCTTCATGTTCCACTTAGTATTAATGCTTTCTCTATGTCACTCCCATAGATCTACATAGTGACTTTGGCTTTATTGGTTCAATGTTGTCTTATTTGCAGAGTCTTCTATAGTAAATTGAACAATTATACTTGAGCACAGAACTTTTCTTTCTCCTATTATTCCTATTTTTCTTCTCCTGTTAACTTATCTACACTTGGGAAATAATGCACAACACACACACTACTGAGAATCTTCTTCCCAGTTAAATTTAATTTACAGAGCACTTTTGAAATTTGAACTTAATGTACTCCTGGATAATGGTTTCTTTCATGTTTTTATTGTAAAAATAGTGTACAGAGGGGTTAGCGTTACATAAGTAAGGTAATGAGTACATTTCTATTGAGCTTTGTTACATCCTCTTGTTTTTCCTGTGGTATCCCTTCCCTCTTCATCTACACAATTCCCCCTCCACTCCCCAAGTTGTAAAGTTCATTTTCTACATAGTGTCTTGTTCATCTGATTGTTCCTATAAGTCATCCTGTATCTTTCTTTCAGCATTTTATTTCCCTTCCCCTCCCCACATTAGAAAAATATATATACAAGATGCAGGGCACCTACCTCAAATCCAATGAAAACAGGTGTTATACCATGGGAGACATAAAAGAGAAACCAAAAAATTACATAGTACATTTTAGATACATTAAAAAAATAGCAAAAAAGAAAAAAACAAATTGTGTCCCTATCTTGGGTTCATTTCACTTAACATCATCTTATATGGCCATAGATACATGGATAATGTTTTATAAGCCATTTAAATTTTATATGTTGTATTTACTAAGTTGTCTCTGAAACTCGTATTACCTCATGTCCAAAGATGTCTTTGTGCTATTTCAATGAAGCCAGAAAACATTTAGTTTACCTCGAGCAATGCCATAGATTGTTCCTGGAAGTAAAGTGGCAGGAACTGTTACTGTAAGTGGAAACTGAACCCAAGAGAGGAATTGAACATAGAGAAATGACAAAGTGCAAGTTAAATTGTGTGTTCCTTTTTTTTTTTTTACACGGTAGAAACAGGAACACTTTTTAATTGTTGTTTCTTTGAGACAGTTTTACAATATAACACAGGCTATCAAACTTGAGATCTTTCAGTCTTAGTTTCCCAAGTCCTTGAAGTAAGTAAAGGTGTGTGCAATCATACCTAGACACACCATTCCCAGCTGTCCCTTTAGCTCTCTTTCTTGCCTTGTATATTTTAAACTTTCGAGAACAATGACTTGAACCACACCTGTAGACATGCATAGGATGACAGGCTAGGGAGGCCATTTTCAGTCTTTGCCTATTCTCAAATCGGTGGGCAACTTCCAGATATTTCGTCTTCACTATCAGAATTTCAGAAGTATCTTTCAATAAGGTTGATCATTAGGCAACACTTTCTTGACACTGAAATCCAACCTTGTGCTCAGATATTCTGTGCAAGAGTCTAGGATGTATGACAGAGGGAAAGAGTTGGTGTATATGCAGCCACAGTTTGGGCTTCCCACAGCCCTGGGTTCTTTCTATAGAGATCTCAGTTTATAATGTTGTCGTATTTGTCCAGGTTGACTGGTATCTGCTAACACAGTGTACCCTGGGCTGGGATGTGTGCATAAATCATCTCGGCTCTTGTGATGGTGCAGGTCGTGATTGAGAATGATGAGGCTCGAGGCTCTGCTTTTTTTTTTTTTTTAATCAAGCTTCCAAGTAATGCTGGTTGTCAGTCCATGGACTGCTCTCTGAATAGTGAGACTTTCACTTCACTGGGCTTTTCTTCTGAAAAAATCTGTCCCCTCCTTTAGTCCCCACCTTGAATTCTGGGAATGCTGATAACAACAATTGGTATTGATCTAATTCTCACATGATGATAAATGCTTCCTGTATGAAACCTACCTCCTCTAACTTCCGACAGCACCGACCATGATGACCTAGTTCGTGTCAGTTACTTGCTGAATTGACTTCAGTTGAATTTAGATTGAACCAACTGTGCATTCTTTTTTTTTTCTTTTTTTTTTTTTAAATTTTATTTTATTTTATTTGAGAACATACTGTACAGAGGGGTTACAATTACATGGGCAGGATAATGCATACATTTCTTAACAAGCATTGCAGCCTCCTCCTTTGTTTACCCTTCACCTCCCTTCCCACCCTCCCCTCTCCCCCACACCCAATCAACCCCCCCTCCCCCCCCACTCCGACATTGTAAAGCTGGTTTTGACATGACATTTTGTACTTCTCATTGTTGCAACAGGTCCACCTGAAACCTTAAACGACTTGTTTGTCCCCGTCTCCTCCACATGTTATACTGACATCAAATATAGTGAAAGCGGGGGTTACACTGTGGGGGAGGGACATACAAAGCAACAAAGAAATAATCTTATAAATGCGTTAGAAACACATGCATGAAAGAAACAAAAACATTAAAATATATATTTGAGGGTTCGTTTTCCAATAGAATGGAAGACAGACAGCCTCTTCAGTAAATGGTGCTGGCAAAACTGGTTAACTACATGTAGAAAACTAAAGCTAGATCCTTATATATCACATTGCACCAGAATCAACTCCAAATGGATCAAAGACCTTGAACTCAAAGCAGACACTCTGAAAACATTACAGGATGGAATAGGAGAAACCCTGGGTCTTCTTGGCTCAGGCCGAAATTTTCTGAATAGAGACCCGGAAACACAACAAATCAAAGAAAGGTTGGACAAATGGGATTGCATAAGGTTGCAGAGCTTCTGCAGGGCAAATGACATAGCTAGCAAGATCAATAGAAAGCCCACGGATTGGGAGAAGATCTTTACTAGCCATACAACGGACAAGGGTCTCATATCTAAAATATACTTGGAACTCAAAAAATTAAACCACCCAACAACAAAGCCTCAAAGAAACAACTGCCCAATAAGTAAGTGGGCGAAAGACTTAAAGAGAAGCTTCTCTGAAGAAGACAGAAGGATGGCCAATAGACACATGAAGAAATGTTCAACATCCCTAGCCATAAAAGAAATGCAAATCAAAACAACATTGAGATATCACCTCACTCCAGTTAGAACAGCAAAAATCAACAACTCTAACAACAACAGATGCTGGAGGGGATGTGGACAGAAAGGAACCTTACTTCATTGTTTGTGCGAATGTAAATTTGTTCAACCACTTTGGAAAGCAGTATGGAGGTTCCTCAAAAGACTTCACATAGAACTCCCCTATGACCCAGCAATCCCACTTTTGGGCATTTACCCAAATGTTTACAAAAAAGACCACACTAAAGCTACCAGGACAACTATGTTTATTGCAGCATTATTTACCATAGCTAAGATATGGAACCAACCCAGATGCCCCTCAGTAGATGAATGGATCAAGAAAATGTGGTATATATACACAATGGAATTCTATGCCTCCATCAGAAAGAATGACATTTCCCCATTTGTTAGGAAATGGAAAGGCTTGGAAAAAATTATATTAAGTGAAGTAAGCCAGAACCAAAGAAACATAGGTCCCATGATTTCCCTTATTTGCAATATCTAGTATAGGTATGAGTCAAGCAAAAAAAGTCAGATAATGTGTGTTCCTTTTTACTGTACAAGAAAAGAATCTAAGGATTGAAGGAAATTCTGTGCCTGACTTTTTCATGTGTGTTCTTTACTCATATACAACTTGTCTTTAAACTTCTAGTTGAGAATATTACAAAAGGAATCAACGTGCCATTTGAATACCAGCATAAAACACAAGCCATTTGAATACCAGCATAAAACACAAGGAAATAACATTGTTTTTAAAAGATAATGAGTACAATTCTTATCAAGCATTGTAGCCTCCTCCTTTGTTTACCCTCCCCATCCCTTCCCAGCCTCCCCCCGCCCCCCTAACCAAAGTTGTAAAGTTCGTTTTCGACATGACAATTTGTACTTCTCATTTTTGCAACGGGTCCACCTGTATCCTTATTTAAACGACTTGTTTTTCCCTTCCCCTCCACAAATTATACCGACATCAAATAATTGTAACTCCTCTGCACAGTATTTTCACAGTGAAAATATTTTAAAAAATGAGTAAGAAAAAAAAAACAAACAAAGTGTTCTACTTTAAAGTGTTCTACTACAGGGAGGTTTTAATGTGCCTTATGCATGGATATTTCACTACTGAGATGATTCTCTTGTTGAATGAGTCAGTAATCAATTCTTTTAGTCTTGTCCTGAGTTCTCCATCACAATAAGGATTACAAAAAAGCAGCATTCAGTGAGTATGATCAGCAAAAGAGCCTCTTCTCAAACCAGTGCTTTAAGGATGGTCCCAAAGTAATATTGAGGGTTTTTTCCTTGTTTGTTTCTTTGTTTGTTTAGTTTGTGCTAATTCTGGGGCTTGAACTCACAGGCTGGACTATGTCCCTGAACAATTGTCTTTCCTGTCCAACTTCCCCCAAAGCTAGTAATCTACTGCCTGAGCCAAAACTTCACTTCTGGCTTTTTTGGTGTTTAATTACAGATAAGATTATAACAGACTCTCCTGCCTGGGTGGCTTTGAAATGAGAAAGTAAGAAAGCCAAGTGACATCAACTGTATTAAGATTTCTGTTTTGAACCAAGAAATACTAGATGAAGTTTATTATAAAGCTAATATTTGACAATTTTTAAAGGAAGAGAATATGCCCATCAAAGATGCCATAACTTCAATAACTCCACAAAAGTAGGTGCACTGAATCATTTTGGAATTATTTTTCTGCTTGGGAACATAACTATTGACTTCATAGTTCCTTTTGGGGAAACTTAAAGTCACATTTGCATTTTTTTGGCCAGGGGGCTTGAAATCTGATCCTGAGCACTGTCCCTCAGCTCTTCAGCTCCAGCTGAGCACTCTACCACTTTAGGTACAGCACTACTTCCAGGTTTCTGGTGGTTATTGGAAGATAAGAGTCTCATGTACTTTCCTGATCAGGCTTGCTTTGGACTGCAATCCTCTGGTCTCAACCTCCTTGAGTAGCTAGGATTGTAGGCGTCAGCCACCAGCACCCGGCTCATATTTGCATTTATGTGCACTTCATGACACTATGTAGACAAAAAAAATTGAAATTTGAATCAAATGCTGACATTGTAGCTGTTCAGAAAAATTGAGGTAGCAATAAATATGTCCTCCTTTTCCATGTTGTTACATTAATGAATCATGAGCTATGGGACCCTTACATTAGTATCCTCTGCAATCTGTTTAGGTGTGTTTAGTATCAGGAAATGCTCATAGAGAAATATAGAAAGACTGAGATTTTTAGAAAGCAAAGGAGATCAGGTATGAAAGAACAGCATAGAAGGAGATACAAATTATCACTCAGAGATTAAGAACTAGCCAACGAGATTTAGCATGCTAAAGGCAATGAGGAATAAGCCTACTTGATAACTAGTTCTTCAATAACCAAAAATGGTTCCCTAGAACAGTTGCTGGTATAACTTAGTAATTATTATCATTTATTCCTTCCATCTGGAGTTATTCCTTCTCTTCTGTCACAATTGTTAATTAGCTCCTGCTTTTTTGGTGTCATGAATGTCCAAAAAGTTTTCTAAATCTCACTTAGACAACCCTTCTCTTTGTGATTAGTGGTGATCACACAAAATCCTGGAATCTTTGAATTTCCAGAATTAATCTTCACCTGATATGTAAGCACGCTCCTGGCATTAATAGCCATGACTTATTAACAAAACTTTTTTTTTCAACACAGTATTCTAATATAGATAAACTACATGAATTAAGGACTATTCTCAGGTATCAGCATGGAAGGAGCAATTATATTTTCCAAATATGGGTTCTTTATTTTGCATTTACTAACTAAATGTATTTTTTTGCCAGTCCTGGAACTTGAAGTGAGGGCCAGGGACCTGTTCCTGAACAGGTTTTGTTTTGTTTTGGATTTTTTTTGGCTCAAGACTAGCTCTCTACCCCTTGAGGCACAGCACCACTTACAGTTTGTCTTTTTCTATTTATTTGGTACTAAGGAATTGATCCCAGGGATTCATGCATGCTAGGCAATAACTGTACAATGCAGAGACCTAAATGACTTTCTTAAGATGGCATTAATATTTAATTCCATTAATATGTATTATAGTTTTGGCCAAGTGGTAGAGAAGAAGTGGAAACAATACTAAGTCCAGTAAGGCTGACATTCCCATCACATCACTAAGGAAGTACAACTCTTAAAACCTGCAGGACTCATAGGGCTGTTACATGTGACATTATTATGTAAAACACTCTTAACAGTCATCTCTGACATTCATAATTTTATGCTTCCACTTTCATGGTCAAGCTCCAAATATCTAAGCCTTTTTATTCATTGGATGTGTTTCCTAGGAAGGAAGAAGGAGGATGTGGAAGGTGATGGTTGAAAAATATGTATAATGGTTCCCTGCCCACATTTTTTTGCATTTTTAAAAAGTGCTACTGATGAGCTCCCATTTATATCTAATTAACTATGCTATCTGCACAAGATGCAGATAAATGAAGGCATTTATTCTGGTGGATAGTCACATATAATAATAAAATTCATTTCTGGGAAAAAAATGATCCTAGGTAAGAAAGTATAAAGTATTGTCTTTAAAATGGTTTCTTCTCCTAGCAGAACAAAATGTGTAGTATTGAAATGATTACTCCAGCTTTCTATGAGATTTTATGGTGTCTCAGTATCAAAATGTTCTCTAATTCCTGTAACATCCGAGCATTAAAGACATGATTTGAAGATCTCAGTAGTTTTAGAAACAAAGATACATAATAACTTCCTTCTTGCAGAGACATGTGATAGCAAGTATGATTGACTGTATTATAGTTCTCATTTCTTTCCCTTTTCATCTCAAGTGTTGCATATTTTGGCATATTACACTATGTCATGAATCAGCTCCCTGTAGTTCAGATTTAACTCTACTCTGCAATGTCAAGATGGGTCATGTGAGCTACTTCAGTTTACAAAAGTGAACCAGAGGTGGCGACAGGCTATTTCTAGGTGAAGATTTCTGTCCTATTGTCTGTGTCTAACAGCTGACTTGTTTTCCCTTCAATATAAAAATAGCATATTTCCAGAGGTAATCTTCCTTCAGCTTATATACTGGAGGAATATAGCATGTGAAATTCAGGCAAAAGTCAAATACAGCCACATACATATAACACAGCAAGAATTAAGCTAATATTAGAATATGATATTAAGATATTAGATTGTTACCATCTTTGTATACCTTTATGAGAGTTGAGAATGGCACACCAGAATTTAACAAATACTAAACAAGAAGTAAGCAAATAGATAAAATTTCCTGTTTGATGCTACTACATTTTTTTTTTATAAAGAAGCATTCTCCATAGGATCACTTTTGGAGTTATCTTTTAGTATAGATATGTTTAATCACTCTAGAGCACTGTATTTAATATCCACAATCATTACCCAGACATCGTGATTAAGATGAGGAAAAACAAAATGTTAGATTTCTCCTTCTCTTTTTTTCATTATTTAGAGAATACTTTATTCGTTTCTGTAATCAAACCCACGTAGATAAGACCTTACATATTTATAGAGTGCATTTACCCTGTACAAATGGAAAAAAATTAAGTTTAATATTTTTAGACCAATATGGCTATTAATTTCTGTAAAATGCCAACTCAACACGGTAAACTGGGATACTTTTTCCAACATTGACAGCACAGCTAAAGTTTCCAAAAATTTTTCAAATGATATATATATATATATATATATAGACAAATAATAGCAGTATGTTATGCATCAATAGCAGCAATAGCTTTTCCAGTTTCTGCAGTCATGTGAACAAAACTAGACATCCAGCACATCCATTAGTGAAAAGAAAAAAAAAAGATAAAAAACAAAACCCCATAAAAAGTTCTCTTACTGTTGTCGAACCTGGCACCATTTTTTTTTATTAACTTCTCAATCATCATCTTGAAATAAAACATTCTTTTTTTAAATTTTATTTGTGAACATACTGTACAGAGGGATTACAATTACATGGGCAGGATAATGCATACATTTCTTACCAAGCATTGTAGCCTCCTCCTTTGTTTACCCTTCACATCCCTTCCCAGCCTCCCCCCTCCCCCACCCAATCCTGCCCCCCAACCCTCTCGCCCCCCGCGGCACAGACATTGTAAAGCTCATTTTCGACATGACAACTTGTACTTCTCATTGTTGCAACAGGTCCACCTGTATCCTTAAACGACTTGTTTTTCCCCATCTCCTCCACAAGTTTTACTGACATCAAATATAGTGAAAGCAGGGGTTATACTGTGGGGGAGGGACATACAAAGCAACAAAGAAATAATCTTATAAATGCGTTAGAAACACATGCATGAAAGAAAAGAACATTAAAATACATATTTAAGGGTTCATTTTCCTAACATCACATTATCTGACCTTTTCCGCTTGACTCATACATATACTAGATATTGAAAATAAGGGAAAACATGGGACATAGGATTCTTTGGGCCTGGCTTACTTCACTTAATATAATTTTTTCCAAGTTTTTCCATTTCCTAACAAATGGGGCAATGCCATTCTTTCTGATGGAGGCATAGAATTCCATTGTGTATATATACCACATTTTCTTGATCCATTAATATACTGAGGGGCATCTGGGTTGGTTCTGTATCTTAGCTATGGTAAATAATGCTGCAATAAACATAGTTGTGCTGGTAGCTTTAGTGTGGTCTTGTTTGTAAGCATTTGGGTAAATGCCCAAAAGTGGGATTGCTTGGTCATAGGCGAACTCTATGTGAAGTCTTTTGAGGAACCTTCATACTGCTTTCCAAATTGGTTGAAAAAATTTACATTCCCACCAATAATGAAGTAAGGTTCCCTTCTGTCCACATCCCCTCCAGCATATGTTGTTGTTAGAGTTCTTGATTATAGACATTCTAACTTTGGTGAGGTGTATCTCAATGTTGTTTTGATTTGCATTTCTTTATGGCTAGGGAGGTTGAGCATTTCTTCATGTGTCTATTGGCCATCCTTCTATCTTCTTCAGAGAAGTTTCTCTTTAAGTCTTTAGCCCACTTATTTATTGGGCAATTGTTTCTTTGAGGATTTGTTGTTGAGGGATTTAATTTTTTGAGTTCCAAGAATATTTTAGATATGAGACCCTTGTCCGTTGTATGGCTAGTAAAGATCTTCTCCCAATCCGTGGGCTTTCTATTGATCTTGCTAGCTATGTCATTTGCCATGCAGAAGCTCTGCAACTTCATGAAATCCCATTTGCCCAACCTTTCTTTAATTTGTTGTGTTTCCGGGTCTCTATTCAGAAAATTTCGGCCTTAGCCAAGGAGACCTAGGGTTTCTCCTATTCTGTCCTGTAATGTTTTCAGAGTGTCTGCTTTGACTTCGAGGTCTTTCATCCATTTGGAGTTGATTCTGGTGCACGGTGATATATAAGGATTTAGCTTTAGTTTTCTAGAAGTAGTTATCCAATTTTGCCAGCACCATTTACTGAAGAGGCTGTCTTTCTTCCATTCTATTGTTTTAGCTTCCTTATCAAATATTAGATGGCTATAGGTCTGTAGGTTCATTTCTGGGTTTTCAATTCTATTCCATAGGTCCTGAGGTCTGTTCTTATGCGAATACCAAGCTGTTTTGATTACTATGGCATTAGAGTAGAGTTTGAAATTTGGTATTGATATTCCTCCACCAGTGTTCTTTCCGTTGAGGAGCATTTTTGCTGTTCGGGGTCTCTTATTTTTCCATATAAATTTTTGGATTGCCTCTTCTATTTCCTTGAAGAATGAGGTTGGAATTTTGATGGGTATCGCGTTGAATTTGTAGATAGCCTTGGGAAGTATTGCCATTTTCACGATGTTAATCTTTCCAATCCAGGAGCATGGGAGGTTTTGCCATTTTCTAAGTTCTGTGTTGATTTCCTTTTTCAAGATTTGAAAGTTTTCATCATAGAGTTCCTTCACTTCTTTGGTAAGTTAATTCCTAGGTATTTTATTTTTTGTGGGGCTATTACAAATGGAGTTGCTTTCCTAATTTCAGCCACACTTTTCTCATTGTTGGCATACAGAAAAGGGATTGATTTGGGGGGGGTTAATTTTATACCCTGCTACTTTGCCAAAGTTTTGAATCAGCTTGAGTAATTTGGGAGTGGAGTCTATGGGATTCTTTAAATACAAGATCATATTGTCTGCAAAGAGGGAGAGTTTTATTTCTTCTTGGAAAGAAAACATTCTTGAGTAACATCATTAAAAACAGCTCTGATAAAGCACTGTCACTACTACTACATATCATAAAGCAGGTACAAGATATTTATATTCACAGAGGGATGATACAGTACTGTCCTATGTCTATAATACTAGAGGATACAATTAAAAAGGCTTTATTGAGACTTGTTTCTACTTTTCCAGCAGATGGCCAAAAGATGGTATGACACGGCTTGTGAAGAAATGCACTTTCTTAGATAGGAGTTCCTTGATCAGTGGGACAATTCCAAGTACTCAGTACTTAGTCTCTTAATACGCAGTACTTAATCTCTTAACATCCACTACAAACCATTTGAAAATGGAGGTGCGGGAGAAGGAAGAGGAAATAATCCCCAAACAACAAAACAAAATCTATACCCAACATCCACTGGACTCATACGAAGATGACTGAGTGAAGGTAAGCAAGACTCAACTTGTCTGTTGTATGTTTGAATGGTGAGAATCTCACAGAGCCTGATGAGAGAGTAGCCAGGCCCTGCATGGTTGGATGCTGTCATTAATAGTTCACCGTTTGCTCACTCATCCAGGATCTCCTTCTCTTTTTCTCTTCTCTTTTTTTAGTATGAATTTTCATCCTTTCTCCAAATTCTCCTATTAATTAAGGAAGAATGACACTTTGTGGATATCAAGCAAGAGGCTTCAAAGCCAGAATTTAATTCTTTCAGAAATAAGTGAAGTAAAACAGAGTAGCTCGACGAAGAATAAAAACATTTTTATCCCCTGTCTGGCTTCCACCATAATGTCTTAACATGAGTTAATTATCTAATAAAACATTTGCCTTGGCTAATTTTTTAATATAGATTTCAAATAAAAATAATTTAAAAAAATTTTAAAAATACATTTTAATAAATAGTAATTTGTTGTTTGCTTTTGGCAGGCATGAAATAAGGCTTCATTTTCATTGGGTGAGTTAAGGGATTAAATTTTATGAGACTCTAACATCATGAAAAATAGATGATTTTAAGATAAATAGCTTGTAGGTACATTTTTAACATGAAATATCCACAGAGACATCTTTTTTTCTTCTTTTCCTCTCCACACTGATACAACTTCAATAACCAAATCATGTAATTCAAATATCTGTGTTTTGGGGAATAGATTAGACACAAAAAGTTAGAAAAAGAGAACAGATATTAAATGATGCATTCTTTAAAAATAGCAGTCAAATAAATACTAGCCATAATTCCAAAATAATAGCCATCAAATGATCTTGAAAAGAGAAGATTTTAAGCAGAATGTATAAAAACTGATAGTGCCAGAACTGCTTCAGGAGCTGCTCTCTGGGTTTTAAGGTTTCTAGAGCATTATGTTTTAACCAGGATTAATTGCCTTCGAGGATGACATTTTTTATTTATATTTCATTGAAGAAATATGTGGTTCAAATTTAATGAAAGGATAACAGGTTATAGTAGAAAGAATGCTACACACTCATTGTGGTATGCAACAAAATACCTTCCCCAAATATCTATCATCCCCAAATATCTAATCCCTCAAATGTAGATTTGCATTGCATATATATTATTTTACAAACATATGTGTATTTGTAAAATAATCACCTTTTATTACACAAGGAATGCAAATTTGAATAATTATCAATGGGGGAAGTACACTCAAATGGGTACTCAAAAGTCCCATATGTATTTGGAAAGGGACATAATTAGGTAAGAACCATCAGAAAGATTAAAAAATGCTGCATTAGAAGATAAAGGAAAAGACAAAAACCCAGATTCTGAAGTTTCTGGAAAGCAGAACAGGAAGTAAGTGCCTTTTCTACTAGAATCATCTCGAAAAGTATTTCAGCTCTGTAGGTGGCTCAGTTTTAATAGAGTGGGACTTCTTTTAGATTTCTGACTTTTAGAATTGTAAAATGATAAATACGGATTATACAAGCCACTTAACTTGTAGAAATTTGTTACAGCAGATTTAGTTTAGTAAACTAACTCAACTATATCCTTCCCATGATGCAACTACAGGGACACCACATGTCCTAGTTTCTGAGAATAAGAAAAAGTTCCACCGGCTTCATGCACATGTATGATGTACCTAATACTAAGGGCATTGCATTAATGAAGTCTTGAAATTCTAAAAAGTATCTAACTAAGTTCCCTATCTTTGTTATCACATTTGGGGGATCACTAAATACCAAAGTTGTGTAGAAGGCTAGGATTAGAATTTGGAAATGAAATCTGTCTCCTAGTATTATTATAAAGATAATTATATATATAATATAATTTTAATTATGTATTGTATATGATATGTATTATATAATCATATCATTACATAATATATATCATATATAATATACATAATTATATTATATATGTGAAATATATAAAAATAATATATGTATACATATATAAAATGTTTTATATATAATATATGTTATATAATGTATATTATATATAAAAATATATATTGTATTATATTATATTATGTATTATATGTTATATATAAAATATATCACATATTATATCATATATTACGTATAATATATTGTATGTATTATATATTGTTATATATTATTTATATCATATATAGTTATATAATTATATATGATATATAATATATTTAATCTTTATATTATATATTACATAATTAACTATATAATATATTATATAATATAAAATTATATATAATACCATATATAATATATAAAAATATTATAAGTTATATATCTATAATATCATGACGATTATATACAATACATATGATATATATAAATATATAATTTAATTATATAACTATATATTACATAAATATATAATTATATCTCATATAAAATATATATTATATAGATAAATTATGTCATTTTGAGTTACAGTTTCTAAAGTAATAAAAAATAAGCTAAAATAGAAACAGAAACTCAATTTTCTATCCTTCCTAACTTTCCAACAGAAATTAGATAATCCAGTAAAGATACAGCAATCCCAGGATGGTATAGGATATTATAGGGTCAATAAATGGTGGAAAAGAAGATCACAAAAATGGATCACCAGAACAGTGGGAAACAAAATCTATACCTATAGATTTTGATATAGCTAAAAAGTAGTTTCCACTATGCTAAGCCTTTGATATTTTAGGTTTGTGTACACAGCAACATTCCTCTCTTTGGAAATGACTCTTATTACTAATTAAGGATTTGCAGCTCATAACCCAGCAACAAATAATGCTTCTAAAGTTAAAAAAGCATGATACTAAGAGTAACCAAGGCTACTTCCATTGCTATAGCTGATAAATAAGAATGCTCTTTGGGAATAGTAAACAATTTTGAACTTTTTCATAACTTTCCTCTTCTCCAACATAAGAAGTCCTAGTCAAGATATGATAAACATTAATAAAGGATTTTTATATTTTTTATTTTTCACACCAAAGCAAATACACTTTCCTCTTTGCAAGCCTGATTTTGAGAGATTGAGACCATCACAATTATTTTATAGACAAAATTTACTGCTTTGGCTTAAGTATTTTCCTGTTGCTCTCTATTATTTTGGCAACTACATAGAAAAACAAACTAAATACATTATGATTATGTTGAATTGTTCAAAGTCAAGCTGTCTTCAAACACAGTTTTCTGTTTCCTTTTCATTTCTAATTAAAGTTTAATTATTGCTCTTTAAATGATAACAAAAATGTGATACTTTAACGTATATTCTCATTGAAACAGATGATAACAGGAGTGTCTGCAATTGCTTTTTAAATTGTTTTCAATATTTTCATTGGCTATTTTCATTATTACCTTCATTCAGTTCTTGTAATCAGGAACACAGGGTTACACAAAAAGATCTTCCTAAGATATAGGATTTTAGGCAGAGAAAATTAGATATATAATTAAAGATTTTCATCTCTGAAGAGACTGAAAAGCTCAGAAGACATTTTTCTATCACTGACATGGTTCTTAAACTAAGTGAAATGCATGTAAATGTGACAGTTATTCCAAACAATAATTATGGCTTATACTTTTCTGCTCCAATGAGATGAGAAACTTTATTGTCAATGACACCTCTGACAAGGTTTGGATGGCATATTGATTTTAGGGTAAAAGGGTGAATGTTAGAAAGCCAAGGGAGATTCCTAATACAGCACTGCCTATCACTAATCAGTTAATTATACTTATGGCATATAACTAAATAAACATATAAATATGAATTGAATGAGAAATGTGTGATTGACACAATTGATTCAATGACAATTAAAACCAGAAAACACTTCTCTACATTTATATAAACTATTATGTCTAGTGAGGATTTAAAATTTTTAGAATTATATTTTAACATTTATGTCAAAATATTTGTTTATTTTTAACTGTTATTTTTAACTTTTGTCAGTCGTGTGGCATGAAATCTGTGCCTGGACGCTGTCCCTTAGATCTTCACCTCAAAGCTAGTGCTTTACCACCTAAGCCACTGCCAGTTTTCTGGTGGGACATTGGAGATAAGAGTCTCACGGAGCTAGGTGCCTGTGGCTCACGGCTGTAATCCTAGCTATCAGGAGGCTGAGAACTGAGGATTACGGTTCAAAGTCAGCTGGGGCAGGAAAGTCCGTGAGACTCTTACCTCCAAGAAACCACTAGAAAACCGGGAGTGGAGCTGTGGCTCAAGTGGTAGAGTGCTTACCTTGAGCTGAAGAGCATAGGGACAGTGTCCAAGCCCAGAGTTCCAACCTGACGATTGACTAAATTTAGCTCTCTGACTTCTTATTAGCTAGGATTACAAAATGAACCACTGACACCTAGCTACATAATTAATTTTTACACATTTACGAAGTATTGAGTGGTAATCCCATTCATTCATATCTTCTGTAATGAACAAACTATCTCATATCCATTAGTTTCTGTATGTAACAATTCTTTTAAATGAGATTGCTCAAAGGCTTATCTTTCGGCTGTGATGAACTATCTATTCTTAGCTATAATCACTTTGCTCCTTGTGGTATAGAATTAATATGTTTCCTTTTAGTCAGGGAAGTCTGCTAATAGAACTTATAGAAAACATGAATTGTAAAGTGAAAGAAGTTCATGGATCTATTATTTGTTTTAGGAAAACAATTATGCCTTTTGTTTTCAATAATATTCCTGTGGGAATGGGAACATAGATTTAACTGTTAAAATTGATAAAAGTTACATTATATCAAGTTGATTCAAACTTGTATTTGAAAATTGCACACTTAATACAAATATGCTTCCACTTTCTTCTACCACATAATTAAAATAACAGTAAAGCAAAGATTGGTGTTAGTGGCTCATGTGTAGAATCCTATAAACTCAGGAGGCTAAGACCTGAAGATTTTTGTTCAATGTCAGTCTAAACAGACAAAAATATGAAAAGTTACCTCCAATTTTCCAGCAAGAAAGATAAAGTGAAGATGAGGCTCAAGGGATAGAGTGTCATCAGCCATGAACATAAATTACAAGGGAGACCATTAATATTGAGTTCAAGCCCTAAAAATGGCATATAAACACAAGACAATAAAAAGTACTATGAAAATAAATAATGAAGACAAAAATAGGAGATAAGACCATGAAAAATATTGTGTAGACATCTAGAAGACACACATCATTTGACAGAATTTTGATTCATGAGAGAGAAAATTTCATTTGTGTTGAAACCTGGCTAATGGGTAACAAGTGAAAGAGTAGATTGGATACCTGACATAGAAGACATTGCCTGTAACTATGCACCATCCCACTGCAAAAATCTAAAGTTGTGCTTGTTAATTTAAATAAAGCCTCATGTTAGAGACTGTTAGGTCCACACAGACTGGGGTCCTTATTTTGAGGCTTCAGACCAGTGCTTTTTTTTATAACCAATCCTGTTCTACCCCCCTTCCCTTGTGCACCTATACCTTATGTAGCTGGCACCAAACCAAGGCTTTGAAGTAGACACCCCTGCCTTAATCCCTCATTTTCTCCAGGTACAACTCATTTCACATGCTGTCTATGTCTTAGCAATAGTTCTTTTCTTTCTAATCCCCACCAGAAATCTCGTATATTCATGTAAACCCACTATAAATGATCTAGTTAGAAAACGGAGTGTTTAGCATTGGCTGAGGCTCTAATCTGTACATTTGCTCACTAATAAATCTGTGCTACACTCTCTTTTTTCTCCATGGCTTTTGAGTATGACAAATAATTGATTTGGTTTGATGTAATCCCACTTATCCAGACTTACTTTTATTTGTTGTGCTTCGTGATCTTTGGAAGTTTTCACCTATGCCAAGGAGCCCTAGTGTTTCCCCTAACCCTTCCAGTAACATTTTCAAGGTATCTAGTCTTGCATTGAGGTCTTCGATCAATTTGGAATGGATTCTGGTGCAGGGGGATATATAAGGGTCTAACTTCAGTTTTCTCTGTACAGCCAATTCTACCAGCACAAGTGTTTGAAGAGATTGTTTTTCTTCCATCCTGTGTTTCTGGCTCCCTTATCAAGGATTATGTGCCTATAGGAGGGATTCATTCCTGGGTTTTACTTCTCTTGTATTGATGCAATTCTGTGCTTTCACTCGGAAGAATGGCATTACCCCATTTCTGAGGATATAGAAAGACTGGAAAAAATGATATTAAGTGAAATAAGCCAGATCAGATTAAATATATGCTGCACTGTTTTCCTCCTTTGTAATAATTAGAATATGTCCATAAATCTACAAGTTAATCCAATAGATAATAAAAGACAAAAAATTACATTTGGAAATGATTAACTAGCACCACTCTAAGCATTCACATGGAAAGAACAAGGGAAGATATTCTTAGGAAAAGATCACAATGGCTCAATACCTATGTGCATATGACCATATAAAATTTTGCTTATTGCAATGAACTCAAAGAATCAAACAGACATGTGATATATATATCTGTAAATAATTTTAATAAATGTCATAAAAATAACCGACTTCTCTGTAATCTCAAAAGCAAAATTCTAAGATTAGAAGATAAAATTGAAGGACGTTTTCAAGACATAAACTAAAATACATAGGGGAAAAAGTTGGAGAGAGAAGATAAGATGAAAAGTGGAGTAGCTACCTATTGAAGAATTCATAAGCAATTTCCAAAACTATACAAGACGGCTGGGGTACAGCTCACTTGTAGGACTAGACTAATACATACAAGCCACAGGTTCAATCTTCAAGGCCTAATAATTAGTTAATAAATAGTAATAATAAATAATTACTTGAAATAAATGCTTTCATAGTAGAGAGGCCTGAATCCTAAAGCAGTAAACAAAATACTCTCAATTCTTGTATCCAATGACATGAAACTACAACAATAAAGAGGAAATAGTTTTCCTTTTCTATCCTTTCCTTTTCTGTTTTCTTCTTTTCTTTTTTCCTTTAGCACTACTGGTGCTTGAAGTTGCTAAGGCTCTAACCACTTTAGATTATTTTTCAGATGAGGTCTTACTTTTTGGCCAAGCTTCCCTTGAGCAAAAATCTCTTACCTATGGCTTCCACAAAGGTCAGATAACAGGGAAATTACACTATTCTAGCTTTCTTTTTTTTGTAATTTCTCACAAGTTATTGTTGTCAGAACTGGCCGTGGATATCAGTATTATAAATCTCTGTCTTCTAATTAGCAAGCTTTGACCCAAACTATTTTTCAATTTAAAAACTCAATATTGACTTCTGTTTTCTAGATATCATTAAATTCTCTTGAGGTTAGTATGGATCTTTATGATGTTATAAGAAGAACAGAGAAAAATCCCTTGAATACTTTTTCCAGTTTCTTTAAATATTTATAGTATGTCATCACAAGTAGGGCATTAATATTTCACAAGTACCTTATGTAGACTTCAGTCGTTTTGATCATTTTGTGCACATATTAAGTTTAATATAATTTTATCAACACTATATTAAAGCACCATATTTACAGATACGTTTCTTTATCAAAAATAAGTATGTCTCATGCTTCCCTTTTATAATTAAACCCACTACTTCTCTTTGTCCCCTGCCAAACCTGTTTCATCCTGGTAACCCACAATGTTTTTTTCCCTCGACTTCTAGATCATGCAATAAATAAGCTTTTAGGATTGCTTTCAAGTCTATGGTCGATTGTTCCCAGTTGTTGTATACCTTAATATTGTATTGTATTCACTCAAGTTGCCTTTGGTTCTGTTATTAGAGAATGTAGCACAATTCATTTCCCGTTCACCTGAAGAAAGCCTGAATTGATTTTCATATCTTTGGCTAGAGGAAATATTGGTGCTATAAAGCTTTGTGTTTTGGCCTTTGGGTGAATATTACATTTTATTTCTATGAGATAAAACCTGAAGAGCTCAATTCCTGTGCTATACTGTGGGAGACTGCATATTTCATATTCTAGGAACCTATCAATATGTTTTCAGAAGTGGCTTTCCCATTTGACATTCCTGCCAGCATCCAGTTTCTCTGTTTCTTGATTGCATTTAGTCTGGTCATTATTGTTTTTTGTGAAGTAATACTCATCCATGTTTTATGATGTCATTTTAATTTTAATGTGCATTTATTTGATGACTGATGAAGCTTTTCGTGTGCTTATTTTGCACAAGATGTATTTTGCTGTTTTCTAATGGATGTTCTGTTTTTAACATTAGGTTATAAGTGTTCTATGTAGAGTCTAGATTTGAGGTATTCTTCAGGTATAGGATTTGCAAATATTTTATTCTTGACTATGGGTAACCTTCATCATCATTTTCATCACTTCATCATCATCATCATCATCATGATCATGATCATCATCATCATCATCACTATTAGTATTACTACTATTACTTTTGTACATGTATGTATGGTCCGGAGGCTTGAACTCAGGGTCCCTGAGATTTGTTGCAATTTGTTACCAATTTACCATTTGAATCATGTCTCACTTCCGGCTTTTTTTTTTTTTTGCTGATTAATCAGAGGTACGACACTTAGGGACTTTATTTTGTGGACTGGCTTCAAACAGCAATACTCAAATCACAGCCTACAAGTAGCTAGGATGAGATACATGAGGCACCTGCTCCCAACTTCTATTCCCTACTTGTATATGAGACAGACAAAACTATTTTACACTTTTATTGACTTCTACTATATCAAGTTTTCCTTTCATATAATTTTAATGCCTAATTTAAAAATGCTCTGTCTCCAAAATTGTCAAGACATCTTCATTTGCTTTACATTTACATCACTCTTTTTGGTTTTTGTGCCACCTACAAATCATGCTTGAAGTTAATATTTGAGTAAATTGTTATGTTTAAGTCAACGTTCACTTTTTAATTCTCCCCAATTCTGTCTAACCTATAGCGACTTATTAAAGAGAATATCATTCCACAAGTATTTGGTTTAACACTCTTATTAAACATTCCTTGATAATATTTATGTGGCTCTAATCTGATGCCCTACAGACCCATTGAGCTGGATAATCTTTCCTCTACAAATGTACAAATTTTCACTAACAACTTTAATGTTGAACAGAGAAATATATTCCAGTTTATTTTTCATTGTCAATGAGACAAAGTATCTGGTCAGGTGTTTTTAGAAATTGTCATAACCTTATAAATAAAACTGTGAAGCTGGGTGCCCTTGGCTTACGCTTGAAATCCTAGCTGCATTGGAAGCTGGAATCTGAGGATTGCGGTTCAAAACCAACTGGAACGGGAATGTCCGTGACACTCTTATCTCCAATTAACCACAAGAAAACCAGAAGTGGTACAGTTTCTCAAGGGGTAGAGCACTCATTTTGAGCTGAAGAGCTGAGGGACAGAGCCAAACCCAAATTGCAAGCCCCATGAATAACCAAAAAAATAATAAAAACGGTCGTGGACAATTAATATCTTTGCTCAATTGTATCCTCCAATTCACAAAAAATAAAGGTTTCCTTTTACTTAGATTTTTGCTTATATTCAGCATTGTATCATTTTCAATGACTGTAGGTGAACAACACTGAAATACATTTTGACAATGTGTGAAGATAGCACAAAGAAATTCACAGAAAACAGTTGAAAAACAAGGAGCAATGGGAATGGAGAAAGACAGAAACAGTTTAATCAGGCCCTTGATCAATATGTGAGTGTGAAAAATATTTCAATAAGATTTCTTCATACAATTAATATACACCATTCCAAAGTCATAGGAATTCATGTATGACATAAAGGATAAATACAGATTCTGTGATGAAATTAAAGAAAGATGAGAAAATACATAATTATAATAATTGTGTAAATAAACTAAGAAATTTGGTCAACATTCTGAACACTCCTGGCTCATTAGATTAGAATGCCATTGGTATCTAAGACAATACTAAAATGTTAAACTTGAGCCTATCTTTAAAACTGCTTAATGCTATTGCTTTTTGAGTCAGTATTCTCCTTGTTGTTGTTATTGTTGCTGTTGTTGTTGTTGGTTTAGTTTTGTTTTTTGATTTTTTTTGGGGGGTCCAGTCGTGGTCCTGAACTCTGGGCGTAGGCACAGTCCCTCAGCTCTTCAGCTCAAGGCTAGCGCTCTACCACTTGAGCCACAGCACCACTTCCGGCTTTTTTCCTTTTTGCTTATGTGGAACTGGGGAATCAAACCCAGGGCCTCATGCATGCAAGGCAAGCTCTCTACCACTGAACCACCTTTCCAGCCCTGTTGTTGTTGGTAGTGGGCCTTGAACTCTGGGCCTGGGCACTGTACCTCGGTTCTTCAGCTCAATTATAGAGCTTTACCACTTAAGCCATAGCACCACTACCGGTTTTCTGGTGGTTTATTGGAGAGAAGAGTCTCATGGACTTTTCCTGCGCAGGCTGGCTTTGAGTAGCGATCCCCAGATCTCATCATCCTGACTAGGTAGTATTATAGGCGTGAGCTACAGGCACCAGGATTGAGCCAGTATTCATAGCACAAGGAAAAAATACAAGAGGTTTGGAATCAAGCTGTAGAAGACTGCCTTTTTGTCTTCATAAGAGAGCTGGCAGGTATCCTATTAGTAGGTAGATTTAGGAAAATTGAACATATAAGTCCACATGGAATGCTACAAAACATTTTAGCAAAGTTCCAAAAACGATAAAGACATGAACTGCAATAATTACCTTGGTAATAAAGGACATGCTTGGGAATTCTGTCTTTATTGTTATTGTTGTAAGTGTACAATGTCATTTTTTTTCATTTTTATTGTTGTTTCCTTTGTATGTCCTTTCCACTATGGCATATCCCCTGTTATCACTGTACTCGATTTTGATACCCTGCATATTGAGTATACATGGCTAATCTGGGGAGGGGAAAGGGAATTACAAAACGCTGAAACAAGGACACAGGATGACCCATTGCAACAAAGATTTCCACAGGACTGTATATTGGAAATGAACTTTACTACTTCATGCTGTGAAGGGTGTGGAGATTGAAATGTGGGAGCTGGGGAAGGGAAGGGATGGTGGGACAACAACAAGGAGAGGAAGGGATAAAAATGATCAACAAGTAATGTACTCATTGCCTTACAAATGTAACCTCTCTGTACAACATCTTAACAATAAAATAAAGTAAAATCAATAAAGGACATGTTTGGCAAATATAAGGAAAATGAAACCTTACAGAAAAATAAAAGTAATAATATAAGTATATTTCTAATAGATGTAAGTACATATCTGTACATCTTCATGTATACATATATAGGTGTTTGTATATATACACATATAAGTAGGAATATATGCATATGTCCCCATAGTGTGTATTCATATATATTTATTTAAAGAGACTTGAATCAGAAATATATTAAGAGCATATTAATGCCAATGAAAAATTTAACCATCCTGAATAAGTGAAAAAATCCCAAATACATATCTTTATAATAATATACCAACAGACAAGGAACATATGGAAAGATCATAACATACCTATATATTGCATACATATAAAATTAGTGGAAATAGAAACAACAATAAGATAACACTGCACAATCACTGTGTAGAAATTGGAATCCTTTTATACATTGGTGCTTGGCACTTAAAGTGATATAGTCAGCTTGTTAAACATAATGGCCATCTTTAAGATATTACACATATAGTTGCCTCTATGATGCAGCATTTTGAATCATAATTCAATATACAAAATATATTTAAACATATGTCCAATCAGACAAGTATAAAAGAATATAATTATCAAAACCTTTTACAAAACTATATAATAAAATTTTGAAATTCTCACTGAAGACATTATAAAATTATACGCATGCATACAAAACAATATGTTCTATTTATGAGAAAAACTTGCATGGACTTACTTTAGAAACACTAATATTACATGGGAGAAATGGATAAAAGAGACTATGTTTTCTACTTATATGAGCTTTATAAAATTGACACATCTGTAGACGTAGACTATGAAATAATATTTGCTCAATGGGAGGGTAGGTTGAAATCATGACAGGTAGTGACTAGTAATAGGTATTGGAGCATTTTCAGAGGGTAGTGATAATAAAACATTCTATGAATCATTGTACTTTATTGAAGAATTCCACATTGCGTGTGCATTAGCCTAAGAAAAATTTTAGAATAGTAGTAGGTGAATCTGAGTGATAATTCAGAATTTAAAATCACAGAATTCTCTAATACATGTTTATTACATTGCTGAATAAGACTATCAATAAAATATGATCTGTTATATCATCTGAGTGATTATATATGACATTGTGAGTCAGTGAATATTCTACAAAATTATGTAAAATGAGGGATGAGATAAGATTGAGAAGGATGAGGGATAATGATCATCAAGATGCATTGTATTCCCTTACCATCCCTGCAATATAACATCACGTACATCTCATTGTTGCAATCGGTCCCCCTGCATCCCTATTTAAACAATCTTTTTTTCCTTCCCCTCCACAAATAACCAAAGTAGGAGGCAACAATGCTTGATAAGAAATGTACTCATTACATTGCCCATGGAATTGTAACCCCTCTGTACGTTATTTTCACAATTAAAAAAATTGTATTGGGCTGAGAATGCAGCTTAGTGGTAGACTGCTTGCCTTGCATGTGTGAAGCCTTGGGTTTGATTCCTCAGTACTACATAAAAAAACAAATCTGGAATTGGCACTGTGACACAAGTTGTAGAGTGCTAGCATGAGGAAAAGAGGCTGAAGGACATTGCCAAGGCCCTGAGTTCAAGCCCCGAACTAGCTTCCAAAAAATAGATGCATTGTATTAAGCCAGGCACTAACAGCTCTTGTGTCTAAACCTAGATACTCAGGAGGCTGAGGATTGAGGTTTGAAACCAGCCCAGGCAGAAAAGTCTGTAAGATTCTTTTCTCCAATTAAATCTCAGCAAAATCTGAAAGTGCTGCTGTGGTTTAATGGATAGAGTTCTAGCGTTCATCAAAGGAGCTCAGGGACCGCACCCAGGCCCAGTGTTCAAATCTCAGGAGAGAAAAAGAACAAAAAACCTCAGTAAACACTATTCATAAACTGCTGTGTCATACAACAACTCCCATACAACTATTTAATTTAATTAAAAATATGATTAGAATAATATATAAGCGATTTTGTGGACTAAACACAGATAGAATAAAAAGGTTTTTTACAGGGGACAAATTAAATTTTATGTCACACAGTTTGAGTTGAAATTTGTTCTTCAGTCTTCTTATATCATTTAGGAAATTGACAGTACTGCCAAATATAGGTAAATTTCTTTGAGAAACAGATTGAATTCTACTGTCTTTTCATAGCAAACAATACAGGTGATTTTTTTGCCTTTTGTTGAAGTATTTCTGATATTTAAAGTAGATTTGTTTTTCTATAATATTAAGTTAATCAATCTTTTCATTAGGGCAATGTTGGTCATATTTTTTCAAGTAAATATTATCCCTTAAAATAAATGAGTATATGCTGTCAGTCTCCTATTAATATGACAAAATACTTTATAAAATCAATTTAAAAGAATGAAATATTAATCTTGCCTTCTAATTTTATACATTTCAGTTTATGTTTCTTATCCTCACTGATTTGGGTTGGTGGTGGCACAGTACCCTACCCCATGTCAGGAGCATTTGATGGAGAATGTGTCTTCATGGAAGCCAGGAAATAAAGAAGAGGAGGAATAGGAGTGGAAGACTGAGAAATAGGAGGATTAGGAGAGGGAACAAGATAAGGAAAAGAAGGAGTCAGAGAACAAAAAGAAGGAAGAGGAGGAAAAGATTTTAACATCCTATTTGATCACAAGTTCTCAGTGAGCAAATCTCTACAATTGAGCCCACTTGAAAAGGTTCACCACCTCTTTAGGGCAACATAGTGAAAGCTAATTATTAATCTCAATCCTTTTTGATTTCAGATTTAAATTCAAAGTATTGAATAGATATTTCTATAAAATTATAATAACTTCTGTCCCTAAATATTTACTTGAATTAATCAGAGAAGCTATTTGGCATGGAGTTGGTTTGGTTATACCATTGCTGCAGAGATGAATGAAATATTTTGAATGCAAACACATTTTACTTAACAGATAATGGAGCTTCAAGATACTTCATTTTGTGACCTTCAAAAATGACTATTTCATCTAACTCACAATGACTTTAATTTTTCATAATTTTATGGCACTTCCATTCAAGTGTTTTGTCATCTCTATTGAATTTCTTTCTTTCTAGTTGAAGGAAAAATGAATATTATCACGATCATTTATTTGTTAGTTATTATGCAGAGTATAATAGGTATATAGAGTATAATAGATATAATATGAATTACTGCCATTCAAAAATACGTTATAGGGGCTGGGAAGGTGGCTCAGTGGTAGAGCGCTTGCCTTGCATGCATGAGGCCCTGGATTCAATTCCTCAGCACCACATAAGCAAAAACAAAAAAGCCAGAAGTGGTGCTGTGGCTCAAGTGGTAGAGTGCTAGCCTTGAGCTGAAGAGCTGAGGGACAGCGCCCAGGCCCAGAGTTCAGGCCCCACAACTGGACCAAAAACAAAAAACAAAAAAACAAAAATAAGTTATAGTCAAGTCTATAGGAATAATTGGATAAGTCATGGGATATCCTGCTTTAGTTAGTTTGATTCAAATTCTAAAAATCAGTGTTGAAATTCTGTTTTTCTCTAAAATGAATTGCTACTCAAACCTCAGAAATACATGACCAGTAACTAAGATTTCTGTATACTCACAAAATGTATGAATGTACATTTTTATGTAGAAAAATTTTATGTTAAAAAATTTAGGTTATAAAGAATGGAAAAAAAGTAACCACAGTAGATATTATTTAAAATTAATGACAAAATGCTTCATTCAGCCTGACAGAACATATTGATTTTAGCTTACAGGAGAAATTTAATAATCCCTTTGTCGCTTTTGAATAATAGAGTATTTAAATTTGTCCAAATATTCTGTCATTTAAACCTACGCGTGTATATTTTTACATAAAAATGAAAAATATTTTTTCCACAGTGCAGGTTCAGATTTAATAACTAAATATCTAAATGTTAATTTGTTAAATTGAGAATTTAGAATTCAAATAAGAATTTTATTTTATTATTAGATATATCTGTGCTGAATATGAATGTCTCAAACTTGTAATAGTTGCTACTCAGTAAGCTGGGGTTCAAAGCCAGCCTTGGCAAGAAAGTTTGTAGGACATATCTCATTTAATCATACATACACAATCACACACACACACACACACACACACAGAGAGAGAGAGAGAGAGAAAGCCAGAAGTGGAGTTGGGATCAAATCAAATGTTAGGGCACTATCCTTGAGTTAACGAAAATAATGGATAGGCCTTGAGTTCAAATCACAAGAACAACACACATACACACACAGAAGCAAAATATTATATCTAAATTCTTATTTTCGTTTGGAGAAATAAACAACATCGTAAAAGTAATATTTTTCCATATTCTGCAACTTTTGTGAAGTGTTTTTTAGTATAATTTGTCTTAAGATATAGCTAGATTATTAAAATTAATATTAATCTAGTTAATTATATAATTACTCATAATATCTTGGAGTCCAACAGTTGGTATTTTTTCTATGGCCATAAGAATTATTCTGAGTGAAAGAAAGAGAGAATGGAAGAAAAAAGGAAGAAAGAAAGAAAGAAACAAAAGAAGAGAGAAAGAAAGAAGATAGAGAGAGAAGTAGGGATGGAGGAATACAGGGCGGAAGGAAAAAAGGAAGGAAGCAAGGAATGAAAAAATCGAAGGAACAAAGGAAGGAAAAATGAAGGAAGGAGGGAAGGGACAAAAACACTTTAAGTCATAAAATAGCTATTTAGCCAAACATAAACTTCATGTAAGTTCACCCTTTAGTAAAGGCAAGTTTGCAATTGTCACTTTTCTGCATGTTCTCCATGAAGGAATGAAACCAGCAAATGAAAGATCAGAAATAACCAGGTGAATCTGTTTGCATCTGTAGTCAATATGTACACAAATCTTTTTCTCATTTCCTATACATCATCAAATAACTATTTTCAAACAATTTAAATTGAGTTATAAATATTCTAAAAGTTGATGTAACCAAATGATGTCAATATATTTAGATAATGTGAATACTTGTATTGATAATACTATTAATATTATAGTCTTAATGTTATTTTAATTATAATTATATTATGTATTTTATCAGAGAAATTAACATCCTCAGATTTTGGTGTCTGTGGAAGTCCTAATAGCAGACCATAACTAAGAACAAAGGAGAACTCTATTTGTTTGCTCAAATGAGTATTTCTCAATATTTCTAAAAGCAGTTAACTCATCAGAGATTGTTCAAATACATCAAAAGGGCCTTAGAAAAGCTGCACCACGTTTACATGGTTACCTATGATGTGATTCAAGAGCCACTAAACAATCCTACTTCACTTTACCATCACTATATTTATTCCAATTGTAAGAAAAATCATTCACATAATTTACACGATATAAGTTTGTCCTTAAGTTATTATCTTCTATGAAATAATACCCAAATGATTCACTACACTAAGAGTTAAAGCAAAAGTTGCAAAGTGTATTGGGCTATGTAAGTCCTTTCAGATACACATGTTGAAATTCTTTTTTTAATGCTGAAATCTTTTTTTATTATTATTATGAAAATACCATACAGAGGAGTTACAATTACATGGGCAAGATAATGAGTAACATTTCTTATCAAGCATTGTTTCATCCTCCTTTGTTTCCCCTACCTATCCCATCAAATATTCTCTCTCCTGCCCACCCTTATTCCAACCCCTGGCCATTCCATTTCCCTGTCTGGTGACATTAGAATCAACCTTTCAAAATTGACCCTGAAATAATGATCCTGATAAAAGAAGCCCAATATAAGTACTCTTCCATATGATCGTCCAGCAAATAGATTATATTGAACCAGAAAATGGGCCCCCCATAATACAAGGAATTGCTTTGAAGAGCCAATTTCATAATCAATATAAACCATTCCAGAGTATGAGTAATATATTTCAGATTTTTTTACTGAGAAAGTAACAGAGTTGTTACAATTACATGGGCAAGGTAATAAGTGCATTCTTATCAAGCATTGTTGGAGAGGAAAGTGAAAATTGGGAAAGGGAGAGGGAGCACCAATCCAACATGGACAGGTCTACCTCAAGCAAAGATTTGGCAGGTTTGCAGTGGAGTCCTCCCATGAATTCAAAATTTTGTAACAGTGGGTGAAGGAAGTCAATATCCCAGTAGGTCCTAGGTAATGAGCCATATATCAGCTTTGGCCATGAACTCAAACATAGTAGTGGGTCTTCCTGAATGGAGGAAAGAACGTAATAGGAAGGATCATGAAGAAATTTGATCTGAAACAAATCATGTGACTTTCTGAACTAAGTTGGAATAATGTAGGCAAGACATTTAGATACTGTGTTTCGATCAAGGGTATTTATTTAAACTGACACATATTATTCTGTATATAAAATATTCTTTGAAATCTATATAAGTATCAAATAAAAATTCAGAAAAATTATGATCTACAGACTCAATGGATAAAATCACATACTCTTAGAAACCTATCTCAGGAGGTTTCTACATTTTAAAAAAATCCTTGAATTTCCAAAACACTTTTAAAATGCTTTTTATTGTAAAAATACTGTACAGAGGGTTTACAGTTACATGATCCAGGTAATAATCACATTTCCCATCAAGCATTTTACCTCCTCCTTTGTATTCCCCCTACCCTCCTCTGACTTGCACAAATACACTCCCCCTCCCTCTTCACCCCCTCCCTGCCTGAATTATAAAGTTCATTTTTCAACATAGTGTCTTGTACATCTAATTATTACAATGAGTCAACTTGTATTCCTATTAAAGCATTTTGTTTTTTCCCTTCCACTCCCCAAGCTAGAGAAGTGTATATAAAAGATGCAGGGAACTAATATCAAATACAGTGAAAACAGTTTATATGATGGGGGGGGAACATGCAAAAAAATTCAATGTCATACCTATTAATATTCCAACCGCATTCTTCAAGGAACTAGAAGTAATCGAAACATTCATATGGAACAATAAAAGACCCTGAATAGCAAAAACGGTCCTTAACAGAAAGAATAGTGTTGGAGAAATATCAATTCCAAATTTCCATCTCTACTACAAAGCCATAGTAATCAAAACATCTTGGTACTGGCACAAGAACAGACCTGTCGACCAATGGAATAAAATTGAAAACCCAGAAATGAACCCAGCGACCTATAGCCAGCTAATCTTTGATAAGGGAGCATATAAAAAAGAATTGAAGACAGACAGCCTCTTCAGTAAATACTGCTGACAAAATTCGTTAAATGCGTGTAGAAAACTAAAGTTAGATCCCTATATATCACCCTGCAACAGAATCAACTCCAAATGTATCAAAGACTTGAAACTCAAAGCAGACACTAGGTTTTTGAGAGTACAACTAAATTCTCAGTGGTGCTAAAGAATTTGGTTGTGCTAAGGCTGGCTGTTTCTAACAGTACTCTGTACAATTTCCTCCTAAATTTGTAAAGAGATATGTGAGAAAACATTTATTCTTCTCAAGTGCACATATCTTATAATTTCGCTGGAAGACAGTCACAGTTGATGTCGCAACAATTATGACCTCTTGGTAGTACTAACCGTACTTTTTCCTGGTTATCAGGGAAATTGAGTCTCAAGGATTTTCTCCTGGCTTTGATTCTCTTGTGGAATTCAATGTCCTCTGTAACTTGGACATAGAGTTCTAACTTTTAAAGAAAATGGTTTTTAGGCCATATGAAATTATTTGGGTGATTTAATTTTTTCCTTTGAAGAGTGAAATAGAAAGAAAATTAAATAGGCTAAAATAGAAAATAATAATTTCCACACTATTCTAACTTCGTAGTGAAGAGTGGGGAGAAACTAATTCATTTTGAATTAAATTGAGAATGACGTTGTAGGGAGTAAAACATTTCCTAAGATACATCAGGGAAGGAGTGATGCATTATTGGTCACCAATTGAAAAAATAAACATTGCTGCACAAACTCTAACTACAGAACATCATTCTTAAAAATAAAAAAAAATGCATGGTACTCCCAAATGAAGCTAAAAGAGCTTAAATATTATCAAAACCTATTCATATTATGTGGGGATGCTTAAGTGTCTATTTCAACATAAAACTTGGGAAAGTGAGGTAGGCTCAGAAAATGTAGGAGTTCACTTCTGACATGCAGCTACAAATTTTGAAACCTGACAAGCTAGTAACTTTTCAAATTTGTCCTCCCACACTAGGGCAGAATCTAATCCATTACAAATTCTTGCTGGAATAATTAACAGTGCTACCCGCTTCAACTTAGATACAACCAGTCTCTTTCCTTTTTACTATTTTTAGTTAGCTTCCAGCAACAAAAAAGGCATCTAGTAAAACTAATAGCAGCTTTGAGGCTAAAAATAAAAACAAAAGGCAAAAGAGGGGAGAGAGAGATTCAGTAGCAGGCATTTCATCTACTAAGGTTAGAGAAATCTTGATTTGTCACCTAGATGACAACAGGACAGCTGTCCCTTTTCTGTCACTGGGTCCACTGGTAGCCACTTGGAAATTAAGGAAAGAAGAAGAGGCAAAGCAGTAGTGACCCCTTCTATTTTCTCTGCTTAAAATGCAACCACACAATGAACAGTTCTGTACAAAGCCACAATCTTCAGAGCGCATCATCTGTACAATAGCTGGAGAAGGAACAACATGTCACACACATCCCACTCGTGCTCATACTTCCAAGGATGATTTCCACAGATCCCATGTGAGTGTCCACACGACCTTCTGGTGGTTCTTGTAATCGCTGGCACTAAAGGAGATCACAGAATTCATGGCCAGAACCTTGAGGAAATTGTGAAGAGAATTCAGTAACAGGGCCAGGCCCTTCTGATCCAGCAGTATGTTGGCCAGTATGGCGCCAATGTCAATCAGCAGTTGCAGGAGGTGGAGCACTCACCACTCATGGGGCATAGGTGTGTCAGAGTGGTCTCTTTAGTGAAAATCTCTGCTTACTACTTTTCACTTCAATACTCTTCTGCTGCATGCTACAATTCTTTTTTGCCACTCATCTCATCTTGCCCTCCACATACTGCTCCTGAAGTTCTCATGGTTTCTGCAGATTGTGTCCATGTACACAAGTACCCTTCCGTCTGGAAGCCACTCATCCAAATTCTTACTTCAACCACATTAATGCACAAAGCAATACCTTCCTTGTCCTTTATGCCAACTTTAGCACACTTTGTTCATAAAGAAAGGCCCATAAAAGCAGGGCACTTGCTCAACCTCCTGGAACAGGCTTGGGGTCCTGTTGGACGCAGTTTATAAATGACTCAACTCGACTATTTCTCCCACTCTTCTCTCAACCCAAACTAATACCAAAGATCTTCAGCCCCCTCGGGATCACCACCCCTGGCCCAATTTACCTTTTCCCACAGACCTCAGAGCACCAAGACTCCTTCACCAAGCTGGTCCATTCTTGATAGTTACTTTTGAGATATAAGTTTATTTTAGCTAGTGCAACTAGAACGTATTACAACTTTTTTTAAAATACAAGTAAGCACTACTCAAAAGGGAAAAAATGAATGTTTTAACTCAATCCAAAAGGTGATAATATAACTAGAATTAGAATCTCTTGTGTGTATTACAGTAATGAGGCTTGAACTCAAAGCTTGGGTTCTGTCTTTGAGCTCGTCTTACTCAACGATGGTACTCTACTCTACCACTTGAGCCACAGCTCCACTTCTGGCTTGTTTGGTGGTTAATTAGAGATGAGAATATGAAGGAATTTCTTGCTCTGGCTAGATTTGAACCTCAATCCTTAGTCCTTGGGCTACTGAGTCCCTAAGGTTACAAACATCAGATACCAGTGCCCAGCTTAGAATTCAAATTTTCTTTTAAGTATTTAGAAGAAAGTCTTGGGGTTGAGTGAGTTCTAGGACACAATGGTAATTACTGACGAAGAGAAGTGGTAGGAAGTGCAGTTAAAATCCAATGTATATTCTGCAAAATTAAGTAGAGTAAGGGAAGGGGTATGTAGGAGAGAGATGGGTGAGAATGTTGAAAGGAGTGACACAGGCCGATATATTGTATTCATAAGCTGCTTTGTTAACTCTTTAATACCATTATAATGAAGAAGATCCCTAGGTAATATTAATATCACACATATATCCACATACACACAAACATAAACAAACTGGTTCAAAGAGAGCCACAACACACACAAACCTCACTTTTTGGTTAACTAGAAAAATGTTGGAAGCATGAGACTTGAGTGGAAAAGCCAAGTGAGAAAACAAGTTACCTGAATTTCAAGCTCCTTCACTGGCATAAACACACACAGACACAGACACACACACACACACACACACACACACATGTACACCCACATACATCTACACACAAAGTTTTCATATCAGTCATATATAATCTAGAACAATTAGGAAAATTTATGATATCACTACAAAATTTAATTTAATGAGAAAGAAATAAAAATTATATCAACAACATAGAATGAGATTGAGACAACAATAATCTTCCCAATAAACAAAAGCCAAAGATCAGACAATCGTCGAAGTTTTACAAGATGTCTATTACATTGTTGTGTATGTATGTATGAGTAATAGTAGAGATTCGACTCTATGTTTATGCTTGTCTTGTGTTTACTTAATATTGTATTCCTTATGAAAACACTTCCAATTTTTATTTTCTAGCCTATCCAAATCGAATTAAAATCTGTGTTCAGAATCTATTTCTATTTCCTTTCTCTGAATAGCCACGATTTCCTTCTGGTATATTGTAGTCAATTAGTAAATAATCTGTACATGAATAATGCATTATTCTTTATGACATCAACAATGAAGGCACAATTTAACTGATCATATCCTCCAAAGATTACTATTATCCTACCTATTTCTTGACAGACATGAAATATAGAGAGTTGACCCCCACAATTAACAGGACAATTCATCCCCTCTCTCACATGTATTTTGCTGATGGAGACCCCTGAGAGAGGATGCAAAGCCATTAAGAAGTGCAGAAAGAAGGAGAAAAAGAGGGAGAAGAAAGGCAAGAGGGAAAAGAGAGGAAGCACAAAGCCAACAAGGACAGGTTTACCTCAGGCCAAGGTCTTGGAGGTTTGCAGTGGAGCTTTCCTTTCCAATGAATTCAAAATTTGATACCAGTGGTTGAGGGAAATCGACATCCCAGTAAGTCCTAATGAGCCACATATTAGCTTTGACCATGAGCTCAAGTATTGTAATGTGTCTTCCTGAATGGAAAAAGAATATAATAGGAAGGATCATGAAAAACTTTGCCCCGATATATAGCACATAATTTAATGAACTAAATTGGAATAATGTAGGTAAGACATTTAGATATTGTATTTTGATAAGGGATATTTGTTTATAATGGCACATGTGTTACTCTATATATAAAATATATTCTGTCTAAGCTATAAACGTATCAAATAAAATTTTAGAATCTTATGGATGTCTAGAACCAATTAATGATATCACATACTCTAAGAAAGATATCTCAGGAGGTTTCTCATGTTTAAAATGAATTTTGTTGATTATTGATTTATTTTCCAGAACAGTGAGTTTTTGAGAGTCTAACTAAATTCTGAGTGGTGCTACTGCATTTATTGATAATATTACCCTCCATCTCTCAAGGAAGAGAGAGAGAGAGAGAGAGAGAGATGAAGTCATTATAGCATTTTCTCTGAGGGATAGACAATATTTAATACTTGTACAGGATCTTGCCTAGAACTATAGGTAAATGATTATTTTATAACAGAGAAAAGTAAGCTACAAAAGATGGAATATTTTCCTTTTTGTACACAGTTTTGTTGATAAATCACCAACTTTAAGGAGTAAATCTACATAGCTAAACTCATTAAGATATTAATGAGATTTATACTTCATTTTCTTTCTTTATGTACTTGTTCTGGGGTTGATATCAGGATCTGGGTAATATTTTTAATTTTTTATAATCACTCAATTTTTAATGTGATTGTAGAGGTGATGTAAGGAGAGGTTATCATTCACAAGTCAGGTAATAGGTATATTTCTTTTAGGATCATGTCAACCCTTCTCTCCCTGAGCTTTATTTGGGTCAAGGTAAGAACTCTACCACACTTGAGCCACAGCTCTACTTCTGGTCTTTCGGTGTTTCAGTGGAGATAAAAGTGTCACAGACAATTCTGGCTAAGCTTGTTTGAACTGTCAGCTTGTTTGAACGTAGGAAGGATTACAAGTGTGAGCAATTCCTACACGGAATATTATTCTTTAAACTGACACAAAATTATAGTAAAATATATAATTCTCTGGAAACGTAGTCTGTGATTCAAGTAGCAGAGTTATTACTTCTGGAAATGTTTCTGAAAAGGACATGGCCAGAGAGTTGTAACTCTTTCTGTAATATAAGCCTTTCATTTCATTCATCTGTATTTCTCTAAAGTGTTTAGTACTGATATTTTTTATTGTGAAAATACCGTACATAGGGTTTACAATTACATGGGCAAGGATATCAGTACATTTCTAATCAAGCATTGATATCTCCTCTTTTTTTTCTCCTTTTCATCCCTTCCCAACTCCCACCCCCACCAACCCTGCCCCGGCAAAATTTGTAAAGTTCGTTTTTCTACATAACGACTTGTACATCTCATTGCTGCAATGGGTCCACCAGTATCCCTATTTATACGATTTGTTTTTTCCCTTCCCCTCCATAAATTATACCAACATCAAATACAGTGAAAGCATGGTTATAACATGGGGGAGGGACATTCAAAGCAACAAAGAAATAGTAACAATCACTTGTAAGAAAGTATATTTGAATATTTATCTTGTGGTTCAGTGTCCCTAACATCAAATTATCTGATCTTTTCTGCTTGTTGCAAACGTATACTAGTTATTGCAAATAAAGGAAACCATGGGACCTATGTTTCTTTGGGCCTGGCTTACTTCACTTAATATAATTTTTTCCATCTTTCCATTTCTGAACAAATGGTGCAATATCATTCTTTATGATTTAGCCATAGAATTCCATTGGAAATATATACATTTTCTTGATCCATTCATCTACTGAGGGGTATCTGGTTGCTTCCATATCTTAGCTAAGGCAAATAATGCTGCAATAAAAATAGTTGTGCTGGTAGCTTTAGTATGGACTTATTTGTGATCATTTGCGTAAATGCCCAAAATTGGGATTGTTGGGTCATAAGAGAGATCTATGTGGAGTCTTTTGTGGAATCTTCATACTACTTTCCACAGTGGTTGAACAAGTTTTTCTCTCACCAACAATGCAGTAAGGTTCCCTACTGTACAAATCCCTTCCAGCCTGTGTTGTTATTAGAGTTCTTAATCATAGCCATTCTGTGAGTGAGGTGGTATCTCAATGTTGTTTTTATTTGCATTTCTTTTATGACTAGGGAGGTTGAGCAATTCTTCATGTGTCTATTGGCCATGCTTCTTTCTCCTTCAGAGTTTCTCTTTGAGTCTTTAGCCCACTTATTTATTGGGCAGTTGGTTTTTTTTTTGAGGACTTGTTGTTGGGGGATTTATTTTTTTGAGTTCCGGGTATATTTTAAATATGAGACCCTTGTCCATTGTATGGCCACTGAAGATCTTCTCCCAATCCGTGGGCTTTCTATTGATCTTCCAATTATGTCCTTTGCCATGCAGAAGTTCTGCAATTTCATGCAATCCCATTTGTCCAACCTTTCTTTGATTTGTTGTGTTTCTTGGTCTCGATTAAGAAAATTTGGCCTGTGCTAAGTAGTACTAGGGTTTCCCCTATTCTGTCCTGTAATGTTTTCAGAGTGTTTGCTTTGACTCCGAGGTCTTTGATGCATTTGATGTTGGTTCTGGAGCAGGGTGATATATAAGGTTCTGTCTTTATTTTTCTACAAGTAGTTAACCAACTTTGCCAGCACCATTTTCTGAAGAGGTTGTCTTTTTTCTATCCTATTTTTTTTTAGCTTTCTTATCAAAGATTAGTTGGCTATATGTCTGTAGGTTCATTTCTGGTTTTTCACTTCTAATCCATTGATCCTGAGGTTTGTTCTTGTGCCAGTCCCAAGCTGATTTGATGACTATTGTTTTGTAATATAGTTTGAAATTTGGTATTGATATTCCTCCAGCACTGTTCTTTCTGTTAAAGGTCGTTTTTGCTATTTGCGGTATTTTGTTGTTCTCTATGAATTTTGGGATTGGAATATTGATAGGTATTGGACTGAATTTTTAGATAGCATTTGGAAATATTGGCATTTTCATGATGTTGATCCTTCCAATTCTGGAGCAGGGGAGGTTTTGGCACTTTCTACGTTTTGTTTGATTTCCTTATTCACGTTTGTACATAGGCTTTATATGTATATAAAAATAATAATGCTATTAAAGAATTTATAACTAAGAGTTTTTGAACTGAGTAATACATTTCTGTATTAAGTGTGTACACAATGGGGGAAAAGGGTCTAATTATTGACAACACGTATATACCTGAGGAGGATCAGAACAGCAATTAAGTCACACAAGAAAGAATGAAAGAGAAAAAAATGAAAAGAATGAAAAGGATAAAAAAGAAAAGAAACAAACCCAAAAGATCAGTACAGATTTTAAAAAATCACACGCCCACTTACACACATATACATCTAAAATAAAAATTATGATGTAAAAAAGATTAATAGAAAACAGTTTTCAACAAAAATTTTAAAAGGTACAAAAAATAGTTCTTTGATTTTTTTTTGGGGGGGAGGGAGTTGATGAGAAGATCCTGTATCTCCCTTGTGTCCATCACCAGACTCTTGGTAGAGTCTCTGGTCTGATTGTGCTGTTTGGTTTTCCTGTGGTTTGATTGGTTTCTTAAATCAGTTTGATCAAGCAGAAAAATTCGCTGCTTTACCCAGGATTTTGTGATCCTCCTCCCAGGCTAGTTCAGTGGAAGTGAGATCTGCTTTGAGTATTACAAAAGAGGGAGATGGCTGTTTCTTCTAGTTTGGAGATGCTGTGATGAGGCTAAGTTCTTGGTAGAGTTGAGGCCTTTCAGAAAACAGTAGCTTTGCCCTAAGGGGCTAGTTTGTGAAAAACTCACAGAGCCCAGCCTCGAGCCATTCTCAGGGTTTATGTTTACTAAATTTCAATTGTTTTTCTAGGTTGCTTTAGGGAGGGGTAGCTCTGGCTCTGTTTACCCAGTGTAGAAAGTCACTCCTCTGGGGGCAGAGCTTTCACTGCCTGGGCTGGGTGACTTTCCTCTGGGTGAAGCTGAGCCTGGCAGGTCAGGTCAGGTTCCTGTGACCTGTTAAATGACTCTTTTGTTTTCTTCCAAGGCCTGAGTTAGAGCTAGCTGCTCAGCCAGGCTTGTCAGTATCAAAGATGGAGATCTCTGGTGGGGGGAAGGGAGGGGTGGCTTTCCCTCCTCTGCTCTTTGAGAAGCAGTGAGGATGTCACGGTTCTACTCACGCCAGTATCTTCGTTCCTGGGTCGTCACTGGCCTGCGATCTACAGGATGAAGATATTTGCTCCTTGTCAGTTCTTGCTGGTGTTGAGTAGAATACACTTGCCAGCCTTGTCTGGTGCCTTAGTCCCTGAATCTCTATGTTGTAGGTATGGCTGCTATGGCCACCGGTGCTCTTCCTGCCACAGCCGCGGCTACCTGCAAGTGCTCTGATCTGTCTCCTTGCCTGGATTTTCCCTCTCTGGCTAAAGAAACTCTCTCTACTGTGATGGGACACTTGGTGCAATTCTCTAGCCTAGGAATGTGCACCAGAAAACTAAAACTGCTTTCTCTGCGAGAGGTTGTTTAGCATGCAGTTTCTTCTCTGCCATCTTCTTCGGAATGCCCTAATAATGCCTTTTATTTTAACATTAAAGTTGTAAGTAACACATTTGAAGTCCTAGTGAAATTTGAAGGTTCAGATTTAAAGTTAAATTTTCAAAATTCCCAAATATTTCATTTTGGCAACCAATATGGAAAACAGGCATGTTTTATCCTCAAGAATGTCATTATTTCATGTGCAAAAAGTTAAATAAATATAATATTAATTCAGTGTAATTCAGTGGAAATAAGAAATCATATGCTTACATAATGCATCAATTCCATAGATTATGAGGTCTATTGATCAAAATACTATACTTGTTTTAAGTAGATTACTTAAGACATGAAGCAATTGATAATTTTCTTTAATCGGTGAAGTTGATAGAGAAGTTCTGTGTGCTTGATACATGTCAATTTACACATATGCTTGGCTCATCTCAATGTTATTTGAGGATAACTGAGAAAAGAACTAGAAAAAAATCACTCAAATGTTTAGCTTCATTTTGTGGCTAAATATGTCTTTTTTATATCTATTTTATTTTATTTGAAAAATATGGTAAATTTATTTAAGTTACATCAACAATAATGAGAAATACACAGCCCATAATTCCTTAAAAGACAATAAGAAAAAAAAGAAATGATAAAGAAACAAATAGAATGTCATTTTGCACGTGGTCATTGTATATTGTGGTGGTTTGTAATTGTTTATTATGTGACTATCCCATTAATCTGGGCTCCAATCACTAGGGCTACTAGATGAAAATTTCAAAATCTAGAGCAGTTAACACAGCTGTGCAGTTATTTGTGGGTTTCACTATAGTAGTAGCTGGGCATAAACTCTAAAATGAAATAATTCTAGTGCTCTACAGGTAAGAATGTGATGAAAAGCATACTTTTATATTCCTAGATGAAATAAGAAGAACACACCTTCAAAGCTTACTATACCATTAGCCCTTTAAATAATAGTGCCATTTTTAAGGCAATATAGATGATTAAAGTCTTTCATCTCCCCCATCCATTAATGCAATTCACAAATCATTGCCAAGGTAAATTTTTAGTTCTTTTTGATATTTAAATGGCTTAGGAGTAACATAAAATATAATTTTATTGACAAAATTTAATTTAGAATAAGCAAGCAAACGAGATTCAACTCCATAGTATTACCTTTAGGAAAAATGAATTGAGGAATATGGCATGTCCATTGTAATTAATATTAGAAATTAGGGCAAAATTCCAGAAAGAGACTCTGGAAGAAGGAAAAAGAAGTCTTTGATAAGATATATTAAAGATTACCTAGGGAGAAGTAATTTTGCCTACCTTTTGTATTATATGATAACATAACATATTTTTGTCTGCTAATCAGTGAGACTCAAAGAGATTTTTGAATATAATAGGAAAAATGCATAGTCGTGAATGAATGAAATTAGGGAGTAGATGGTTCAGGAGCTAGGTGATTCTGTAAAATATTCTCATTATTTTGAATAATCTGGTGTTTATGTATGTGTGGAATTATGAATGTATTTATGTCTGGGCAGGAAAGTTTGATTATTAGATCATTGCTGGTACACAATGTCTGGAACTTAACCTGAGCCAGAGTGGTAAATACGTGTGTGTGTGTGTGTGTGTGTGTGTGTGTGTGTGTATGGGTGTGCCTGCAAGTCTGTATTTAGAAGGAAGCATCTTATTTCCCTCAGGGTATACAATTAATTATATTAGGTATACTACATTAATGACAGCAGATAAAAGTAATTAACATTTCCTGCCATATGTTTTTGTTCATATGATTGCATGAACAATCTAAAAAGTTATGTTTGGGGATTGAGTTTTGTGGAAGGTCAACTGAAAGCATAAACTTTTGGAATCTTGAGAAGGATATCAATGGCAATCATTCCAGTGTAGATCAAGTTTAGACAACACTTGCAAGGATATATAATCCTATTTGAAAATGCAATATTTATTCGTTTTTCCATAGCTACATTATTCTATAAATTTGTAGGAAAACAAGTTTAATTATGGAAACATAATGTAATGTCATTATTTACTGCATACAGTTTAACACTTTAGTTTCGTCAAGTCGAAATACCATTTATTTCTACTGTATAGAAAGGAAAATATTAAATATTACAATTTGTGCCATAGTTCACATTAGGAAGCTTTCTCTGTATCAATAAGTTTATTTCTTTTGTTTCTGTTTTCCTATTTATAATTCTGTTTTTAAGGACTTTTTCTTCCTCTACATTTGAGGCTTGAATATACCTCATGCTCTCAGTTTTTGGTAACAGTAGTCAGTGTACCATTAGAACCATGCCTCCAGCAAAGAAATTTTTGTAGTTAAATGGAGGTAGAACCTCATGAAATTCCCTACCAGCCTGAGAACCATTATCTCACAAGTGCCATCCTTCTTATTCACTAGAATCATATAGATGAGTCATGGACCCCAAGAGTCAATGACTTTTCATGTCTTATAGATTCCACGTTTGCTAGTAATTGTAATAATAAACTACCACAGATTGGGTAGCATTAACACTGTAGATACATTGCCTCTAAGTTTGTGGAACTAGAACTCCAAGATCAGAGTTGGCTTCTTCTGAATCCTCTTTCCTTGGCATACCTATGGCCTTCTGCTTTTCTTGCAGGAGACATCAACTTAAATGCTACCTTTGAGATTCTGTTTCCAAATGCATTCATTTTCTAAGGCAATGGGTTGTTGAAGTTTAGTATGATTTCAGTGGGACAGTATCGAACAGATAACATATTACTTAATGGATAGAAGAAAATCTAGAGTTAGAAATTACTTGGATTGGGCATGGAAGTTATGGTTATACTTTAAAAAATAGGAAAAGAGATAAAGGTTTTATTAGAGCTTATAAAACCAGTATGAAGTCTTTACCTTAGACAAGCCAAATTCTTACCCTGGCACACTTAAATTCCTAGTGGTACTGGGGGATTGACCCCAAAACCCTATACTTGTAAAACAGCATCTCTAGTACTGCCATACCTGCATATTGTAATTGGATTGTTTATTTTCAAGTAGTATCACTATGCCCGGGCCTGTTTAGACTGCAGTACTCCTAACACAAACATAATTCATTGCATCCAGCAAATGGTTATAATTTCTGAAACTTCTTTTTTTGTCTGGGCTTGCCTGGAACTGAAATTCTGTAATCTCTGTTTCCCAAGTAGATAAGATTACAGGTTTGAGCCACTTTATACAGTAAAAGTATACAATTTAGGGCTGGGAAGGTGGCTCAGTGGTAGAACCCTTGCCTTGCATGCATGAGGCCCTCGGTTCAATAACTCAGCACCACATAAGCAAAACGAAAAAAGCCAAAAGTGGCACTGTGGCTCAAGTGGTAGAGCACTAGCCTTGAGCTGAAGAGCTGAGGGATAGTGTCCAGGCCCAGTGTTCAGGCCCCACCACCGGACCCACCCCAAAAAAAGAAAAGTATACCATTTTAAAAAACCTTGATATTGCCTATATTTGTGCTTAAGGTATATAGTTAACCTTAATTTTTGTTTAGTACTCTGAATTGAAAACATTTTCTTGGTATGCATGGCTTTGTTTTGGATGGAATCCTATAACAATAAAAAAATCTACCAAAAGTCTATGTCAAAATTCATGGAAAGGAAGACTTCAGTTGGAAACAAAACACTGATCCTTAAGTTATAAATGCAATATATTTATTGTGTTAGTCAATGCTTTCTTAAATATTAGAAGAGAAGGAAGGTAGAAATGTGAAATATATAAGGTATAATTTGGATAACCTACTGGGCGTCTGTAGAAATTCTGTAGTTTTCACTTTATGTTATCTTCCTTTCTTAAAGCTTGCTTTATTAGAACCCTCTGGGTTGATAATGGTTGGACTGACTGGTAACCTTCTCCAGGAAATTAAGCTTATTTTAGAAGGCTGATGGTGTGGTAAATAATGGAATGATCAGAATGAGCACAGATATTGTCACAGAATGAGCCAACCAGGTTCAACTGCTGAACAGCAAAACAAGCAAAGGTTCAAGTCTGATAATCCACATTGGAAGATATATAGATAAACATACATATACATATACATGTACATGTACATATACATACACATATATATACATATGCATATACATATACATATACATACATACTTGAAAAAGTAAATATCTGGTAGAATATAGAGAATCTTGGCCTGACAAGTATTAAATTATATCAAACTAGTTGCACGAAAGGTACAGTAAAATATCAATTGTTTAGTATAGATTTTGCATAGATTATGTAAAGGATGAAAATTCTTCTTTCATTTTATACTTTACAAATATCCATAGTTTTACGTTTTTTTACATTGTACTAGGAGCATCTATACAATAGTGAGAATTGGAATTACATGAAATATGCAACATGTTGGTTTAAGGATGTAATCTTAGCTGGTTAAGAAATAGTCAGATAAGTTGATGTTAGGCGAAATGAACCCCAATATAAGAATTCAATTTGTTTTTCCTTCTTGCGATTGTTTCTAACATATTTATAAGATGATTTATTTGTTGCTTTGTATGTCCCTCCCCTATGGTTTAAGCCCTGTTTTCGCTGTATTTGATGTTGGTATAATTTGTGGAGGAGAAGGGAAAAAAACAAATTGTTTAAATAGGGATACAGGTGGACTCATTGCAACAATGAGATGTACAAGAGGTTATGTCGAAAAACAAGCTTCACAATTATGTCGGGAGGTGGGGGCTGGGAAGAGCGGGAGGATGGGAAGGGCTGGGAAGGGGAAACAAAGGAGGAGGGAACAATGCTTGATAAGAAATGTACTCATTACCTTCCCCATGTAATTGTAACCCCTCTGAATGGTATATTGACAATTTAAAAAATGAGAGAAACTGGAAAAAAAAGAGATTGAGATCTGAAGATCACAGTTCAAAGCCAGCCTGAGTAAGAAAGTTCATTAGATTCTTATCTCCAATTAACGACCACTTCAAATTGTATGTAAAGCACTGGCCTTGACCACAAAACACCAACCAGGCCCTGAGTTTAAGCTCTAGGATCAACAGAAACAAAAACACAAAAAGCAACATGGAATTAGATATTTTATAAGGAAGCACAGTTTAATATACTCTACATTGTTAGAAAGACTAGACTTCTGAGTTAGAGTTATAACCTACCATACTAAGTGATATTGTCCATTTATTAAGCAGAAAGGCTTTTTCAGATTTACAAGTTTGAAGGTTTCAGTGTATGTTCATTCAGTTGGTTATGTTGCTTTGGGGGCCTATGACAAGACAATGTCAATGTGGGGGATATGTCAAAGAGAAATGATTTTGACCTAGAATGATTAAAAGATAAAAGAAGTAAGAAGATGAGCGTCTATGTTCTCATGGGTTTCACTCTGAAAAACTTAATCTCCATAAGAACTATTCAGGTATTCTCTTCAGTCTGGGAGGAAATCAAAAGTCATTTTTCTTTTACACATAGCTCTTTCTGGGGCATTCTAAAATCAAATGGCAACATCTTCACCAATGATAATGACTTGTCCAGGAGTGGAAGCAAATAGATATTTCTATAAATTCTAATCAGATCTCAGCAGACTAAATATTTTATGGAATTTCTATTAAAATATTTTCTTGCACACTGACTGGGTCTTCTTTCTACATGATTGTATATCTGTGTGTTTGTGTGTAAATTTGTGTTTGAATAAACTAATATAACAACGTAGAGATAAAAGTATTAGTATGGCCTTTTGTTTTTCTTCTCATATCATGAAAACCTGCCACAATTCCCAAAAAATTCCCATCCAACATTCAAATATTAATGCTGTCCCAAAAGTTCTGGTACATCCACCTCATTTAAAACAGCCATGCTATATGAAAATTTTAAGTCTTCCAATTACATTGTCAACAAAGAAACAACGTATAATATTTCTTGTAAAAATAGCTAGATTGTAGAACACTTTAGCCAGAAAATTGAAGGAATATATATTATGGGATTTCATTTAAATATTTAGTCACTTAAATTGATATTCTATATGCACTACTCAGAGCCCTTTTGAACTACATAATTGCAAAACTCACCTATTACCATCTTCTATGAAGACAGTCCTTGCTGAAAACAATCCAAATGTGGTAAAAAAAATTTACACGTATGCCATTGTCAAATGCTGCAGTTCTAAAGCATGGAACTGACAGAACAATTAATGCCTGTGAAAAGCTGGTTCTAAGGAGTATGGAAAGGGAATACATTGCATCATTAGTGGAAAAATCCACAGATGTTTCAGGTTGGGTTTCATTATTGGCAATTGTGAGATATATTTTGGAAAGCACAATGAATGAAAGCATGCCATTTGTAAAACTTTGCTGGGAAAGAAAACTCATTGAAATGTTTGAAATGAGAATACAGACAATAGAGTGGCTAAGATGTGGGATGCAGCTTTAAATACAGACTGAAGCAAGGCAAAGAATGGGAATAAAGTTTTTCCTTATCAAATGTTTTCAGGGTATATTGTGCGATACATTATAATAATGAAATGAACATTTCTTTAAAAAAGAAAGGAAAAATTACTGTCACCTGTTGAATTTCTTTTTTTAAATTTAATTTAATTTAATGTTTTTATTGGGAAAATACCATACAGAGGGTTTACAATTACATGGGCAAGATAATGAGTACATTTCTTATCAAGCACTGTAGACTCCTCCTTTGTTTCCCCTTCCCATCCCTGCCCATCCTCTCCTCGCCCTCCCCAACTTATATCTCCCCCCGCACAAAAGTTGCAAAGTTCATTTTCGACATAAAGACTTGCACATCTCATTGTTGCAATGAATGCACCTGTATCCCTATTTAAACGATTTCTTTTTCCCCTTCCCCTCCACAAATTATAGCGACATCAAATACAGTGAAAGCAGGGGTTATACTGTGGGGGAGGGACATACAAAGCAACAAAGAAATACTCATAAATGTGTTAGAAACAATCATATGAAAGAAAAAAAAATTTGAATACATATCTTAGGGTTCATTTCCCGAACATCAACTAATCACATTTTTTGCTTGACTCAGACATATACTAGATATTGCAAATAAGGGAAACCATGGGACTTATGTTTCTTTGGACTTGGCTTACTTCACTTAATATAGTTTTTTCCAAGCCTTTCCATTCCCTAACAAATGGGGCAATGTCATTCTTTCTGATAGAGGCATAGAATTCCATTGTGTATATATACCAAATTTTCTTGATCCATTCATCTACTGAGGGGCATCTGGGTTGGTTCCATATCTTCTTATCAAGCATTGTTGCCTCCTCCTGTGTTTCCCATTCCCATCTCTTCTCATCTCTCTCCCCCCTCCCCCGCCCCCTTCCTCTCTCCCCTCCCTCAGCCAAAATTGTAAAGTTCATTTTTCAACATATAAGTATTCAAATATTTTTGCTTTTATGCAATTGTTTCTAACATATTTATCTTTGTTGCTTTGTATGTCCCTCCCCCACAGTATAACCCCTGCTTTCACTGTATTTGATGTTAATATAATTTGTGGAGGGGAAGGGAAAAACAAATCGTTTAAATAGGGATACAGGTGTATCCATTGCAACAATGAGATGGACCTGTTGAATTTCTTTTTAAAGTGAATCTTAAATGAAAAGAATGAAGAAATTTAGATGTTTAATAAAATATTATCAAGAATTTATTTTTTTCTTAAAAGTTAAAACAAACTGAAAGACTAATAGTCCATTAAGATTATTATATAGTAAGTTTCCTGTCATTTATTTTCCTTTTGTCCCTCCTTTTTGGAGGTGATATAAATTTTTTTTTTCAGAAAGACAATCTGGTCTTAACCACTACACACAAAATTTATGCTGTCCTAGAATCAGAGAGTAATTTTTAAAATTAAATTAAGATAATAGTAGGCTCATTTTATGCTAACACAAAATATAAACACCAATGACATTTTTCACTGAACAACCACTCATAAATAATCATGAAATAATAAACTAAAAATCCATGTAAATTTTTTTTGTCAGTTGTGGGGCTTGAACTGTTGGCCTGGGCACTGTCTCTCAGTTCTTCTACTCAAGACTACTACTGTATCACTCAGCCACAATGCCAATTCTGATTTTCAGATGGTTTATGGGAGATAAGTCCCATGGCCTTTTCTGCCCAGGCTGGCTTTGAATCATTAGCCTCAGATCTCAGACTCCTGAGTAGCTAGATCCAAGCCCAGAACCAAGTCCATTTAAAAAAAGCAAGCTTATTGAAATTCCAGTCTTTTTTCCAATAAACAATGTTATTTTCAGCATTAGTTTATAGCTATGAGTTATTTTGAGGTGTAACTTTCATTTTTTTAATATAATCAAATATAATTTTTAATATTTCTCATTTTCTCACAAAATACACTGTAATTGACTTTCCAAAAAGTCAATTATTACATATTATTTTACACCCTATCATTATTACACTGTATATTACATATAGTGTGAAGTGAAAATAGTTTGGCCCATTTCATATAAATGTGTAGATTTTATTTTATTTAATTTTAGCATTATAAATTCACATCTGTCTTTTAAAACTGAGGAAAGAAGAATTTAGAGTTAAAATCAAATATGAATGTGTAGTGTGTCTCAATTGAACCAAAAATTCTGAGTTCACACAGACAAAATTATTTTCTTTCCACTAAAGACTTTGAAGTAATACCATTGGAAACAGTGAGGCAAGAGGAAGAAGAATTCAAATCATGTCAAACATTGGCTCTGTTATTCTGCTACTCCCTCCATTAAGAAGACCTGCTCATTCTCAGTTGTCACAAAACTTCAAATGTCTTAGAATTCTATTTGGAAAAGATCTGAATCACTGATGCTTTTTGTGCTTTATGTTATATGAAAAAAAGTAAAGACACAAAACAATTAAAATAAAATGCACATATGTGTTGAAAAACAACCAACAAAGTAGAACTCCAGCAGCAACAAACCTATGTTGTGCCCCACTTTTTTGTAAATACTAAAACCTCAAATACATGTTAATTTAAGTAGAGCCATAAATATAACTCTGTCTCAGAAATAAGGTTCTGTTAATTTGTAATTAAATTCATCTAGATGAACCTAATATATCAAATCCCTTGAATGGATCGAATTGTTTAAAACAAATGTAACTATGTGAAGTATGATCTGCACATATTTAGAAGAATAAAATGTAACAATATCAAATCACAAAAATCATGACATACATAAAAATTCAGAAATTCAATGAATAAGTCCAATAGTATCCATATTGAGAACTAAATACTACTGATTTAAGAACAAAATATCCAAATAATAGAATCTGAGCAGTGTATATGACTGTGCATAATTTAAACTACTCCAAATTACATGATTGTAGAAGACTGGATGTGGGTTATGTAAAGGAAAACATCAGCACATTATATAAATAAAATTAAAATTTCATGAAAGGAGAGAAGTAGTTTCTAGAAAATAATATTTGAAAAAATGGTGGTCAAAATCTTTCTAGTATTGACAATATTGCATACCTATTTAGTTAGATACAAAAAAGACCCAAGTTACATGAGCTGATTTGAAACTTTGGCAAAGTAGCAGGATACAACTGAATCATTATAATGGATATTGACTCTGGCATGGAATTCATTTCCTCTTTGATCTGACAAATGAATATATGAAAGAGCATAACTTCTCCAACTAAATATCAAGACCTAACTAAACTTATGACCAGAAAAGTCATCATGCAAGCCATAGTGCAACTGGGGTAAAAGAAAAATCAGTCATACAGATTCTGTATTTATTTTAAATGTTGATTTTTTCATAAATTATTTCCATTAGCTTGCATTTTAAAAACATTGTATTAAATGATGTGTACCTTGGTAAATTTAGATGGCTCCTTAAATTTTGTTCTGAATATAATGTATCACTTTAGTTCCTAACCCATGAAATGATGTTGATTACAAAACAAATGCTAATAACCAATGTTTATAACACACAAAATCTCATAAGCATGGTACCAGTAAGCATGGGTTAACTTTGTGATATCATGGTCTCATGACTGATGAGGTCTATCTGCATGAGTATTGTACCTAGATTCCTCAGCCTAAATTTAGCCACTGTTAAATATGTTTATATCTATTTATCTATATATACAGATATATAGATATATAGATATAGATATGTCTGTCACCATCAGATATTAAACCTGAGTATAAAGCCTAAGGAAAATTATAAGGTAAAAATTTAGCTTTTCTGGATATATACAAAAATGCATTGGTTTAAAGTCAACCTATTTCTCCAAAACATTTTCAGCATTTCCTTACTATATGTTTTATTCTCAAGAAGGGAATGGGGAATGTGAGAAGAGAACTAAAAAAGCATTGTCTTCAAATATACATAATTTGGATTTACCTCTTTATTTTGTTATAGGCATTTTTGATAAAAATTTTGTATAATCGATTTCCTGGTCAGGTATAATATATCCTAATTGCATACACCAAAGTACATTCAGAAAATGGTATATAGAAATTAAGTAAAGAAAATATATTCAATAAGTATCAAAACGTATATGCCTATAGAGATAATATTTTGAAGATTAAAATGGAAATATTCTAATATAATAATTAATTTGATTGAACAATTAAATATTGACAGTATTTAACTAGAATACTTTAATGCTACTTGGACAAGATTGTCTTTCTAAATTAGCAAAACCAGTTTCTCCTTTTAATTCATCAGGGAAATACTTGAACAAATGAACTTATAACAACTAGAATGAATTTTTGTGTTTTTATTAGCAAATATTAATTTCTCAAAGTATTTTTATTGTATTATACACATATGTCTACATAATATAGCTTGCTAAATTTTATTCTTTTTATTAATTTTATTATCCTGTTTTATTATGTCATCACACTAACTTATACAGTATTTGAACATATTTACTCCACAATATTTCTCTTCATGTCCTCACTCATTTTTTCCCAAACTTAAATAGTTCCATCTTTTACACCTGGCTCAGGCATTTTATTTTCTGGGTCTAGAGTCTGCACATGAGAAATCTAGTATTTGTTTTTCCGGGTATGGCTTATTGCTTTAATGTGAAGTTTTCCAGTTCCTTCTCTTTTGTTGAATATGGTATGATTTCATTATTATGTGTGGCTAAATAATACATCATTGTGTATATATGTATTTATATATATATATATATATATATAACAATTTATTCAGTTGATGATTAAGGAACATGTAGGTGAATTCTGTAGTTATTTAAATTTTTATGGGGAGAAAGAAGGATGTAAATAATGATGCTTGGAAAGAGAAACATGCTCTTTAGGAGGGCACATTAGTATTTCTTCTCAGCATCTCTTTCATTAGTATTTCAATAATACATTATATTTAAAATATAAATTACATTTGCAAATGTTTTCTTTTTCAGTATCTATAATATTTTTATTACAGTGTTACATTTAGTATGTCATGTGAGTATGGAAATGATGTGAGCATGACTATGTATGCATGTTTGTATATGTAGCTGACTCTAAGAAAATTGAGTGTATGTAAGATACAGGATTCCAATAATAGTTTCACACCTATACATTGCTAAATTTATGTACATGTCCTGTTCGTGGAGTGTGATTTCAAGATCACATCTTGGTAGGTTTCATACCAAGTAAGTAGATGTTTCTAATCCAAAATTATAAGGAATAAAACAACTACTCTGTTTCATAATCATTTAGTCTTAGTACTCAAGACAATGTAATAAGTGTAAAAAATTATTGAAATATGATGGGTCAGTGGTAAGTCTTTAGAAACTCTACATTTTTCCCCAAAATCTTCAGATGTACTCTTTGGATATAAATTACAAATATATTTTGAAACATACAGATACAATGTGAACATATTATATATGTGAATATATGTACATAATGTAAATATATTTTATATTTGGTTATATTTTGAAGGTGAATCATATATATCTATTTATATTTAAATGTAATTCCTCTCATCATACACACACACACACACACACACACACACACACACACACACACACATTGTTTTCTTGTTTTGTTATTTTTTTTGTCAGTTTTGGGCCTTAAACTCTGAGCTTGGGTGCTGTCCCTGTGCTCTTCAGCTCAAGGTGAGGGCTCTACCGCTTGAGACATAGCCCCACTTCTGGTTTTCTGATGGTGTATTGGACATAAGAATCTCATGGACTTTCCAGCCAGGGCTGGCACTGAACCGTGATCCTCAGATCTCAGCCTTCTGCGTTGCTGGGATTACAGGCGTGAGCCACCAGCACCTGGCTATATTTATATCTAAGATTTGTCAGTGGAACAAAGGGTACAGAAACTATTATTCTTATCACGAAAGGACTTCATATTGGCAGGTATTATTACAAGAAGACATATGATGAATATTCACAGTGGCACAAAAATCCCTTAGGTGCCTAGCAAGACAGCACCTTTTTCAAGACACTGTATGTAGTATGAGAGGTTTGCAAACTAAGCAACTGTAGAAGAAAGTGAACCCTAAGCATAACTGAAAATTGCAGGAACCCAGTCTTCTGTGACAGATTTAGCAAGGCCTCTCTTGGAGATTCTTGTAAGGGACATGATGAACAATTTATAGTTTAGTTTTGATTACAGGATTCTTTTACATCTATCACTCAGATATTAACTTAGATATAACTTAGATATTAACTCAGATATAAATTTAATATAGTTCCTTTTGCTCTAACTTATCTTTTCATGGCTCAGGAAAGTGTTTTTGTTTGTGAAAACTTGGTTGTTCACAACATAGGCATGGGTTTTTAATCCTTTTGAAATTACTTTTTGCAGAGTATTCTCTGAGATGAGCTTCCCTTTATCATATCATAGGAATAAACTTACTCTGATTCAAGCTAACTTGTTCTCTCCCATCTGAACAGACTTCTTTACATGTCAACAAACCCTCATTTACTTGCAAAAGTCTGTCAGTGAGTCAAACCTAGCTCACCCAAGTGAGGTGAATTCCTCTCCCATGTTTCCTTTACATTGAAAAATGGTAAGAACTGTTTAGCATTGCTCATACTTTATAATGTGAAGTGTGACTCCTATTTTTCATAAGGTGAATCAAGCAGAGGAATGGATTAATATGTAAAAAAAAAAGCCTTTGAAATAGTCTTGAACCTTGAAAATTGTCCTGGGTATGAATTTTTGGAGAAATCTCCCTATTCAAAGATGAACGACTCATTTTTTTTATTGGGCTAGTACTGAGGTTTTAACTCCAGGCCTTGAGCTCTATCTGGGCTTTAATTATCAATGTTTGCACTATACCACCAGAGCCACACCTTCACTTCTTCCTTTTTACTACAAGTGTAGAAAAGAATCTCTTAGATTTATCTACTTCAAATAGCTTCGAATTGCAATTGTCAAATCTGAACCTAACTAGTAGCTAGGTGTAAGTAACTGGTGCTCTTCTAGAACTCACTTCTTAAGAATAATCTCAAAAAAAGAGAAAAAATTGTTCAATTATTTATGTATTGTCTGATAATCCAAATCACTTGCTACTGAAAGATAAAAAGAGAGAAGTTAGAGATAAATATTGAGGAGAGACACAAAAAAAGAAGGAGGTATGGGAGGACATATGCGTGAAGGGAAAGGGAGGAGAAGAAAGGTGGGGTGAGCTGAGTGGAATTGCCTATTCCTCACTAAGGTATTGTTGGACAGTCAGTGCCTTTACATTTATGTAGCCAAAGCTTTATATTTTTTGTAGTAGTAAGTTGAGATACAAAATACCAATTTCCAAGTAATAACCTATTAGTGTGCTTCCTCCTGCACCCAGGGCACCACAGTTAGGTTACTGTTACAGGGAAGACAAGAGTAATCAGTTTAAATGATTCTAAGAAACAACAATTGACATGCCAGGAATGCTCCCTTGTATGATGAAGTCAAGCATCACTCTTGTTCCCTGCTCCAGTCTTCCTCTCAACAAGAATAGGAGAAACAGAAGAGGAAGGAGATATCTGAGTAATGATCATGTCTCTGTTTATCCTCTTCCCTTGGACTCTCAAACCATAAATCCAAAGGAGACATAACCTGAACTAGTGGGGGAAAGAGGGGGAAAATTCAGTCTAGCTAAACATGAAAATTTTAAAATAATTGGGGCAAGATTTCAAATACTGAAATAAAACTTTTTAAATTATTAATAAAAAGTAACTAAATTTATTAAAAATTTAGAAGACTACAAAGCTTACTATATAATGGAATCTGCATATTGAACAAAATACCATGAAGTTGAAACAAATCTTAAAAGGGAGATCTGGGCTTAAGGGGAGTAGGACAGAAGAATAGAGAGGGAGATGGTGGATTAATACAGTCATAACACTCAAAGTACATATGCCAGAGTATAAATAGGAAACTTGAAAGGATAGGAAGGAAGAAAAATGGAGTGCTGGACAATGATCCAGATGTATAGTAGTTTGAAATCTACATACACTCTATTCAAAACTGACGTGATGAAGTGAAACCCCTTTGCACAACTATCTAAAGACTACATTTTTTGAAGTTTAAATAGTAAGAGACCAGAAGCACAAACCTTTACAGATAAATAAGAGGACAGCATTGACACATTTTTGAGGATTTTGTTCCTTTCAATATACAAAATTTAATGTGACAAGTCTGCTGAAAGTGTAAATTTCATTTTGCAAATTCTTTTTGCAAATTGCTTAAAATATACAGAACCATATTCCACTATCAATCACATCAATTCCAATAAAAAATATTATAAACCTTTAGGTTTCTCAGTTGTTTCTAAATATCTTAATGTAATTCATTGGAAATAATTTCATTCTAAATTTAAGTTTAAATTTTAAAATCCTTTTAATGGGACACAGGTATGGCTAGATAACTGATGTTAGCAGAATCAGAATTATTCAGAAGGCTGTAAATGGATGTTTACCTAATTTTCTCTCTTCTGGATCATGGAATACAGATTGCCCTTGTTAGGAAAATGGAGGAGAATGGAAAAGGAATAGGCTGGAGTTTATCATCAACAGGTGAGGACTGTTTATTGAGGAACAGCGAGGGGCAGAACCCTTCCAGTGGGTTTGGAGCTTGGAGCTGGGACAGTATCTGGGTTTTTTAGGAAGTCTGAACAAGGAGGTAGAGGTTAATGAAAAGCCCCTAGGTCAAGGAAGGTGAGGGCCTTTCAGTTGGGCCCCAAATGGGATGTTTACAGCTGGGCTTAGGTGGATTGCCTTGCCTGCACTTCAAAAGAGTTTACACATAACTGGGATTTTGCCTGCAGTCTTTATGGGCCTGGGACAACAGAATGGGGGTGAACCCTTCATATTCCACCCTTAGATAAATAAAATGAGAGGGCCAAGAAGCGAGAGGGAAGTTCTTATAGGATCTTTGGGTACATAAAAATAATTGGGCTGAGACGGAAGTAGCATGGTGTTAAGAGAACAAAGCAGATTCCCATCATTTGGAACCTTGAAGGAGTATAAAGGAGGAGGGGCCTCGTGGTCTTTTCTGGTTACTTCCTGCTGGCATTGGGATGTGGAGAAGTCAATGGGGTTTGGGTTTTCAGTTCCCTGTCTGTGCTGGGTCCAGGGCAGTGTATGCAAACCCTCTGGTTGCCTGTAGGAATAGGATGGCCTTGGCTTGGTCACAGGTCCTGATTGAGGGCTTTTATCCTGTTAGAGAGAAACTTGTAAATGCTGAGATCCGGCAAAAGGCTGCAAGGTGGCAGGAGTTGTTGATATGAGTGACACAGGAAAACGCAACCTGAGCACAATCCAGAAAATTTCCAATTATGCCATGAGCCCATAACTAGTCAAAAGCTAGGGCTAGATTGCAATAGTTAAGGGCCTGGTGAGAGACCTTGATCATTTCCTATAAATAGCAGGTAACAAAGGCAAGAATATAAATACCTGTCCAGTTAGAAGTTAGACAGATATCGATATTAGATGGACAAGCTTCTCAACTTATTTCTATTGACCTCCTGGCTCTGGTTAAATTTGAAAGGGAAGGCAAAGTGTGGCTGATGTGACATCATCTTCTCTTACTCTTTTCCACCTTTTCCTGGGGGTCTAGGTGCTTGTGCATGGCATATGGGCTTTGAACTCAAGGCCTGAGCACTTTCCCTGAGCACTTCTGCTCGAGGCTAGCGCCCTACCACTTTGAATCATGGGGCCACTTTTAGCATTTGGCTGGTTAATTTTTGAGCCAACTTCCAGCGTGGCTCTTCGGTGGTGGTTAGTTGGGAGATAGAGTCTCAGAGCGATTTTTCTTCCCTGCCTGGCTTTGAACTGCAATCTTTGCCACAAAAACCCTTTATTACATCCAATTAAATCAACAAGGAGATCTATGGGATCAAGAGAGCTTACATGCACCCTATCAAGAATTGATCAAAAATACATTCCAGAACTCATGACAAAACTCAATAGATGGGATGAGAGTTTGAGCACAGCTTGGCTGCCTGGAAAACCTGATAACCAAAATTTATAGGAGCACTCCTGGCCTACACATGCTTCAATAACATAACAACATAGCTGACTTATTCAGGTCTAGCTGGGTAAGGTTGACAGAGAGTGTCCCTCAAGAGTCTTAGTTTTTGTAAATCTGAAGAAGTCTTTTACCAAGAATCAGCTGTGTGTGATGGAGTCAAACAGGAGTCCAGTGTACCATGGTGGAGGTAGGATGGTCCCAGGCAGGATCAGGGCTAGACTACATTCCTCAGATGAATTGTCAAATCTCCTGCTTAGTTGCTTACAAGTTTATACACAGACTGCTTAAAGACACTTAAATTTATATGGACATATAGAATTACATGCTAGTTTTAATGTAAATCACAGCAAACTATTACATAATGACTTACTCAAAAGCTGTCTTTTAAGGCATACTCATATCATCTGCTACATATTCGAACTTTCTGAAGACAGAAACAAATATGTGGAACAAATATTTTAAGACAATTCTTACCTCCTTACTGGTGTTTTTCCTCACAGCTGGCTAGGAGCTGAGCTGGGTCTCGTTCCTTTTACTACTACCTTGATAAAAATATTTTCTTTTAACAAATGGTACATTTGATAGGAAATATCAGTACTAAGAAATAGAAGAAGATAACTTTTTACACAGTTTTTATGTACTATGAGATTATATTGAACATGCTCACACACACACACACACACACACACACACACACACACACACACACACACAATTAAACCAATGTTTTCGTTAAAAAAAAATAAAAATCGGCCATAAGTTTTATGGTATTCCAGAGGCAAAGTGATATTGTTTTGCCCAATATGAAAAAAACCACGTGGTCAATGTCAGAAAAGTAGACAATACCAAAAAATGCAGGGCAAATTTTAACAAATAATTTCCACCCTTAAATAAACATTGAAAAAAGCAGAAAATCTTTAAATCAGTTTTGGTGATGAGGCAGATTAGTATATGAATTGAATATATTAACCCTTAAAAGAGTGAAGAGGAGAGAGCAGTAAGGCTGATGGAAGAGTGGGGGTTGTAGAAAAACCCATCATTTGGCCTTTGTCTCTTCCTAGGTGTCAGCTTCCAGGGCTTGTAGACAGAATTGGGGGAGGGGGTGACTGAACAGGTTTGTAAGGAGAATATATAGAACTTTTAACCTGAAGACATTTAAAGAATATGTGGCATCATCATGAAGATATTGAAATGTGTGTTTGAGTAATTGAATAGAGAGAGTTATTGGAAGAAGTGAGAGGGTGGGATTTCTCTTCTGAAGTCTCCTTGAGGAGAAACCAAGAATCTAGATTTTGAACTGAGTTGTCTCAGGAAAGAGAAAAGGATTGGATTATTGTTTAAGTCCCCAAAAGTAAAAGGAATGGTTTGTTCCGATTATGGGATTTCAGGGTGGTAAAGGGAGAGAGGAGTAAAATAGAGAGGCTGTCCTCAGTGTGTTTGCCAGCTAGCTACTGTCAGTGACAATTAGCAAAAGGTCCAGAGTAGAGGACCCATTTAATTAGGGTCTGTAAGGGAAAAAGGCGTATTAGCTATAGAAAAGGGTTGAGAAATGTATACGTATGGAGTAGTTTGTTTACAGTGATATTTAACAGGGCTGTTAGCTTGTTTTTTTACCTTTGGAGGCTTAAGCCGACCCCTACCTTGTGTCAGCTACACAGGCAGGCAGACAGGCGGGCACAGGGACAGGGATTAACAGAAGGAGCTTGCTTGAAACAGATAGTTTTAGCCTAGAAAATCTGGACCAACTGCAAATAGCAAGAGTGTAGTTAGAAGAGCAAGGAAGGAGATAAAGATCTTTGTTGCTCGAGGTTATCAAAGAAAAGAGATAGAAAGGGAGGGTGTGAGAGAAGTGGGTGAGAGACAGACTGAACTGCGATAAGATAAGGAGTTACATTTTTAGAGGAGATGATTGGGAGGCTCATGGCAGAGAAGTGCTGGATTAGTAAGGCAGGAGAGCAGGGAGGGGGACCTCTGGAGTAGAGGTCAGAGAAGGACTTGGTGGACAGAACAGAACAAGTAGAGGGCAAGTTTTCTGGAGCAGAGGTAGAGGAGGGCTTATGTTTAGGGTACCTTGGATTCCTCATCATTTCGTTGGAGAATTGTTTAAATCATTAAAATTAAAACCTAAAGTTACAAATTTAGGCCAGTGTTGGCCATGGTAAGAAGACCAGATTTTGGTAGAAAAACAAGTCATTTTTTTAAACAAAATAATTTTTATTGTGAAATTAACGTACAGAGGGGTTAAAATTAAATGAGAAAGGTAATGAGTATATTTCTTACCTAGCATTGTTGCCTCTTCCTTTTGTTCCCCCTACAATCCCTGACCTCCCAAATCCATGTTTCTCCCCCCTCCTCAAAGTTGTAAAGTTCATTTTTTGACATAGCATTTTGTACCTGTCATTGTGCAATGGGTACACATGTATTCTTATTTAAATTTTTTCCCTTCCCTCCCCAAATTATACCAACATCAAATGCAGTGAAAACAGTGGTTATACCATGGGGGAGGGATATATGAAGCATTTTTTTTACTGTAAATTAGTCAGCCCAGAGTCTTAAGATTAAACTGCAGGCATGCTAATGAGGTGTCTCTGGGAGACAATTTGGAAAATTTGGTAGGATTTTGGAGCCTGTCCCACTTCTCCTGGCATCCTTGGTGTTTTGAGAAGGCAGACGGACAGAACCCAATAATTAATAGAGTGCATGCCCAAAGGTCCTAATTAATGGTGGTCAGTCAGGGGGTCAGGAAAGTGGAGACTCCTGGAGTTACTGAGATCCCCACAGACAGGAAGGAAGGGAGAGACTCCTGGAGTCCTGGAGTCCTTGTCGGGGGCCCTCTTCCACAGACTAGGCTGGTTACCTTGTCCTGAAGGCTTTCAGGTGGTGGGTGAAGTCGGTCAAGTGGCAAAAAGCCTCCTGCCTAGAGATCAGAGTCCAGTGACAGGGTAATGGAGAGAGAATAGGGGGTTTATGCAAGGGTCAATAATACTGCAAGCCACAGCAGAATGGCCCTCCCCTGCTTGCACCACTTCCAAAGGCCAAGGCCAAGAGGTCTTTCATGAGGCTGTTTAGCAAAAAGTAAGCTCATAGGGCTGTGAACTCCCAATTCAGAAAGGCCTTGGAAGGAGGAGGAAAATAGCAGAGAATCTCCATTAGAGGTGGCAAAGAGGTGGGTTGCCCCTCTGTAGAGGGCATCCAGTTTATTCCTCGCACTTTTCCATTCCTGGATGTAGGAACCATATGTTAGGAAAATGGAGTAGAATGGAAAAGGAATAGGCCAGACTCGATCATCAACAGGCGAGAACGGTTCATTGACAGACAGCGAGGGGCACAGCCCTTCTTGCAGGATTGAGGTTGTGTGAGGAGCTGGGACAGGATCTGGTTTTTTATAGGAGGTCTGAACAAGAAGGTAGAGTTTAATGAAAAGCTCCTAGGTCAAGGAAGGTGGGGGACTTTCACATGGGCCCTCAATGGGATATTAGCTGGGCTTAGGTGGATTGTCCTGCCTGTACTTCAATGGAGTTCACACATACCTGGGATTTTGCCTGGAGTCTGTATGGGCCTGGGACAATAGGATGGGGGTCAATCTTTCAGTCTTAATTGGAAAAAGATAGTCTTCCCAGCTTTTCTGCATATAAACACTCCATCATCATTTTCTTATTAGAGGATTATTCCAGATTAGCTATATGTTGATTTATAATGACTGAGCCTGACATAAAGGTGAGGGAAACTGCCTACACATCAGTGAGGTTCTGACTTGTGTTTCACAAAGTGTTATGAAAGCTCTCCATGAGAAATCTAGCAGCATTTCTAAAAAGTCCTTGCGTGCTTATACTTTCTGATAATATCTCAATTCAAGTATTTCTCCTCAGAGTTCCATACCTTTCAATAATGCTGTATTAGATCCCTGTTGTATTTTGCAGACAAATCTTGGTGATGAAATTTGTGCTTTTCAAAATTGCTCTCCCAATTCCATCCACAAAATGCAGACAAAAATTATCTGAAAAAATTTGTATCTGTTGATAGTGCATATAATTTTTAAAAGTATTATTTTATTTTGTTAAATTTTTAATTGTGAAAATACCATACAGAGGGGTTACAATTATATGGGCAAGGTACTGAGTATATTTCTTATCAAGTATTGTTGTCTCCTCCTTTGTTTCCCCTTCCCATCCCTATCCATCTCTCCCCCACGCCCTCTCCTACCCCCACCAAATTTGTAAAGTTCATTTTTCATCATAATGACTTGTACATTTCATTACTGCAATGGGTTCACCTCTATCCCTATTTAAACTATTTGTTTTTCCCTTCACCTCCACAAATTATACCAACATCAAATACAGTGAAAACGGGTTATACCATGGGGAGGGACATACAAAGCAACAAATAAATCATCTTATAAATATGTTAGAAACGATTGCAAGAAAGAAAAACCATCTGAATCTTTATCTTGTGGTTCATTTTGCCTAACATCAACTTATCTGACCGTTTCTGCTTATCTCAAACACATACAAGTTATTGCAAATAAGGGAAACCATGGGACCTATGTTTCTTTGGACCTGGCTTACTTCACTTAATATAATTTTTTCCAAGTTTTTCCATTTCCATGTAGACAGAAGGGAACCCTCTTGAATTGTTGGTGGGAGTGCATATACTTTTATTTTCCATTACAAACATAGAATGTAGTAAAATTTTTCATAGCAATTACACTGCACTAGGTGCTGGGCGTATTCTAATGTAAATAATATACTGTGTTTATGCAGAGATTTTGAGCATCCAAAATTTTAATATGCCTGTGGTCCTAATACCAATACCTTATTGATATTGAGTGACAAATACAACTTCTTATAAGTACAGAAGTTTTCCTTGTATCTTTTTAATATATATGTCTTTACTGTGAAGATACTATACAGAGGGGTTACAGTTAAGTAAGTTAATGAGTACATTTCTTATTGAGCATTGTTACCCCCCTCCTTTGTTTTTCCCTTATCAACCCTTCCACTCACACCTCCCCACCTCTTCCCTCCACCCCTCCTCTGATAGAGTGTTTTGTACATCTCATTGTTACTCATTGTAACAATGAAGAAATGCTGGCTTCTTTCATGCTGATTCTACTTGTGTAGACAAACCTAAAGTCACCCACCAAGCCCAAAAGCACATAAATGAAATGCATATCATCTTTTGTCAGTTGGTATAATTGTGTTCTACACATTTATTGACAGGTTGCAAATTATTTCAAACTTTAATGCATTAAAATGTTTTCTGCCATGGAACGGCTCTGTCGGGACGACGGAGGACACCTAATGGAGGTAACTGGAATAGGTGGGGAGATGGCAAACAGACAACTCACACACAAGAGGAGTGAATGCTGAGTGTGATATATTGCAGAGGACAACAAGCTTTTATAGAAAAACTCTCCATGAGAAAGGGCAAAAGGTTACACAATCTTGCTGCAAGGCTTTGTTCTGGGGTGGTCACCAGCTGGTTGCCTGATCTTGTTTTTTGGATGATGAGCTATGAGGATAGGCACTTGTTTTCAACTTTACCTCTATTTTTAAGAAATACAATTGGTTTCGATGTTTATCACCTATTAACCATTAACCAGAGCATATGGGCAAGGTGCTGAACAGAAAGGCATGAACTCTAGTACTTCATAGTTACTTTTGCTTAGTTTTGTACTTTATGCATTTCAAATCTTTTCTAAGCAATTGTGCTTCTTTGCCATTCTTTAGAGGGTCCCAATTTGTGGCCAAAAATCATGATAGTCAGTATATTTAGTTAAATCTGGCCATATATCAAATTCAAGCTCATAGTGTCTTTTCTGTAACCCTTTCACATAATCGTTTACTCTTCTCCATAGAGGCCTTAACTGTCTCATAAGAGCTTTCTTGTTCCTTCTTTGATAGTAAGCACCAAGGAGGCCTAGATCTAGCAAGTCTCTCAGTAAATAAAAGAGTAATAGGAAGTTCTTTCTCCTAAGTAGTTTTCCCAACGTTTGCCATCCTTATCATACACACCTGTAAAAGGCTATGGATCTGGGGGAAGTTTTGGGGTCCTCTAGATAATGGAGGATCCCACTATTTTCCTCTGATAAGTCATTGCCACCTTCCATCTACCAACATTTTAGGAATCTTATTTAGCTTTTGATCTATATATCCCTCTACATCTTTTTTATCTACAGGATATCTATATGAGTCTATTGTATATGCTTTAGGATTAAAGGGAAGTCTCCAATAGCCATACACTCTTTCTGCTCTAGCCATGCCTACAGCTTCTTTTAAATCTCTTACAAACAATTCCTTCTGCTGAACCGACGTCATGAAACCCCCAATACGTTTATATTTACATATGACTTGTCTAATAGCCTCCATAAGAGGGGCTTTTAGGGTAGTACTTAACTCTGGTGAGTTAGTCATGTTCTCAGGACACTCATCAGATGTTGGAGTCATCAACACTTCTAAGAAAGAGCCTTGAATAAGGGAACGTTGAGCATGAGTAAGTAGAACAAGCAGCAGGAACAGTAAAAGATTAGTAGGCACTCCTATACAGCGAAGAAAAGAAAAACAGGAACACATCTTTCCCAGGGGCTTGCCAGCCTTTCCAGGAGGTAGGCCTCTTTGAAGCCCCATTCTCAGATCTGAAAGCAGGTTTCCCATGCTAAGCAGACTCCACCGGAGTACGTGTGGCAGTTTTCATTCTTATTTTCTTGGCCAATAAATCCGCAAGACCTCAGTCAGCATTTCTCACATAGGACTTTTCAAATGGGTTGGTTAAATATTGACCTGAGCTCCAGTCTTCTGAGGACTCACTCATCTGCTTAGGAATTGATGCTGGCTCTTGGAAAAGAGCTCAAGGAAGGATGCCATTTAAAGCCTTATAACGTTATTCTTTACCAGAGTATTCTCCAGCTACTTTGGTTGTTGAGAATGTCTACAAAAGCAAGCATTCTGTTGGAAACAGGGAGACACCATATGACCATTACTTAATGAGATTTCCGAGTGGCTTGCTATCACTTGTACTGCATTTTGCAAGTTGAATCTGTCAAAACCTATCAGTTTTAAGAGATAAGAGGAGTGGTAAAAGTACTTCTAGAGAAAAATGAATCTTCAACATATTTGGTTCCAAGCATTCCGTCTAAGGCTTATTCAACAAGTAGTGAAACTTGTGTTGGCTGTAACTTTGTGTCTTTCTCCATGTATACATGTGTGTATGTATGTGTGTATTCATGTGTATAGGAGCATACATGTGTACATATATAAGGGCATATACACATATATATGCAAATATAAAATTATACATACATAATATATGTGTGTATATATCAGCTGTTCAGTGATTTAAGCTATAGTTCCCGCACATTGTCATTCACACAAAGTGTACATGATAAACTGCTCTGAGGATCTTTGCTCTATGATGGTTATCCTTTGTACTCACTTCTGCCACTACTTTGTTTTTCATCCCTGCTACAGGGATGAAAATCTATCCATAGGATAGCTTTATTTTCATTACATGTATTTACTTACTGGTAATAAAAGAAACAGGTTATTTATAAAAGAAAAAGATCTTTTAGGTAACAGGATAAAGTATCTTATCCATCCCAATGATTCCTATGAGATTAAAATTTATAATAATAGTAAAAGTGAAAAGGAATTTTTAGATCTGTTGTTTTGCCATTTAGCATTGCAAAGAATAATATCACATGACTGCTATAACTCTTAAAGAATGCCATTGTAACTGATGGTCCCTATCATGTTCTCACAAAACCAGTGGATCCTGAAAGATAATAGTACACCAGCAGAAATGCTAAGTAGCAGACATGGAGCATGAACGAGAAAGCAAGTGAAAGAGATAGAGTGAAAGATAGAGAGAAACATCATAATACTGAAAGTGCATAACAGATAAATAAGAGCTATATGAGAATATTCATACAGCTATTTTTAGATTCTACATGTACATTTGAAGGTATTTAATGTACAATAACCAACCAACATAAAATATAAAGTGCTTTTGATAAAAAACTAAAAATGACTCAAGAAATTAGAATTGCAAAAACAATTTTCACAGAAGCAATCTCTCAGAGATATTTCATGACTTTGAGAATAATAAAGTGGCTGAAGTTAATATAAATTAAGTAGTATGATAATTCACAAAAATATAAAAAGATATTCATATATTTCAATATATAACCCAAAGCTAAAACAAATGTTCTTTAGATGATTTTTTTAAAACACAATTTCTCAAGAACTGGGAAAGTGGCTCAATGGTATATAGTGCTTGCCTTGCATGCATGAGGCCCTGAGTTTGATTCCCCTGCACCACATAAGCAGAAAAAGATGGAAGTGGTGCTGTGACAAAAGTGGTAACGCTAGCCTTGAGATGAACAGCTGAGGGACAGCACACATGCTCCAGATTTCAAGCCTCATGACCAACAAAAACAGAAAGAGAACAAAACACAGTCTCTCATTTTTGTGGCCTCAACTCTGTAATATGTCAGCTTCACCCTAGGGCTAAGATTTTAGGTGTGGAAATTTATCAACACTCCTGATTCAGATTCTACTTGATAAAATTTTTAATCAATATTTTGTTCTTAAATTTGCTGTTTGTAAACTCACGTGCACCTATAAAAATGGTTGACCATCCCAGTAACCTTCTCAAAGTACCTCCAAAAGACAACTTACAAAACTGTATTATATTACTGCAAGGAAAACAATGCTACAAATAAATAAAACCAACAACTAAATATTCATAATTAATAAAATGAAAAATAAATCAGTTACGTGTTTCCAGTATTTGAAGTATACTACATATTAGATTTTACTATATTCTCATATTCCTGTACATTTAAAACTGGCTAAGATTATGATGTTCAACAAGAGTTTTATAGGCTATGAGTAGTCTTTAAAGTTACCCAGTAAGATTACTATTTATGGCTCATCTCGTCATTTGTATATGGCTTATATCATCACTTGTTCCTCGCTAACATATAAAGTAAGGAAGCTCTAAATTGTAGTTAACAAATTCTTAACTCTTTGCTTCTTTACACAAAGGCTTTGCAACTTCTCATTAGTAAAGTTTCTATAAACTCTGAAATGTAAATACTTAGTAATATATGTCTGCTACCATAAATCTTAACTACTTCATGGAAAATTTTATGACCTGCGAAACAGTCCCTATTTTGGCATATTTAAGCAAATTCCTAGAATTAAACACATTTAAAGCATTAAAACTTTAACAAACCTTAACCCTTGCTGCAATGTTCATTATGACAGGTGCCTTGTAGAGAATAATTGAACTCCTCCTTCTACACATCTCTGGAACCACAAATATTTGGAATTACTTTGTTTTTGACATATCAATTTTTAGTTTCTTCTTAAATCTGTGCTTATGTAAGAAATACATATTTCATGACCATTCTTTTGTATTTACTTTTTGTTGAATTGTCTAGTTTAAGAAAATCAATTACACTTTATATATAAAAAAATGTTCTGTGCTCAATTTGGCAGCACATGCCCTAAAACTGGAATGATACGGAGAAGATGAGCATAGCTCCTTCGAAGGATGACACACAAATTCCTGAAGCGTTCAATATTTTTACAAGGACAGATGCTGGAGTGAATGTGGCCAGAAGTAAACACTACTGAATTCTTGGTGAGAGTGTAAACTTGTTCAACCCCTTTGAAAAGCAGAATGGAGGTTCTTCAAAAGATTCCACATAGAGCTCCTCTATGACGCAGCAATCCTTTTTTTGGGCATTCACCCAAATGATCAGAAACAAGACCATACTAAAACTACAAGCACAACTATGTTTATTGCAGCATTATTTACCATAGGTAAGATATGGAACCAACCCGATGCCCCTCAGTACATGAATGGATCAAGAAAATGTGTGTGTGTGTGTGTGTGTGTGTGTGTGTGTGTGTGTGTGTGTGTGTGTGTGTGTGTAACTGTGACCCCTCTGTACAGTACTTTTACAATTAAAAACCTATAAAAATGTTCTGAGATGGAAGAGTTTATTCCCCCAATTTTATCCATATAATATCGTTAACAAAGCAGATTTTTAAATACTAAGTAGAATGTGATATGTATTACAGAAACCATTACATGTAATGAGCAACCAGAAATAATGTTATCAATTGACTATGCACTGCTTCCAAGGAAGCCAGATGGATAATTTCTCATGCTGTAAATCAAACTGTTGATCTTATGTCTTGATAGTGTAAAAATATCAGGGACAGAATAATGAAGGAATGTTGTAGACTGAGGTGAAATCATATGAAAATATACAAACCTGATAAAACATATAAGTATCTGAGCAGTATATTGTGTTTTAAATCATTTGTGTTACATTGCAAAGATAATGAAGACCTATTAGAATGAATTATCTTTTTGATATCCTATCGTAGGTCCTTAGAAGGATGAACTCTTTCCTCATTCTTGTAGAGGCTTCATCAGATGAGAGGAACTGTATTTTTTGTTTGCTTCCTTGCATTTATTCTTCACTCTGAAATATGAGCTACATGATACTGAAATACACCAAGGAAAATTAAACACACAGGCTTTGGAAAGATCAATCAATGTAAAATAAATAAAATACGTATAACCTTGTAAAAGGTCTAAATAAATTAATTTATATAATCTCAAGTGTAAACAGAAAATGATTTAAGCAATGCCATGTAATTGAAAAATGAAAATTTTTAGGCGATACTTAATTTTTTCCTTTCTACTACATTGAATTAATTATGGATTTTGTATAGAGAGATTAAAGATGAGATTAACAAGAAGCTTGGTTAAAACTGGGCATAAATTCTGAATAGACATGTATTCCAAAATCCATGAAAATCGCCAGTGGGTTTACAAAGTTGTGTTTAATGCTACTTCTATGCTGGCTTAAGCTTTGGGAACAGAAGTCATTAGAGAAATGCAATTCAAAATTAATATGATACTCTTTCATAACTATTACAACTCTTATTAAAATAAAATCAAAGGAACCAGTTGTGGTGGCAGTCAATTTGGTCTAGAAACCCCTCTAAGGAGAGAGCAAGATGAGGCATTGGCTTAAGTGAGCCGCTCAATATCTGCCATCCAAAAAGGAAAAACAGTGGAGTGAGGCTCAAAGCCATATGCCTTTGGGCTTGGGTCCTTCCCTTGATTATAGCATCTGCAAGTTGGTCTGCCTGAGATTATACCTGAGGTGTGCCCTCAGGGGAGTGTGAACCCACTCTAATGGCTCCCCCCCTTTGAATTAAAACTGCAGAAATCAATGTAACACCTCCAAACCACCAAAGGGAAATGGGCTCAAAAATAGAATACCTCTTCAGGAAAACTTCATCCAGGGCTTTTGGGAACTGCAAAAATATTGCCCAATGGCTGTCTGTAATTGTAATAACTTCTTGGGGCGTCCTGCCTTTTAGTAGGGCAAATAAGGCACACACTATCTTTAGGGACAGGAACCCATGGAAACAGCCAATTGGTTTCCCCTAAAAGGCTCTGAAGTTGGGATAAGGTCAGAGAGGTTGGAATATCCAGCAAAGGCTTAAGGAGACTGGCCTGAGTCAAGGTAAGGTGGAACCAGAGCACCTTAAAAGAAGGTAACTTTTGAATTATATTGAGTGCTATGGTGAAGCCCCCCTTTCCTAATATGATGCGAACCTGGGCCAGAAGGCCCTCCAGGTGTCCTAGGTCTTGGTGCCCCACAATTATATCATCCGGGTAGGCAAACACAAGAGAGGTATCTGAACCCAGCACAGGCCCTAAAAGTGTGGCCAAGTATTGTTGGCAAAAGGCCAGGTTATTTGCCATTCCCTGTGGCAGCACCGTCCATTCAAACCTCCAATCAGGCAGGGAAAAATTAAGAGAAGGGATGGAGAAAGCAAACTTTTTACAGTCATCTGGATACAGGAGGATAGAAAAAAACAATCTTTAATATCAATCACACCAAGGTATATTCTGAAAGTATAGCAGGAGTCCAGGGCATACCTCTTAGGGATGTTCCTACTAGCTCCATCCTTTCATTTACCTTTCATAGATCTTGGAGCTTACACCTAGCCCCAGAGGCCTTTTGAATAACAAATATGGGTGTGTTCCAAGGACTCATAGAAGGGCATATGTACCCAATGTTTATCTCCACCAGAAGGTGGAGGAATACAAGTTTAGGTTTTATCAATGGCCACCACTCCACCCAGGTAGGGCTTCCTATCTAAATCAAACTTGGATCCACAATTCTTTTTCCAATGGTATCCCTTTCTGCCCCTGGGTCTGGGTGTAGGGGGAGGTTAGGCCCCCTAGGGCCAGTTGGCAGGGGATTTTTGTGAACAGTCCCTCTTAAAGTGCCCCTCCTGCCCACATTTAAAACAAGTCCCTTTCCCCGATGGTCTTGGGGTTCCTTGGCCCTGGGCTGTCAGTGCTTGAGTAATAGCCACAGTCATTGCAGATGTCTGAACATGTAAAGCTAAAGCTAATGATTGGGACTGGTGCTGTTGCATTCCCACATCCTGTGAGGCCATCACCCATCTTCTCAGAAAAAACTCTCTCAATCCCATGCAGGCCATGTGGTGGTCTGCATTCATCTCTTCCCAGAGCAGCAGCTTTACAAACTGATCTTGGAGGTTCTCTGCTGGCAGCTTGTGGTTAATACTCTGTTGGACTCCATCTACAAACTCAACTAGAGGCTCACCAGGTTTTTGTGTAACTCCTGCTATGAGGGACTCAGTGGGCCCATCATCCAGTTTGTACCACGTGGCAAGTCCTGCCTGAATCACTTGGTCATGGTATGAGCCAGGTATTGCGGCATGTTGGACCCTAGTGGAGTACCATTCCCCATCCCTTTTAACATGGCATAAGTAATAGGTATCACAGATTGAGCCTGCCAGTTATTCTCCGCTCGCACTCTGCATTCCTCCTTAAAGAAAGGCACCATTTAATAAACTGAGAACAAGTGAGGAAGGCTTTGGCCACATCCAGACAGTCCTTAGGGACACATGGGTGATAAGCAATGTCCTGTAATAAGGTCTGGGCCCAAGGAGAGTTTGGGCCATCCTCCTCCACTGCCTTGTGAGCTCTTTAAGATCTTTAGCTTCCCATGGATACCATTTCAAGGGCCAGATTTACCAGATACACTTGGGGAAGCAAATCCTGTGGCCCAGGGTCCGGGGTCCTGGGTGGCCCTTCCTTTCCAGGGTAGGCCTCCAATTAGGTTATTTCCCCACCCCTCGGCCCCTCCATGGAAGGTTGGTAGGGGTCAGGGTCTTGCAGGTCCCTCTCACAGGTTGCGTAGGGCGCCATACCTCTCCCTCAATCGGGGAAATAGGGTGGGCACCTAGGATCCATCCGGGGCACCTGAGTCAGAGGGGGTAACTTTCACCCTCATTTTGATTTCCACTGTGCATGTTTCAGTGCATTCTTGGATGAATTTGACCCATTCCTTTTCCTTCTCACTTCTCAAGTCCTCCTTTATTCACTCTAGGCCTAATGCTGCCACTCCTCCTACTTCCGTGAAATAGCATTACCCATACTAAGGGTTTCACTTACCCTGTGAGACTGCTTAGCCTCCGCTGGTATCTTTTCCTTTCAAGCCCCACGTTGGGCGACAGATATTGGGTCTTCGTCCATCCCACAAAAGATGAATGGGGTCCAAGGGAAGGTAAGTGCGGCTGCTCCCCCGTTCCCAGGCCTCCCTTAGCCAGGGAGATAATCAGACACAGCAGGGAGTCAAGTGAAGCAGGAAATTCATTTATTAACTCAGAGCAAGCTCTTTTTTAAAGCAAGAAAGACCAGGTGTGCATGGGAGGGGAGGAAGAAGAACCTTATCATGCACCTAAGCTTCCACGGGATGGTTAGTCACGGAACGTAAAGCAAATTGGGCTCTGCCCACACAACTCCCCCTCAGCGCCATCTTTGCTGCCCATGTGCTCCACAATCAAAGACCTCGGAGTCAAATCTGACACACTAAAAACTTCAAAGGATGAAATAAGTGAAACCCTAGGTCTCCTTGTCACAGGCCAAAATTTTCTTAAAAGAGACCCAGAAACACAACAAATTAAACAAAGGTTGGACAAATGGGATTGCATGGAATTGCAGAGCTTCTGCATGGCAAAGGACATAGCTAGCAAGATCACCAGAAAGCCCACTGATTGGGAGAAGATCTTCACTAAACATACAACCGACAAGGGTCTCATATCTACAATATAACTGGAACTCACAAAATTAAATGCCCCAACAACAAATCCTCAAAGAAACAACTGCCCAATAAATAAGTGGGCTATAGACTTACAGAGGAACTTCGCTGAAGAAGAAAGAAGTATGGCCAATAGACACATGAAGAAATGCTCAACTTCCCTAACCATAAGAGAAATGCCTAACAACATTGTGATACCACCTCACTCCAATTAGAATGGCTATAACGAAGAACTCTAATAACAACAGATGCTAGAGGGGATGTGCACAGAAGGGAACCCTACTGCATTGTTGGTGGGAGTGTAAACTTGTTCAGCCACTTTGGATAGTAGTATGGAGGGTCCTCAAAAGACTCCACATAGTGCTCCCCTATGACCCACCAATCCCACTTTTGGGCATTTACCCAAATGATCACAAACAAGAGCACACTAATGGTACCAGCAAAGCTATGTTTATTGCAGCATTGTTTACCATAGCTAAGATTTGGAACCAACCCACATGTCCCACCGTAAATGAATGGGTCAAGAAAATGTGGTATATATACACAATGGAATTCTATGCCTCCATCAGAAAGAATGGCATTGCCCCATTTGTTAAGAAATGGAAAGACTTGGAAAAATTATATTAAGTGAAGTAAGCCGTGCCCAAACAAACATAGGTACCATGGTTTCCTTTATTTGCATAAACTAGTATGCCTGACACAAGCAGAAAAGGTCAGATAAGTTGATGGTAGGCAAAATGAACTCCAAGATAAGGATTCAAAGGATTTCTTTCTTGCAATTGTTTCTAACATACTTATGAGATGATTTCTTTGTTGCTTTGTATGTCCCTCCCCCACGGTATAACCCCTGCTTTCATTGTATTTGAGGTTGATATAATTTGTGAAGGGGTAGGGCAAAAACAAACTGTTTATATAGGGATACAGCTGGACCCATTGCAATAATAAGATGTACAAGATGTTACGTCAAAAAATCAACTTTACAATTTGGCTGGGAGGTGGATTAGGAAGGGGGGTGATTTGAAGGGATTCAAAGGGGAAACAAAGGAGCAGGCAACAATGCTTGATAAGAAATATACTCATGAATGTTGAATGAAGACTGCGGAAATGAAGCTGGAGGCTATCAATTTTTCGCATAGATAGCAGTTTAGTGTTCCAGTGAACAGTCCTAGCCTAGAGAATCACACCAAGTGTGCGATCACTGTACAGACAGTTTGGCCAGAGAGGAAAAATCCAGGCAGACCTGAGCACTTGCTTGCAGCTGTGGCAAGGCGTTGGTGGTGGCAGCCATAGCCACCCTACCTAAACACAGAGAATCCGGGACAAAGGAGCCAGACCCAGGGGCTAGTGGATTCTATTCAACACCAGCAGGAACTGGCAAGGAGCAAATGTCTTCATCCTGCAGATCACAGACTAAAGATGACCAGGGAACCAACAATCCAGCGTGAGTAGAACCATGACATCCTCACTCCTTCTTAGGAAGCAGAGGGGGGAAGTCCACCTCTCCCCACCCCCATCACCAGAGATCTCCATTTTTGATACTGAAAAAGGCCCGGCTGAGGAGCTAGCAACAACTCAGGCCTTGGATGAAAACTGGAGTCATTTAGCAGGTCACAGGAAGCTGACCTGAAAGTCACCAAGCACAAGCAGAGGATCCCTGGCCCCCACAGGTGTGGCTTTCTTCTGGGTAAACAGAGCCAGAGGCTGCCCCTCCCTACAGCAGCCTAGAAAAACAATTGAAATTCAGTATACATAAACCCTGAGAATGGCTCTAGGCTGGGCTTTGTGAGTATATCAGAAGCTATCCCCTCAGGGAAAAGCTACTGTTTGGTGAAAGGCCTCAACTCTACCCAGAACCTAGCCTCATCACACCATCTCCAAACTAGAGGAAACAGCCATCTCCTTCTTTGCCATCTCCTTCTTTTGTGATAATCAAAGCAGATCTCCCTCCCACTGAACTAGCGAGGAGGAGGATCACAAAATCCTGGGTAAAGCAGAGCATTTTTCTGCCTGCTCAAACAAACTGACTTAAGTAACCAATCAAGACAGACCAGACAGTAACCACAAGCAGACCTGAGACTCCACCAAGAAAGAGATTGGTTAGGACACAAGGGAGATAAAAGATCTTCCCATGCACACACCCCCTTTCCCAATCAAAGAACTCTTTTTTATACCTTTTTTTAATTTTTAAAAAATTTTTAAATTATATTTTAAAAATTGTTTTCTATTAATCTTTTTTGTCCTCGCATAATTTTTATTTTAGGTGTGTGTGTGTGTGTGTGTGTGTGTGTGTGTGTGTGTGTGTGTGTGTCTGTGTGTGTGTGTCTGTGTGTGTTTTAATCTCTACTGAGTTTTTGGTCCTTTTTTTCTTTTTTCTTTTTCTCTTCTTTTTTTTCTTTTTCATTTTTTTCTTCCCTTTCTTCTTTTTGGGTGACTTAATTGCTGTTTTGCTCATCCTCAGATACATACCTGTCATCGATTATTAGACCTTATCTCCCTTGTGTACATATTTAACCCATAAATTTATTACTCAATTCAAAACCTCTAAGGCTTAAATTCTTTAATAGTAGTATTATCTCCTCCTACCTATATAATTTTAAGAACTTCTATTTTTTAGCTTTTCTTCTCTCAATATCACTTCTTTACCCTTTCATAATTTTTGTGTTTCACTTTTTATATGTAAAGTTTTGTTTTTCCATTTTCTCTTGTTTTTTTAAGTCTCTCCAATAATTCTTCCCAAGCTATTTCCCTCTCTGAAATTAGGACTTGGCCAAATACACTCTCTTTTTACCTACCACATCCCTCTAATCCTACTTTTCCCCACATGTCTCCCTAAACCTAATAACTTCTCGTTTGCCAAATTCTTCTTTTCTGTTCTTAGCCCATTAGTACATAGTTGTTTAATGTTGAATAGATTGTATCTGTTGAAGTATGGAAGTTCCTCAAAAGACTTCACATAGAGCTCCCCTATGACCCAGCAATCCCAATTTTTGGCATTTACCCAAATGGTAACAAACAAGACCATACTAAAGCTACCAACACAACTGTTTATTGCAGCATTCTTTAAGAGAGCTATGATATGGAACCAATCCAGATGCCCCTCCGCAGATGAATGGATCAAGAAAATGTGGTATATATACACAATGGAATTCTATGCCTCCATCAGAAAGGATGACATTGACCCATTTGTTAAGAACTGGAAATACTTGGATAAAAGTATATTAAGTGAAGAAAGCCAGGCCCAAAGAAACATAGGTCCCATGGTTTCCCTTATTTACAATAACTAGTGTATGTCTGACACAAGCAGAAAAGGTCAGATAAGTTGATTTTACGTGAAATGAACCCCAATATAAATATTCATATATTTTTTTCCTTCTTGCATTTGTTTCAAACATATTCATAAGATGATTGCTTTTTGTGTTCTATGTCCCTCCCCACGGTATAACCCCGGCTTTCATTGTATTTGATATTGATATAGTTTGTGGATGGGAAGGGCAAAAGCAAACCTTATAAATAGGGATACAGGTGGACCCATTGCAGCAATGAGATGTACAAGTCATTATGCTGAAATTCGAACTTTACAACTTCGGGCAGTTCGGGGAGCGGGTGGGGTGTGGTGGAAGATATGAAGGGAAGGGGAAACCAAGGAGGAAGTAATAATGCTTGATAAAATATATACTCATTACCTTTCCTCTGTAATTGTAACAACTCTGTATGGTATTTTCATGATAAAAATTTTTTAAAAAGGATATAAAATATTTTGATTTTAAAACATTATGTATTTGTATATGTATATATATGTATGTATATATGTATATATATGAATATACATATATATAGGTATATATATTCATTACCTTGCCCATTATCCCCTCTGTACGATATTTTCACAATAAATAAATTATCTGAAAAAAATGGTATCAGTCGATAGTGCATATAATTTTATTTTTCACTACAAACATAGAATGTAGTAAAAATTTTCGTAGCAATTACCGTGCACTAGGTTGTGGGCAGATTCTATTGGAAATAATATACTGTGTTTACGTAGAGAATTTGAGCATCCAAAATTTTAATATGCTTGTGGTCCTAAAACCAATACCTTGCTGATATTGAGTGACAAATACAACTTCCTATAAGTACAGAAGTTTTCCTTGTATCTTTTCAATTTATATTTTTATTTTAAATTCCTGTGCAGATGGGTTACAGTTACATAAGTAAGGTAATGAGTCCATTTCTTATTGAGCATTGTTTTCCCCTCCTTTGTCTTTCCCCTACCATTCTGCCCCTTCATACCTCCCCAACATGTCACTCCACGCCCCCTCCTGATAGAGTGTCTTGTACATTTCATTGTTACAATGTGGCAACCTGTATCCTTTCCTTGTATTTTAAATGAAGAAATGCTGGCTTGATTTATGCTGATTCTACTGGTGTAGACGCACCTAAAATCACTCGCCAAGTGCAGGAGCACAAAATGAAATGCGTAGCAGAAACATTGGAACATTTCGGAGAAGATTAGCCTGGCTCATGCACAAGGATGACAGGCAAATTCCTGAAGCATTCCATACTTTTACAACAGATGCTGGAGGGGATGTGGCCACCAGGGAACCATACTGCATTCTTGGTGGGAGTATAAAACTTGTTCAACCACTTTGGAAAATAGTATGGAGGTTCCTCAAAAAACTCCACATAGAGCTCCCCTATGACCCAGCAATCCCACTTTGGGACATTTACCCAAATGATCACAAACAAGACCATACTAAAGCTACCAACACAACTATGGTATATATACACAATGGAATTCTATGCCTCCATCAGAAAGAATAACGTTGCCCCATTTGTTAGTAACTGGAAAGTCTTGGTAAAAATTATATTAAGTGAAGTAAGCCACGTCCAAATTAACATTGGTCCCATGGTTTCCCTAATTTTCAATAACTAATATTTGTCTGGGTTAAGAAGAATAGGTCAGAAGCTATCTGCATATGACCAGATAGGATGATGTTAAGGGACATGAACCCCAAGATAGGGACACAAGTGGTTTTTTCCTTTCTTGCTATTGTTTCTAACGTACATATAATGTGCGATGTGATTTTTTTGTTTCTTTATATGTTCCTCCCTCCTGCTATAACTCCTGTTTTCACAGTATTTGAAGTTGGTACACCTACATCTTGTATATACACTCCTCTAATTCGTGGAGGCGAAAGAAAAAAACAAAATGCTTAAATAGGGGTACAGGTTGACACATTGTAACAATGAGATACACAAGACACTATGTTGAAAAATGAACTTTACAATTTAGGTGGGGGAAGAGAGGAGGGTTGTGTACTTGTGGAGGTGGGAGGGAAAGGATGGTAGGGGAAAAATAAAGGAGGAGGTAACAATGTTTTTTAGGAAATGTACTCATTACCTTGCTCACGCAAATGTGACTCCTCTGTACATTATTTATCTAATAACTAATATTATGAGGCAGACTGAAATGAGACTCCAGAGAAAGAGTCAGAAAGACTGATCAGAGAGACTAAAATTGGTCACACAAAGATTGGAAAATAGAATTCCTTGTACAACATATAAATCATTGAAAGCCTGCACATGTAAGGAAAAGAGAGCAAAGTCCAGAAATGCACATTTTCTTAGAGATCAGCTATTGAATTATCAATGGAAATATTTGTCTTCTTAAATACTTGACTACATGTGGGAGAAGGCTGAAGAGAAATAAAATGCCATCACTCTGTTAGGACGTCCAATATCACACTAGGAAGTAATCAATCACTGATTTGTAATAAAAAGAGAAAACAATTATTCCAAATGAAGGTTTCATTTCTTTTCCTGTAACAGTTCTTGATTTAGATGCTAGCAATTACCATACAATTGATCCAGTACCACAGCTGAAATGATATTGACCGCAGTATTCCCACATGAAGGAAAAGAGAAAATTAACAGATATCTGAAGAAATGACTTGTGGATGAAATATTCTAATAGTGATATCTGAGGTTTTGACACAGGTGAAGAGGTGGATTTTCTTTTCTAAAAATTCCCCATTTTTAGCCTGGTGCCAGTGGCTCACATCTGTAATCCTAGCTACTCAGGAAGCTGAGATCTGAGGACTGCTATTCAAAGCCAGCCTGGGCAGGAAAGTCTGTGAGACTCTTATGTCCATTTAACCACCAGAAAACCAGAAGTGTCACTGTGGCTCAAGAGGTAGAGCACTCACCTTGAGTTGAAGAGCTCAGGGACTGTGCCCAAGCCCAGACTTCAAACCCATCGACCAACAACCACAAAAAATCTCCCTTTTCTTGGACTGCCTACATCTTTTCCTATCATTCAACAAAGAAGCCATTTTATCACCCACTAAATTTAAGTCCTATCCTAGCTACTGCTAATAGAATGATTTGGTATCGTTTTTTTTTGTTGTTTGTTTCTTTTTTTGTCCATCCTGCGACTTGAACTCTGGGCTTGGGCTCTGTCGTTGTCATCTACAAGACAAGGCGAGTATTCTCCCGCTTGAGCCACAGTGCCACGTCCGGTTTTCTAGCAGTTTATTGGAGATTAGAGGCTCACAGACATTCCTGAAAACGCTGGCTTTGAACAGTGATTCTCAGATCTTAGTCCCCTGAGTAGCTATGATTACTGGCCTGAGTCACCAGCACCCGGCATGTTTTGGTATCTTATGGCAAATGGTTCATATTTGGGGGGAAAAAAACAACTGTGGTAACATTTTTTCCAGTCCTTAAACTCTGGGCCTGGGCCCTGAACACGGTAATGCTGGTAGCTTTTATGTGAGCTTGTTGGATTACTGCCCATGAGGGGAATTACTGGGTCTTAAAGGAGATCTATGTTTAGTCTTTTCAGGAAACTCAGTACTGCATTCCACAGCATTCTACACCAACAGTGTAATAGAGTTCCCAATTGGCTACATCCATGCCAGCATTTACTATTGATAGCTTCTTGATAAAGGCCATTCTAACTGGGATGAGGAATAATCTGTCTTGTTTACTTGTAGATTTGTGGACACCTTCTAGCTACTATGAATGAATCCATGAAACCTATATTGCTCAGAGTCTGCATTCCTTTCTCTTTTCTCTTAGTATCATTTTCCCCAACCTTTCATTTTCCTTAAGACTAGTGAAAAGTCATCCTTTCTGATGGATGAATAGAATTCCATTATGTGTGTGTGTGTGTGTGTGTTTGTGTGTGTGTGTGTGTGTAAGATGAATATAGGCCCATGAGTTCATTTCTAAGACTTCTGTTTCATTTGTAATTTAGTAGTTCCATACTAAAGTTGAATTGTTTTCTCTACAGAATTGAAGAATATTGTTGGGATATGAGTATTGCATTTTCAATTTTGGGGGGTCAGTATTGCAGTTTTTGCCATGTTAATTTTTTTTCAGGCTTCATGATCATATGTATATTATGTTCAGAAAACACACATTTAGAACAAACAGAAGGAAAAGTGTCTGGCAGTAGTTCCAGAAAATTTACCCTCTTAGGCTGCAGGAAGCCTGTCTCCCCCTAGGCTTTTTTAAACTAGAAATATTCTTTTTTATTTAGTTACAAGAGTTTTCAGATTCAATTCTTTTTAAGAATCCTAACAACTAGGTTATGAATAGCCTTTTATAATTACCAAGCCTATTTTTGTCCTTGGCCTAGGCAAGTTCTACATAAGTCATCCAGCCCCCACCTCATCATTACAGAATGAATGATATTTCCAAATGCCTGAGAAGTTTAGCATGCTTTTATTTTCTTACTTTTTAAAATGGGGCTTGAACGAAGGACCAAGGCATTCTCCCTTTGCTTCTTCACTCAAGACTATAATTCTAACACTGGAGTTACACCTCCACTTATGCTTTCTGGTGGTTAATCAGAAATAAGTTTCCTGAATTTTCCTGCCCCAGCTGGCTTCAAACTATGAGCCTCAGATCTCAGGCTTCTGAGTAGCTAAGATTGTAGGCATGAACAACTGATGCTCAGCCTTTGTTTTTTTTTTTTTTATTGTGTTTTTTTTTATGTGATTACATAATTTCCCAAATTTCACACTATTGTGGGATCGTGATGCTCAGTTAAACTCACAAACACATTCTATCTTTCCAGGAGCAAATTGTCTATCATGGTCTATAACATTTATGATTTCTATGAGCTTTGCGATACAGTTATTTCTTCCACATTGGGTGGTATGTACATTTCTTTTGTTTTGCATAGCATCAGCTGTTCCCTCTTTCTCATTTGTTCCCTCCCTCCCATTGCTGCCATTAAGTTGCTTAGCTCATTTTGGTCCATGTCCTGTGCAGCTAATTGGTCCCGTTGTTGTATGCTTTTCCCTGATTCCCTCTAGTTCTGTGTCGTCTTCCTGGATCCCCTCCAGTGTACACATATATACCATACATATGATCAGCAGCATGGAGTTATTTAGTTGTGATTCAACCAGATGAGTGGAAGCTCGCTGTTTCTTAAGTCCTGTTAATTTTGTCGTATCACCTAACATTTTGGATTTAACATCCACTTATCAGGGAGACCATGTACCATTTGTCTCTTTGATCTTGGCTTACCTCGCTCAACATGATTTCTTCTAGCTCCATCCATTTCCATGAAAATACCATTATTATTTTGTCCTTTCTAATGTCTAATATTCCATTGTGTATAGATACCACAATTTTTGGATCCATTCATCTGTGGTGGGGCATCTGGGTTGTTTCCATATCCTGGCTACTGTGAACAATGCTGCAATAAACATGGAGATGCATGTGTCCTTGTATACTGGTTCCTGTTGTTCAGGATAGATGCCTAGAAGTGGTATGACTGGGTCCTATAGGAGGTCAATAATTAGCTTTCTGAGGAACCTCCAGACTGCTTTCCAAAGAGGTTGTATAAGTGTACATTCCCACCAGCAGTGTAATAGGGTTCCTCTTCCTCCATATCTCCTCCAACATTTGTCATTTGCTGACTTGTGGGCCATTCTGACTGGGGTAAGGTAGTATCTCAGGGTTGTCTGTATTTGCATTTCCTTCACAACCAGGGATGGTGAACATTTCCTCATGGCTTTCTTTGTCATTTTTATCTCTTCATCTGAGAAGTCTCTCTTTAGTTCCCTTGCCCATCTAATAATTTGTTTGTTAGTCTTGGGAGAGATCAGTTTCTTGAGTTCCCTGTATATACTGGATATTAACCCCTTGTCTGATATATTGCTGGTAAATATTTTATCCCAATTAGTTGGTTGTCTTTCTAGCACGGTTGTGATAGCTTTAGCTGTTTAGAAGCTTTTTATTTTAAGGTAGTCCCATTTGAAGAGTCTCTCTCCAATTTGCTTTGACCCTGGAACTTTGTGCAGGAAGTTCCTTCCTGTGCCTATAAGTTCAAGTCTCCCTCTTACTCTGTCCTGCAGTAGTTTCACAGATTCAGGTTTGATGGTAAGGTCTTTAATACATTTTGAGTTGATGTTGGTGCATGGTGATAGGCTGGGGCCCAATTTTAGTCTTCTGCATGTGGCCACCCATTTTTCCCAGCACAAGTGGTTGAAGAGGCTGTGTTTCTTCCATTGTATGTCTTTGGTTCCTTTGTCAAATATCAGCTGACTGTACGCATGTAGATTTATTTCTGGATCTTGTATTCTATTCTACTTGTCTTCAGGTCTGTTTCTGTGCCAGTGCCATGCAGTCTTTGTTATTATAGTTCTATAGTAGAGTTTGAAGTTCGTCATGGATATCTCTCCCATGTTGTCTTTATTTCCTAGAACTGTTTTGGCTATTCTAGTTCTTTTGTTATTCCATATGAAATTTTGGACTGTTTTCTGTATTTCAGAGAATATATCTTTGGGATTTCAATAGGAATTGCATTGAATTTGTATATAAATTTTTGCAGTATTGCCATTTTCACTATATTAAGTCTGTCTATCCAAGAGCATAGGAAGTCTTTCCATTTCCTAGTGTCTTCTGTAATTTTTTTCTTTAACTTTTTATACTTTTCATTAAATAGTTCTTTTACATCTTTGGTTAGGTTAATTCCAAAATATTTAATTTTTCGGGAGGTTATGGTGAATGGGGTTGCTTCCTTTATTTCCTTTTCTGCTTGTACATTGTAAGTGGACAGGAAGGCAACTGATTTTTGTGGGTTGATTTTGTCTCCTGCTTCTTTGCAGAAGTGATATATGATTTCTAAGAGTTTGGGGATGGAGTTCTTGGGATATTGAAGGTATAGTATCTTGTCATCTGCAAAAAGGGATAGTTGAACTTCTTCTTTCCCTATGCAGATTCCTTTAATGTCTTTTTCTTGTCTTGTTGTCCTGGATAAAGATTCCAGAACTATGTTGAAGAGGAGTGGAGACAGTGGGAATCCTTGACTTTTTCCGGATTTTAAGAGAATTGGTTGTAGCTTTTCCCCATTAAATATAATATTGGCTATTGGTCTGTCATAAATGGATTTTATTGTTTTAAGAAATGTTCCTTCTATTTCTATTTTCTCTGGAACTTTTACCATGAATGAATGTTGAATTTTATCAAAGGCCTTTTCTGCATCTGTGGAGATAATCATGTGATTCTTGACCTTGGCTCTGTTGATGTGTTGGGTACGTGTTTTGATTTTTCCCATGGCATCCTTAATCCTGTTAATATGGGTTTCTTGTCTTCTTTTTTAAATTAAACTTACCAATGGTCCATCAATTTTATTTATTTTTTTCAAAGAACCAGCTTTTTTGGTTAATTTTGGCTATGATTCTCTGATTCTCTAATTCATTAATCTCTGCTCTTAGTTTGGTTATCTGGCTCCATCTACTAACTTTAGGTTCCATTTTTTCATGTTTTCTAGCTGTTTTAATTGCAACATGAGATTATTTAAGTGGTCTGTCTCTATTTTCTTGATGTGGGCACTGAGGGCAATAAGTTTGCCCCTCAGGAATGCTTTTGCTGTGTCCCAAAAGTTTCTTTTAGAGGTGTTTTCATTTTCATTGAGTTGTAGGAATTTTTTAATTTCTTCTTTAATCTCTTCCATTACCCAGGCATTGTTTAGAACTGTGTTGTTCAATTTCCATGTTTTTGAGTAATTTTTGCAATATACTTTGTTATTGAGTACTGGCTTGATTCCACTGTGGTTAGATAGGATACAGTGGATTATGTCAATCCCCTTGTATTTGCTTAAATTCCTTGCATGAACTATGATATGGTCTATTTTGGAGAAAGTTCCTTGAGCTGCTGAGAAGAATGTGTACTGTGTTTTTTTAGGGTGAAATACTCAGTAGATGTCAGTTAGTTGCACTTGAAGTATGGCCTCATTTAATTCAGTAGCTTCTTTGCCAATCCTCTCGTTGGCAGACCTGTCCTTTGGAGAGAGTGAGTTGTTAATGTGTCCTAGTATTATCGTATTGGGATCTATTTTATACTGTAAGTTTGAGAGTATTTGCCTAACATGTCTGGGTGCACTAATGTAAGTCGATGGTGGTAATATCCACATCTTTGATTGTTCATTGTATTAATATGTAAAGTCTGTCCTTGTCTTTATGTATTGATTATAATGAAAAGTTTATTTTGTTAGATATCAGGATTGCTACACCTGCTTTCTTCCTGGGGGAATTTGACTGGTAGATCAGTTTCCAACCGTTCACTCTGAATTTGTTTGTACGTTTGGCTGAGAGGTGGGTCTCCTGAAGGTAACAGTTTGTATGTCTGGCTGAGAGGTGTGTCTCCTGAAGGCAACAGATGGATGGATCATGTTTTCTGAGCCAATCTGCAGTTCTTTTTCTTTTGATTGGTGAATTAAGCCCGTTATTATTAAGAGATAGTATAGAGAGATGCATTGTGGTCCCTGTGATTCCCTATTTTCCTAAGGTTTTCTTCTTTCCTTTCCTCCTGTGCTTCCTCAGTTAGACTTCTATTGATGCCTGTCTGGGTCCAGGTCCCTGTTCCTGGTTGCTGTCTTCAGATTGTGTCCCCCTCTTAGAATTCTTTGTAATGCTGGCTTAATGTTTATGTATTCATTTAGTTTTTCTTTGCTATTAAAATTTTCAGTTCTCCATCGAATGTGAATGCTAGCTTTGCTGGGTATATCAGTCTGGGTTGGCAGTTATTGGCTGTCAGGGCTCGTATGTTACTTTCCCAGGCCTTTCTTGCATTCAGTGTTTCTGTGGAGAGATCTGCATTGATTCTAATTTTTTTCCCATTGTAGTATAGCTCCTTTTTCATTTTTGTTGCATGCAAGATTGTTTCCTTATTATTCAGATCTACCATTTTTACTATAATGTGTCTAGAAGTGTTTCTCCCGGGATCTTGCTTGCTAGGTGTTCTATAGGCTTCTGTTATGTAGGTAAGATGTTCTTTTTTGAGATGGGGAAAACATTCACTGATTATTTTGTTGAATAGGTGTAACATTCCCTTGCTTTGATATTCCTCACCTTTGTCCATTCCAATTATACAAAGGTCAAATTTCTTGACACTATCTGCTTGCTCTTGAATTTCCCTTTGGCATAATTTAAGTGATTTTTCCACATCTGTCATTTTTTGGTCCAGTTGGTGTATCCTGTCTTCTGTATCTGACACTCTACATTCCATTTCATTCACTCTGTTAACTGTGGCTTCCATTGTGGTTTGCATGGAAGAAATGGACTCATTTATGGATTCTATGTTCGCTCTCAAAGTACTGATCTCACCTTTTAATGAAGTGTATACTGCCTCTATTTTTGCACTTATATCACTTCTTAGTGAGGTGTATGCTGCCTCTATTTTTGCGTGTACCTCTTGTTTTAGATCCTGCATCTCTTTTGATAGTTCATCCCTGTGATCTTTATTTTTCTGGTCTATTTCTCACTTTATTTCCTGAGTCATTGCCTCCAGAATATTTTGGATGTAGCTTTTGTCTTCCATTCCTGCTTTGCTCCCACTGGGGCTCTCCCCTGAGTGGCTGCTGGCTTTTGGGGATAGCTTGTTATCCTGGGTGTTGATAATCCTTGTAATTTTTCTCTGATTTTCGCATGGGGATTCAGGGAGTATTGGAGACTAATCTGAAAATTTGTTTTGGTCAATAGGTGTCTGTCTTTGCTTGGTTGCTGTTTCTCTGCTGGTGGAGAGGATCTGTACCTGATCTCGGTTCTGTTGGGGGCCAGCCTCCAGCTGCTGGTCTGACCCATATAGGGTTCTCAGTTCTCTGTTCTAGATCACTGGCAATTCCTGCCTTTGGAAGAATTGAGCAGCCCAGATTGCTCCCGTTTGCTCCTACAGGTGCTCTTGGCGAGTTTGGATGTGCTGGATGCACTGTCCCAGATGCTGGAGTTTGTATGGGCTCCTGATATTTTGTTTTGGCGGGTTGTGGGCTTGAACTCTGGGCTTGGGCACTGTCTCTCAGCTCTTCAGCTCAAGGCTGATACCCTACCATTTGAGCCAAAGCACTTCTGGCCCTTTCTGCTTATGTGGTGCTGAAGAATCAGATCCAGGGCCTCATGCACCCAAGACAACTACTATACTGCTGAGCCACCTTACCAGCAGAGCTCCTGACTATTATCAGGTGCTGGTGGCTTGTGTTGTCCAATTTCCAGCCTAGAATATATGGGTCGGGTTCTGGTAGGGTTTAGGCTTCTCCTGTCCTGAACCCCCAGGTCTTTGCTGTCACAGATGTGCTTCCCAGGGGATGCAGTTCCCTGTATTTCTCCCCTGTACTTAGGCGTATGCAGCTTCTTACTTCAGTTGGGAGGAGTTGGTTGTGTTGCCCAGGCACCGGATCCCCAGGCCTGGTGCCAGCCCCCGGCCTGGGACATGCCGGTTGGATCTATGCTGCTGTGTATCCTGCCTAGTTTATGCAGCCTGGGGTACTCAAATTTCTTCCACTGTTGGGTTTCTTGACCAGGGGTGCTGTTCCTGGCTTGGGCATTTAAGCTACCTTCCAGGGGTGCTCTTGCTCTAGCCTGGCGAGCTGAGTGTGCTCCATGGTTTGGTGGAGCTCTAGAACATTTCCCAGTTTTAGTGGGTCCTGTGGTCCAGGTGTTGGGATAGGGTGTCTGATTCAGGGTCTCAGGATTCCCACCAGCTCTGTTCTCTCTTAAGGCATACACTGTCTCCTGTGTGATACTCACCCATGTGCTAATTGTTCTTTCTGTGTGATGTACGTCATTGGTTGCTATTGAAATCAAGAGTTCAGTTGAGGTGGTTGTGGGCTGGGCTGGGCAGTGGTGGCTCTGTGAGTTTCTTTTTTGTCTCTGCCTCGATTGATGCTGTTAGGGTCCAAGCTGCAGGATGGGCCTCTGTCCTCGACCCGAGGGATGGGGGAAGGGCCTCCATGCAGGTTCTGAGTGCTGGGGTTTGTCTCTGTTTGTGTTCTCTGTATCAGCATCAGTTCTTTGCAGGTCTTCTGCCTGGTTTTCTGTGGGCATCCCATGTAGCTCTGGGGCTCCCACCATGAGGCTGAGTTCCTGGCTCAGAGGTTTCTCTGTTCATTGCGGTCGGCGGGTCTGACACCAGTACCTCAGACCTGCGCAGGTGATCTGCGGGTACTGAGCACTGCGGTTTGTCTCCAATTGCGTTCTCTGGATCACCACCATTTCCTTGTAGGATTCTGCTCTGGTGTTCTGTGGCTCTGTGTAGCTCTGGAATTCTTTCAGTGGGGCAGAGTCGCTTTGGCAGGATGGAGCCTCTCTGCTAGGATAGAGAGTGAGGGGTGGGGTTGGAATCTTTGTGCAAGCTCTGGGCTTGGAGGTTTCTCCGTTCGTCGTGATCACCTGGTCTGACACCGGTACCTCAGGCTGCTTCTGCGCGGGTGATCTGCAGACAACCCCCTATGTCTCGGGGAGTCTGGCAGCCCCTGTCAGGCTGGCTGGCTGTGATTTGGCGCATTGCTGCATGGCCAGTAGAGATTGGGGAAGGGGTCTTCGTGCTTCTCTGTTCTGAAATTCTTTTTCTCTCTTTTTTTTTCTGCCTCCTGTTTTTCTCTCGGTGTTCATATTTTTGTTCTTGTCGGTTTCTTGGGGAGATTAAGCGTTGGAACACGACTCTCTTTTTGGTTGGGGAGAGCTGTGGCATTTCCCTACTGCCCCTTGCCATCTTGCTCACCCATCCAATTTTTATATTTTTAAAAATCTATTTCATTATAAAGATGCTATACAGAGCAGTTACATTTACATGAGTAAGTTACAGTTCTAATTGAACATTGTTACGTACTGCAGTTTTTTTTCTCCCTCTGACTCTTCCCTCCATTTCTCCCACACACATTACATGTAAAGTTAATTTCTGCCATAGTGTCCTGTGAGTATCATTGTTGCAATGGGTCACCTTTTGTACTTCTTTCAGTATTTTGTTATTTCGCTTCCCTTCCCCTAATCAGATAAATGCATATACAGGATGCAGAGTACCAGAATCAAAGACGGGAATTGCCATGGATAAAACCAATAGGAAAAGAAAAATGATATAAAGTAAGAAGAAAGAACTAGCTACAGTATATTGGCTACATCAAGCTTGACAACTAAACAAAAGAAGACCTGCTGTTTCTTTGTCTTCATTTCAGTTAGCATCATTTTGTATGGTCACATATACATTCATACCTCCTGAGCTATAATGATCCACTTTCAGGAGTAACAGGCTAATGTTAATAATTTCAAATGAGAGAAATCATAGAGCTCAAGTCGTTTTGCATGTGCTAGGAATTGATACAATGCACAAAAATTACATGCTTTAATAACTACAATGCCAGTTTATCAGTGCAGTATTAGGTGCTCCTTGGCTGGAATCCCTCCTGAGGAAACCTAAGATAGTTGGTGCACCTGTCTTCTGGGCTGGACTGAGGGCCTTGCTGGGCAAACAGTATTTTGATATCCATTCCTGGATTCCACTTACAACTTTTTTTAGTAGACTCCCTACAAATCTCTCTCATCCCAATAACAGCCTTCTGGCTGTCAAGTGAGGTTATCTTTCATATCTCAGAGCTCTCCACACCTTTGTCTAGAAGAGCTCTGTTCCAGGGCCCACATTCAGCAGCTTGTTTTGAGAAGAGTAGTAGCTATTTTGCTAGCCAAATATATTCTCTGCCATCTCCTCATCAAATTAGTATTTGGTGTCAGTATGAGTCTGCTCAGAGGGTAGAGCCAGCCTGGGATGGCTTTGAACCATGATCCCCAGAACTAAGTCTCCTGAATAGCTGGGATAACAGGTGTGAGCCACCTGCACCTGGACATCATTTCTTTCTTCCAGGAACATTTCAGGGGGATGGAATAGCACAGCAACCACATACATTTGTTAGCAACTGCCCCAGGGTGAGCCAGATGCTCAGACCAAAACCACTGACCTTGATATTGCCTTTGGTGTCCAACAGGATGTTGTTGGACTTAAGGTCGTCGTGTGTGATTCTGTTTTGGGGTAGGTAGTGAGCAGCACTTAGAATTTGTGTGATGAGCCTCCTGGCTTCATCCTTATAAAGGCGGCACAATATTCAGATCCACCCCAGGAGGTATCCCCTAGTGGCCAGTTCCACGATGAGACATACATACTCTTCCTTCTCCAACACCTGGTACAACCTGATGATGTGTTTGTGCCATACCGTCTTAAAAATGTCCACCTCATTCTTTATCTAATGATGATGACTCTCACTTCCAGGCTATTTTAAATGCCACGTCCTTTTCTGTGACATGGGGATGGGCCACCTTCACTTGTCCATAGGTTATTTTGTCGATGAGCTCATTCACCTGGTATTTTTTGATGATCTCCTCCTTCAAGAAGATTGAGGATGAATCTTTGTGTTCTTCCATTCTTCCACTATGATGGCAGGTAGCAAGTTTACCTAAAATAAACTTAATAAAATAATGGAAAACCAGAAATAGTATAAAGAAATACCAAAATCCAAACAAAAACCAGTCCCCACAACCAAAAATTCACTTAGCCTTGAATCAGTCCAGCGGGTCATCAGGCAAGAGCTCCCAGCTATGTTAACTGATATAGGTTGGAGCACAGTGGCTTCCTATATATCCTGCATGGCCTCACACAATGGAGCAATCACAACCAGGCATAGTAATCTCATGGAGGAAATGGACCAATGAGAGTCTGGGCCAGTGAAGTCAAAGAAAAAGTGGACCAATCACAGCCTGCCAGCATTGACATTCTAGCTCAGAGGCCTCAACGACTGTTACTAAGGACTCCAGGTGGGCTTGAGGTTGCTCTGGTCATTATCATGGCATTTTTGAAACCACTAGGACAGTGGTCAATAACCTCTGTTTTTCTAGAGGACCACTGCATCTTATAAATTGCTTCTCTACCTAATAGCCTCCATTGTGGATGGTCAACTTATTGTCTGGTTCCAACAATGGCACTGCACAAAGGCCTCCCTCCTTCTCAAGGACAGTTATGTCCTACAACTTCCTCTTGAGAGGACAAGCTGGCTTTGAGCCACAATCCTCATAATTCACCTTCCTGAGTAGTTAGGATTTTGGTTCTGAGCCATTGGTAGGTATTTAGCTCGTCTCTTACATTTGGAGACAGTATATTTGTTAGAATGGTAGATTTCGATATGTCCTTTTAGCACTTTAAATTTCTTGCCCTTGCTGTCTAATAGATAATTTAGTTTATGATGAGAAATTAGTCATAATATCATTGAAGATCACTTGGGTGTGATGAATTGTATCTCTGCATTTTGGGAGGATTTCTGTCTTTGTTTAATTCGAATGTGTCTTAGTGTGGTTTTAGGTAATTATGTTAATTTTTTGACCTGCTAGATCCCTGCATAGAAGGGTTCATGCTTTCAATCAAAACTGGGAAGCTATTGGTTATTACTTCTTCAAATACTATGTATTTCTTTTTTTTCCTCTGTACATTATGCATATATACATTATACATACATATTCAAATTGTATATGTTAATATACATATATATATACCTAAATATTTGTATTATATATGCCTTTATATACATATATTTATTTTCACATAGCTTCCACTTTTGTGGTTGTTTATGGTAGGAAGGTTAGATTGATCCTAGCTACTCCATCAAAGAGTTAGAAGTTTTCCTCTGTATTTCTTGATAAAAATATGCATTTCTTGGCAAAGATATTGAAACACATAAAAAGCACAGCTAGCCCTTCGTCTCCATATCTCTCTAATTTCTTGCCTCTGTCAGGTCTCTGAGCACAGCACCATTACTTATCGGGTTCTTCTAGTGTGTGGGGTGATCTTTTGCAATGTCATGTGCTGCTTCAAAGGCCAACAGGTCTGCACCTGGAAGAGGAGCTGCTCCAAAGTCAGCCTGCATGGGTGTACCTGACTGCCTCTGTCTTGGTGTCAGAGCCCCCGCAGATACTGGGGTGACCTTAGCAGATGTGCGTGTGCCAGGATTGCAGATTGGTGACTGCGGAAGGCACAAGCACAGCCTCTTTTTTACCTATCAGAGGTCTACGGTGGAACCTGGGGGTGTTCCTCTGTTGGAAGCTATGCTTGGAGCACGGCTGGGCGCTGCAGAAGCCTCACTTTGTCCTCACATTTGGGGTACAACAGATGCCAAGGATTTTTTTGGGCTTTTTTCAGAATATATGGGCAGGTTCAAGAGCAGAAGATGCGTTCAGGGAACACCTAAACACAGGTTGGGCAATGGAGCTGGGAGGGGCAGGGCAGTCCAGGTTGGCAGGGGTCAGATGATGAGCCTATATTAGTAGTCTGCTGGCTTCCAAATGAAAAGCTAGACTTGCTTGCTACACAGAAATATCCCTCTAATAATGGTTGCACCAGAGAGTCCCATGCTGGTCTGGGGAAACTGCTAAAGACTGCAGTAGATGGACCAGGAGCACTTGGTGTTCTCTGTGGGCAATTCAATGCTGGCTCTGGCAGGAGGGATCTGAAGGTTCCTTAACACTACAGATCCAGGGAAGCCAGAGCCCAAGCAGACACCAGGGTTTGCCAGCTGGGCACTGGGCAGGTTGGTAGGTGAAACCTTGCTGGATGGCTTTGCAGAGTCCTCAACCTGGCCCACCTGCCAGCACAATTTCCTGCCTAGGATCTCCTCAACTGTAGAACTTGGAGGCAACAGTTCTTCCAAATTGGACATGCAGTGTCCAGCTTTCTAGAGGCTGATGTGGTCAGGGCCAGTCTGGAGGAGTGGCAGGCCTCCTGCTGGGGGAAACAGATGTCCTTTCCAAGGCATCTTGGGAAAGGGATGCCCCTGGAAGTGGACTCATGGAAAGGCTGGTCTGTCCTGCTCAAAGAGAACACCTCCACTTTGTTTGAATGTTTGATTGGGTTGGGGGGTCTCCCCTTGGCGGCAGTGATATTAGGAGACTGTATTGTTGAGATTATCTCAAAATTAAACCAACTGTTGATCAAGCAAAAGAGTAAGGCTTGCTTAACTTCCCGTGGTTGGTGGAGTTGAGGTCATGGCTGCTTTTGCCTTGAATTTCCTCAAGGATTTGCCACCAGAAGAAAAATGACTGGATGCTGGCATGAATTCCAATGGTTTTAGGAAATTTATCAGAGAGCCCTACTTGGCTTGTATGTCATTCAATAGGGCTAACACTGGGTGCGGAGTTTGAGCTTTAAAGCTAGGCATCACAGCTTGATCTTTTTGGAGGACTATGGACACCTTCTGGATGGAGTTGGACCTTTAAGGGGTCTCAGTACATTTTGAGATTAGGTGTGATCCTCTGAGCTTCATCCTTGGTTTGTGACAGGGCTGAGTTCTCCCTCCCTGCTATCCTGATGTCTTTAGGGTGTGGGCTGGTTTCTGGCAAGTAGAAAAGTTTAATGTGTCTTCTATTCCCTGAGCCTCAATAGGAAGGGCTGTTGTTGGCAAGGAGGATTGTGTAATTGGGAGGTCTTTGTCTTCTTTGAGTAAGGGAACCAGAGCACATCTTGGTTTTCTTTTTGAATGTTTAGTTTCTATGGAAGTCTAAAGACCTAAGAGTTTAAGGCTCCAGAGGCTTTCTAGTTTTCCAAACATATCCAGGTTTTTTTTTTTTCATCATCTTACAAAGACACTTCTAATTTCCTCCCTTAGTCATACTCTACTGAGCCTTTTGGCTATGGCATAAATGAGGAAAGACAGGCAGGGCTGTCCTGTTGCTAAGGAAGGCAGTCAGGGCTGCCTTGTTGCTTAGAAAAAGCAGGCAGGCCTGTCTTGTTACATAGTTTCATTTTATTCCCCAGTGTTGGTAAATAAAGCCTCCAGATTGGAATTCAGGGGCTACCCATGATCATTGCTCATTCCTTTTCCCTGCTCTTACCATACTGACTTTCCATTTAAATTCATTTTTACTTTTCATTTTTTGTCAGAAGTAAACAGGCGATGAAAAATCTATATGTAATACTAGTTTTTATTCTTGAATTACTAAAATACACGAAGAACATATCAATTCAAGAAGCATAAGATGGCAGATAGGGGCTGGGAAGGTGGCTCACTGGTAGAGTGTTTGCCTTGCATGCATGAGGCCCAGGGATCTATTCCTCAGCACCACATAAGCAAAAAGAAAAAAGCCGGAAGTGGTGCTGTGGCTTAAGTGATAGAGTGCTAGCCTTGAGCTGACGAGCTGAGGGACAGCGGCCAGGCCCAGAGTTCAGGCCCCACGACTGGACCAAAAAAAATAAAAATAAAAAATAAAATAAAATGGCAGATGGCATGAGTTTGATCTCTGTCCCTCTACTGTGACTCTCTTCCTCTACTCTGGGGTGACCACTGCCACTAGTTAGATGTTTATCCTTGCATTCAAACCAAATGTGCACAAAGGAGAGGCTATTAAAAAGGGACTTGTCCACAGCTACCCAAGGTACGCAAAACCTATCTTAGTCGGAGGACAAATTTCCAATTCACACTATGGAGATTCAAACTTCTATATTCAGGTTCACAGACCTTAGCCAAGTCTGTGCTGGAACCACATGACTGAAGATGGTAGCTCATTGTTCACTAAAAAAAGAAGTCTGCAATAGCTGTAAATCTCCCCCCTGCCTTTCTCCCTAAGTAACAGTATGATGTATAAGGACTAAGGAGTTACACAGGCCTTTTAGAGGTTACTAGACTTTGGGTTTTAACTTTTGTATTTCCAAGTTTCGCTTCAAATCAAATATTGGGTCTGTAAAGCAGCAGCCCAAGAGGAAGTGATGTTCAGACCTTGTTTAAGTGTCTTAGACTATTTGAATTTGTTTTTACTGAATTGTCTTTTTTCCTACAATCCACACCTGTGGCCAAATGGGGGCTTTCTTACAGCTAGCGGACTGAAGGCCCAACACTGCATCTCTTTATGCCTTGTTCTGCAGCCTTGTTCTGGTATATAGCTGTTGCAATCTTAGATTTAGAACTCCTGTCTTTCTTCCCCTCTCTTTCTCCTCCCTCTCTGTCCTTCAGTAAACAATTCCAATATATTTGTTGAAAATAAAGCTTGGAAAATTGTCATAACATTAAACAGTAGTGTCCACCTTTCAAGCCTGACAATTTTGTTAACACAGGTAGAGAACAAGCAAGATAAAATATATATGCAATACACAGATGCACACACCCACACCAAGGGAATATTTTTCAATAAACATGTGATTGTATTCAGTGAGTATAATAATATCCTGAACAATTATAATCTTTAACCACAATCTCAATTTGAACTAATAAATGCTAGAACAACTTCTTGTAGCATTTAAATGATTTACTTTTCAAATATTCTCTGAGTTGTTTCCATAGTGCTACTAGCCACTTCCAGGGTAACTATTAGTCAAAAATTCATTTAATCTTTATCGTATTGATATCATACCTATTGATATTATTGGCTGTAAAGTTCTCCAAACTATAAACTTTTAAGCTTCCCAAGCCAAATTTCTTCCTGTGCCTTAACAGATTGTTTCCTCCAGGTTTTATAGACCTTGAATTCTCTGTGGGAAAAGAAGAGATCTATGTATCTAATGTATTTTTAGGTAATATATATGTAAGTATGTGTGTCAGTTTTCTTAAACAAAACATAAATGAATAGGTCTTCCATTTCCTAGACAGAAATGATTAATGTTACAAAAGAAATACAGGTGGATCAGGCCATCATGGGTACTGAGTATTAACAGATATGGGAATTCCCCAGGCAACAGTGTGGAATGTGGGATATGTGTGTGACAGTGTGTGCGGGAAAGTCCGTGAGACCCTTATCTCCAATAAACCACTAGAAAACCAGAAGTGATGCTGTGGTTCAAGCGATAAAGCACTCACCTTGAGCTGACTAGCTCAGGGACAGCGCCCAGGCCCAGAGTTTAAGCCCCTCAAATGACAATAATAATAATAATAATAACTATTATTATTATAAAGGAAATTAGACAAAGTCCACAACTTAATTGTACAGCAATACAAAATAATGCATAATACATTAGCAATAAGTACCATAAAAGTTAGATCAAATAATTACAAATGTCATATTTATATGTATATAAATTTTTCAGAAGGATTTAAGAGTGGAAACGGTGACATTGATCAATATCAATGGACTCATAAACTGACATATTGAATTAAAAAAATGAAAAACCTGCTTCAGAAAATAATATATAAATAAAAAAAACCAATACTCAATCATTCAGAAAAATTATATATATATACTTATTCAAATGTTTATGTGTTCCCATATATATTATATATGTTTTCTAGTGTCATATTTGACTACATGTGGCTTATATAATTATTTTTAAATATTTTCTTTTGTTGATCAGAAAGCGAATATCTAGCTTTCAAATTATATGGCATTCTTTTTTTATTTTTGATATATTTTCTTTTAGGAGAAAATTTGAACCTATTACAGACCATTTTAACTTTTGGAAAGGCTGTACTCATACTGGATTAGCAGGAAAACTGTGCTCTGTTCATCTGTAATGTCCTACGAGAAAACCATTCTCATGGTCTAAATCAAAAAGTTAGTTGCTACCTACTGAAGACTAGCTTGTTGTCTTTGTTTTTCTAGTTGTGTGTGTGTGTGTGTGTGTGTGTGTGTGTGTGTGTGTGTGTGTGTGTGCATGCACGTGCATACATAGGCCTATCTTGGGGACATGAACTCAGGACCTGGGTGCTGTCTCTGAGCTTTTTTTTCAATATTGTCACTTATGCCACAGATCTACTTCCAGCTTTTTGCTGGTTAATTGGAGATTACAGTTTTGTGGAGTTTCCTGCTGGCTTTACCTCAGATTTCAATCTCTTGAGTAGCTAGTATTACTGGTGTGAGCCACCAGAGCTCAGATAGAAAGCTATTTTTGTCTACGATTAGGGATTATAATTGTCTTCACGCTAGCCTACCCTTCTCCCTAAGGTATCACCAAATCATGATGTGCTCTTTCTTATATCATATTTCCTTTCTTTCCCTGAGTTCTTGCCTTTTCTCCCAGCTTCCATCTAACAATACTGGGCACATATAGAAATCATGTTAGCCAAGTGAACTATCTTCACATTTTATTTCTATTGTTTTCATTTTCCTGGCTAAGTATGTTGCATTCCTTATAACTAACTCCTCACCATAATCATGTTCTTTGAATTTTTTTTCTAGACTAGCATGTATAATAACTTTTGATTCATTTAAGTGTTTTCTGATTTAGAACATGTGGCTACTGACAAATAAGAAGATACAGGAATATATGAGGCCAAAACTAGGAACTAGTACATACCTTTCTTCTCTTCCTCCTCCTCCTCCTCCTCCTCCTCCTCCTCCTCCTGCTCCTCCTCCTCCTCCTCCTCCTCCTCTTCCTCTTCCTTCCTTCCCTTCCTCCTCCTCCTTCTTCTTTTCCTTCTCTTCTTTATTCTCTCCTTTTTCTCCTCCTCCTCTTATTTTAATATGGTTTAAATCATAAGTTTTCTTCAACAAATGCGCTCCCCAAATCCATGACACTTTCTCTAAGTTTCAATAACCTTTGCTTCCCTCTTATTTTTATTTGGATCAGTTGTTTGTCTTGAACAAGGGAGTTTCAGAGTGACATGTACAGATATCATTCATCTGGGCTCTGACTTGGTTCAACCTAAACCATGCTACGGGTTTCATCGGCTTTGAGATTACAATTTCATGGATGTACATACAAAATCAAAGGTTTTCACCCTGTTCTCTTCAACTTTGAAAAAATGACTCATTGAAGGGAATATTATCCTCCACATTTATTTTACCTTAAAGCAAGTGAATAATAGGAAACATTTTGCTGTGGAAACATGAAAAGGAAATCAACAAAGTTGAAATAGTCTATTTATGCTTGAGAACTCTTGCATACTTCACATACATGCTCTTTTTATTATGACTATTTGATATTTTGACTTTCCATTCATTGATTGACTTCATTACTTGATAGGAAATTTACGTAGTCCAAGATGTATCTCAAGGTATTCTGCAGCAGTTATCTGGGAATTTCAGCCATGGAAGACAAGAAGCACATACCTCACAGTAAGCTGGAAATATAATAGAGTTCATTCTTTCTTAATATAGTATTTCAGTGTTTATAATATAATATAGTATTTCAGTGTTTATACTGAAAATGAAGAAGTTTAATTGCAACAAACATGTTGAAGGATTGATAGGTATTCTCTGTATACTTTGCATGTATATATATATGTGTGTGTATATATATATATAAATATAAATATATATATATATATATATATATACACATAATTTTAAAGCATGACTCAGTTTCCAAAAACTTCTGGATAAAATTTTAGGTGTAAAAGCACCAGTAGGTGCCTATGCACTTAGAGCTCAGAAGGAAACCAAATTTGTGCCAGGGGGACTTTTGTTCTTCTAAATGAAGAGGAGCATTACTGTTGGAGAGATCAATATGAGACTAACTTTTAAAAGATAAAAAAAGTAAAGCATTTCAGATTGTATTTCTGTGATATAAAAAGATATTATCTTGAATAAAATGTATCTATTATATGGATTCCTTTTAGAAAAGGGCAGGAAGATCTGCCTGGAAACTACATTATGTTTTTTCTCTCTTCTTAAAATGAGGAAAGAAATGCATGCCACAATTACCTCTTCTACACTTTGTACCATGGAACAGTAACTAGATAGCACATTGATTTTTAGTGCACTTTTCATTTGAAACAACAGCTTCTACTTTAAACTGATTAGTGATTCTTCAAAGATTAGTGAGCAATCAAAACATATAATAATCACATTGCTACAAGTATGGCTATGTATGAAACATAGTCAGAGATCATGGAAGACTGTACTAATGATATAAATCAGGTTAAATGGTCAATTTACTTTGGAGGTAAGGAACATGCCTTTGAAAAATACCCAGTTTTGCCAGACACCGGTGACTCACACCTGTAATCCTTGTTATTCAGGAGGCTGAGATCTGAGAATAGTAGTTCAAAGCCAGCAGGGGAAGCAAAGTCCCTGAGATACTTATCTCCAAGTAACTAGCAAAAAGTCTGGAAATGTAGTTCAAATGGTAGAGCACTAGCCTTGGGCAAAAGAAGCCCAGTGACTGTGTCCAAGTCTTGAATTAAGCTCCAGGACCAACACACACACACACACACACACACACACACACACACACACACACACACACACACACACACACACACACATACACACACACACACACAGAGCGTTCAATCCACATTTTCAGAATTTGTTTGCAAACTTATTTTAGTAAAGTATTTAAGTCTTTCCATTTCCTAACAAGTGGGGCAATATCATTCTTTCTGATGGAAGCATAGAATTCCATTGTGTATATATACATTTTCTTGATCCATTCATCTACTGAGGGGCATTTGGGTTGGTGCCATATCTTAGCTATGGTAAATAATGCTGCAATAAACATAGTCGTGCTGGTAGCATTAGTGTGGTCTTGTTTGTGAACATTTGTTTAAATGCCCAAAAGTGGGATTGCTGGGTCATTGGTGAGCTGTATGTGGAGTGTTTGGAGGAACCCCCATACTACTTTCCTAAGTGAAGTAAGCCAGGCCCAAAGAAACTTAGGTCCTATGGTTTCCCTCATTTGCAATAACTAGTATATTTCTGAGAAAAACACTACCAGATAACTTGATGTTAGGCAAAAAGAACCCCAAGATAAGGACCCTAGTGGTTTTCTTTCTTGCTATTGTTTCTAACATATTTATAAGGTGATTCTTTTTATTTATTTTATTTTATTTGTGAACACACTGTACAGATGAGTTACAATTACATGGGCAGGATAATGCGTACATTTCTTACCAAGCATTGCAGCCTCCTCCTTTGTTTACTCTTCACATCCCTTCCCAGCCTCCCCCCTCCCCCGCCCAGTCCCAATCCTTCTACCTCCCCCCCCTCCACCCCGCCCCCCGCGGCACAGACGTTGTAAAGTTCGTTTTGGACATGACAACTTGTACTTCTCATTGTTGCAACAGGTCCATCTGTATCCTTAAACGACTTGTTTTTCCCCATCTCCTCCACCAGTTATACTGACATCAAATATAGTGAAAGCAGGGGTTATACTGTGGGGGAGGGACATACAAAGCAACAAAGAAATAATCTTATAAATGCGTTAGAAACACATGCATGAAAGAAAAAAACATTAAAATACATAACTAAGGGTTCATTTTCCTAATAACACATTATCTGACCTTTTCCACTTGACTCATACATATACTAGATATTGCAAATAAGTGAAACCATGGGGCCTATGTTTCTTTGGGCCTGGCTTACTTCGCTTAATATAATTTTTTCCAAGTCTTTCCATTTCCTAACAAATGGGGCAATGTCATTCTTTCTGATGGAGGCATAGAATTCCATTGTGTATATATACCACATTTTCTTGATCCATTCACCTACTGAGGGGCATCTGGGCTGTTTCCATATCTTAGCTATGGTAAATAATGCTGCAATAAACATAGTTGTGCTGGTAGCTTTAGTGTGGTCTTGTTTGTAAACATTTGGGTAAATGCCCAAAAGTGGGATTGCTGGGTCATAGGGGAGTTCTATGTGGAGTCTTTTGAGGAACCTCCATACTGCTTTCCAAAGTGGTTGAACAAATTTACATTCCCACCAACAATGAAGTAAGGTTCCCTTCTGTCCACATCCCCTCCAGCATCTGTTGTTGTTAGAGTTCTTGATTTTTGCAATTCTAACTGGAGTGAAGTGGTATCTGAATGTTGTTTTGATTTGCATTTCTTTTATGGCTAGGGATGTTGAGCATTTCTTCATGTGTCTATTGGCCATCCTTCTTTCTTCTTCAGAGAAGTTTCTCTTTAAGTATTTCGCCCAGTTGTTTATTTGAGGATTTGTTGTTGGGGGATTTAATTTTTTTGAGTTCCAAGTATATTTTAGATATGAGACCCTTGTCCGTTGTATGGCTAGTAAAGATCTTCTCCCAATCCGTGGGCTTTCTATTGATCTTGCTAGCTATGTCCTTTGCCATGCAGAAGCTCTGCAACTTTATGCAATCCCATTTGTCTAACCTTTCTTTGATTTGTTGTGTTTCCGCGTCTCCATTCAGAAAATTTCGGCCTGAGCCAAGGAGACCCAGGGTTTCCCCTATTCCATCCTGTAATGTTTTCAGAGTGTCTGCTTTGACTTCGAGGTCTTTGATCCATTGGGAGTTGATTCTGGTGCAGGGTGATATATAAAGATCTAGCTTTAGTTTTCTACAAGTAGTTAACCAATTTTGCCAGCACCATTTTCTGAAGAAGCTGTCTTCCTTCCATTCTATTGTTTTAGCTCCCTTATCGAAGATTAGATGGCTATAGGTCTGTAGGTTCATTTCTGGGATTTCAACTCTATTCCATTGGTCCTGAGGTCTGTTCTTATGCCAAAACCAAGCTGTTTTGATTACTATGGCTTTATAGTAGAGTTTGAAATTTGGTATTGATATTCCTCCAGCAGTGTTCTTTCCGTTGAGGAGCGTTTTTGCTATTCGGGGTCTTTTATTGTTCCATATGAATTTTTGGATTGCCTCTTCTATTTCCTTGAAGAATGAGGGTGGAATTTTGATAGGTATTGCGTTGAATTTGTAGATAGCCTTGGGAAGTATTGCCATTTTCACGATGTTAATCTTTCCAATCCAGGAGCATGGGAGGTTTTGCCATTTTTTAAGTTCTGTGTTGATTTCCTTTTTCAAGATTTTAAAGTTTTCATCATAGAGGTCCTTCACTTCTTTTGTTAAGTTAATTCCTAGGTATTTTATTTTTTGTGGGGCTATTACAAATGGAGTTGCTTTCCTAATTTCAGCCACACTTTTCTTATTGTTGGCATACAGAAAAGCCATTGATTTTGGGGGGTTAATTTTATACCCTGCTACTTTGCCAAAGTTTTGAATCAGCTTGAGTAATTTGGGAGTGGAGTCTATGGGATTCTTTAAATACAAGGTCATGTCGTCTGCAAAGAGGGAGAGTTTTATTCCTTCTTTCCCTATTTGGATCCCCTTTATGTCTGCATCTTGTCTTGTTGCTGTAGCTAGGCATTCTAATACTATATAGAAGAGAAGTGGAGAGAGTGGACATCCTTGTCTTGTTCCTGAGTTAAGAGGAAATGGCTTTAGTTTTTCATATAAGGTGATTTTTTAATTTCTTTGTATGCTCCTCCCCCACGGTATAACCCCTGTTTTAACTGTATTTCATGTTGGTATAATTTGGGGAGGGGAAGGGAAAACAAAATAAGTTGTTTAAACAGGTGAACCCATTGTAACAATGTAATGTACAAGATGCTATGTTGAGAACCGAACTTTACAACTTTGGTAGGGGTGGGGGCATGGGTGGGGGGTTGGGTGGGAGTGTAGTTGTGGAGATGGGAGGACAGGGATGGTAAGGACAATCAAAGAAGGTGGCTATAATGCTTAATAAGAAATGTACTCATTACCTTGCTCAAGTAATTTTAACCCCTCTGTACGGTATTTTGACAAAAAATTAATTAAAAAAGAAAAGTATTTAATATATATGGATATACTTCTGTGTGTATATAAGTGTAAACCAATTTAATAGATGCTGCACTATAACTTGAAAAACAAAATATATTGTAACCCCACATATCAACTCCATAGATCTAGTAATAATGTGATTCTATGTTTAAAATATTTATTAACCTAGACCTTTAAACTAACCTATGTATATCATGATAAAAAAATTATCAAGTAGAAGCAATATATAGAATTGTTATGGGAGAAACTTTTTTGGAGGTTGGGAGAGAGGGAGTACTGCAGAATGAATCTCAGGTTCTTGAGCTTTCTAGGCAAGTACTCTCCCACTTGAGCCATGCCTTCAGCCTAAATATATGCAACCAGTTTTAAAAAACTGAAATAAGAATAAACAAACATATCTATTATTGTTGGTTATATTGATAATGGCCATTCTTACTCGGGTAAGTTGGAATCTCAATATTGTCTTGATTTGCTTTTCTTTTATGGCCAGAGATGTTGAACCGTTCTTCATGTGTCTACTGGCCATTCTTATTTCTTCTTGGAGAAGCCTAACTTTAAGTCTTCACTACACTTATTAATTGCTGTTTCTGTAAGAATTTGTTTTGGGGAGGTTTACTTTTTTGAGCTCTAAGTATATTTTAGATAAGAGAACCTTGTTGGATGCAAAGTTAGATCATCTCCCTTGTTGTGGGCTTTCTATTTATCTTGTTAGCTATGTCCTTTGCCATGCAGAAAATCGTTTGATGCAATTCCAGTTATCCAGGCTTTCTTTGATTTATTGTGGTTCTGGATCTTAGGAAGCTTCTTTTTTTTTTTTGGGTCCGGTTATGAGGCCTGAACTCTGGGCCTGGGCACTCTCCCTCAGCTCTGCAGCTCAAGGCTAGTGCTCTACCACTTGAGCCACAGTGCCACTTCCGGCTTTTTTCTTTTTGCTTATGTGGTGCAGAGGAATTGAACCCAGGGCCTCAGGCATGCAAGGCAAACGCTCTACCACTGAGCCAACTTCCCAGCCCAGGAAGCTTCTTTTTATATATTTGTTATTTTTGCAGAAGTGATATACGGGGGATTTACAATTACATGAATCAGGTAATGAGTACAATTCTTTTTGAACCATGTCTCTTTTCGTTTGTCCACTCCCAGTTTTTCCTTCCTATTCTCATCCACAGATGTATATTTCATTTTCCACATAGTGTGTAGTGAGTACCACTGTCATATTTGTTCACTTTTTATTCCATCTTTTCTGTGCCTATTCCATCCATGCCCTAGTGCCCTAGTGTATCCTCTACCTCCTCCTGCTGTCTGGGATGTGGTCAAAAGGCAATGCTACTACACCATTGGTGGGAATGTAAACTTACTCAACCACTCTGGAAAGTAGTTTGGAGGTTTCTCAAAAGAATAAACATAGAGCTCCCCTATGATCCAGCAATCCCACTCCTGGGCATTTATCCAATTGACCATAAACTAGGCCCCACTAAAGCTATCAGCACAAGCTTGTTCATTTCAGTTTTTGTTTTTTACAAAAGCCAATATATAGAATCAAACAAGTTGCCCCTCAGTGGATGAATGGATCAAGAAAATGTGGTATGTATATATAATGGAATTCTATGCTTCCACCAGAAAAAATGATATTGCACCATTCATAAGGAAATTGAAACACTTGGGGAAATTATATTAATTGACGTAAGCAGCCACACCCAAAGAAATACAGGTTGCATAGTTTTCCTCATTTGTGGTAACTAGAATGTGCCTATAATTTTAAAAGTAAACACAAGAGCTGGTAAAAGAAAAAATAATAGAGGAAAGAAGTTGGGAGGGAAAAACAGAAAATGAGGAAAGAGGTGACACTGTTCAAAAAAGATACTCAGTACCTAACCTATGTAACTCTAACCCCTGTGTCAATCACCTACACAATAAAAATTTTAAAAAAGAAACAAAAAGAATACACAAACACAAATATTACAATAGAGTAGTAGAATGGAGGAAAATGATGAAAAGTGTTTCTGATCAAGAAACATCAGATATTAAGTGCTTAAATTGTAACCCCTTTGTACAACCATTTGAAGTTTAGAAAGAATAAGTGAATTTTTTAAAAAACTCAATAATTTGTTTTGTGAATCTATATTTATTACTTGTAGATATACATAATCACTAATTTTATGTATTGAAATATTTATGTCTTCTCTTTTCTTTTTTCTTTTTTTTGAAGGGGGGGGTCCAGTCGTAGGGCCTGAACTCTGGGCCTGGGCGCTGTCCTTCAGCAGCTTTTCAGCTCAAGGCTAGTATTCTACCACTTGATCCAAAGCACCACTTCTATTTTTTTTTCTATTTATATGGTGCTGCAGAATCGAACCTAGTGCCTCATGCATGCAAGGTAAGCGCTCTACCACTGAGCCACCTTCCCAGCCCTTCTTTTACATTTTTTAAATATCTTTTTACTTCTGTATTAATAATAACAATTATGGCAATTTAGGATAATTTATTTCTTCCAAAATTTTAATATTAAAGTTTTTTGATTTAGTACTACATTTGTTTTCTCAGTGTTTTTAAAATCAGATCTACATAACTTTCCAATACACTTACTAATATTTAGTCACATACAATGTTTAATATATCTCATTCATAACTTAATTCTAGCATACATCAATTTGGATGCATTAGAGATATTTTATTGATAATTTTCTTAGTTTGCAAACTGCTACTTACTTTTGCGTTGTCTCAAACCCTAAATGCCAAGTAATTAGAAGGCAACTTTCACATTTTGAACATACGTATTTATTTTTATATTGTTAATTTTTTCCTTATCTCAATCTTTTGCCTCATGTCACTTTATTTTCTTGTGAGGAATAGGGTTAGCATATTCCTTCAGAGAGAGAATTTTGGTGTGAAATGTTCTCAATTTTAATTGTTTACATATTAATTCTTTACATATTTTACTTTTTGTCTTCCTTTTTCATTGTCAAGGTGATGTACAGAGAGGTTAGTTATGTAAATAAGAAAATAAGTATATTTCTTGTCAACTTGTTACCCCTTCCCTCATTTTTTTCCTACATCCCACCTCAAGCCTTCCCCCTGAAGTTGTATAGATCATTGTTTACATATTTTAAATCTTTGTATTTGTATGGCAGTTTAATAAGAAAAACCCAGATTTGGGTTGATGGTTGATAAGCATTTTAAACATATTGCTTTATTGTCATTGAAAAAAATTCTTCCTGTGCCAAGCATTCATCTCAGGGTCTTATACATGCTGGGCTTCTCTGGCTGCTGCTCTCCTACTTAAATCATGCCTCCAGTCCAGCCGTTTGATGGTTTCTTGGAGAAGACTCCTTACAGCATTTTTTGTGTCCTTGCTGGCTTCAAACTCTGATCTTCTAGATTCCAGATTCTTGCTCCACTTGGATTACAGGTCAGAGCCTCTGGTGTTACATGTGTCTAGCATCTTATAGATGTTCCTTTATTGTTGAAAAGTTGGTGGCTTATTATTCTAAACTTCTTTTTTTGGTCCGGTCATGGGGCCTGAACTCTGGGCCTGGGCGCTATCCCTCAGCTCTTCAGCTCAAGGCTAGCGCTCTACCACTTGAGCCACAGCGCCACTTCTGGGTTTTTTCTTTTTTCTTATGTGGTGCTGAGGAATCGAACCCAGGGCCTCGAGCATGCAAGGCAAGTGCTCTACCACTGAGCCACCTTCCCAGCCCTATTCTAAACTTCTGTATTCATCTTATTACAGGTAATGTCAAGAAGTTAGAAATTATGCATGTTATGTTTTTTTCTTAATAAACTAATACTGGTACCATACCATCCATTATTCCTTTATTTTTGCTTTCTTTATTTCTTCTGCATATTTGAACGTATACAAATCCATTCCCTTCAATGACCTACAGTAAGCTCTTTCCACATTTTATTTTTACAACATTTTTACTTTATTGTTAGCATTTAAACGTTTTGTGAATTTTTATTTCAATATTTTCCCTATATTTTAAATTAATTTTAGTTGGAGTGTTTTTGAAATACTAGCCTTCACATTACTAGAAACCCAGTTACAGATAAACCTATATATAAAACATGCTCTTAGTTTTGTCTTTATATAGTTAAGATTTTTGTAATGGGTATTTGAGGCTCTAATAAAGACATTAAATGCTGAAATAAACTGGGAAGAATATAAAATGCTATTTAATGAAGTTTCTGTCTTGCCTCTATCAGTGACTAATATGTTTTTTCTAAATAAACTCCCACAAGGTATAACCCCTGTTTTCATGGTATTTGATGTTGTTATAATTTGGCGAGAGGAAGGGGAAAAACAAAATGTTTAAATAGGGATACAGGTTGACCCATTGTAACAATGAGACGTAGAAGACACTATGTTGAAAAACGAACTTCACAATTTAGGTTTGGGGTGGGTTGCTGTAGATATGGGGTGGGAGGGAAGGGATGGTAGGGGAAAACAAAGGAGGAGGCAACAATTCTTGATAAGAAATGTACTCATTACCTTGCTCATGTAACTGTAACCCCTCTGTACAGTATTTTCACAATAGAAAAATTAAGAAAAAGCATTGTAAGTTTTACATTCCTTTGCTAAGGCTTTCAAATGAAATACCACACACAAGGTGAACTATAACAGAATTATCTATTTATTCTCACACTTAGAGGCTAGAAGTCAAGCTGGTGCTCGTGTTGGAAGCATCTTCCACTCCATTCCATGGGGTACTATCTCCTCCCTTGCACTTGTTTTCTTGCTACTGTTCTTCCTTAGGGTTATTTCTCTATTACATTTCCTTGTCAAAAGAGGATCATAGTTCATTTTCACTGTGCTATCCAATAATGGCCTCATTTTAACTTTTTCCTTGGTGCAAAATCTATATTTAAAGTATCATATTCCTGGGTATGAGGGATGAGGGCTGAAAAAGTAAAGTTGGGGGAGGGGCACACCTCAGCCCAGGCACAGATATAGGTTTCTTTGGATGCCATCACTTGCATTCATAAACTTACTCTTACAGTAACTTTCATGGGATCTCACATACTTGAATTTGTATTTATTCCACTGTAATTTAATTGATAGCTATCTGTGTGATGTCACTTCATAAAAATACAGTGATTAGTGTAAAAATGTAGAGGGTAAGAAAGGAAAAAATGTAAGAAAGAGAAAACAAAATTTCCCTGGCTAAGGATACAAATGTTTCACATAATGTATCAATGTCACAACCATTGACTCTTGTCAGTACTTGCAAGTTTTGTTGTTTGTGTGCTGATTGTAAAAGAAATCTTCCACGTTTTGAACTTTTTCAAAATCATTTAGGGCAATTAAACCCACCAAAACCCAGAAACAAGGCCAAAATATGAAGTACTTTATTTGCATATCAAGATTTCCAATTACGTGCCTAGTAATATGCAAATAAACCTTACTTCCTCTTGAATAAGAATTTGATGGTTGCAATCCATCTCCCCAAATTATATGCCTAATGATTTTTTGAATTTTTGAGAACTACTGGGAGATCCCAAATGCTCATATGAAACTATACTGGAATCAAGAAATATTTGCTCATTGTCATCCAACAACCTTACTTTGCTATATTTATGCATGCACATGCATGAACATATAGGCACATGTGTGAATGATCATTCTCATAATACCTAGATAGTACATAAACATGTTATCACAAAATCTAGATAATTCAAAGTACAATTCATTTAGAAATAATGGTTAGTATGCTGACAAATTATGTGATTATGACTTGAATTATTGTACCTTGTACTCAAATACTATAAGAAGAAAAGATAATGTGTCTGATAGATATTTCCTATTCAATTGTTCTTTAGTAGAACATAAAATTTATTTGCAAACTATTAGAAATTTGTTACTTTTATCCTTCTAGGCACTGGTGGCTCACATCTATAATCATAGATACTCAAGAGATTGAGAGCTCACAAAGAAGTTCTAAGCCAGCCCAGGCAGACAAATCCAAGTGACTCTTGTTTCCAAGTAATAAACAAAATTCAGGAGTGGAGTCCTGACTTAAATGGTGTAGCATAAGTTGTGAGTGGTAAAATACAAGTGAGACTGGAATCCTGAGTTCAAGTCCAGTAATAATTTTTATGACTATCATACCTAACAACCATTATTTACATAAATGTATAGACTAGTTTATTAATTTTTATGTCCAAGATCAGGACTGTCATTGGCTGGAGCTTTAATAATTGAGCCACCTCTCTAAAGCCTAGTGTATTAATTTTGGTAAACATTTTAAAAGATGTTTTGTTGTCTGTGCATTGATTGGAAAAGAAATTTTCTGTGTTTTCAACCTTTTAAAATCTTTCAGGGCAATTAAACCCACCAAACCCCAGAAATCTCACCAAAACATGGAGTGCTTTATTTGCATATCCAAATTTCCAATCATGTACCTAGTAATATGCAAATAAGCCTTACTTCCTCTTGAATAAGAATTTGATGGCTGCAATCCTTCACCCCAAATTATGAACCTTATGATTTTTGTATTTTTGAATAAGATTTTTTTATTCTCATGTGTCAATACTCTAATGTTTTGCACTAATTTCCTATTGGACAATTTCATTTATGAAGTGTGTGGCTAAGGATTACTGTTTTATCCTAACTTGTCATAATGTGGCAAAATTATAATGACATACAAAACACACATACTGAAAAGCTCATTAGGGTTGGGTAATTATAGCTACTTAAGGGCTGAGGTCTGCAGGGTGGTGATTTAAATGCAACTAAACAGAAATCCTCCAAAAAGCGACAAAATATCATCTAATATAATCTACTACATGCTGAATATATTTGTCTATGTGAACACAAATGTTATCCTTTATACTCTTTTAATAAGTAATAGTATTCCCATTAAAAAATAATGCTTGCCAAAGAGAATTAAGTTCCCCATTAAATCAGTGTATAAATAAATGACAGACCAGAAAGTCAGCAGATTTGAGACCCATTGTTGGCATTTCAAAGCACAAAACTATTCAGTGGACTTTATGGTTCCATTAATGTAGTTGGATACTGAGTTTGAAATATTTCGATGGATGCTCTTTTCCTCCCATTAATAATCAAAATGGCTGTACAGCACTTTCAATTGTAACCAGAGGATTTCACTCCGTGCTGTGAGGTCCATTCATTGCTTAGTCACTTTTGTAATTTAAAAATATTTTAACTGTGTAGTCATATTATTGGAATATATGTAATTGACCTGTAATGAATAAATATATATCTCTATAAATAACAAGGTTGATTTTGTATTTTTTAAAGCTTGAGTGAATGCATTTCAAAAATGTATGGATGACAATGAAATGGCTCAATTGTAGATGGAGATTTAAAAGTCTTATAATAATAAAATACTCAGATAAATGTGACATTGAGAGAAATATTGTGGATTCCAGAACAACAGCACATAAGTTACAGCAGAGATGTGTCTTGGGAAACCATAGCAGATTCATATACAATGAATTTATTGACTGCAAAAACAAACAAAAAGGGATAATAGCATAAAAAGTACTTTTTATATGTTATACAGTTGACTAATTCTGTTGGATTCAATGAATATTTCTAGGAGACTAATTAGTTGTTTTGCTTTGTTGTGGTGTCTGCCAGTATTGAGACTTGAATTCAGGAACTCATGTTGTATATTGTCACTCATGCAGGTGCTCTACCTCGAGTTACAAACTTTCAGCTCTTTGGTAAGAATATTTCTTGGATTTTTCTACTCAGACTGGCTTCAAACCAAGATCCTAAAATCTGAGCCTCCTCAGTATCCAGGCTTAGAGGCAGCATGAGCCCTTGACACCTGGCTTTGGAATTTAAAAAATTAAAATAGAAATAAGGTTTTGCATTCATTGTTTGCACTCATTGGATTCATAGTGACAATATCCTACTTGAATTCAGTTCAACCAGTATGTAGTACATATTAACCTGAAAAATGTGAGTAATTTAAAGCCAGGAAAAAATTATTTAAGGACATAAAACTTTTGCTAATTTCATACTGTAAAGAGACAGAAATACTGCAAGCACTATGATTTAATAAGCTATTCTATACACTGGGATTGCTAACTGATGAATCATGTGAGGATCACAAACCAACTGGTAGGTGTAGATAGACTTCCTGGATAGAATTCATTTTCCAGAAATGAGAGACCAGATGCAGGAAATATATTGTTTAAACAAGACAGAGAAATTTTACTTTTATGAAATTATATTGAATTTTTTTCTGGCATTTTGTACAAATTATTAACTTATAGTTGAGGAATTTAGTACTGGAACATTATAAGAAATGTCCATTAGAAGATTCTATTAGAGAAATGCTATTGTGAGTCTGTGGGCATCAGCTTATAGTCACTTTTGTTTCAGAAGACCTATTAAATTAAATTTTGAATGATTTAACTAAATGCAAGCAATACTTTATATAGCTCAACTGGAACACAAATGCTCACTTAAGCTGAATTTTTGGATGACCTGTATAACTCCTTGCTAGAATAAACAATTGTTACTGGGTTAGTGAGGAGAAACACTATATATTTCTGGCAAACTAATAAAGATAAGGCATTTTTTTATTGTATGTAAGTAGTTGTACAAAAGCAGTTCAACTCAACATGTGAGTCTATGAGTATAATACATCTTGATTAATGTCACTCCTTCCATCATTCCCACTCCCATCTCTCCCAAATCTACCCACTCCTCAGATTATATGATTTCGTTTTCATATATGTGCTTTGAATATAATGACTATATCCATTCACCCTTCCTCTTTCCACTTATCTGCCACTGCCTTTGACTAATTCCTCCAGACACCCTACAAAACTGGTTTCTAGGCTTTCTGGTTTTCATTTTGTGAAACTGTTTGCTAGTCTTCCAAGCAGTTACATCACTACAATCCTCCCCAAGGATTCTTTGCTTTAGACAATTTGTTTGGGTTTATGTTACATGACTCCTACATGTTTTTGAATATGTTTATAAGTTAATTTATAAACACATGAGAAAAAGCATTCGCTCCTTGGCTGTCTGAGCTGGTTTTACTTTGCTTAACATGATGTTTTTCAGATTCAATCATTTCTTTCCAGTAGATGACAAAATTCCATTGAAACAATGCACCAGTTTTTTGCTTCCACTCATCCATTTAAAGACATTTGTGCTATTTGCATAACTTGGCTAAAGTGAATAATGAGCAATGAATATGGTTGTATGTAGCTTGGCTGTGTACTGGCTTGTAATATTCTGGGTAGATGACCAAGAGTAGTATAGCTGGATTGTAGGGGGAGCCCATGTTTCTTTCTTTTTCTTTTTTTTTTTTTGAAGAATCTCCAAAAGTGCTTTCCAAAGTGGTTTTGCTAATTTACATTCTTCTCAACAGTGTATTAGTCTTCAAGATCTCACATGGCCTTTCAATCAAAGCCACCAAAGCCACACTTCCTCTTCCATCTTAGTTAATTATAACTAAGAGACCCATGCATATTTTGCCTGACTTTGAACCTATTTCCTCAGATCTCAGCCTTCTGAATAGCTATAATTATAGGAATCAACCCCAGCACCTGACTAATATCCATTTATTTTCACCATAGTACTCAATGTTTATTAAATACACATACATCATATGACTGTAGAAAAATCTATTTTCAAAATAACAGCAGTATCTACAGTGTAATTTAAAATTTTATAAACCAAATACTAACCATACGTTCTATAAACAATAAACAGTTACAAAGTGAAGAAATATTACTTTAAACAGTTTACTTAATTCTTTCATTTTTACAAGAAAATACACTATATCTTCTTAAGTTGTTCGTTAACATAATACATCATTGCAAATGTTTATTCAGAAATGACTTATCCTAGTCAACATTATTGATACTGCTTAAATTAATTGGACATGCTTTCCTGTATGATGAGATTGCATGTTTTAAATATATTAGATGTCAAACAAAAGACAAACTGAAGATTGGAAAAATTTAAGTAACCATAATAAATTTTGTGAATATTATTGGGAAACCAGAATGTGCCTTACATACTAGTTTTCAGCTCTTATTTTGGAAGAAGAAGAAATCCTGTAGCTGAGTGACCCTATGTTAAATGGAATCTGTTTGTCAGTGGAGAACCAAAGCTTCTGGTTGAAATATATGAAGGAGACAATAATCAAAGGAAAAATTAAAAGAGAACTTTTTAGAATATGATGATGTAATAAAGTCGATACTTTAAATAAACACATCCTCTAATATTTTGAAATTTTATTTATTTTGACATCTTTTACTAGCATAGATGAATAGTTAAATGTAATATAATTGTCAGGATTCTGCAGGTGAGTGTGGATATTGTGGTTTGAACAAATTAATAAAAGTTATCATCTATTCTCTTCATTTTAAACATTAACACTGTAGATATTCCACCATCTAAAATAGAATATGCTCAAAGTACATCTAAACTAAGTTTGCTTGTCAAATTAGTATCTAAGAGAAATCTAACAGCAATCTCATTAAGGAGATCATTTAGGACATGATTAAGAAATGTGTTAAGAATGGAGCTGGAATGTAGTTCAGTGGCAAAGTGTTTGCCTAGCAAGGGCAATGTCCTGGGTTCAATCCCCAGTACCAAAAAAGAAAAAGCCAAAAAATATATAGCTAGCCAGGTGCTGGTGACTCATTCCTGTAATCCTAACTCTTCAGGAGGCTGAGATATGAGAATTCAATTCAAAGCCAGACCACACAAGAAAAGTCCAGGAGACTCATAATTCCAATTAACCACCAGAATCAGAGCTGTGGCTCAAAGTCATAGAGATGTAGCCTTGAGCAAAATTGGTCAGGGACAGTGCCCAGTCCTGAGTTCAAGTCCCACAACCAAAAGAAAAAAAAGTTTGGAGAATATTCTTCATAAAGCAACTCACTCAAAGTGTAGCTCTACACATTGTATGTTTACTTGTACATCACATACATTGATCTGCATTAACGTCAGAAACAAAGATTGAGAATTTGATTAAAGTATAAAGATTATTGGTATTCAAACCTGCTCTTTGCAGTTTGGCCATTGACAGCTGGTTCCCTTGGCTTTGCTTCTAATTTAAGCTATTCAGGAGTCTGAAATCCATACAATCATAGTTCAAACCAGTCTTGAGAGGAAAGTCCATGATACTCTGTCACCAAAAGAACCAACAAAAAAGCCAGGCTGGCGTGTGATTTAAGTGGTAAGGTACAATGTACAAATAAGCCAAGACATTAAGAAGCATTGAGCTCAAACATCAATATAAATAACACTCCCCCCACATGTAATACTAATAGTAATAATTAATATATGACACTGACATGCTGTAGTACAGGGTCCTTACACTTATATCCAGTGTCCCTGCTGATTAACAGTCTCCAGTACAGTCTTATCCCAAGCACCTCAACATAGATAAATAAACAAAAAATAAATAAACAAAACTCCAGTACTGAATATAAATCTAACAGGTTGATTTTCTAAGAGATTATATATTCCAGAAGCAATATATCCACAGCAAAATAGTACATTGTAACACTCAGGCAAAAATTATGGGAAAACAATGCAACAAGAGCCGAATGAATTATGAGGATAAGCTATAAAACACAAACAATTGAATGTGCACAAAAACAACAGAGAGGGTGATTAAAGGTGAGAATCACAGGGAAAACATCTGAAAAGTTTTCAAATTTGGTCAGAGACGTTAAGTCTCACCTGGAAAAACTAACTACAAATACCATAAAATAAAATATATTAAAGCTATAGTTTGTTTTTCATAATCTAATCACTAATTTGCAAAGACAAATAGGGCATCCTAAAGTGGTCAGTTTGAGGTGCACATTTATTTCAAAGGATAAAGACCATAACATCTCAAAGCACTTTTTAGACAGGTTGAAAACAGAAGAAAGACAATGGCTACAATTCTAACCTTCTATTACCATCCTTAAAACTAAAATACATATACATATCAGGAAAAACATAGAGAAACCATCAGTAGCCAAATGTTAGTAAAAGTAGTTAAGGAGACAGGAGCAAAGTTGTCCAAGCAGAAAACAGAGAAGGGAAGAAAAAACACATAAGAAATTAAATTTAAAGGAAAATTAATTGTAAAAATTAATGATCACAATGTGTATGGAAACTTAAAATATATTTAAAGTTTTAAGACATCGACACAAGTTCCAAAACTCGAGACAATAAAATAGAACTATTAAATGAAGCAAGTATGCTTCTAAATAAATTGCTAAAATTTATACATATTGCTAATTGACACTATTTATTGTGACTTGGCAAGTGTCTTCCTGAAAAAAAATGCTGGAAGAAAAAACATAATTTTAATGTAATGTTACATTTAGCTATTCAGAAATTATATAGGGATTTTTAATTATGGTCTCAAATCAATGGGAAATATCATATATCAGAATAGATAGATATTCTAAGATAATGTGTCCATACATCTATGTGAATGTGTTTTTATTGTATAGTTCTGCGTTTTTTCAGCAAAGACAAATGTCTTTAATCATAAACACATTTTATTAGTGCTGTCTAGTAGAATGCATGAAAATTTAATTTGAAATGATTTATGTTTCTCAAGCAGCCTTCACAATGGTTTGTCCCTCTTTAGTCACAGCAGGGTATACTTATGAACCTGTATATTTTATAGTCAGAGAGCTTTACATGAATTGTTAAAAGGCCAATAGTCTGGTAAAGTCTATGTATCTAATTGAACATTCTCTGCACTATTTTAGCATATTTATTTCTGTTTTATTTTAGAGTTCTCTAAGATTCCAATTTTTATAAACCAAGAATTGAGTTATTTTCTCTTACAATTATAACTAAAGAATCAAAGCCTTTGTCAATAGACTTATTTCCAATGTGAAAAATGAATCATAATAATTAATTCGCTTTGAAGCATATAGATTGTGTAACTTAAGCTACACACATTAGAATCCATACCACATTTCTTCCATAGTTATTTGCATTTAACAATGAGATGACTCTGTTTTCAATATGGAGACAATTATATTCTCTGAACAATCATTGTACAACTTGACCCTATTGTACAACTGTGCATCTTAAAATGAAACATTTCTAAAACCTAAAACATTTCTTATTTACTTTGCGTTTTGAAACTTTTATAGATATTCATATTTTAAACATATTTATGTAATTTTTTGTGTGTGGATGAGTGACAGATTTGATAGTCGAATGGTTAATACAAGACAACCAAAGAATAACATAATTAGTTGAGATATGCAGTTGTTAAATCTATGTCTCCTAGGCTGCTACAGAAACGTGATCCAGTTTCCATAATGATTTATGACATGAGTGAGTGAGTGATCTGTCAGATGAACAAATACAGGTTCAAAACAAATACAGGTTCCTAAACCTAAACTTAGTTTGAATATAGAACGTGATTATTTCAACTGCACCATGGAGTGCATAAGATTTAGCACAAACATAAGTGAGATTCTGAGAAAAGAAATATGAAGGAAAAAAAAGGAGGAGGCTGCAATGCTTGATAAGAAATGTACTCATTATCTTGCCCATGTAATTGTAACCCCTCTATACAGTATATTCACAAAAAAATAAAATTAAAATTAAAAATTAAAAAAAAAGAAATGCAAGCTTACTAAACTGGTCTTAAATGTTTTGAAAGAGCTACATTCTACCTTCAATTTTATAAGGTTTCAAAATTTAAGAAATTAATTACTTAATCAGGTAATTAGTTAGTTAACTAATTGTTTGTTCATGCCAGTAGTAGAGATTCTTGAAGTCAGGGCCTCACCATCTCCTTTGGCATTTTCAATCTATTTGACACTTTACCACTTGAGCCACAGCTCTACTACCATAACTTGGGATTTTGTTGTGGATAAGGGTGAATGGTCCAGGGTTAAATTTCCTGCACAGTGTAAGATGTTTCTGTACATTGGATCTCTCGCTGGTTCCAGAAAGGCTCTCAAACCTACTTATCCTCTCTGTTAGAAACAGAGAATAAAACAGAAATATACAAACTGGGCACTTGCGGCTTATGCTTGTAATCCTAGCTACTCTGGATGCTGAGATATAAGCATCGTGGTTGGAAGCCTTCCAGTGCAGAAAAGTCCATGTCCATGAGACTCATCTCTTATCTCCCTTTAACCACCAAAACCCAGAAGTGGCACTGTAGTCAATGTAGGAGAGGGCTAGCCTGGAGTGAAAGAGGTCAGAGATAGTAGCGTAGGCCCTGAGATAAAACTCTATGACTGACAGGAAAAGGGTAAATTATAATAGAAAAAAATAGAGCGAGAATTATATACATGCAAACAGAGAAATGGAGAGAGCGAGGAAGACAGCAAGAATGCATGACAATAGCCATTGATTATTAAATATACATAGAAAAATATATATTTACTCATATCTATAAATAACATTTCAGTACCTAATTTTAGATTTTATTCTCTGATCTAGGAAAATGGCTGACTCATAAGTCTCAGTCCTAATAATAAAGAAATAGTGGCAAAAATGACTTAATTAATTCTGTGAAGACAAATTAAACTTCATTTGTAAGCAAATGTCATGAATCCAGAAATGCATATCCAACTCACTGCTAAATGTTGCCAAGGAAAACAGGTTTACTCAATTTAGCACACTATAGATGTGGTGGTCATGAGTGGTTACTTATCACCAATCATAGTTTTATTCTTCCATTCTAACAAAATGCTTCAATCAACAAAACCACTTGAATATGGCACATAAAACACATGTTCTGAATTGATATAGGGCACACAAAATTGACTCTAAATAATAGACAAAAAATAGAAACGACTCTAGAGGAAAAGACTTCATAAATGATTATCTATGAAATCAGTAAAACATATAGTATATGAGAAATAAATTATGAGAAATAAATTATGATATGGAATAAATGTGGTGTTTAAATTTTGAGGTACAGTGAGGATGAAGTTCAGTAGGAGATGCCATATTCAAGGCAGTTCCCAATGAGTAAGTGAGATCTGAGCAAGGAATTGAAGAATCAAAATTGGTAGCTTGCCTGGGAGTTGATGGTAAGTGGTAGAAGTCTACCCTACCAATGACAAGGCCTTGCATGCAAGCTACTACCAAATTGATAGCTAGGATAAGAATATTCTAAAAAGAGCCGGGCGCCGGTGGCTCACGCCTGTAATCCTAGCTACTCAGGAGGCTGAGATCTGAGAATCGCGGTACAAAGCCAGCCCGGGCAGGAAAGACCGTGAGACTCCTATCTCCAATAAACCACCAGAAAACCGGAAGTGGCGCTGTAGCTCAAGTGGTAGAGCGCTGGCCTTGAGTTGAAGAGCTGAGGGACAGCGCCCAGGCCCAGAGTTCAAGCCCCATGACTGACGAAAAAAAAACAAAAAACAAAAAAAAATTACATGAATATTTTAAAAAGATGGACTGGGAGACAGTGGAGGAGTCAGTATTGATCAGAAAACAACATAGAAGTTAGTTTCTTAAGTCATAAAATACAAGAATGAGAGAAAACATGTCAAAGAAGTACGGATGGTTGTGAAACTCATGTTAAGACCAACTTACCTATAATTCTACATGCATGACAAGCCACAGAATAGTTTTGAGTAGAAGCGAAAAATTAGCAGAATCACAACTTAGAAGTTTCTGTCTGTTATGTTGAATTTATAAAAGTATGAGAAACAACAAAAAAGAAATTATTCAAGTCTATTGCAATAATTCAGGAAAGAAAGGTTCTGGTTTCAACATAAATATAACACTAAAGGTGATAGAAGTAATTAGACTTAGTGTACAGTTTGAAAAATATTGCCAAGAGGATTTTTTATGGATTAGAAAAGCGGAAAGGTTCCATTGTTTCGAGATTGGACTATTGAAATTCAGAGAGGATGAACTCTGATACTCATTTGCAGATCTTAAGGCATTAATAAAATCAAACAGACTGCTTTCTTTCAAAATGTTGGACAAAATATTACGTTTTATTCTTATTCCTGCCAGTTTTATTTTGGATTACAATTATTTTCAGGTGAACTTAATCTTTAGTGATATTTTTTTAAAAACAAAATACATATAAGAATGAACTGTTTATTTTTTGTCACAGAGAAATGAAATATCTATTTTCTGCTCAAATAAACTTAGAATATGAGTTAATATCTGATATATCATTAAGTAAAATTTTCATTTATTTCTTTGCGTTTGGGAAATAATAGCTCTCTTAACAGCAGTTTAATACATCATAAAGAAATGTAATAAGTAAAGAGCCAAGCATCATAAAAAGTTTTAAGATGTCCTGAGATTATTTTCTTGACTATATACGATTTGGCCATATGAACATTAGCATGGAATCTACTCTGATTTTTAAGTAATAGAACTTGTCATGGTGTGGCAACAATGAACTCTTCAATGTCTGTTTCTTAAACCACAGGCAAATAAAAACACAGGCTTTTATTTAAAAATCACCAAGGAATAAAGTTTAAAGTTTTGCAACGAAGATGCTTGTTGTAAATGAAAAGACACATACATAAGTGCCTGTGATTCATGAAGATAGCTGTAAATACAAGACATTGCCAATAAACCTGACAGTGGAAAAACAAAATATACGCAGTGATTGTGATTTTTCTTTAAACTCCTTCCAAAGATAAATGAGAAACAGTGGGAAAAAAGCTACTGGACAATTAATAACATTACTTTTCATCTCTTTGATTTACTTTTGTTGCCTCATTTTTTATAATTTCATGGGTTTGTACTTGCCACTCTAATCTTTCCCTCCTGCAATTTTGTGTTGATTTAAAATTGTCTTTCATGTGGCTTATTATTATTCTTCTTTTATTATTGAACTAGTTATTTCTTCTTGTTTGCCTAGTATTTTTATTCCTCTACATCATGGCTCTATTTAAGAGTTTGAAAAAGTATGAGGTAAAATTGAAATATGTTTGTAAAAATGAAGGAAAGGCTCTGTGGTAATATATTGAGGCTTAAGCCATGCTAACAGTATCAGAGAGTATCAAGGGTTCATTTTGCTTGTCAACGCTGCTCCTACATTTCTATATAAAGACTCCAGATGAGAGGTCTCTTCCAAGGTCAGGTACTTATAATGTCAGTCAAAAGCATGAGGAGATTTATTAGGTAACAACATGTGTCTATGCATGCATTCTATGCATTTTGCCCTTGTCCAATATAAACACTGAGGAGATGTTTGAAGCTGTGTGTAAACGTGGTCCTAATGAATAATAAATGATGATACACTGTTTGATTTCAAACTGATGGGCTCTTCACATGGCACCATTTTTCTAGAGAGAGCTACCTTTTTTAAATGCATGATGAATTATACAAAACTGGTATTATGTGAATCAATACACACCAAAGAGAAGAATGCAATATAAATATCAACGAACCACAAGAACTCGCATATCTGTGCAAACACAACACACATATGCTCAAAGATAAGTATTTATCTAGATTTATATATTCTTATGAAAGTACATGGTCCAATGAAGCATATGTTTAGCTTGATTAAAATGATTATTTTTATTATAGTTTTTAACTTTGGAATGACTTATTTCAAAACTTTCAAAATTTGAATATCTGAGAGCTGTAATATTTACATGAACTTATTAATGATTTTGAATGTGGGCATTTCATTAGTATAACCAAAATGTTATTTTATGATTTTAAGATGTATACATCCTTATTTAGCTTCTTCCTAGGAAATGTAAAGCAAATTCTTTATAGTATCGATGCTTTTGCTGCACAATATAAACTACAGAGAAATTCAGTATCACTGCATTATTGGTTTTAAGCTATGTTTAGGAGTTAGAATTATTATTACCTCTTATGAAACATAAATTTTATGAAATTCCACTATTATGACATTTTCTTCCAAATTTTCCCACATTTGTTGAAGAGAAATAATAATATATATCTACCTGTCAGCATCTGGAAAATTAAAATATTAACTATATCAAGGTATTATTAATGACTCCTAGAAAATAGCAAGTGCCTAAAATTCCTGTTTTCTTATAAAATGGATACTTCTTTAATTTATAAATTATAATAAATTATAATATATAATAAATTATAATATATAAATTATATAATATAGAAATTTATACTTTATAAATTTAAAAAGTATGTTAAATGGTTCTCACATGAGATAATATTTTCAACATAAATGGAAGAGCAGAAAGCAGTGTGTGTGTTTGTATATGTGTGTGTGTATGTGTGTGTGTGTGTGTGTGTATGTGTGTGTGTGTGTGTGTGTATGTGTGTTGATCATGGGGCTTGAACTAAGGGCCTGGGATGTTGTCCTTCAGTTATTTATTTATTTATTCTTTCTCAAGTCTAATATTCTGCCACTTGATCCATTACTCAACTTTAGGCTTTTTGATGGTTACTTTGGAGGTAAGAGTCTCATAGATTGTTTTTTGCCTGTTGACTTTAAATCACAATCTTCTGATCTCAGCATACTTCATTGTAATGATTACGTTGTGATCCACTGGCACCTGGCAATCAATACGTTCACAATTAATTTATATTTACTGTTATATCATGGAAAGGGACACATTAAATTTCAGGAAGGTTAAGAAGAGCTAGTGAATAGATGTTTTTATGTTCACTTTATATTGAATACAATTGCTAGATATTTTTTAAGTTTTTATTGTTATAAAGGTGATGTACATGGGGGTTACAGTTACATAAGTAAGGTAAAGAGTTCATTTCTTTTTTCTCTGTATTTCAACCTGTTGAATTGTTATTCTGATATTTATATATTTCTGTGTTGCTTAGAAATTTCACATTTAGAAAAAGAACTTGTAACATTCCCATTGACTTTGAAATGTTTAACTTTAAAGAACAATATGCTGATTGCCCAGATTTGATTGTCTAATAATGGCACAAGTCAAAATATATTATATCCCGGTGAGCCCCCACATTGAGAGTGTGAGGCTCAGAGTTCAATCCCAGAAATAACAGAAAGCAAAGCAAAACAAAAATAAAACAGCTCACTGTACCTCTAACGTATATAGAATTGTTATGTGTCAATCAAAAACACTTTAAAAGGAAAAGATAATATGGAAAGAAAAAATATCTAATTTTTATTTTGTTAACAGCCATTATTTTGCAATCTATCCTTAATAGAGAAAACTTTTCTTTGTGAGGTTGTCAGAATCTTAGGCATTGTAAGCCATGATAGAACAGCATTATTGTTTTTTTTAAATTTTTTTATTTTTTATTTTATTTTATTTTTTGTGAACATACTGTACAGAGGGGTTACAATTACATGGGCAGGATAATGCGTACATTTCTTATCAAGGATTGCAGCCTCCTCCTTTGTTTACCCCTCACATCCCTTCCCAGCCTCCCCCCACACCCTCCCACCCAATCCTCCCCCCCCACCAACGTTGTAAAGCTCATTTTCGACATAACTTGTACTTCTCATTGTTGCAACAGGTCCACCTGTATCCTTAAACGACTTGTTTTTCCCCATCTCCTTCACAAGTTATACTGACATCAAATATAGTGAAAGCAGGGGTTATACTGTGGGGGAGGGACATACAAAGCAACAAAGAGATAATCTTATAAATGCGTTAGAAACAAATGCATGAAAGAAAAAAACATTAAAATACATATCTAAGGAGAATAGCATTATTGTTGAAAGGTCATAGTGGGAAACAAAGATACAAGTGAATTAAAATGCATATCTAAGGAGAATAGCATTATTGTTGAAAGGTCATAGTGGGAAACAAAGATACAAGTGAAGAAAGGCCAAGACTGAGAATGAGGATAGACTCTTTTGACTTGGTATATTCTTAAATTTCCTGGTTCTTCTCATATAACTTCTAATTATGATATGACAGTGGTATTTCTACTAATGTGAAAATCATACTAGTATTGTTCTCAGAAGAGATACCAGCAAAATGATAATAAAAATATAGTAAAAATTAATCATTATTGTGGTATATGGATATAAAAAGGAGCAATATATAAATATATGAATATACAATTATAAAATTACATGCATTAATATAATATATATTTATATTGTATTCACATATATATATGTATATACACATATCTAAGTATATATGAGGATACATAGATATACACATATCTGCATGTATATGTGTAAACAATATAAAAATATCCGCTAAGCACAATTTAAAAAGCTAGAAAGAGGAAGGGGAAAATAGGAAGATGTTGGAGAGAGTGAACTTAATCAGAATAGATTGTTAATACGTGTAAAATTCTCATATTTATACTCTCAATATAACTAATGCATGATGACTTGAATTATAAAACAGAATTATGTAAAGGGATTACATTTGGTAAAGTTAATATAAATATTGTTTCATATACTTAAATTCTTTTCCTCTTTCCTACACAAATTAGTATCCAGAAAATATTTAAAGGTGAAGACAATGCTTTCTAAAAGTCAAAGTTTAAAATATGGACTTTTAGTTTAATTTAGGGGTTATGGACAAACTTTTACACTTAGTTGTTTTATATATATATATATATGTATATATGCATATATGTAATTACAGACATTATTCTCTATACATTGCACAAGTATGTTTGTATATTTATACATACACTTTTATATATACCTACATACATATATATACATACACTTTTGTGTGTATAGAAGAAGAAACTTGTTCTGCTTTCATTTTTACCTTTACAGTATTTTCTGCCAAATAATTTTATAATCCAAGGGAATTTCAAAAATCCATAATTGTGATTCTTTAACTTTTTCATATTGGGTTTGAACTCAGAGCCATGTTACATGCTCCACTTTAACTGGATGGAGCTTTACCACTTGAACCACACACCTAGTTATATTTTTGCTGATAGTTTTGCAGAGAGGCAGGACATTTCTACCAAAGCTGGCCTCAGTCCTCCGTTCTCCAGATCTTCGCCTCAAGTGTGGTTAGATATTTCACGTGTGAAACACTGAAAACTAGCTTAAAATTGTGAATGCTCTAATTCAGGCTTACTTTAACGATTAATGGGTTCTTGATATCATACCTGTCATAAATTTCAAATTTGGGTCTTCCTTTTTCAATATTTTTCTTATTGTAATCCATAAGCGTCGAAAGGTCCCTGTTTCTTCCTTAAGTGTGAGCACTTTCCTCACTTCACTTTGTTGAAATGTTTCTTCCATCATTTGATTTCAGATAAAAAGAAATTTAGGCCACAATTGCAATTAGAACTACTCATCCCAGACGAGAGTTTTAAGTGAGTCAATCAAGAATATTGTTAGATTCATACTTAGTTTGATTTGTATAAGTATATTTGACTACCTACCTCTTTAGTCTATGCTGTGTAAATATATTGTTAGCTGTTTGGAAAATAAAGGTAGAGATGTCATGAGTGTAGACAGAGAAAACAAGAAAATAAGGGAGGAAGTGGCACTGTGGTTCAAGTGGTAGAGCACTAGCCTTGAACTGAAGACCCATGATGGACAAAAAAATGAAGAAAGAAAAAAGGAAAAGAAAAGAAATAAGGGAAGGAGACATACAATATATCAACACATTAACCCAGAAAATTAGATGGGTTCCTGTAGTTTATCAAACGCTTTAATATGTAATATTAAAGGCTTTAAATATGTAATATGTAATATTAAAGGTTTTAAATATGTAATTATTACTCATGGAGTGGACTAGGGAATGATGTATTTGATAAGCAGCTGCAAAAATCTACTGAAGACTAATATTTGTTTTAATAAGACCAAGACAGCACAGAATGAGCAATTTCCATTTGTAATGTATTGCTTAGGGAAGAACTCAGAAAGAAATCAAATTTAAATGAGATAAGATTTTATAAAGCAATTACACCAAAGAAAGCAAGAGCAAATCTGGGTGTTTGTGGCTTACACCTTCTATCCTAACTATTCAAGAGGATGAGATCTGAGGATCAATGGTTAGGTTCAAACCATTATCCAAACCATAATCTTCAGAATTCAGGGCCATAGGAGCCCAGCTTTAGAGATTTTTTTATCCACATGTAACGTCCAAGACTTGGGGTTCATTCACAGATACGAGATGTCACCAGTGCTGCCCCAGCCCACACCTTGTTGCAGCTGAGTAGCAGGACAATCATATCCCCTAATAGGGTGCCTCACCATCCCAGAGAATGAAGATTGCAGACTATCCCCCAGAATGCTCCAGTGTCAAAACAAAATAGTCAAAATATGAGCCCAGATAGAATAGACACCCAGAGTTAACGGAGATCTCACCAAGGCAGTTTAGTTCCGTGGCGAAGGGAGCCAAGACACTCTACCCAGAGTCAAGCAGGCATGCCAGGCAGGGTGACCCTTGAGCTTTTTATCCTAACACAAGGAGTGGTAATGTGCCTGAGCGAGAGTAGGCCTTGGGCTCACATTGTATGATTGACTCTCAGGGGCTGATTTGAGGAATGTGGGAAAATAGAGTAGGTTCTTTTAACACCATTGGTAAGGACTCATACCCTTGACACAGCTGTCTGGTTATAAACAACACAGCTGATTGTTACAGTTTGAAGTTAAGATGTGAATTATTCCAGTAAATGTGTGCTAACAAATGGTAAGTTGCTGCAAGTTGGAGATACTTTGATTTGACAGAATGGATTGCTTTTTATCAAAATAGCAACAGGAAAAAGCAGTTTACAAATGCTCTATAACTCAAGAACTGTGTGACTTTATTTTACAAAATTTTAGGAGAGTCTATTTCTGGCAATCAAACACCCATAAAAAAGAAAGAATACCAGGATTACATGAAATATTATTCTATGCAAACTACTCACAGATTATTTTTTGTATTTTTGTTGTTCTTGTTTGTGAAGCTTGAATTTAGAGCCTGGGCACTATCCCTGGGTTCATGTTGCTCAAGGATGGTGCTATACGACCAAAGTAGTGGTTTTCTGATGGGTTATGGGAGATGAGTGTTTTGGACTTTCCTGTCTGTGCAGTCTTCCAACTGAGATCCTCAGAATTCAGCCTCCTGAGTAGCTAGGATTATTAGGCATGAGCCACCAGTACCCATCTTATTTTTGTAGTTTCTAACTTATACTCATACCTGCAACAAAAACATGCATTTTAGTATCAGCTAATTGTGCTTAATCATCCTTTTATTGGGAGTAGGAAATTAATGAAATGTCTAAGCCTGCTCAATATGATATCCACTAGCGAATTATACATAGTTATTGGACATGTAAAAATGTGGTTAGTACACACTACTACTAGAAGAAGATCTTGAAGAAAGCTGAGACAGTTGGCTGCAGTTGGGGCCAGGTAAGACAGAGGATCACAAACATACTGTGTATTAGAGAAGATCCCTGGCAACTTTCCTGTTCTGATATCAAGACAAAGGCTGGTTCAATCCATTGTTCTCTCTTAGGGGAACATGGTACACTAGGTGTGGGATAGAGCCTTGGGGGATAGAGGGAACAGATTCAGAAGCAGACTAGTATCTTGCAGTAAGGAGTGAGTGAATTGTGGAACTAGCACAGCCTAGCAATCTGGAGGAGTGGATGGAAATTATTTGGAGGGTATTTCTGCGATGTAAAAATATGTGGACCAAGTTGTAATATGAGGAAAGAGACTGTAAAATGATGCAGAATCCAGTGTCCCTACTGTCTCTCACTCACTCATCCCCTAAGCTCTGGGGTCTGATCCCTCCATAGTCCCAGGATAAAGGGGATTATGACAGTGGTCTGAGAACAACCACTCAGGATCACTTGGTGATTGTAATTGTGGGATGGAAGACATTGTCTTGAGCAGTTTGCAGTAAAACTGTGGAGGCAACCAACTAGAGCTATTCCTACTTATCAGCCCAAGTGGGCAGGTTAGATGGGGAGGGCAAGCAGGAGCTGGTACTGTCTTGATCCCCAAGTAGGCATGTAGATGTGGGAGGACTGTAGGAGCAGGTCTCATGGTGACTACACCCACTTTGTCTGGATCACAATGATCCCACAATTCATACCTGTTTCTAGCTGACCAATAAGATAAAAGAATTGAGGCCACACCCACATTCTGTGCTGCCTAGTATCACTGGCATTTCCCGCTATTGGTTCTTACCTCTAGCAGCAGGTGAAGGAAGCAATTGTGCTATGTGGTGACTGAGTGAATTTCAGAGATCCTGTAGGAAGTGGGTGATTGCAAGAATAGAGGTGATTTCAGAAAGCCTGGGAATATGGTCCCTCCCTTCCCCATCCCAGTGCTGTGATATCTAACCAAACCAGACATACATGCAAAATAAAATGTTCTTTAGGCAAGAAACTACAGAAAGAGTATCTGGAGAGGAATTGTCCTGGTGGACCCACTGAAAGCAACCAAACGAAAACTGAAAACAGAGGTAACCTCAAAACAAACATTACTGGGAACTGTAAATCAACCAAGGGTGAGACCAAAAACCATGCAGACCCAGAATTTCCCTCTGGTTCCTTTTCTGCTATTGTCCCTTCCTCTGACACTAGAATCACTAAAAATATGTCAGAAGTCCTACTTCACCCAAGAGAATAACCATAAGACAAACAAAGTTAATAAGAGAGCAGGCATAGCTGGAGAGAAAGCTGGAGACCAAGAAAGAATTAATGAAAGAATTAAGGCTGGAGAGAGACCATGTTGTGGAGAACTTGAAGGCGGAGAGGCCCATGAGGAAAGACAAAGTTCAACAGATGAACCAACTGAGAGATGAGAAAGAGCAATGGGTGAGATAAGTGTTTGACCTAGAAACCAATATGGTGGAACTTCAAAGACAGTTGGCAGAGCTGCCCTCCCAGCAGCAGCCTGCAGGACCAACTCAGACCAAGCCACAGCTTCAAGCCAAGACCTATTAGTTGCAGAAGTAGCAACAGAAATGGGAGAAACTGTTACATTCAAAGGCAGGAAAACTAGAGCCTAAGTCTCCAGAATCTGAAGCAGCATGGGTGGCTGTGGTAACTGGAGCAGCAGGGAAAGGCCTGGGATCTGCATGAGCTCTTCAAGACAATGGAAAGAGTACATATACACGAAGCCATGAGATGCACAATTTTGCCTAACCTAGAGATCAAAAAGCAGCTGGGGGTCAGCTGCAGGATGCCTTCCACAGGCAAAGAAAGAGAAGGAGGTGCTCTCTAGTGTGCTGCACTCAGAGCTGCAGATGAAGGAAGAAGCTGGATCGGCAAGAGGAGAAGTTAGAAGAATGGAAAAAGATGGCTGAGTTAAGGAGCCAAGTGGCTCAGAATTTCAGGAGCTTCATGAAAAGGTGCAGGATCTCAGCGCTACCTGCTAACAGCAAAGGGCCTACAATCTGCAGCTCACCTTAAAGGATGAGGCCTTGTTGCAGCACCTGCAGAAGCAGACACAGCTACTGGACAAAATTGGAGGACAAGAAGGTCCATCAAAAATTACACAACACTTTTCATGTCCCTTAAAACCACCAGACAGAAGCAGGAGCAGCTGTGGGAATCAGCTGAGCTTTCTGGCTTACACTAGAGAAGGAGAAGTGAGCAAAAGAAAAGGGAGTGATTCTACTTGTTGTGACTGTCCTGGAGGACAGACAACCCAAAGACCAGGTGGGATTTTTATCTTTATCCATTGATGAATTTTAAAAGGTGAAGCTCAGCCAGCAGCTGCAGGAGCAACAGACCTACTGTGGGTGCCTGGCCAATCTGGTAGTTAAGAGCCAGAGAAAGTTGAAACAGTAAGGTTTCTTCTCCAGGAGTTGAAACCATGGGATAGGAAACAGGATACACAAGTGCCTAAGAAGACCCTGAAATTCTGATTCATCCACAAGCTGCCTGAAAAATGTGGGCTACCAGAGGCAAGTGGATAAACTCCAAAATCAATGGAGCCAGCTGTCAAAACCTATCAGCACCATTGAAGAAATCCCTTGATTTCTATAAAGAACAGATGGAAGTACTGGATGAGCTATATCAGAAGAAAGATGAGTGTGTCAACCAGCTTTTCCAGGAGGAGATGGAGAAGGAGGAGCTGCAGGAGCTGCCACTGCTTCTTGCAGATGAAGGCACCAGAGTTTCAGGACAAGATGCTGGCAGCCATCCAGACCCCTGCTGCTGAGGGCCGCTCAAACCTATCAGGCTCCAGGAAGAGGGAAGTTATGAAGGAGCAACAAGATTTTGAAGAGTTAAAGCTTGAAGACTATGTGAAGCCTGCTGGAGGCGAGGCTGGGGTACCTTGGCATCTCAAGGACCCCTACTGCAGAGCAGATTATGCTACAACAGCCTGCTATTCAGTACCTACATGAGCTTGCAGGCTTGGGCAATGATGGCTGCAAGACTGAGGCAAATGACAACTTGGAGATCATTTTTGCATGAAGATCTGGAGGCTTCCAGCTTGGAAACGGGCTCTTGTCCTCTAACTTACTTTGTTGCATGAGGACTAGGTGGTATCCTCTCAGGCCTAATTATAATGGGTGAGAGGGGGAGGAGCCAAGCATACCAGAGGCTTCTGGGAGGTGGCCCAAATTCTAGAGACATTTAACAGTCCATTCATTACAAGGAAAGGGGCTCAGGTGTAGGTTTCCACAAAGTGTAAATTCTTTGCAAATGAAGTGGGAGTGTGATGGCACGGTTTTATATTACTATATTATGGTAATAATGGAAAATGTTTGATTTCACAGTTTAATAATAGAGTATTTTAATTTCATAACATTACATTTTATTAATTTTTATGCAATATTTTGATATTATTGTATTGTATACATTATATCAATCATTTCATGATGTATGTTGTATGACACTGGCATCACTTGGGTTTTTGAAAATGTAAAGAATGCTGAGCTGGTCAATAGTGAATTTTCTTTTTTGTATGTTAAAATGTTACAATGATGATAGTGATATGAAAAAGTAATGAAAACCACGGAAAACAAAAAAACATTAATGCTGAAATCCTGGAACAAAGAAAAGATGTGAGTTGAACAATTGGAAGTCTAATACAATTGGAGTTCAGACATATGGGTTACAGAAATGTAATCCAAAAATAAGAATATACAATTATGAAGTATCTATAGATATTGCATATCTTAATTTTTTAGTGAAACCTACTGATAGGGTATATGTTGAATATTATTGTTGAACTAAAAAAATAAAATTCAAACTAATATTTTACTTAGTCTTTGTAAAGTGGTTTAGATTCTGCAGGTCTAATGATATAACTTTGACTCAGGTAATAAATAGAAAATTCAGAAAAAGTTATTCAGTTTTTAAATAAAAAGTAATTACACAAATTGATCTAAATGCCAAATGTTTCATCTGTCTTCGATTTTATGTGTATTAACATAAAATAACATTCGTTTTGAAGCAGAATAAATAGCTGAAATAACATTAATGTTTCAAAAGTATTTTCTTAATTAAAAAAAAATTCCTCCAAGAAAAAGGTTAGTGTGGTCTTAGCTACCAGCACAACTATGTTCATTGCAGCATTATTTACCATAGCTAAGATATGGAACCAACCCAGATGCCCCTCAGTAGGTGAATAGATCAAGAAAATGTGGTATATATACACAATGGAATTCTATGCCTCCATCAGAAAGAATGACATTCCCCCATTTGTTAGGAAATGGAAAGGCTTGGAAAAAATTATATTAAGTGAAGTAAGCCAGGCCCAATAAAACATAGGTCCCATGGTTTTCCTTATTTGAATCTAGTATATGTATGAGTCAAGTGGAAAAGTTCAGATAATGTGATGTTAGGAAAATGAACCCTTAAATATGTATTTTAATGTTTTTTTTCATGCATGTGTTTCTAACGCATTTATAAGATTATTTCTTTGTTGCTTTGTATGTCTCTCCCCCACAGTGTAACCCCCGCTTTCACTATACTTGATGTCAGTATAACTTGTGGAGGAGATGGGGAAAAACAAGTCGTTTAAGGATTCAGGTGGACCTGTTGCAACAATGAGAAGTACAAAATGTCATGTCAAAAAGGAGCTTTACAATGTTGGTGTGGGGGGGAAGGGGGGAAGGATTGGATGGGGGGGAGGGGGGAGGCTGGGAAGGGAGGTGAAGGGTAAACAAAGGAGGAGGCTGCAATGCTTGGTAAGAAATGTATGCATTATCCTACCCTTGTAATTGTAACCCCTCTGTACAGTATGTTCTCAAATAAAATAAAATTAAATTAAAAAGAGAAAGGTTAGTGTAAAAATCACCTTTTGGCATACTCTACAACTGTGGCATGAAAAATTAAACAAAAGTAATGAATTATATATAGCTCCATATTAATAGCTTTTATGAAATTTTTAATGAATTACTTTAAAATGTCCTTCATTTTTTAAATCAGTTCAGAATTCTTGCATAAATTAAAATCGAGAAACTATATTACCAATAGAATATGAATACAGTATTTTTTATGAGATCAAAATTCCGATGAGAATAAAAAGATTGAAATGGCTCAAGTGATGAAGCACCTGACAAGTGGGAGGCATGACAATTTCTGAATTAAAAACTTGGATAACACCCCAAATGCAAGCTCAGCTAATTTTGAAAACCACAAGATACAAACTTGCCTACATTCTTGTGGAAAACTAATTAATGTATAGTACAACAATAAAAGATACAAAAAGGTAAGAAAAAAAAAGTTTTTCCAATCTTGTACAAATTTCACTTGCACCTAACCAAAATACACAACACTTCTCACTGTGTAAGGAAAATGTAAGAGCCATTTCCTTGAAAGAGGATGTTAAAGGTGAGGTTTCCAGGATGGAAATTCCAACTTCAAATGATTTGTAAATTAACTTCCCTAAATGAGAACTCAGGTACACACCCTTTTCAAGGCCAACTCCCCTGAATCAGAGGACCTTTTCCTCCTATTTTTGTGTAAGGGAACATTCTTTACACTCTTTTTACCACCTCTCCATTGCTGACCCATTATATAGAGAAGTGTCTGAGCCAGTTTGTGTGTTTCTTTCTCTTGACCATGGAAGTGTGAGTTTTTGGAATGTGGCTAAGAGTTCCCTTCTCTGGAGATACCTCAATAGCTCTCTCCAATTTCCTGTCAGGCTCCTTATTTCCTCTGGTAGCCAAGTGTCATAAGTGAAGAGACTCTCTATGTGATGGGAACTCTAAAGCAGAGAACCTTTCTCAAATGAAGCAAGCCACTAATACTAATTTGAATTTATCAGTGCAGTAATCCCATTTTTTCATGAAATATGTGGTAACAATAAAATGTTAAATGTAAAAACCAATACTAAATGAAGATAAGATAAAGTAGCAACAATGTAACAAGAGAACAAATAAATATTTAACAAATATTTATTGCTATAAAAATAAACCCATACAAAATTGAGTCCCCAGTGATTGCTTTTCACCCTGAATGGAGTTGGAGCTCAGAATAACAACAAAAAACAATACTTAATACAGTGGGTACTGTTGTTTTACCAGTAATCCTTGCTACTCAGCAGGCTGAGTTCTGAGGATGGCAGTGTATAGACAGGATTTACAGAAAAATCCAAGAGACTCTTATCTCCAATTAACCACCAAAGTGGAGTTGTGGTCACGTGGTAGAACAAAAAAATTCCCACAAGAACAGGGCTCATTCCCTAAATTCAAGCCCCAGGAAGAGTCTAGAACAAAACCGCAGTACTAGTTTCAGTGACACAAAGTTCTAGAGCAGCCTTTATATTAGTAGATCCTGTTATCCATCCTGGGAAGAAAATAAACAAACAGAAATACCTTTATCCTAGAGCATAGGGGTGTTGACACTTTCTATTAGATTGGATTCTTTGATTAACTTTCAGTACTCGTTTCTAAACAAGAGAAAATAGGTATACCCCGAGAAAGACCTGCTAATAATGGAGAAGAACTGAAAATGCATGGTTGAACACTAAAGATGTAGGCATATCTTTAAATAGAAGAAATATTTCATCCATTTGGTGGGTACAAATGAGTAGAACACTAACGTAGCCTAAGAGATTCATAATAAGTATGGTAAAGCTTAATTTATGTATTAGGCATACTGAGAGTTTAACAAGAGCCACCAATTGTAACAATATAACAGGATGCTGTGCAGGTGTGATGGTCCCTTGCTGCTGTCTCTCTTTCATTCTCTTTTTCATTCTTAATTGTTGTGTGTTCATCCACTCTGTCCTTTTCATATTGAGATGAGAAAAATGCTTACTTGAGATTCTAAGATGTAAATGTAGTTTTAGGCTACTACTTCCTTGTTGACAATTCATATATAGGAGAATTTTCTTTCAAAGCTCAAGGGTAAACAGGGAAGAATAAGGACTATATATTCATAGTAACAAAGCTTATGTAGGGACACTACAGAACCTACTACCCTAAGAGGAATATATTAATATCCTAAAAAGTGTGGTGAATCTAATATTAATAATAGGTTCTTTCAATGAAAAATTTCTATATGTATATATGTATATATGTGAACAGTTTTAATTTGTTCTCTTATCTGGCATTGAGTTATTAAAATATACATCAGTTTACCATACCATTTTATAATAAGTATAGTCATAAATGGTGTTCAAAATGAAGATAGGAGAAATGGGAGAGTGCTAGCCTTTGGCTAGCATTAAAGCTCAGGGAAGGATCCTATACCCTGACTTCAAGTCCAGGACTGACAGAGAAACAACAACAACAGCAGAAGGATGAGTAAGAATGGAAAATAGGCTTGGGAGGAAGTGACCTCGGAGCCTAGGATCTTTATTGAGTCACAGTCAGGTGATCATCGACAGTCAGGTGATTACTGGTTTCAGGCAGGTGATGGGAAAGCTGGGAGGGACTGGTCTGTGGGCAGACTTAACCCTGATCAAATCTCAAGCAAGAGCTAATTCTTGTCATCTCAGCTTTGTGCAAAGTATGACTCAGAAGATCTTAGTCCAGGAGAGCCTAAGCAGAAACACAAGTTCCTATTCCAAAAACGAAAGCAAACCTAAAAGAAGACATGGCTTAAGTGGTAAAGTACCAGCCCAGCATGAGACCTGACAAATTCCAAATAAAAAAAGTGTAGGATGATCACCTGTTAAGAAATACGAACGCAGCTACTTTTGAAGACCCACAAGATAAAGTGGATGATGCCAGTAATGTTGTCTACAGTCTGGTGGGAAAGTAATAAATGAATAGTCCCAATATAAAACATACACAGAAGTAAAAAAAAATAAATGAAATAAAATAAAATAAAACAAACACAATAACCTTTTCCAATCCTGGACAAACCTAAGTTGCACCTAGCCAAAATAACCTAACCAAATAAGCATGTCTTTGAAAGAGGAAGTGAAAGTTGTGGTTGGCAGGATGTAAATTCCAACTCCTATTGATATGTAAATCAGCTTCCCTAAATGACCACTCAGTGACACTTCCTTTCCTGGGCCCACCCTCTTGAAGTATAAATAGAGTGGAATTGTGAGACTCAGGCATTGCTGAAGAAGATCCCACAGCAGCAGGACGGAGGCCATTTGGAGCTTGGATACCCCAGGTGAGGATCACAGTGGGAGAATCTACTCCTCTTTTAATTCTTTGCTCCTTGGTTTGGTGATGGAGGTGGTGATGTTCTTTTGTTGGTTGTGGGGCTTGAACCCAGGGGTAGGGCAGTGTTGCTGGGCTATTTTGTGCTCAAGACTAGGCATTGTCCCTGGGTCACTTTGTGGTCCAGGTGAGTGCTCTACCACTTGAGTCACAGCCCACTTCTGATTTTGGAGTGGTAAATACGAGATAAGCATCTGTGTCAGGAGGACTTTTGTGTCCAGGCCAGCTTCAAAGATTGATCCTCAGATCTCAGCTTCTTGGGTAGCTAGGATTCTAAGGGTGAGCCACCTAGAATTCGCTCCTAGGAATGATGGACCCTGACACTGCCCAGGCCTTCCAGAAGGAACTGAGCTACGCCATCTGTATGAATACTTTTGTAGAGCTAGTCACCCTAGAGTGCAGTCACAGTTTGAGCCAACGTTGTCTCTGCCTCTGCTGGGAAGAGACTCAGACCCCAGCCAGGTGCCCTGGGTGCAGGGGACCCTGCCAGCAGAGAGACCTCAAAACCAACATGGTTCTGAGGAGCCTGGTGGCCATTGCCAGATGAGGCAGCCTCAGGCAGTTTCTGAGTTCTAAGGAGCACACATGTGGGGCACGTAAAGAAACCAAGCAGATATTCTGTGAGATGGACAGGGCCCTGCTCTGTAGGTGCTGCTCTCAGTCTCAGGAGCACAGGGCTCAGAAACACCGTCCCATAGAAAGGGCTGGTTATGAGCAGAGGGAGATGATTTCCAAGCAGATGCATGCTGTATGGGAAAAGACTCAAGAAATCCAGTGCAATTTACAGGAGAAGAGGAGACTCATCAACCAATGGATTTCATATGTGAACCTATTCTGAGGCATGACCAAGTATGTTTTAAGAATGCTGCAGCTGGGTGTCCAGGAGGTGGAAAGACACCATTCCCAGCTACTGATCAATGAAGGAAGAGCCATGTTACTGCAACTCAGAGAAAGGGAACCCCAAATGCTTCAGTAAATGAATCAGGAGCTGATTGAAACATACCAGAAGCCAGCGGTGGAACTGCTTCAGGATGTAGAGTTGACCCTAGAAACCTGTGAGTCAGTGTTGTTCTTCATGCCTGTTCCTCTGAGGCAACAGCTCAGTGCCCCTCTCATGCCTGAACTGAGAGAGAAACTCAGCAAGTACCTGGTAGAGATTTCCTTCAATGAATCTATGCAAAATCACGATCCTGGGAGCAGTGTTTGACACGACCATCATTATGCAAATTTGAACTCTGAAAAGTCCCTCCATTTTACTGCTTTTGGACGCCAAGTCTTCAGGTCTGGGAAACAATACTGGGAGGTTATTATGCATGACTCTTCCACCTGGGTCCTGGGAGTTGTTAGGGATTCTGCCATAGGGAGCAACCTCACTGAATCTGAGGACATTTTCCTCCTCTTGTTTGTGAGATGGAACACTCTTTACACCCTGTTTATCACCTCCCCATTGCTGCCTCACTATATAGAGAAGCCTCTAGGCCGGGTTTGTGTGTTTCTTGATCTTGACCATGGCAGTGTGTGTTTTTGGAATGTGGCTAACGTTCCCTTATCTGGAGATACCCCAATGGCTTTCTCCAAGTTCCTGTCAGGCTTCTTATTTCCTGTGGTAGCCAAGTGTCATAAGTGAAGAGACTCTCTATGTGTTGGGAACTCTAAAGCAGAGGATCTTTCTCAAATGAAGCAAACCACTAACACTATGCTAATTTGAATTTCTCAGTAATTCAATAATCCTATTTTTTCATGAAATATATGGTAACAATAAAATATTAAATGTAAAAACCAATACTTAATGAAGATAAGATAGAATAGCAACAATGCAATAAGAGAGCAAATAAATATTCAATAAATATTTATTGCTATAAAAATAAACCCATGCAAAATTCAGTCCCCAGTGACTGCTTTTCACCCTGAATGGAGTTGGAGCTCAGAATAACAACAAAAAACAACACTTAATGCAGTGGGCACCATTGTTTTACCAGTAATACTTTCTACTCAGCAGGCTGAGTTCTGAGGATGGCAATGCATAGCCAGGATTTACAGAAAAATCCAAGAGACTCTTATCTCCAATTAACCACCAAAGTGGAGTTGTGGTCACGTGGTAGAACAAAAAAATCCTCACAAGAACAGGGCTCATGCCCTAAATTCAAGCCCCAGGAACAGTCTAGAACAAAAATGCATTACTAGTTTCAGTGACACGAAGTTCTAGAGCAGCCTTTATATTAGTGAATCCTGTTATCCATCCTGGGAAGAAAAAGAAAAAAAACAGAAACACCTCTATCCTAGAGCATAGGGGCGTTTACACTTTCTATTAGATTGGATTCTTTGATTAACTTTCAGTACTTATTTCTAAACAAGGGAAAAAAAATGTATACTCAGAGAAAGAGCTGCTAATAATGCAGAAGAACTGAAAATGCATGGTTAAACACTAAAGATGAAGGCATGTTTTTAAATAGAAGAAATATTTCATCCATTTGGTGGGTACAAATGAGCAGAACACTAACTTAGGCTATGAGATTCATAATAATAAGTATGGCAAAGCTTAATTTATATATAGGGCATACTGAGAGGTTAACAAGAGCCGCCAATTGTAACAATATAACAGGATGCTGTGCAGGTGTGATGGCTCTTTTTTGGATAATTAATTGTAGTTCTTTTATCTCCTGTTGCATTATCATATTGAATTAAAAATGCTTGCTTTTTTATTTTCCTTTCACTCTAGATACTTAATTGTTGTATGTTCATCCCTTCTGTAATTATCTTATTGATGTGAAAAAACTACTAACTTGAGATTCAATGATTTGAATGTAGGATTAGACTGGTACTTCCCTGTTGGCAATTCAGATATAGGAGAATTTGCTTTCAAAGCTCATGGTTCAACAAACAAGAACAGAAAATTGTCAAAATTGATTCATAGTAATAAATACTGGAATGTGAAAGCTTATGTCATCGATGCTACAGAACATACTGCCCTAAAATTAATATCCTAGATAATTTTCTAAAGTCTATAGTGAATAGAGTATTAATGATGTGCTCTTGTAAAACACACACACACACACACACACACACACACACACACACACGAGCATTATTTGGTTCTCTTATCAGTTTATCATATATATTAATTTACCATTTCATTGTAATATAAGCTTAGTCATATATGGTGTTTATTAGCCTTTTGCTCCAGGGACAGTGCATAGATCCTTACTTTAAGCTCCTGGACATTTTCAGGAAAAAATTAAAATGGATAAGTCACAATCGAAAATACACTTGGAGGAAATAACCTCACATCCAAGGATCCTTTTCTGACTCACAGTTAGGTGATAGACAGTCAAGTGATTACTGGGTTCAGGCTGGTGAAGGAGATGGGCGTAGGGGGTAGCCTTCCAGAAATCCTAACAATGATCACATCTCATCCAAAAGCTAGTCAAATTGGAATATGCCTGTCATCTCAGCTATGTAAAAAGTTTCGATAGGAAGATCTCAGTTCAGGAGAGCCTAAGCATAAATACAAGATCGTATTCCAAAAATAAGCTAAAAAATGGTATGGTTTATACAGTTCTGGTACTGTAATGTTGAATTCATACCATTTGTGTAAACACTGTAAACCAATTTATTTAACTCTACATTAATCTTTATAACAATGCAATGATGTTGGTCCAGTTTTTCAATTTAGAAAACCATAGGAGGGTGTTAATAAACATAAGATGGTGCTGAATTTATTAGAAGAATGTGTGGTCATGTTTCCCTGCATAAATGTGATTATAAAGAATTCAGTGTAGTCTTTATCTTCCCACACATGATTTTTAGGGTGACCTCACCTTCCTATTATCGGATTAAAAGTAGTATTTGTGACTTTGAACAATTTTGGTAGTTTTTGACTGTTGCCCTGTGCACTGCTGGCTTTATTTTTTTCTCATATCCGGAAAAAAAGATAAATTACTTGTTGTAATCATGCTCTATTTCCCTGACTTATACATTTAAATTTCTAATATTTATTTCTGTGAAATCTATGTTACCTTCTGAAATCATTCTGATATTTTATCTAATAATACGAACTTATACTATTCCATCTTTCTGCAATAATATCTTTGCATTAGTAATTAGTAATATCCTGGATACTGTGTTGTTCATTTCAGAAATTCATGATTATTTTTACTTCTGGCCTAGTTAATACCATTGACAAACGAGCTCAATAAATTAGATGTAGTCAAAATTTTCTATCTTATTTGTCTAGAAGTACTAATAAAACTACCATATTCTTGTTTGTGTTATGAATTTGTGGCATATATTGTTAGTTATTTTTTATTCATTTTTGTTTAATTAATTTATGTTATTTGCTAGTTTTCAAAAAAATTATTTGCATAGTTAAAGAAAGGAGTGGTCCTTCATTAAAGTAGTTTGTGAATACAATGCATCTTGATCACTAATATAACCCCTTTTTAACATTTCCACTCATCCCTCCCAACTGCTTATGTAGGATATGCATTGAATTTTTTTTTTTTTTTTGTCGGTCATGGGGCTTGAACTCTGGGCCTGGGCGCTGTCCCTCAGCTCTTCAGCTCAAGGCGAGCGCTCTACCACTTGAGCTACAGCGCCACTTCCGGTTTTCTGGTGGTTTATTGGAGATAGAAGTCTCACGGTCTCTCCTGCCCGGGCTGGCTTTGAACCGTGATTCTCAGATCTCAGCCTCCTGAGTAGCTAGGATTACAGGCGTGAGCCACCAATGCCCGGCTTGAATTTTTTTTTTTTTTTTTACTAGATCCTACTTTCCACCAATTTACTATGTTCTATGTCTACTTTCATGGTAGAACACTTCAATTTTGTGCCTAGCAGGGGAGACTGTGCAACTCCCCAATTCCAGAACATTTATTTATTTTACCTTTGTTATTTAAAGATTATCTAGTTTTCCATTTAAAAATCACTTTATGTGTAATTGGAAAATGTTATATTTGTTAAATTCATTCTATAAAATTTGGAGATTCTTTGTTTTTTGAACGTATATTCAATCATCATCACCTTGGAATTTCCTCAAATATTCATCATTCACAAAGAAATCTCATACATGACTGTAGCTACTCTGAAATCTCCTTAGACTTCCAACCCTAAAGACACTATGTTATGCCTGATTTTGATAATTCAAAAATTTGATGAAAATCAAATCATTTTATGCATTATTTTGTGTCTGGTAGCTTGTTGTGAGTGTTTCCAGCTAATATCAATTCTCCATTTTTCTTTTTTTACTTGTTAATGGTCTACTTCATTAGTATAACATGTTTTGTGATCTGTCTTCCTATTGGTCAGCCTGAAAGTTTTTTTCAAGTCTTTCACTGTCATTGATAATATTGCTGTGATGATACACAAGTTTTGAACGTAAGTGTATAAAAACCATAGACAAAGTTTCTAGGCTTTACAAAGTTTCTAGGCTGTTTGGTATTTCTGTAGCTAACTTCGTGAGGAACTTTTACACTAATTTCCAAGATGAATGTGCTATTTTAAAATGTACGAGAGCTTCAATTTAGTTATATCTAGGAAAATATATTCATATTTTCCTAGAAACACTCTAACAGTTAAAATTAGACCATCCTAGATTGTTTTTCACATAGGATTTAGTGCTTATCCTCAGGCTTCCCTAGAATTATGAGCCTCCTGTCTTCACTCTGAGTAGCTTTATTTAAAAGCATGTGCCTTTATACTTGGCATATAATTGGTTTTGCATTTTTTAATTTTTTTGGGGGGGTCCGGTCATGGGGCCTGAATTCTGGGCTTGGGCGCTGTCCCACAGCTCTTCAGCTCAAGGCTAGTGCTCTACCACTTGAGCCATAGCGCCACTTCCGGCTTTTTTCTTTTTGCTTATGTGGTGCTGAGGAATCAAACCCAAGGCCTCAAGCATGCAAAACAAGTGCTCTACCACTGAGCCACCTTCCCAGCCCTATTTTGCTTTATTTTCATGCTCTCAGCTAAGAATTCTCTTTGAGTCTCTGTGGACATTTTGAACCTAGAATTTTGAATGATGTTGGAAGTCAAAGCTACAAAGAATTTTGGAGAGAGGCAATGCACTCTGTTAGCTTGCATTTTATGCTTGTGTCAGAAGATGAATGTAGGCCTTTTGGAGACAAAAGTGTAATTTTTTTGGATAAGGAGATGTGTTTGGGTGCTGGGTTCAAATGAAATGGTTAAGTAATATTGTCACTTTTTTTGGATTAAAAAATATGCAGGAGAGCAATACCATACACAACTAGGTGTATGGGTGACTGAGTTCCCAGAGAAGTTTAGTTAAAGTGGAAAAACACATGTTGATTGTGCAATATCCTGAAATCTGAGCAGTTAGAATCAAAGGAGGGAAAATGAGAAACACACTTGTTCAGTAGTTCTCTCTGCTTCCAAATCACCAACACACTTGTTCAGTAGTTCTCTCTGCTTCCAAATCACCAAAAAGTGTTACTTATGTCCTCTGCTTGGCCATTTTGTCTCAACCAAGATCAACTAAAACTCTTAACTGTGAAGCAACATAGCCTTCCCTTCTTTAACTGGTTTTGTATAGGTTATTTCTCAGTGATGAAAGTCTAACACATTGCTGAATTATTTAAAATAATTAATAAACATCTTGAATTAAGTGATTAGAATTTACTCAGTTACAATGATGGAAATTGACATGCATTTTTAAAGAAGAATGACTGCCACAGTTTTGCATCAAAGATTTCTGAGCATAGAAATGCATAATGCATGACTCAGAGCAATCCTCTGGGAATAAAATCATTGCAATTTTTAAAAATCAGATAATGTAGGAATAATTTTGAGAAGATAATTTAAGTCCACTTGGTGAACTTTGAGAAAACAAGAACGGAAAGCTATTTTAATTGGAAAAAGTGTGTTATCTATTAAAGCTATATGAAACGCTTTTTTTAAAAAAAGAAATTCATATAAATAGGATCTCAGATCAAAAGGCACCAATCAAGAGCTTTACTATTCATACAAGTATGAGATAATTAGGACTAAGTCTAATGCTGTTAGTATAAATAGGAAGAGATGATAAATTGATATAAAGAACACTTAAGGAATACAAAATTTTTATTTTCATCTTTATCAAAATCTGTTTTGATATTTATGCTCTATATATCCTACATTAACATCTATATGTGTGTATAGATTCATACATGTGTACATATACATGCATTCACAAGCCTCGTGACAGTCAAAAAACCCAAACAAATAAACCCACAAGAGGAATATAGTGAAAAAAACACAAATTCAGATATCAAAAGGGGTGTGGTGGGGTCAAGGTGAAAGACTAGACAAATGAAGAGGAAAAGGGGAAGAAAGTGCAGGAAAGAGTCTAGTGCATAGCCTACAAAACAGAAGGGGATAGCAGTAGAAAGATAGGTGACAATGTTAAAAGAGGAGACATTGATCAAGGCATATTGTGTTCATAAGCTGCTTTATTAACTGCCAATGCTTTTGTCCAATTACTTAATAAGACTAAAAAATTAAAATAAATTACAACTTTTAGCCAGTTACCTGTGGCTCATAACTGTAAATCTAGCTAATCAGGAAGCTGATATTTTGAAGCCAGTCCTTGAATAAAAGTCTTAAGACGGTTATCTCCAATTAACCAGCATAAAGCTGGAAGTGAAGTTTTGGCTTAAGTATTCGTCTACCAGTATCAAGTGGAAAAGCCAAGAGAGAGCATGAGGTCCTGAGTTAAACGCTGGGACTATTCATCTTGCTAGCTATGTCATTTGCCATGCAGAAGCTCTGCAGCTTCATGCAATCCCATTTGTCCAACCTTTCATTGATTTGTTGTGTTTCCGGGTCTCTATTCAGAAAATTTCGACCTGTGTCAAGGAATCCTAGGGTTTCTCCTATTTCTTCCTGTAATGTCTGGTTTGAGTTTGAGGTCTTTGATCCATTTGGAGTAAATTGTGGTGCAGGGTGATATATAGGGATTTATCTTTATGCACACATTTTCTTAATCATTTCATCTACTGAGGGGCATATGGGTTGGTTCCATATCTTAGCTTTGGTAAATAATGCTGCAATAAACATAGTTGTGCTGGTAGCTTTAGTGTGGTCTTGTTTGTAAACATTTGGGTAAATGCCCAAAAGTGGGGTTTATGGGTCACAGGAGAGCTCTATGTGGAATCTTTTGAGGAACCTCCATACTGCTTTCGAAAGTGGTTGAACAGGTTTACATTCCTATCAAAAGTGCAGTAGGGTTCTCATCTGGCCACATCCCCTTCAGCATCTGTTGTTATTAGAGTTCTTAATTATAGCCATTCTAACTTGGATGAGGTGGTGTATCAGTGGTTGTTTGATTTGCATTTTTTTATGGCTAGGGAGGTTGAGCATTTCTTCATGTGTCTATTGGCCATCCTTCTTTCCTCTTCACAGAAGTTTCTCTTTAAGTCTTTAGCCCACTTATTTATTGGGCAGTTGTTTCTTTGAGGATTTGTTGTTGGGGGATTTAATTTTTTGTGTTAAAGGTATATTTTAGATATGAGTCCCTTGTCTGTTGTATGGCTAGTGAAAATCTTCTCTCAATCCGTGGGCTTTCTATTAATCTTACTAGCTATAACCCTTTGCCACGCAGAAGCTCTGCAATTTCATGCAATCTCATTTGTCCAACCTTTCTTTGATTTGTTGAGTTTTTGGGTCTTGATTACGAAAATTTCTACCTGTGCCAAAGAGACCTAGGATTTTTCCTATTCCATCCTGTAATGTTTTCAGAGTGCCTGCTTAGACTCAGAAGTCTTTATTCCATTTGGAGTTATTCCTGGTGCAGTGTGACATATAAGGATCTACCTTTAGTTTTCTTCAAGTGATTAACCAATTTTGCCAGCACCATTTACTGAAAAGGCTGTTCTCTTCCATTCTAATATTTTAGGTAGCTTATATAAGATTAGATGGCTATAGGTCTGTGGGTTCTTTTCTGAGTTTTCATTTCTATTCCATTGATTCTGAGTTCTGTTCTTTTTCCAGTACCAAGCTGTGTTGATTACTATGGCTTTATAGCAGAGTTTGAAATTTGGTATTGATATTCCTCCAACACTGTTCTTTCTGTTAAGGATCATTTTTGCTATTCTGGGTCCTTTATTGTTCCCTATGAATTTTTGGATTTCCTCTTCTATTTCCTTGAAGAATGAGGTGGGAATATTGATAAGTATTGCATTGAATTTGCAGATAGCGTTTTGAAGTGTTGCCATTTTCACTATGTTGATCCTTCCAATCCAGGAGCATTGGAAGTTTTTCCACTTTCTAAGTTCTCTTTTGATTTTCTTTTTCAGGTTTTTAAAGTTTTCATCATAGAGGTCCTTCACTTCTTTGGGTAACTTAATTCCTATGTATTTTATTTTTTGTGGGGTATTATGAATGGAGTTGCTTTCCTGATTTGAGCCATGCTTTTCTTATTGTTGACACAATGAAAAGCCATTGATTTTTGAGGGTTAATTTTATACCCTGCTACTCCACCAAAATTTGAATCAGCTTGAGTAATTTGGGACTGGACTCTATGGGATTCATAAAATACAAGATCATGTCATCTGGAAAAAGGGAGAGTTTTACTTCATTTTTCCCCTATTTGGATCCCTTTTATGTTTGCATCTTGTGTTATTGCTGTAGTTAAGGATTCTAATACTAAATTGAAGAGAAGTGGAGAGATTGGACATCCTTGTCTCATTCCTGACTTTAGTGGAAATGTATTTAGCTTTTCACCATTGAGTATAATAATGGCTATAGTTTTGTCATATACAGCTTTTATTGTATTGAGGAATGTTCACTGGATTCCTAGTTTATCCAGAGCCTTCATAATAAAGCGGTGCTGGATCTTGTCAAGTGCCTTTTCTGCATCTATTGATATAATCATGTGTTTCTTATCCTTGATTTTGTTGATGTGATGAATTATATTGATTTATGTATATTGAACCAGATTTTCATCCCTGAAATGAATCCTGTCTGATTGTAGTGTATGATTTTTCAAAAGAATTGTTGAATTCAATTGGCCAAAATTTCGTTGAAAAGTTTTGCATCCATGTTCATCAAAGACATGGATCTATAGTTCTCTTTCTTTTATGAGTCCCTGCCTGGTTTTGGGATGAGAGTTATGATTACTTCATAGATAGAGTTTGGTAGTGAACTTTCTCTTTCAATTTCAATGAAGATTTGATGGAGTATTGATGTGAGTTCTCATTTGAAGGCCTTGTAGAATTCTGCTGTAAATCTATCCAGTCCTGGGATTTTCTTAGATGGGAAGTCTCCTATTGCTGCTTCTATTGATGTGCTTGATATGGGCCTGTTGTATTGGTTCAGCTCATCTTTGTTTAGTTTTGGCATGTCAATATTTGCTAGGAAATTTTCCATTTCTTCCAGGTTCTCAAACTTATTAGCATAAAGGTTTGAGAAGTATTCCCTTATAATATTTTGGAACTTGGTTGTTTCTCTGTTGATGTTTCCAATTCTTATCTCTGAGTTTGTTTATTTGGGTGTGTTCTCTTCTTTTTCTGATAAAATTTGCTAAAGACATGTCAATTTTGTTAATTTTTTCAAAGAATCAATTCTTTGCTTTGTTGATTCTTTTTATGATTTTTTTTTTTTGGATCCTAATTCGTTTAACTCAGATTTAATTTTAATTATTTCTTTTCATATGCTGGATTAGGGTTTAGCTTCCTGTTCTTTTCAAGGAGGTTCAGATGTCTCATTAAATTGTTGGTTTCAGATTTCCCAATTTGTTGATGTAGGAACTCATAGCTAAATTTTGTCTCTGAATACTGCCTTTGTTGTGTCCCAGAAGAGCTGCTAATTTGTGTGTTCATTTTTGTTGAATATCATGCACATTTGAATTTTCTTACTAATATCCTGCATGGCCCACTGTTGATTCAACAGTGTGTTTTTAAGTTTCCATGTATTACAGGGTTTCTTTGGTGGCTTTTGGTGTGGAGTTCTAATTTTATTCCCTTATTGTCTGAGAGAATGCAGGGAGATCTGCTTTGAGTATCTCAAAACAGGGACATTGCTGTTTCCTCTAGTTTGGAGATGCTGTGTTGAAGCTAGGTTCTGGGTAGTGTTTAGACCTTTCAGCAAATATTAGCTTTTCCCTGAGAGGCTAGTTCCTGAAACACACAGAGCCCAGCCTGCATCCATTCTCAGTGATTATGCTTACTGAATTTCAATTGATTTTCTATGCTTCAGTAGGGAGGGGCAACCTCTGGCTCTGTTTACCCAGTGAAGAAAGTCACTCCTCTGCAGGCAGAGATATCTCTGCCTGGGTCGGGTGACTTTCCCCTGGGTGGAGCTGAGCCTGGCAGGTTAGGTCAGGTTCCTACGACTCTCTAATAGCTCCAATTGTACTCTTCCAAGGCCTCGGTTGGAGCTAGCTACTCTGCTGGCCTTTGTCAGTATCAAAGATGGAGATCCCTTCCAGTGGCCAGAGAGGAGCTGCCTTTCTACTGTGGCTCTGTGAGAAGGAGTGAAGATGTCAGGGTTCTACTCAAGCCAGAGTCTTGGTTCCTTGGAAGTCCCTGTTCTGCAATCAGCAGGATAAACATTTCTGCTCCTTGTCAGTTCTTGCTGGTATTGAGTAGAATCTGCTCACAATCTGCCTCTGGTGCCTTTGACCCAGACTTTCTCTGCTGGTATGGTTGCTGCAGCTGCCTCCTCAGCTACCACCTCAGCCACAGCAGCCACAACAACGGCTATTGGCAAGTGCTGAGATCTGTCTCCATGACCAAGCTGCCTGGATTTTCCCTCTCTGGCCAAACTCTCTCTACTGTGATGGTACATTTGAGGTGATTCTCTAACCTAGGACTGTTCACTGGAACACTAAAACTGCTTTCTATGAGAGAGCTTGTTTAGCCTCCGGCTTCTCCTCGGCCAAATCCTCTGGTCTCTTAGTGTAATTTTTATCTTCATAAAAGCTAAAAACAATCTATGCTAACCAGGAATGAAATCATAGTGGATACCACAAATATAAGTATATTCTCAGAGAAAGGACATATTTTGAATATAATAAAATAGAAATCCTGAAGACAACCAAAATAAATATCAACAGAAAAGTGGACCAAACTGAAGACAAGATTAGAACATCAGAATTCAGGTGAGAAGTATATGAGTGAAAAATTATTGAATGAAAGAAAAAATATTAGAGACAAGTTAGTAAACGTAAAGTTTCAGAATACAGTTGTTTCTCAGATTTCAATAGGGTCTTAAAATAAATATCTATGTCAAAAATATTGAGTCATTGTTTGTCTGGATGCTCCTTGGCTTATTATGAGGCTATCTGAAGATAACGCTATCGTCAAAATCAAGAACTATAAACTGAAATACTGGAATTCATTGATTATTAGTCTGCATATTAGGAATCCTAGTAGAAATGAAAAAGAATAGATATGAAGCAATGTTTGAAGACACAAAATTTAATCATGGCCCCAAATCCATTCATATATCAATCATGTAATCATGTTATAAACACAGAGTACAATTAAGACCAAATCAAAACAAAATAAAAATAATACTCCTATGGGTTTCCTAGTTAAAATGCTATAAAGTAGGCATATGGGGAAGAAAGCAAGTCATGTTCCCTGTAAAGACCAAATGATGTGCTAATACTCTAGGATAGAGCTTGAATATATGCTTTCTCAGAACTTTCTTGTGAATTTGAATCACATTGTGATATGTTGAGAGGTGGGGATTAATGATGTACAAAAGGGCTAGAGAGAAGTGATTTTCACACATTCTTTTAACCCCTTACTGTGATTATGTGCACAATTGACATTTGTCCCCTTCAAGGACAGTCTTATAGGTTCCATTTGACAGCAGAAAGAGAGAGGGAGGAGAAGGATAGAAAGAAAGAGAGGGAGAGGAGGGGAGAGAGACTCTCATCTGACACTAAAATGGCCAGCACCATGCTTTTGCTAGTCACCACTTCTAGAAGTCTGAGGATTAAATTTCTATTCCTCATAAATTATCTAGCCTCTTATAACTTGTCATAATAGCATAACCAGGCTGAAACATTCAATAATCCATTAGGAACTATGACTAGCAGAAGATAGTCTTTACTGAAAGTTACTAAAACCTAGGATTCTATTTGAAAGAGAAGCAAACCTTAGAAATGAAGGTAAGTAAAAAGTTCAGATAAAAACTGAGAAAATGTGTCACTAGAAATACTACTCTAAAAGAAGCATTAACATCACCTTCCTACCAAACAAATCAAAAGGAAATCATAATACGACCTTAAAAAAATAACTTTATTGCCCCATAGTCTCAGAATACATTCAACTATGGAACACCCTTATCAAATGTCTAGGAGTTCACAGTTCAAAACAACTTCTCAATTGTAATGCACTAAATATAATCAATAAAAATTCTCTATCCACTCATTTCCTCATAAAGTATGTTTTTATTATTTTTACTTGGAGACTGAACATTTTAAAACTTAACTAGAATGTGCATTTTAACTAAACAAGTTCATATTGTTCTGTTAAGATTAATTTACAGTCTAATATTCTTGATTGAGAGCTGATCACGGATTTTTTTAATTTTCTAACACACTTAGTTCAAGTTCAGTATTAATTCAACCTAAAATTGCATGACTACTTATTTTAGAGTAAATGCTGTGATTTATCAGCCATGAATTGTAATATACAGTAGAACTTGTTGCTAAGTAACAAATATTTATTATCAAGAACATGAAATTACACCAATGGAACACAGACAGAGCCAGGAAATGATCTTGGAAAGAAGAGATCATTCTATCAATAGGCTCCCATTACAGACTACAATAAATTTAATGGTTCAGGTTTTCTGCCTTAATAAGTTTCAGTCCCTGTCTTCTGGAAAACATGCATTTCAATTTCATTTATTCTAAATCGCCATTGCACTTTAAAAGATTAATATGAGGTCTACAGAATAGCACTTTAGAAATAAAATATTCCTTTTGCTGGTGCAGCCTGTCAAGTTGCTAACATTTAGATATGCTTTCACAGTGCTTAGAATCCTTCCTGGGGAAATGAAGCCTGTAATTGTGGTGGTCACCAGAAAACATGCTTTGAATAATTTTCAGAGCCATGGCCAGTTTTGTTCTAGATTACTTATGATAACTAGTGCTAAGATATATGCAGATGAAATATTTACTGATATAAATAAGCAAGACTTTTCTGAATCTCTTTTTCATGGAAGCAATTTTATGGTAATAAGTTCAAATGTATTTAAAATTTCTTTAATCTTATACCTGTCTATGAAAATGTATGACATATATATATATATATATATATATATATATATATATAAATGATTAGCTGGGCATGGTGGTTCAATCCTGTAATATTAGCCATTTGGTGGGCAGAGATTGGGAGATTACATCTCAAGCAACTTCAGACAAAAAAAAATAGTTCACAAGAATCCATCTCAACCAATGCCTGGGTGTGGTGGCCTTGCTCATTATCCTGGAGGAAAATGTGCAAAGTCTGGGCACAATACTTGCATGCCTGATGTTTCTAGTTCCATGAAGAGGCACAAGCAGGATGTTTACAAAGCAAGTAGGACCGAGCACGAATTGAAGCCCTACCTTGAAAAATAGCCAAATCTGAAGTGCCTTCCTAGCAAGGACAAAGCCATGCACTTAAAGCTAAACATCACCTGAGCGGGGAGGGGAGATCATAGTTATGTGTCCTGTAATGCACCCTGAACATTATTTTCACCCTAATGGCTTGTAATTCATCTATCCAATTGATTATTTCGCTAGTGAGAAATATTGTGTGTCTCAAGGCACAGACAGGGGTTTTATTTTTGTTGTATGTTTTGTACCATAATTAGACATGTAATCAGGGCCTGGTAGTCTAACACTTGAGCCACACTTCCTCTTCCAACTTTTTGCTGGGTAATTGGAGAGAAAATTTTCAGGACTTTCTTGTTCCTGCTGGCTTTCAGCTCTAATCCTCAGATTCATTATCCTGAAGATATAAAATTTCAGGCATGAGCCATTAGCACAAGCTGAAGCACAGATTTTGTTTGTTTTGGTTTGTTTTTTTTGTGGGGCTTGAACTCAAGTCTTGGGTGCTATTCTTGATTCTCTTTGTGATCAAAGCTAGCACTCTACCATTTGAGCCAGAGTGCTACTTCTGGTTTCTGAGTGGTTATTGGAGATAAGTAAGAGTTTCATGGGGATTTTTTTGCCCAAGCTGGCCTCAAACTGTGACCTTCAGATTTCAGCCTCCTAAATAGCTAAGCTTATAGACATGAGCCACTGTGTCTGACAAAAGGCACCCTTTTATATCATAAAGGATAACAACATTCCTGCCACAAATGTGACTATTATTATTATTAATGTGGAAATAGTAGAAATTTTCCTTAGGAACGCTAGCAAAACTGAGTAACATTATTATTTCTACTTAAAATGATATTACAATTATTAGTCAGTGGGAAAAAATGCCAGAAAATGTCATAAAACATATCAAGATGGAAAAGAAACTCAAATAGGACTTATCACAACTGGTCAAATTAACACTAGGCAAACTGTCAGGTTAATCTCTGAATATTTATTAGAGATAATGGTAGTCCCAATAATAGTGTTTCCTAAAAGTTCATCACAAAAGAAACATACAAACCAAAAATTTCAGACATAAATCTTAAAATATAATTTCAATATCATAAAAAATTAAAATATCAATGAATAAAAATATAGTACATGCAATATTTTTTACAGAAAATATAAAATATTTTAAAAAGGCTGAAGGAATTCCTACTTAAATTTTATGATAAATTATGTGCATGATGCATAATAATAAACAGGTATAAATTGTGTACAAATTTATAGGTAAAATTATTGTTGTTTGAACTAACCTCTTCAACTGTCCCATGGGGATACCTAATAGTAATATTTATGACCAATAGTAATAATTATGTGAAAGAGGAAATGAAGTACTGAAATATTCTTGACTAAGAAATGCAGACAGAATCAGCCCCAGTGGATCACAGCTGTAATCTCAGCTACTCAGGCGTCAGATTTGAGGATCAAAGCAGACCTGGCAGAAAAGTCTCACAGACTTCTGTCTCTAACCAGAAAAAAAAAAGAAATAAACATAAGCTGAAATATATCATCACAGAGATATTTGATTTATTTACTACAAATCATGATAAACTTCCTGATAAGAAATGTGGTGGTTTTTGAGTAGGGGACAGTTTACCAGATTGAGGTAATTCAGAAGCTAGAAATAATTCTCGATTGCTCAGACCTCAGTGCCTTTGCAGATCTCAATAGAAAAATAAATTGTTATGATAAAGGTGGAAGAATAATCAATCATTTTATGTGAGCAATGGAAGAATGAAATAACCCCTCATATGATATGCAGACATTAATTCATAAGAAATTTAATACAAGCTGGGTGCTAGTGGCTCATGCCTGTAATCCTAGCTACTCAGGAGACTGAGATCTGAGGATCATGATTCAAAACCAGCCCAGGCAGGAAAGTCCGTGAGACTCTTATCTCCAATAAAAACCACTAGAAAACTGGAAGTGGTGCTGTGACTTAAGTGGTAGAGTGCTCTCCTTGAGCTGAAGGGCGCGGGGACGGCACCCAAGCCCAAAGTTCAAGCCAATAAACAGACCAAAAAAAAAAAAAAAGAAATTGAATACATTAGTGAAATTTATAAAAAGTAAATCCCAGTTATCATAAAATTCTCTTGGTTTTCATGTTAGTGCCTTGTATGATTCAGATAGTACACATTAACATCAGTTTTGTTCATACAGATAACATAATGTTGCTTGTGGAAAGATATAGGGATTCTACTCATCACATGAGTGATGTGAGTAATCCTAAAATATTGAAGAGACTGAAATCAGAGGCCTGACTGGTCAGACAAACCTGATAGTCTCTCATCTCCAATTCACCAGCAAAATATAGAGGTGGAAGCATTGAGTGATGATTAGAACACTAGCTGTAAGCAATAGTCCAAGGCTCTGAGTTCAAGCCTCAATACTAGCACAAATAAAGGGGAAAAGTATAGGTATAGGAACCTAAGGGATAAGTAAGCTGAAAAAGGAAACTTACAAACATATATTACTAATAAAGGATTAAGGGATTAGTCCCTAAAGTATATATTTTTATGTATATAGTGTCTATAAACATGAAATATACAGGCAAAGCCACTGAAAGGCATAATATATAAATATTTTATAAAAGGAGACCTAAGATGCTGAAACATTTCTGGGAGACTCCAAAACTTGGCAATATGAACGAGTATGAAATTTCAGAATTTGGTTTGACACTCCTTTGTAAACCAGAGGTGGCCCATAATGAACAAGTTATTTATCAAAATTCCTACCTAACTTTGAAAGCTGTTTTAAAAGTTACCTTTCAGGAGACTATTTGGAACTCCAGAACTGTTATGATGATGACTAAGCAAAGAGTTGTTCTTTAAGCAAAAAGCTTTCTTCTTCTTTCCTTTTATTTCTTTAGTTATGATATATAACTTTAACCATTTGTTCAAGTACACCTTTTGCTAGTTTCAGTATATACATGCACCTATTTTATTCCTGTACATCTGTCTTTCATCAGTATGACTGGTAGTCACCCAATTACATACATGTATAGGAAAAGAGAAAGATTCTTACTTTGCCACATCTCATAAACTTAATATTATCTCATTTTTCGGCTGCCCTTAGTACTTGTAAAGTATCTGTTCACTATGCAATTACCATTCCACTTAAAAGAAATGTATCTTCTACTCACTTGCTTGCAACTATTGCTTCAAATGGGAGTTCAGTTAATTTGAGTTAGTACACAATTGTGCTTCTTAATTTCTTAATAGAAATTCATTCTTTGGAAAAAAGAAAGCATGGGATGTGCTTCATTTCTCTAAATTTCTTTATTAAATTTCTTGTAATGTTATTCTTTCTTGTGTGGACTTCATCACACATATTTGGGAACATATATATAGTCTGTATGCATATTTTCATTTAGCATGTGTTCTGGGTCTCATCTGTGAATATAAGGATATTTACAGTTTGACAAAGCAGTGTCCTTGTTTTGAGAAAAGCCTAAGTGTAATCTTTTTTCAATATATACAGCAAATGGAATGCATTTTTTCTGAGTAAATATAGCAATGTGTTAAACTTTGTGATATTCGAGATTAAATGATGAACAATTCTCCCTTTAGAAAAAAGTAGATTTGTCGAAGTAGATGTTATTGAAACAGACTTTTAAATATCTGTAGTCTTAACAGGAGACTGGAATCAATTTGTTAAGACTAACACGTTAGGCATATGAGAGACTCAGTGCTGTTCAGTTTCTGTCTTCTGATTAGTAGATTATTTCATGTATCATTTTATCTGGAAGATAAGTGATTGCAAAACCATTTTATTAATACTATGGGAGTTTTAGTGCCTGTACTGGGGCTTGAGATTAGGTTTTGGATACTGTCACTTGGCTTTTTCACTCAAACCTAGTGCTCCACTACTTGAGCCATAGTTCTATTTCTGTCCTTAGCTGCTTGATTGAAGATAAGTCTCAGGGACTTCACCACCCAGGCTGGCTCTCATTCCAGCCTTCTGAGTAGGATTATATGCATCACCTTTATATATTTACATCAACATTCTGGAATATATACGTTCTTTCTAGCGTGGGCCAAAGTCCTCAAGGTTCTTCCCATTACCAATCTTAGTAAATAGCAAATATTCATTCAGTAGAAGCATTCAAAAAGAAATTTACTATTATCTTACATATGTAACCGCAGACCCTCTGTAAATCACCTTTACAATACAAATAGAAAAAAAAAAAAGCATAGTATGCAATCACTTATTTAAACAGTTTGGCCAAAGAGCAGAAAATAAAAACTGAAAAAGGTAAAATACAGCAATATCAGTAGGAAAATGAAGGCATGACTATAGATCATACAAATAAAAATAAGAACAGATGGTTTAAGTAGAACTTGTTATATATTTACCAGTTGAAATAGACCAGCCTGATTCAGGACATGTTTGCATTACAAAATTGTAATGACATTACTTCTTACATCAAATACTCACAAAAATAATCACATTACTTTCTATAAATAAGTAGAAAACAATGTCAACTAATGCCTTCTAATATCAAACATTATATTATTCTCCAAAAGAAATCAAATAACTTATGTGATTATCACCAATTCGTTAAAATTTTAATTTTATGTTCTTTATGATAAAAATAATACCTATTTAGAGGGTTGTCATGATTAAATTATTTTGTTCATGTCAAAATAGGTGATATAGTTTGAAAACAATGCCATTTTTATTAGGAGCAATGTATATATCAGGGAAAGTTTTATCATCACAAATATACTCTGTGTTTGTACTAGGGTATGTGTTCACATTGATACTAAGTATTAGAAGATGTGTTTGCCAATGAGCCCATGAATAACTGGTAAATTCATCTTAACCACATACTTAACTAGAATTCTCGTATTAAACTATCTCATCAAATTGCTAAACTTTATAAAACTTTCTTTGAAGAAAAGTATTAAAATCTATACTCTGAAATATTAAGCTGAAAAAAAGAAATCAGAAATAAATCACCAGCAAATTTTCTTCACACCTTTTTAAAAAAGTGAACTGAACATTACTTTCACAGAGCTCAGTGATCTTTGTAAGAAAATTTACTTTATTTTTGTCCCCTTTGATATACCTTTCCTTTTTTGTTTTTCATTAATATAACACCAAGAATTGGCCCTTGAGTAAAATGATATACTCACACAAATTCTTTTCTATTCAAGCAAAGAACATGCATATGTCTATATACATTTTCTCTTCAATTGACGACACTAATCCAATTGTTAGCATTCATAGGATGACACACAGTTGCCTTTCATTCACACAATCTAGAAGTACAATGAATGTACTAGTGCCCAAGGTTGAAATTTTCCACATTTATATCTGTGAGTCATGTTAAGTCATTGACAGAATTAAATGAATTGTCTCCGTTGGGGTGGGAAGTGAAAATTCCAATCTTGAATCTTCGTCTATTTCCACTAACCAGCTAGAGATTACGTATCTTACAAGAGGCTTTCATTTTTATTTCATTATGTTTTTTTGGTTTCCTGCTGACATTTGGTATTTTAAGCATTGGCACCTTCTCCATATTTAGATTGGGAGAGTCAGCAAAGTAATTACCAAAAGCCATATTTTCCCAAATTGTAACCTAATCTTTCTTCCAGTACTATTTTCCCCGCCCCTCCTTCTCTTCCTCTCTCTCCCTCCTTTTCTCCCTCTTTCTTTCTCTTTCTCTCTCCCTCCTCTTCTTTTCCCAACCCCCTCCTCTGCTATCCTAATGGTTAACTCAAGGTCTCCAATAATTGATTGAATTTTTTTTTTGCCCAAGACTAGGGCTCTACCATTGAGCCTCACCTCTAGTTGTAGCTTTTGGTTAATTAATTGGTGTTAAGACTCTAACAGACTTTCTTGCTTGGGCTGTCTTCCAACCATTATCATCAGATCCAAGCATCCTGAGTAGCTAGAATCATAGGCTTGATTCACCAGCATCCTGTCACTATTATTTTTCTTATGAGTTGGATGAACTGCTAATGAATTTCTCCACAATTTAGAACCCAGACTCCTGATGAAGGCTCACCTATCATTGTTAATACTTGCTATTCACCTATCTGATCTCCTTCCATTCGTCATCCATGCAATTTAAGCCTGAATGCTAACAGGTTTCATATGCCTGGTGAACACTCTGCTCTTGCTCTGTCTTCTGTCTCATTACTGAGTGAATGTGTTTAGTTTTCTGTCAGCTTCTTTATACATAATTACTTGATCAATTTTGTGTAACTTGGGAATTTATAGGATCTGCAGTGTTATTTTAATGATTCATTCAGTCAAGGGAGATTTTACTAATAAGGAACATATTTCTTGTTTCGAACTTTCTTCAAAGTTATTTCAACACCCGAAGTAGAGACACTGCACTTGTGTAATGGGTAATTTTTTAAACAACTAGTTAAATCTCAGCAGATGTGCTTTATCTACAACACTGTCTCCACACAGCCAGATCTCCTTTCCAATTCAGCAATCAGAATCTTGTTAAGATCATCTGGATTTATGCGGGAAATGATTTATTTTGTCTGACAATGATAGATTGAAATTGAAATGTAAATGAATTAAATATGTTTTAGATAATTAGTTTTCAAACTCCACTTAACTTAGGTGTCAGACTCAGAGGACAAACCACATTTCAAACATTATCTTCTGATTTTCCCTGACAAACAGATGGTCCCCACTCAGAGTGGAAAACTTCAACCTATTCTTCTAGTAAATGTTTAAAGGAGTGTCGATCCAGCTTAAAATGTTTTAATGATAATTTTAAATTAATTGTGGGCCAAACGATTAAACATACCTTTCTTCTAACCAGAATGGTTCACACAGTGCCTCGTGAGACTGAGTTACTATTATCTAAGGTAGGTCTCAAACAAATTTTAAGCAAAGCAATAAATTCAAGATTCTAGAGTAATGCAGGTATTTAGATGCGAATACATTTAAACATTAGAAACATTTAAAATTGTATAAAACGTTTTTGTATTCTTTGTGTGTATGTGTCAGAGAGAGACAGGGGGAAAGATAGAGAATATTGGGGCTTGAAATCAGGGCATGTGCACTGTCAATTAGCTTTGTCACTCAAGGTTGGCACCCTGCCACCAAGCCATAGCTCCAATTCTGGCTTTATGGTGGTTACTTGAAGATAAGAGTCTCACAGGATTTTCCTGCACTTGCTGACTTTGAATTGTGATCCTCCTATCAGCCTCCTGAGTAGTTGGGATTATACAAATACTTTACTAGTGCCTAGATTTAATATGTATTTTTAACTGCAATCAAATATGGCATGTTATATTACATCATGATTTCCACAGATGAGCTGTGGCTGTACAGATATAGTGAGGGCAGATGATGTGGTCCTGAATGTCCTTTTCCCTTTAGGTCTGCTTACATCCCTGTAAGCATCAAGCATCAACCAGTATGCATGGAAATGTATCATGGTGTAATTATGTATTTATAGAACATTTATTTAACCTGAGGGATTTTCTTTCAAGTAGAAACATGGCTATCTAATTCACCTTTTTTTAATTTTCAATTTAAATGTTTATTATTTAAAATATTTAACTGTCAAGGTAAAGCTACTTCAATAATGAAGGCATAATAGAAATAAAGGAAGGGCCTTGAAAATTTCTAACAGGCCTGGTGGGATTAGGGTGTACAGCAGAAAACACACTTGCCTAAATCACAAAGTCTTATGAGACCATTAATTCAATTTTCACCTCCTGGAACTTAATTCCTAGACATACAGATGTTATAGAGTATGAACAGCTCAGAGAACACCTTGTGCTTGCTCATCTTATTTTTACCTAACTCAAAAGCAACACCTAATGAGTGAGCCATGGATACTATTAACTTGGGCCAATTTAATTGTAACAACTTTCTTTAGTTTTCTTCTTGTTCTTTTTTATGTATGAAACAAGATCCTTTGGAATATGTATAAAACAATATCACTTTGGAATAGATGTGGCTCATCTACTTATCACACTCTGTGTGTCTTAACTTGAAAATTTGACTCAGCTTGACAACAGTGTAAGAAATACTTTTGTTCGGCAGTTCTGAGCTTCGAAACAGATACCTTTAATATTCTAGGAAAGGGGTTTTTTAAATTAATTTTTATGATAGTATCTTGTGATGTTGCTCAGGTTTATATTGAACTGCAATTCTTGTCCTTATACCTCTCATTTCGCTGGGATTACCAGAGAGCCCCATTAAACTCAGTCTTTGATCATTTTCATGTTTGATTATATTTAAAGAAAAAAATCATTATTTCTGTCATATTGGATTCTATATGTGTACACATTTGTAAATACAAATATATTTATGCATATATATATATACCTGCATGTATACATATATACTATACATGGATATAGTAATAAATATCACATATACATATATGTGTGCAATATATCCATATATATCATACTACACATATTTTTGTAGATAAATATAAAATATACATGTAATGTTGATGTATATAACACATATATATCATATATAAAACATATATCCTTTTCTTAAAAATGTAGTTAAGAATATCTGTGCAAAATTAGGTGGTATTAAGCAAAAACTTTTATTCAAAGTTATTGTGTGTAATTTACCATAACAATGTTAAGAAATAAATTAAAACTAAACAATGGATTTAAGTTTTTATACCCTTTCATAAAATTCCTATTTAAAAAGCAGTTAAAAAAATAAAACAGAAGAAATCTTAACTTAAACTATAATGTTGGAAATTAAAAGACAAATTCTTCGTTTTCTGCATACTTATTTTCTCTATTTACTTACAAAAATTTAAGAATCCTAAAGAAGAAAAAAATACTAATAACACAGATTTCAGGAAGATTGAAGACTTGGAATGTTATCCGAAATGATCCAGTACAGCTGAAAATACAAATTAGAAAATGCCTAATGAAAATCTTTTAAGTCTTCTACCTTCAGCCTACCTAGTGAATGTCTTTTTCCCATCTAGGGAAATAAAAAGCTTTCTCTGATGTAGTTTCAGGATATACTAATTATAAAAGAAAACTAATTCCATCCTTCACTTTGTTTTTGTAGTTGATACTGAAAACTCTTTTTTATAATCATGTATCTAAATTTTAGCAATAGTATTTTTTAAAGTATTAAAATTTGTAATCTGAAACAAATGAACTAGAAGAGTATTTTTACTTCTACTTACAAATGGGAATCACTTTAGAATACTAAAAAGCAACACAAAAAAAGAATTGATCATTTGATGGTGTTGAGACGTCAAGTTTTAGCTTTGCACTGGTAGCTCTGGCTTGTGATCCTAGTATTCAGGAGGCTGAGATCTGTGAATCATGGTTCAAAACAAGAAGACTTCATGAGACTTTTATCTACATTTAAACCCCAAAAGCTGGAAATGGAGGTATGACTCTGGTGGTGGAATACCAGTCTTTATAGAACAAAGCAAATAAGAGCCCCAAACTCTGCGTTCAAGCTCAGTAAAGAAAAAAGATAGAAGAAGGAAAGATAAAAGAAAAGAAGGAAAGAAGAGAGAGAGAGAGAAGGAAGAAAAGACAATTCAAGAAAAAGAAGGAAAAAAGAAAGAGGGAAGGAAGGAAATGATGAAAGAGAAGAGACAAAGGATGAGAAACAAAGAAGGATGAGGGGAAGATAGGAAGTTCTAAGAAGGAGGAAAAGAAGGAAAACCAGAAAAAAGTAGAAAAGGAAAAGGAAAATGAAGCTTCAAGATTTGAGATTTAAGTTCCTAGATAGTCCTGGAGAATGCTATTATCATAACAGCAGAACACAAATAAATTTTCCTTGGGCTATTGTGGCAATAGTGTGGATGAAGCCATAGGTTAGGATCAGGACGCAGTCTGCTAAAAGCCTCCTATTGGGAGACAGAAACCCCAGTAAAATACTCTAGAAAGGTAGAAGTTTGTGGTTGGCACTCTCAGCAGGCCTCAGAGACAAGGATTATAGATCAGCCTTTGCCTTGAGAGGGGCCAGTAACAGCAAACTAGGTTCTTAGCTACTACTCTCAGGACAGCTGGAATGTAGTGTAGCAGATACTTAAAACTGCAAACCATACTCAATTCAGCTGAATCGCTAATTGAATGAGTTATTATCCTCCACTCTAGCTGTCTAGAAGAGAAATAGCATGAAGTGCTTTAGAAAAGAGAATCAGGAGCAAACCTACAGATTTCAAATAAATAGATATGTCAAAAGGGAAAAATGTCATTCAAAGTTATATTTTAAAATGAATAAGAATAGTATGTTCATGGGTGACCTAGATATTGGAATTAGTAGTCATTGATGTTTCAACCAATTATAATTGATTTGCCCAAGAAAATAGAGGGAAACGTTAGGTAAACAAGAAATATAACCTGGAATCAACTCTACAGAAACTTCACTTAAAGAAGGTCAAAGTGACAGGTTTCTTGGCTTTTTATGTAAATGATATTCAAATTGTTGGTATAAAACCACTGATTCTATAACTGATTCAGTATGACTTCTGCACCCAAGATTTAAGAAATTCCAGTGTTTACAGCAGACAATCAAACCATATGACATTTCTTTCTATATTTCTATTAGTTAGAATGAAGTATGATAAAACCTCGATCTGAATTTCTACATCATCCTCTCAAATTTATTTGTGTGTTTGTAGACAAATATAAAACATAAATTTTGTATATGTATTTATATACGTATTTCACTTAGGTTAGCAAGTTAATAAAAAAAACAAAATGTTGTATTTCATGGAACTTACCACAGGAGGAAATAGACAATAAAAGAAGATAACAAGTATTAAATATAGCTGTAGAAAATGAATTAAGGAAAGATAAAGAGATGATGAGTGCTACGGATTGGATTTTGCCCATCAAAAATGCAATGAAATCCTAACCCCCAGAATGGACTGTGTTTGGATATAGGGTTGTTGCAGAGATAATTAGTGAATGCAACAGAAAAGTAGAGTGGACCTTTAATCAGTATTTGGTGCTCTTGTGAGAAGAAAAAAACATACACCATGCACAGCTTTTTGAAAACAGAGACAGAGAATGCCATATGAAGACAGAGGCAGACAAGGTGACAAGCCATAAGCCAGGTGCTGTAAGGACCATTGACTATCATCAGGAGCTAAGAAAGATTCATGAAAGAGGGCTTTCAGAAATAATTACCCATGGAGCTGGGAAGGTGTCTCAGTGGTAGAGTACTTGCCTTGCATGCATGAGGCCCTGGGTTCTATTCCTCAGCTCCACATAAGCAAAAAGAAAAAAGCCGGAAGTGGCGCTGTGGCACAAGTGGTAGAGCTCTAGCCTTGAACTGAAGAGCTGAGGGTCAGCGCCCAGGCCCAGAGTTCAAGCCCCACGACCGGACCCGCCCCCCCAAACAAAAGAAGAAGTAACTACCCCTAATAAATAGTTCCTAGTACTTACCGGTATTTTAAGTCACCCCTTTGTGGCTTTGTTATAGTATTCTAAATCAAGAAATAGCCCCCCCCCAACACACACACACTTAACGTTACAGATTGGAAAGAGGAAAGTGGCAGATTCATGACTTCCAAATCAATGTCTCTTTTTGCAGACATACTAGGAAAAGATAAATTCAAATTCAAAGGTTTTGAGGCTAAGATGTGACTCTTGTGTGGCTGCAGAAGAGACTAAGAGAGAAATAAGTAAAGGTATATAACACATTCTTTAACCTATCTGACCAGAGACAAGGGCACAAAATCTTAGCTCCTTCTAGATAATGTTTACAGTTTTGGCATTGATAATGAGCAAGAAAGGAAGCCTATGGTAGGTTTGAGCAGAAGAGTGAGTTGCTTATTCTATGATTTCACAGCATTGCTTCAGTGTAAATTGTTACGGTTATCATGGATCGCACATTAATGTGGGGATCTAGGCATGGAAGCCAGGGTACAAAGGTCAGCTTTAGCTATGAGAAAGGATTTTCTACCTACAGTAATTATAGTTAAGTATAAATAAGAATAAATCATGGTAGAAGACAAGGTCTTTTCTGATCGTTTCCATTTAATCAAGAAATTAAGGGACATGAGCTAGAAATTACAATAGAGAAAGAAATTTTACGTATTTCATGAGAGACAATTGGCTCTGAAATTATTGACCAGGAAAGAATAAACGGACTAGAACAATAGTGTGAGATTGAAGTTAGCTTTTGCGTTCTGTTTGTCATTAGGGACAACTAATTTGAAAAGGAAGTAGTGTATAGTATTACTGTGAATGTTGTCCCTTGTACCTGATGTTGCAAGTTAACAAGTCTGAAAATATATGAGAGTTCGATTTGACCCACCTCATCCCCTCAACTCTGATCACTTTCTTGATTCCTCATTGCTTTCTAACAAACTGTCTTCCTTCAATATCGTTGCTGCGGTCTTAGCATTTGCTAGTTTCCTTGGTCTGTCAGTTGCATACTTTGTCAATTCTCCAGTCTTCATGAGGCTTTGGTTTGTACAGTATAAACTAAGATGCTTTCCATCTCATTTACTTATATTCTATATGTGTCTATGTAACACATATCCTTAGGAGTAGTACATTATGATAATATGTGATTAATTATGTGTTTGAAATTGGTCTGATTTCTTCTCCTTTCAGATAGTTGAGAAAAATTTATAATCTCTGGATTGTGGAGTATTTAGAATGTTTCTAGGATTTTGTATTTGAAACTGGTCTTATTTCTCCTCATTTCCAATGGCTGAAAAAGATTATGATGTCTGGATTATATAGCATTTAGAATCTTTTTTTGGATTTTCATTTTTCTTGACACTGATAGAAGAACTCATTAGGAAACATTGTGCTTTGATGTGCTATTTGTGACAGATGTGTTCAAGTATGATCTAGCTTTTAGAAAAAGAATGGTGGAAATCATGCAAATCATTTTGAAAGTTATTGAACTGTTTGTGGCAATATATGGGAGTTTTTTTGGGTTCAAGATGAGTTAGCATTGATGATAAAATTGGAAAGTAGAATAACACGATTTAGTGAAAGAAAAGTGAATAAATATAGTACAAGTATTATCATTTGAATTCCATGGGTGAAGAATGGAGATAAATAAAATATTCATAATTTGACTAATTTAAAGGCATTTAAGAAGAAACAAGTCATTAGAGATGTTACCAGAGATCACAATGAACCCTTTTGAAAAATGGACATTCAGATAAAGGAACACAATGTTGTAGTTAGTTATTTTCCCCACATATTTTATTAGGATTAATATGTTATACAGAGATTTCTGGGAAGATGGCGGAGGAGAAGCTCGAATCTGAACAAGCTCTCCCATAGAAAGCAGTTTTAGAGTTCCAGTGAACAGTCCTTAGCCAGAGAATCACACCAAGTGTGCCATCACAGGACAGAGAGTTAGGAAAGAGAGGGGAAGCCAAGGCAAGGAGACTCATCTGAGTGTTTACCATCAGCCGCCACGGCGGCAGCAGGGTCGCGGTGGCAGAGTTGCAGCATCGACCGCAGGGCACCCAAACCTCAGTCACAGTGAGTCCAGGACGAAGGAGCCAGACGCAGCGGGCGAACGGATTCTACTCAACACCAGCAAGAACCAACAAGGAGTGGACATCTTCATCCTGCAGTCTGCAGACCAGAGACGACCCAGGAACCAATACTCGGCGTGAGTAGAAGCCTGACGTCCTCACTCCTTCTCAGGGAGGAGAGGAGGAAAGGCCACCCCTCCCCCCCCAGCATCGGTGATCTCCATCTTGGATATCGTCAAAGCACAGAGTAGCTGCTAAATCCAACTCAGGCCTTGGAATAAAACGAGTCATTTAGCTGGTCACAAGAACTTAACGGCAAAGTGACCTGCCAGACTCAGCTCCATCCAGGGAAAAGTCACCCAGCTCAGGCGCCAGCCATTGCAGTGGCTTTCCAAACTGGGTGACCAGAACCAGAGGCTGCCCCTCCCTCTAGCAGCCTCCACAATCAATTGAAAAACAGAAATCCTGAGAATGGCTCCAGGCTGGGCTCTGTGAGTTTTTCACAAAATAGCCCCAGGGAAAAGATGCAGTTTGTTGAAAGGACTCAACTCTACCCAGAACTTAGCCACATCACTGCATTCCCCTCTTTTGTGATTATCAAAGCAGATCACCCTCCCAGTAAACTAACCTGGGAGGGGGATCTCAAAATCTTATGTAAAGCAGAGCATTTTTCTGCCTGTTCAAACAAACTGACTTAAGAAACAAATCAAGCCACAGGACCTCAAGCAGACCAGAGACTCCAACAAGAGGCTGGTTACAGACCCAAGGGAGATACAGGGTTCTTCCCAACCTTCCCAAAAAAATCAAAAAAAAAATCAAAGAACTTTTTTTTTTTTCTTCTTTTTCTTTTTGTACCTTATATATATATATATAAAATTTTTCTTTTCTAAAACTTTTATTAATCTTTAATTTTTGCCTTTTTTGAAAAAAAATTGTTTTCCAGTAACTTTTTTTTCCTCTTATAATTTTTATTTTAGGAATACGTGAATGTGCTTTTTCCTTTCTTTTCTTGTCTTCTTTCTCTTTTTCTCTCTTTTTTAATTATCTTTGTGTTTTTTTGTTTAGCTCTACTGAACTTCTGATCTTTTTTTCTCCCTTTCTTATCCTTTTCACCTTTTCCTCTCTTTTGTTCTTCTTTATGTGACTTAACTCTTGTCCTGCACATCCTCAGATAAACCCATAGTTAACTAGTACACCCTATCCTCCATGGTGTTCACACTTAATCCACAAATCAATTACTCAATTCAAAACCTCTGAGACTTAAATTCCTTAATAGCAGTACTACCTCTTTATACCTATATAATATTTTAAGCATTTTTTAAAGTTTTTCACATCTCCTCTATGTCCCTCCCCTTCTCTCAGTATATTCAAATTCCTCTATAAATAGATTGTAAAAGACAATCTTTTAATCTCCATAATAATATTAATTTTTACCTTTCTATACTTTTCTGGTCGCTTTTCATTTCCCTTTCCCTTTCTTCTTTTTCCTCTCTCTCTCTACTTGCATTCTACCCTACCTATTTCCTGCATTGAGATTAAGACATAGTTAACTCTCCCTCTGCCTCCCCACACCAATCTATTCCTACTTTTTACCCGCACCTCTCCCTAACCCTAATAATTTCTGGTTTTCCAAATTCTTCTCTGCGGTTCGAAGCCCATTGACATATAGTTGTTTGATGTTGAATAGATGTATCTGTTGAACTAGATTGTATCTGTAGACTATTGACTGTACAAATGTAAACTTTGGTTGATGGTTGCCTTAAGATAGTGTTCTAGCACAAAACTGGTGCTATTTTCATCTCAAATGGGCAGAGTAAGCCGGAAAAACACAAGAAAAATGGCAAATTCGGGTATCTCCACTCCCACTCATGATAATCAGGGGACAGAACAGATAATGAATAATCCAGAGGAGAGTTCCCAAATAGCTCTACAAACACTGCTGGCAAACATGATAAATGAAATGTTTGACAACTTACAAAGGACTCTGTATGAGCGTGATAGGGAGAGAGAGGAGGCATCCCAAAAGTGTATACAGGAATATCATAAGCGTGAGGAAGATACTCAAAAATTGATACAGGACTTGCGTGAGCAACTCGAGAATACTCAAAGAGAACTGCAGGAATCCAACGAACGAGAGGAAGCTAATCAAAGAGTAATACAGGAATTGAGAGAGCAGGTAGAGAATACACAAAGATCACTAAAGGCATTCATGGAATCTATTAAAAAAGACCTGAAGGAAGTCAGGGAGACCACAAAGGGAATGCTGAATGGAACCCAACAGAAGGAATGGGAGTCCAAAGAAACCATAACCAATCTACTAAATGATTTCAGCACAAATACTGAACATCAAATTAAGCAAGTAAAAAATTCATACAAGACCTAAAACAGAGCTTCAACAAAGAATTTGAAGCCATCAAAGCCGACCAAATGGAAGGAAAAGAGATAAAAAACAAAGTAGAGAGTCTTGACAGCAGGTTTGACCATGCAGAAGATCGAATCTCAGGGATTGAAGACAGCCTAGATATTATAGAGAAAGAACATACAACCATCCAAGACAAGTCCAAGAAATATGATAGATCTATCCAACACCTGGAAGACACCATCAGAAGGCCTAATCTAAGGAAAATGGGTGTAGAGGAGCACCTAGAAACAGAAGTTAATGGTATAGGAAATTTGTTTAACAGGATCCTAGCAGAGAACTTCCCAAACATACAAAAAGATAGGCCTATTCAGATACAAGAAGCTTTTAGAACCCCAAATAGACCAGACCAGAATAGGACATCCCACCGTCACATTATAATCCACACAGGATCAACTCAGAACAAGGAAAAGATCCTTAAAGCTGTCAAGGAGAAAAGGGTAATCACCTATAAAGCGAAACCAAATAGAATCACCTCAGATTTCTCAGCAGAGACAATCAAAGCAAGAAGAGCCTGGAATGATGTATGCCACTCCCTAAAAACAAACAACTATCAACCAAGAATAATGTACCCAGCTAAACTCTCCTTCATAACTGAAGGCCAAATAAAAACCTTCCATAGCAAAGAAAAATTGAAACAGTACATCTCCACCAAACCAGCCCTACAAAAGATTCTTAAAGATGTCCTACACATAGAAAAACAACAAGACCACAATAAAGGCCAAGAATCTGCACCCAAACTGAGAATCCAAGAACCGTAGGAAGAACCCAGTTTTCGCAGCCCCCATGAAGGTGGATAACATGGCAGGAACACCCAAATACCTCTCAGTCCTATCTCTTAACGTTAACGGACTGAACTCTCCAATTAAGCGACATAGACTGTCTAGTTGGATTAAAAAACAAGACCTTTCTATCTCCTGCCTGCAGGAGTCACATCTTGCCTGTAAAAACAAACACATTTTCAATATTAAAGGCTCTAACAAAATCTACCAAGCAAACGGCCCCCATAAACAGGTGGGAGTTGGAAAACTAATATCAGATAAAATAGACTTCAAATTAAAATTCGTGAGAAGAGATAAAGAAGATCGCTACATACGAATTAAAGGATCTCTCCTTCAGGAGGATATTGTGATTCTAAATATCTATTCACCAAACAATGGAGCACCCAAATTTATCAAAGAAACACTACTTTCCCTCAAATCCCATATAGATCCAAAGACATTAATTGTTGGGGATTTGAACACACCACTCTCCCCACTAGATAGATCAACTCGGCAAAAACTCAACAGAGAAACCGCAGATCTAAACAGCTGCATAGATCAGCTAGACTTAACAGACATCTACCGAACATTTCACCCAGCAGCAGCAAAATACACTTTTTTTCTGAGCAGCACATGGAATGTTTTCTGAAATAGACCACATTTTAGGCCACAAAGCAAACTTGTCTAAATTCAGAAACATTGAAGTTATACCTTGCATTCTCTCTGACCACAAGGGAATAAAATTAGAACTCAACACCAAAAGCCACCAAAGAAAGTCCAGTATCACATGGAGGCTGAACAACACACTGTTGAATCATGAGTGGGTCATGGATGAGATTAGAAAGGAAATTCAAATGTTCATGCTATTCAACAAAAACGAACACACAAATTACCAGCTCCTCTGGGACAGAGCAAAGGCAGTAATCAGAGGCAAGTTTATAGCTTTGAGCTCCTATATCAACAAATTGGAGAGATCTGAAACTAACAATTTAATGACACATCTAAAACTCCTTGAAAAAGAGCAGCAAGATAAACCCGAGTCCAGTAGACTGAAAGAAATAATCAAAATTAAATCAGAATTAAATGAATTAGAATCCAAGAAAACTACAGAAAGAATCAACAAAACAAAGAGTTGGTTCTTCGAAAAACTTAACCAAATTGACAGACCCTTAGCAAATCTTATCAGAAAAAAAGAGAACACACCCAAATTAATAAACTCAGAGATGAGAATGGAAACATCACTACGGAAACAACCAAGATTCAGAACATTATAAGGGAATACTTCTCAAAACTTTATGCTAATAAGTTTGAGAACTTGACAGAAATGGACGTTTTCCTAGCAAATATTGACATGCCAAAACTAAACCAAGATGAGTTAAACTATCTTAAAAGGCCCATATCAAGCATTGAAGTAGAAACAGCAATAAGAGACCTCCCAGCTAAGAAAAGTCGAGGACCAAATGTTTTTACAGCAGAATTTTACAAGGCCTTCAAAGCACAGCTCACACCAATACTCTGCCAACTCTTCAATGAAATTGAAAGAGAAAGCTCACTACCGAACACATTCTATGAAGCCATCATAACCCTCATCTCAAAACCAGGCAGGGACTCATCAAAGAAAGAGAACTATGGACCCATTTCTTTGATGAACATTGATGCAAAACTTCTCAAAAAAATTTTGGCCAATCGACTTCAACAATTCATCCAAAAAATCATACACCACGATCAAACAGGATTCATTTCAGGGATGCAATGCTGGTTCAATATACGCAAATATTAATATTATTCATCACATCAACAGGAGCAAGAATAAGAACCACATGGTTATCTCAATAGACGCAGAAAAAGCATTCGACAAGATCCAACACCCTTTATGATGAATGTTTTGGAAAAATTCGGAATCCACGAAACATTCCTCAATACAATAAAGGCTGTATATGACAAACCTACAGCCAGCATTATACTCAATGGTGAAAAACTAAAACCATTTCCTCTTAACTCAGGAACAAGACAAGGATGCCCGTTCTCTCCACCTCTCTTCAATCTAGTATTAGAATGCCTAGCTACAGCAATAAGACAAGATGCAGACATAAAGGGGATCCTAATAGGAAAAGAAGAAATAAAACTCTCCCTCTTTGCATATGACATGATCTTGTATTTAAAGAATCCCATAGACTCCACTCCCAAATTACCCAAGCTGATTCAAAACTTTGGCAAAGTAGCAGGTTATAAAATTAATCCCCAAAAATCAATGGCTTTTCTGTATGCCAACAATGAGAAAAGTGGGGCAGAAATTAGGAAAGTAACTCCATTTGTAATAGCCCCACAAAAAATAAAACACCTAGGAATTAACTTAACTAAAGAAGTGAAGGACCTCTATGATGAAAACTTTAAAATCTTGAAAAAGGAAATCAACACAGAACTTAAAAAATGGCAAAACCTCCCATGCTCCTGAATTGGAAAGATTAACATCGTGAAAATGGCAATACTTCCCAAGGCTATCTACAAATTCAATGCAATACCTATCAAAATTCCAACCTCATTCTTCAAGGAAATAGAAGAGGCAATCCAAAAATTCATATGGAACAATAAAAGACCCCGAATAGCAAAAACATTCTTCAACGGAAAGAACACTGCTGGAGGAATATCAATACCAAATTTCAAACTCTACTATAAAGCCATAGTAATCAAAACAGCTTGGTATTGCCATAAGAACAGACCTCAGGACCAATGGAATAGAATTGAAAACCCAGAAATGAACCTACAGACCTATAGCCATCTAATCTTCGATAAGGGAGCTAAAACAATAGAATGGAAGAAAGACAGCCTCTTCAGTAAATGGTGCTGGCAAAATAGGTTAACTACTTGTAGAAAACTAAAGCTAGATCCTTATATTTCACCCTGTTCCAGAATCAACTCCAAATGAATCAGACCTTGAAGTCAAAGCAGACACTCTGAAAATATTACAGGATGGAATAGGAGAAACCCTAGGTCTCCTTGGCTCAGGCCGAAATTTTCTGAATAGACACCCGGAAACACAACAAATCAAAGAAAGGTTGGACAAATGAGATTGCATAAAGTTGCAGAGCTTCTGCAGGGCAAATGACATAGCTAGCAAGATCAATATAGAGCCCACGGATTGAGAGAAGATTTTATGAGCCATACAAGGGACAAGGGTCTCATATCTAAAATATATTGGAACTCAAAAAATTAAACCCTCCAACAACAAATCCTCAAAGAAACAACTGCCCAATAAATAAGTGGGCAAAAGACTTAAAGAAAAATTTCTCTGAAGAAGAAAGAAGGATGGCCTATAGACACATGAAGAAATGTTCAACATCCCTAGCCATCAAAGAAATGCAAATCAAAACAACATTGAGATATAACCTCACTCCAGTTAGAAAGGCAAAAATCAAGAACTCTAAAAACAACAGATGTTGGAGGGGATGTGGACAGAAAGGAACCTTACTTCATTGTTGGTGGTAAACTTGTTCAACCACTTTGGAAAGCAGTAAGGAGGTTCCTCAAAAAACTTCACATAGAACTCCCCTATGACCCAGCAATACCACTTTTGGGCATTTACCCAAATGTTTACAAACAAGACCACACTAAAGCTACCAGCACAACTATGTATATTGCAGCATTATTTACCATAGCTAAGATATGGAACCAACCCAGATGCCCCTCAGTAGATGAATGGATCAAGAAAATGTGGTATATATACACAATGGAATTCTATGCCTCCATCAGAAAGAATGACATTGCCCCATTTGTTAGGAAATGGAAAAACTTGGAAAAATTATATCAAGTGATGTAAGCCAGGCCCTAAGAAACATAGGTCCTATGGTTTCACTTATTTGCAATATCTAGTATATGTACGAATCAAGTGGAAAAGGTCAGATAATGTGATGTCAGGAAAATGAACCCTTAGATATGTATCATAATGTTTTTTTTCTTTCTTGCATGTGTTTCTAACGCGTTTATAAGATTATTTCTTTGTTGCTATGCATGTCCTTCCCCCACAGTATAACCCCTGCTTTCACTATATTTGATGTCTGTATAACTTATGGAGGAGATGGGGAAAAACCAGTTGTTTAACGATACAGGTGGACCTGTTGCAACAATAAGAAGTACAAGTTTTCATGTCCAAAACGAGCTTTACAACGTCAGTGCGGGGAGGGGGGTTGAGAGGGGCAAGGGGGGAAGGAGAAGTATTGGGTTGGGGTGGGAGGGGGTAGGCTGGGAAGGGATGTGAAGGGTAAACAAAGGAGGAGGCTGCAATGCTTGGTAAGAAATGTACACATTATCCTGCCCATGCAATTTTAACCGCTCTGTACAGTATGTTCACAAATAAAGTAAAATTAAACTAAAACAAATTATGTTGTACAAAGGGTCATTTTGATATGACCAGATCAGTTTATATTTACCTTTTAAAAATAAATGCTACTGCTTTAATGGGGTTTCATTATAGTATTCACACATGGTATCTGTTACTTTATTACAGAGATTCAATTTATAATATAATTATTATATTCCATAATCATGCCTTAAAACAATCTTAGCTGGAAATCTGTTTTGTGGTATTCTTACAATAAAATGTAGCAATGGAAGGATATAGATAAGTTTACTTGCCTTATTCTCAGTCATACCAAAAAAAGTATGTTCCATACCTGAAATATATATTTAAACCCGTTTTATTTATGTGTGAAACCTGGGCTTTTCTTCTTATTTTATCACCACGAATCAACAAATAATGATCAGTTAAATATCCCCAGTGTATCCATTGTTTTTAATCATTTTAATTTTTTAACCTGAATATTTTCTGTAAGCTTAGCAATATGTTACAGTGAATTTTCTTCCAATATTTTCCATTATTTGATTGATACCATTCGTTAGAAGTGCTATTTATTGTATATAACTTAAAAATGCAGCTTACTAAGAACTTCACTGTGTTTGTCTTAGCTCAGTTTAGCCCAGTTAAATGACATGATATCAATTTACTGATTTAAGAACACACAAATAAACTAGCTCCATAGATCTTTTTTGAGAAAAGACTTTATCAACTAATCATGTTTCAGAATTATTTTCCTCAAATCACCCAGCTTTTGCATATTTGATCCTTTGAAATCTGGAACTGTTTTAACAAAATGAAAACCCATGCTAGTTACTGACGATTTGAGATGGTTTGAATTCAGCTTAATATGTTAGCACTTCAAACTAACATCTAATTTTCAGACAGGCGCCTTATCACATGACTACTACAATGTTATTGAAGCAGAATGAATTAATTAGCTCTGGTAAAATTTCCTGAGTTTTTGTTCACACCTTAGTGAAGGAAGTTATGATTTATGATTTTTTGTGCATATGTGTGTGTGTGTGTGTGTGTATTTTGATTTTCAGCTCCATATAGATTAGGATAATGTCCAAACATTTGCTGAATGGTGGTGAATTGAATAAACTGTATACACACACACAACTCACACACACATACAGAGATTAAAATGTCTAGGTAAGTTTTAAAATTCATGCTTTGTTTCTTTTCATTTTTTTCTTATAAAAATTAAGTTAAAGAAACCAAGGTTTTTTCTTCCTTTTTTTTAAATTAGAGACTAAAATACTTTATTTAAAACTTTACCCTGCAATTTGAGAATGTTGCTTTAAATATGTGATGGAGATATTTCTGGCTCAAAATTTCTCCTTCTCATCAAAGAAATATTGGCCGCATTTTAAGACAAGTTTGACAAGTTGAACTGGATACTTTAGGTAATTAGTTGCAACCTAATTATTCAACTAAAATATTCTCTAAGCCAGTTAAAATAAATGTTCTGCTTCTTGAAGAGTTGAGTAATTTGCTACATACTATTCTCACTCAACTTGAGGAGCCACTGTCAGCACTATGATTGAGCTTCATACTTCAAGGATGTTATCCCATATCATCTATCATATACACCATGATATTTTCAGATATAAATTGTAATTCTCTTTGAACAGACTGTACTAAATATAATCACTAGAAAAACATTTTATCTATCACTTTAAATATTATTTTTATATTTTTATCTCAATTAACTTTCCACAAAAATCTTTAAAAATATTCTCTATGGTGAATTCATTGAAGTTATAGTGGATCATTTGAATTATTTAATGTTTCTTAGTATACAAAAAACCATGTAATAAGTGTTCTATTATTATACTTTAAATAAATGAGTATGTGGACATATGTGTGTCTCTTTTTAACAGATAGTTCTAGTCTAGGATGGATAGTAAAATTTATTAAATCAGTTGTTAGTTAAAATGATTAGTCATGAACTACTTGATATAATTTTATTTTCTATTACAGATGATTATGCAACATGTCTATGTTTAAGGAACTCTTCATGAAAACAAGTATGTAATCAGTATGTCATTTTCTCAGAAGTATGGTTTATCTTTCTTTTATCTTTATTTATCTACTAGGGGAAAATATTCTAGAGATTGAATTAACTAGTTTTTATAAATCAAAAGTAATTTTATAGCCTGGCACTGGTAGCTCACGCCTGTAATCGTGGTTACACAGAAAGATGAGACCTGAGGATTGTGGTTCAAAGCCAACCCCGGGAGGAAAATCCGTGAGACTCTTATCTCCAATAAACCACCAGAAAAAAATCCAGAAGTGGCACTGTGACTCAAGTGGCAGAGTGTTCTCCTTGAGCTGAAGAGCTGAGGAACTTCACCCAAGCCCAGAGTTCAAGCCCAGAGTTCAAGCAAAAAAAAAGAAAAAAAAAAGAAAAAAAATTATTCTAGAGAGAGCAACTAAAAGGAAAGAGACATTTAATAGATAAGTATAATTCTATAGAATAATGAGTTTTTTCCTCTCTTGTAAATATGCTTAAGATTTTACTCAGTTACTCTTCTGAGTATTAGTACAAAAAGACCGAATTAATTAATTGCATAATTGAAGCTTAAACAACTTGTAACATAATAATGACTGAATATAAATGTGATGCATTGTTAGCCTGACATATATTTGACATTATCTTTACACCTTAATTATAGTCATAAACTTGGTCAATTTTTATGTGTTGACTGTAATTTCCAGTAATTAGCAGATAAATAAGAATAAAGGCAATCAGAAAAATAGATCTCTCAGATTGTTTATTTGTCTAATACATGGTATGCACCTATTAATTCTTCACTGTATTCTTGCAATTTTATTTAATGTTTTGTAGAAAATAAAAAAAATCCCTCAGGGAATAAATAAGAAAATGAATTATGAGAATACAATGCAAATAATAGTAAATACATACAAATTATCTTAAATTTGAAAAATCCAAGTCCAGAGAAAGAACCAATGATGCATACTAACTGGATAGGAAATCAGGGGAAGGATTTTAGAGATTTTGCAAGAATAAACCCGTGAGTGACACATGCTTTTACACAGAGCTTGGCCTTTGCTGTTTCTTCTAGTTCATATACATATTTCACCAAGAACCTGCATGGCTCCTAGCCTCATATCACCGGGACTCTTCAAAAATCCTTCCTTAGGTGAAATTGTCAGGATTATACTGGAGTCACTTGTGTCAGATCCTGCAAAATCGAACTGGGGACTGACATAAAGGAAAGGTTCTCACATGTGCATTCACTGATAACAGAAACTGTAACAGAAATGTTTCCAATGCACAGAATTTTGAGCTCAAGGACTACACAGAATGTATTAAAAATCTTAGCCATACTTACAGTCTTAAAAGGTCAATCCACAAAGCAATCTGTGATGTCTTCAACTGTAAACACTTGCGAAACAAGCTTTCATATAATGCTACAATGATAAGTTAGCCATCTTTCATAATGTCATGTTTAATATTTCACATTCTCCAGAGAAACTTTACATTTTCCATTGTTGGTTCGCTATTCCAGAGGTCACCTCAGCCTGTGTCTCCTCAGATTTTAACCCTTTATTAAGAAATTTTTTAATAAGATATCCTATCATACAGGACTATGTATTTTTTCTTGGATATTGATATATAAAAGGAGCATAGATCCCAATTTTCATTACCCCTTCCATCTCTTACTTAATTTTCTTTCATAACTCTTTGAACTACCAGCAAACACAAAGGAGGTATAAATTTGGGGGGCCTACTTCAAACCAGAATATTGCAGGCATGAGGTAATGATGTGAGTGTTCCATTCATCTCTATCCCTCCTGCAGCAGCTAAGTTATGATGAATATGTCATAGCCATTAAACATCTGTATGAATGAACATGCTCTAAAGAGGTAGAAATATATTTAATTTCCAAAGAGTTTACCTCACCGTCTTATGGAGTGTTAAAAGTATTTTCGAATTGAGTCTTAAGGTGAAATATTCACACTGTTGTGGATGTTCAAAAGATTGAATTCTGTGGGAGATAATAGATTTGACTCGATTTAACAAAAGAATCCAAACACGAGAAGAAGAAATGAAATCATGATTGAAAATGACTCAAATAAGTGCTAAATGAAGGAAGAAAAATGTCAGGACTGTGACAAAGTGAAAGTACTACACATAACAAATAATTTCTCATGAGTAATAACATAACAAAAAATTAAGTCAATTTGATAGAAACACAATTCTGCTTAAATATAATTAACATTTTTCTCTTTTCTATGTATTTATGAGTTATGTATGTGTATGTGTGTGTTATATGCATGTAGAATAGGAAGAAAAATAGAAAAACCTTCATATCACTGTAGTAGATGATAACAGATTGTTTTGGTGTAAAAGTGAAGAGGATGTTGGAGGTGAAGCTCAGTGATAGAGTGCTTGCCTAGAATGTACAAATCTCTGAAACTGATCATAGTATAGCAAAAGCAAAAACAAAAGAAAGAGAGAAAAGTAGGAAAAATAGCATTAAAAAAACTTCATAGCCAGTGGCTCTTGCTGTAAACTGGAGAAATCAGAGGTACTCAGGAAGCTGAGATTTGAGGAGCACAGTTTGAGCTAGCATAGGTGAGAATATTAAGATACTCTTTGTTCCTTCTGTTTACAAATATACATTTTTATTTATTTCAGGTAGTTGTCCAAAGGAGTTGCAATTCAATAGAGCATTTTATGAATATAGTGTCTTATAAAAAGAAAATCAGTGTCACCTGTTTTAATATTCCTACCCTTGTATCTGGGAAGAGAGCTTGCTTTGCATTCATTAGGCCCTGGGTGTGATTACTAAGCACCACAAAGCAGAAAAAGCCAAAGTGGTGCTGTAGCTCAAGTGATAGATTTCTACCCTGGAGCTGAAGAGCTCCAGTCCCAGAGTTCAGGCCCACGAACAAAATAAAAAAATAAATAAATAAACGTTCTCAATCACCTCTTCACACTTTCCCTTCCTTTACTTTTCTTAATTTTGTAGGTTTTGCTTGATTTTTTTGCCAGTTAACAAAGAAAATTATGTACATAATGCATCTTGATATGAGTCATCCTTTCAAGATTTTCATCCCCAATTCCACACACTCCTCTTAGTTTTCTCAGTTCTGTGACATATTCATTGCATTCTTGTCTCCATTCTACTTATTTCCCCCATTCATTCTTCTACCCCCCTCTTCTTGATCCACTCTGTCTCTTGCAAGTATATATTTTCTAGTATCCATTTTGGTAGGCTTTTCCTTAGCCTTTCTAAATAATTATATTATTTACATTCCCCGTAGATTCTATTATACTTCACTTAATTGCCACACAGTGATTTTACCTATATTTATAAGCACATTCTAGTTTCTAGTCAGGAGGGAAAGCATGCAATCTGTGTTTCTAAGGGTCTGATGTAGTTCACCTAACGTAATCATTTACAAGTCTTTCCATTTCCTTATATATGGTTCAATATCATTATTTCTAAAGGATAAGTAGTATTCCATTGTAGATACACTATAACCAAGATATGACATCAACCTAGATGCCCGTCAATGGATGAATGGAACAAGAAAATATGAGATTCTTATACCCAGTAATCCACCAAAGTTTGGATGTGAAGCTGTGCCTCAAGTAGTATATAGTAATAGGCGAGAAAAGGAGCTCAGGGTCAACACCCAGAAGGCAGAGTTCAAGCTCCAGGACAAACACAAATAGAAAAAGAAAGAAACAAAAAAATAGAAAGAAAGAAAGAAAGAAAGAGAAGGAGAAGGAGGGAAGGAAAGGAAGAAAAAAGGTCAGAAAAAGAAAGAAAGAGAGAAAAAAAGAAAGAAAGAAAGAGAAGGAAGAAAGGAAGAGAACAAAAATTTTCTAACAAAGATGGTATCAGAACAAAATTAGAAAGCACAATACAATTTATAAAGATAGAATATTTCTCTGAACATGAAACACTACATTTGAGTGTGTGGGGAATATTTAATTGAATAAAAATCAAGAAATTCTAAAATATTGAAGTCAAAACATTGAGCACATTCTACAACTGTAATGGGTATGATATAGGAAACGGTAAGGTTAAAAAAAAACCTCTATACAAGGTGGGCGACATTGTCTCATGCCTGTAATCCTAGCTACTGAGGAGGCTGAAATCTGAGGATTGAGGTTCAAATTCAGCCCAGGCAGAAAAGTCTGTGAAACTCTTATCTCCAATAAATCACTCAGAAATCAGGAAGTGGCACTGTGGCACAAGTAGTAGAGTGCTAGCCTTGAGCTGAAGAGTGCAAGGACAGTGCCCAAGCCCAGAGTTCAAGCTCCACAACTGACCATAAAAAGAAAAGAAAACAAAACAAAACCTATATAAGCAATTATATAAATATCTACCAAGAATAAGTCAAAAGAATTGAAAATTAAAGATTGCCTGGCAGAAAAATAATTGAGCATTGTGGCTAAAATGGCTAACCAAGACAAATAGTAGTAAATTAATTCCTTAGACAAAAGATGAAATCCAAGGATATATAGCCAATCTTTAATATTTTTGAAAAAAATCACAAGAAGAAAACATGAAGGAATATACATTGAAAAAAGTTGCACATAAAACAAAAAAATCAATAAATGTAAAATATCCTAAAATGAAAATATTAAGTCAATTGTTGCTTCTTTCACGAGATTAATATAGTTACAAAACACTATAATTATAGTAACTAAAAAAGACAACTTGTACATATTGAACATCATAAGGAATGTGTTATTTGGAAGATTTTATAAATTATACTATGAAAATTATATAAGAAAATATTTTCATAAGTACTTAGGATGATACATTTGGAATAGAAAAATTTCTAATAAAACAATTACATTAATAGTAGTCTCAGAAATCTGAGTATAAAGTTAACCACGGACATGAAAAAATTCTCCAAGTAGGAAGAAAAGATAAAAAAGAAAGATAGAAAAATGTAGGAAGGAAAGAGAGAGTTAAAAGAAGGAAGGAAGAAGGAAAGAAAGGAAGAAGGAGGGAAGAGGGGAAGGAGGGATGGAGGGAGGAAGACATCGGAGGAAGACATCAGAAGATATAAAGATATTTTATGAACATGGACTAGAGGAAATTGATTGTTTTGCTTTGTTTTGTTTTGCCAGTCCTAGGGCTGGAACTCAGGGCCCTGAGCTTCTTTTGCTCAAGGCTACCACTCTACCACTTGAGTCACAACGCCACTTCCAGCTTTTCTTTTTTTTTAATGTGGTACCGAGGAATCGAATTCAGGGCTTCATGCATGCTAGGCTAGCACTCTACCACTAGCCACATTCCCAACCCTGGACTAGAGGGTCTATTCTATCAAAACAACCCACAAATTCAATACAGTACCCACCAGAAGCTCAACACCATTCCCTACTTAATTGAAAAATCAGCTCTAAGATGTATATGAAAGCATAAAAGATCATGGATAGTGACAGCATTTCTGGTCAAAGAAGCAATTCTGTGAGGATCACAATACCAGAATTCAAACTGAATTACATAATCATAACAGCATATAGCAAATACTTAACTGGGGGAAACCCAGTTCTGCCATGCTAGTTTACAGCTCTCAGTTTTAGTTATGAACTTCACACTTCCTCTGAGTTTCAGTTCAGCCTACATTCTTTTCCATTTTTCCTTTCTTTTCTTTTAACTTCTGGGAATTTCAGGTTATCATTTCATCTAGAGTTATTCTAACCCATTTTGAACTGTGATGTAATGACTTTGTTTTGCAGCTCAATTCCATTTTATTACTTCTAAGAAGCAGATTTACTCAGCCTTGCAGTTTTCTATTTTGTTATTTTGTTGGAGAACAAGTTGGATTTTCATGCTTTTGTATTTTTCTGAGTGACTTTACATTAGTTTTTCTGCTACTTTTATTAATCTCTTTTTTATTTACATTTTGTTCTTTTCTATCAAAACATTTAAACTGTTTTCTTCTGCTTGCATGTGTTAAATGCTAGTGAGATTGCATTCTAAGTGTAGTGGAATTTGTGTATCTATTGCATTTGATGTGTAAATAAACAAGTACTGGAATTATGCTAGTGTTTGGCATACGTATGGAGAAAACAGAACACAGCCCACAGAACTTATTTGAGATTTAACTTAAGTTTATAGATGATATTCACAAATGTTTATAATTATAATTTTCTTCTAGAGGAAAGTGAATTAAACATTCATTTTGTTGTTATCTCTTGCACTCACAGGCAGTGTAAAATTGTTCATATAGGGTAGGTTTTTAATGTGTCATCCAGTTTTACTCCATCAGAGAAAGATTGGATATAAATTATAGATACTACAAACAATAATGATACTGAGTTCACCTAGCTTGCTAGTATTGGGACAAAGCCCTACTGAATAAGTGTGAGAAAGGATGACATTTATGTACACAAGTCATACCTGAAGGAAAAGCTCACACTTTAAAAAATGAAGAAAAATGCATAAATTAATTTTCAGTTTACATTAACTCTAAATTAATCAAAGATATTTGATCATTTAAAGGAGAATAATTTTATTGCTTTATTTCACCATTATTAGGATTAAGGTAGCTAGTATTGTTGATGAATTTCTTTTCTAAAGCATGGTACTATATGGAAAGGACTCTTTGAGGTCATCTAAAATGCTATGAGAATCTATGATTCTCATAGACTTCCTAACCATGATCCTCAGATCTCAGGTTTCTGACTAGCTAGGATTAAAGTATGGCCATCACTGTGGAAGGTTTTTCTTTTTTTCTTTTATCTTTTTTTTTTTTGTTTGTTTGTCATGGGGCTTGAGCTCTGGGCTTGAGTGTTATCCTTGAGCTCTTCAGCTCAAGGAGAATGCTCTACCGCTTGAGCCACAGCGCCACTTCTGGTTTTCTAGTGGTTTATTGGAGATGAGAGACTCATGGACTCTCCTGCCAAGGGCTGGCGTTGAACCGTGATCGTCAGATCTCAGCCTCCTGAATAGCTAGGATTATAGGCATGAGCCACCTGTGCCCATGGCATAGAAGATGTTATATATGCATCTTTGATTTCTATCTTGGTACCTATCCCTTCTACTCTGGGAACTTTATGTCAAAGAGTTTGAGTATCATACAGGCTATCACATAGCCTTGGGAAACATTAATTTTATTTCCCAAGATTTTAATATTTTTAATGAACTAAAAATAAAAGTACAGTTTTAATTAATATGTTTAATATGAGAGCGATTCTAGCTGTATTTTAAATAATTGCAAAACTTTCAACATATAAATTTAACATTAACTTATTACTCTGGGACTGGGTGCTGTAAGTCAGCTCTTCTGTTCAAGGCTAATGCTATACCACTTGAGCTACAGTACCACTTCCACTTTTCTGGTGGTTTATTGGAGATGAGTTTCACGAACTTTCCTGCCCAGGCTGGCATTGAATTTTGATCCTCAGATCTCAACCTCCTGAGTAGCTAAGATTACAGGCAAGAGTCACAGGCACACGTCTTTTTATTATTTTTTGTGCCTATAAAAATGCTTGAAGATTTTGAGCTCTTCATTGGATTTTTCACTCAAAGCTGATGCTTTTTCACTTGAGCCACAACTCCACTTCTGGCTTTTGGCTGGTTAATTGGACATAAGAGTCTAATGGACTTTTAAGCCTTGGCTGGTTTTGAAAAGTGACCTTTAGATCTAATTAGCTAGCGTTGCAGGAATGAGCCATGAGCAAACAGCTAAATACATAAAAATTTTACATGCATGACTAACAATTACTAAATGCAAAATAATTTGTTCATAAAATTGTATTTAGGTTGAATACTATTTTTGTTGGTTTAACTAGCAGTCACTAATACCTAAAATAAAATTAGATGTATATGTGTTAATCCTTAGTAATTACAAAATGAAATAGGTATTTATGTATAACTAGTTGAGTAAGAAAGATCCTCTACCACGGAATAGTAACTGTGGCTTCCCTGAAATCAGTTAATATCTACCAATATATTTCAACAAATTTAAAATTAATTAACCTTGACCTGAATAATTACATTTTAGTGATTTTAAAAAGTTTTGTTTCTATCCACAATTTTGTTTTAGTATTTGTATAAGTACTTAGCAACTAATAAGCAATATTGAAGTTACCTATATAGGATAATAAAAAAATTGTAATTGTGCTAAGTATACCTATTGTATTAAGAAAAGAAGCATGTGTATATGAACTCTCTCACACTTAAAATATCTTAGTTATCAGTTTATAGAAATTCTACAAAAATAATGTGAATTATCTAATTGAAAATTTCAAGCTGATCATGATTAATATTCTTTCAAGAATTCATGATCAGGACCACAAAAAGAGCACTAAATAATGCATTAATGACATTCAACAAATAAAAAACATGTAACTTGGATTCTTATGCGTGTGATCTTAGTTCTTTAGGAAGCTAGGATAGAAGAATTCTGTTTTGAGAAAAGTATGTGCAGAAAAGTTGTCAAGACCTTTTCTCTACCTGTACATAGACACATTGATGAGCACCAGTCACTACATACTCCATGGGACAAGGAGAAATGAAAAATGATGGTTCCAGACTAGCCCTGGAAGAAAAATTTGAAAGATTCCAGCTTAATATAGGGAAGCTAGACAATTTGGCAATCTTCTGAAATCAGAAGGAAGAACTAAAGTAGTCTGATAATAGTCCAGGAGGTTGCCCAGGATGGAATCAAATTCCTATCTAAAAAATAATCAACAAAGAGCATAGCTGGAGGATGACTGAGAGGTGATGTGCCAGCCTAGCAAACACAGGTCGCTGAGATCAAATCTCAATGTGATGATAAAAAAAAAAAGATAAATAAATAAAAGGCAAGAGGAGTAAATCCTAGCATTTTCTTTCAAACAATATCATATTAGTCCCTTGCAATGGTGGCCTTAAGTTGACTAGTCCTGATGAACCAACATAAGCAAATTGTCTGTAGTTTCTGGTGACACATTTGTAGTGTCCAGCAGGAAATGAAATGTAGCAAATTTAAGACCCTTCAAGATTTATGGACTAGGGTAGGGTGTTGGCAGAGTCAAGATGCTCATCTTTAAGATGAATGAAGGAGAAGGAATGCTAGTTAGAGCCTTTACTATATGTATGAATCACTGTGCAGGTACTTAAGTTTTGGCAAAAGACCTGATACTATTTAAGGAAAAAATGACCCTCCTCAGTTTTGAAATAAATTTCTTAGCTTGCTACAAGGCCTTTTGTGGAGATTGATCATTTATTTGTAGGTCACAATGCAGCTTGTGATATCGATTTTGAATTGAGTATTATCTGATTCACCAAGCAATAAGGTTGTATGTTAATATAAACATTTCATTTTTACAAATAAGTAGAATAAAAGCAGGCCTTAAAAACAAATTATTTATATGAAAAAGTTCCTTGAAATGCCCATTGTCCATCCTGCTGTCAGGATATCTCTACACAAGTGGACATCAATGAGTATTTGAGAAGGTTTGTGGGCACCTGACTGAAGAATGGAATATTAAGGTATGGTTTACTGATAGTTTTGTATAACCCACAGATAATATACACATGAAAGTAGTCAACTGTGATTCTACAGCCAACAAAAACGGTAAATAACAGTTCTTTTGATGGTCAGGACCTCAAATAGAGACATTAATTGTTCTCTTTACTAAGGAGAAATGGCCAAATATTTTATGATGTACTGATACATGGGACAATGAAAAGATTTTAGTGAGTAGAATAGTCTATAACTTGAAAATATTAAATGGACTCATTGAATGATTGGAATTTTTAACAAGGTAAGTTCTTAATGAGGTTTCTGCATGGACTTCTCTAGGTGAAGAAGAGCCACAAGTAATTGTGTGCACTTCTCATATGTAGGAAGATATCTGTGAATTCCCACAGGAATGCTCACCTGAAAGTGACCTCAGCGAAGGAGGAAGTTAGCTGATGAGACTCATACCTATTCTGCCAAGAACAGATATCTATACCTGTTTAGAGAATCCAGTCATCTACTTAGTCTATCAATCTGTTGTTTCTCAATGGGCTCATGGGCCAAGTAGTCAGAGATGCAAGACAGTGGTTATATATAAGTTCAGCATCATGGATTCTCCTTGGCAATGTTGACCTGCCAATAACTCCTGCTAAACATCTAGTCTGCAATAGCAGACACTAACATTGAGCTCCCAGTAGTCCACCATTCCCTGAGGAGGACCTTCTCCATTGTGGAAGAGTTGATGCAATTTCATTTGAATCTAAATATACCTTAAATACAGACTTATTTTCTTGCACAAAAAAGCTTTTGCTCAAAGTAGCATAAAAATGTCCACATGATGGAAAGCCCATATAACATTGCTTTTGACCCAAAAATTCACTTCACAGAAAATTAAGTATGGTAACAGTTGCATGCTCATGGAATTCTCTGTCATGTGATGGCATGAATTCTTGCCATGTGACATACTATCCCATTTCAATGAATAAGGAAACAGATGGTCAACTCTTTGAAGGACCAATTATAGTCACTACTAGTTGGCCATGCCATACAGGACTGAGGCATGGTCCTATATACCTTTTTGGAATCAGCCTTTAATCCACAACATTTTTCTTCCAGAGCTAAGAGTCACCGGTATAGACGTAAAAGATACAAATGGAAGAGCTATTGCTCATTAACTCTCAGAAACTACTAGAAAGTTTTTGCTACTGAGCTTATGTTTTGATAGTGCTTAGGTCTTTCTGAAGAGGAAAACGATTTCACAGTAATGCCATTGAACTGGAAGTTAACCATGATGCAGGCCATTTTGGATTCCTCCTGCATCTGTATTAACAGGAAAAGAAAGAACTGTGCTACTGGGGAAGGTGATTTTGAATAGCATCGGAAATTTGACCTTCTACTTTACCATGGAGGGAAGCAAGAATTTTTTAGGAATCTAAGTCATCACAGGATATCTATTATCATACCTGAGAATGACATCAACAAGGCAACCCTGGCTCCTAGACCTGTAATCCAAACTGCCCAAGTGACTGCAGTCTGAGTATCACAATTCTATAAGCCAAGTTGGGCAGAAAAGTCTATGAGACTCTTACTTTCAATTAACTATCAAAGAAATGGAAATGGAGCAGTGGCCTAAGGTGTAGAGTGCTAGACTTTAGTGAAATTGCTCAGAGATATTACCCAGGTCCTGAGTTCAAGCCCTATGACCAGAATATCAAACAAACATTGTCAATGTTAAAGAGATTCATTAAAGGTTTTATTTCTTTGCTTACACTTACTCTGATTTTATCTTAAGCCCAATTTTAGTAGATGATTGATTTTAGAATTTATTACTTTCTAATATAAGAATTTTGTGGTATAAATGAAATACCACTATGAACATTTACTAAGGTGTCTCCACCAGTTTTATGTTCTTTTTAGAATCCGACTCACACAGATTTATGGTCTTTTGTAATTTATTCATAGAGAAATTGTTATCTTACAGTTTTCTAATAGTTCTCAAATAGTCTTTTAAATTCTATGTCAGGGGTTTGAACACAGTTTCTTTTCATTTACAATTTTTTTCCCTTGGTGCACACCACGGACCCTTCATTCATTCATTCATTATTTATTTATGTATTTTTTCCAACAGGTCCTTCCTCTGTTTTTACCTCGGCCAGGATCACAATTTTCTATATAGGCGATAGATCTCCTGCATAACTGGGATTGCATTTGCATAACACTATACTAGTTAAGTGTGAATTAAGTTGAGAGGAGGTCTTGCTAATTTGTTTTTAATTTTTTCACCCAACCTCTCCTTCAAAAATGCAATCCTTTGAGCGGATTCTACTCAACACCAGCAAGAACCGACAAGGAGCGGACATCTTCATCCTGCACTTTGCAGACCAGAGACGACCCAGGATCCAAGACTCGGCGTGAGTAGAAGCTCGACTTCCTCACTCCTTCTCAGGGAGCACAGGAGGGAAGGCCATCCCTCCCCCACCCCAGCACCGGTGATCTCCATCTTGGATACCGACAAAGCTTGGAGGAGCTGCTAGCTCCAGCTCAGGCCTTGGAATAAAACGAGTCATTTAGCAGGTCACAAGAACTTAACGGCGAAGTGACCTCACAGACTCAGTTCCATCCAGGGAAAAGTCACCCAGCTCAGGCGCCAGCCATTGCAATGGCTCTCCTCACAGGGTAACCAGAGCCAGAGGCTGCCCCTCCCTCTAGCAGCCACCACAATCAATTGAAAAACAGAAACCCTGAGAATGGCTCCAGGCTGGGTGCTGTGAGTTTTTTTCACAAAATAGCCCCAGGGAAAAGCTACTGTTTGTTGAAAGGACTCAACTCTACCCAGAACCTAGCCCCATCACTGCATCCCCCTCTTGTGTGATTCTCAAAGCAGATCACCCTCCCAGTAAACTAACCTGGGAGGGGGATCTCAAAATCTTGGGTAAAGCAGAGCATTTTTCTGCCTGTTCCAACAAACTGACTTAAGAAACCAATCAAGCCACAGGACCTCAAGCTGACCAGAGACTCCAAACAGACTCTGGTTACAGACAAAAGGGAGATACAGGACTCTTCCCACCGCTCCCCCCCCAAAAAAAATCAAAGAACTTTTTTTCTTCTTCTTCTTTTCTTTTTTTCTTTTGTCGTTTTGTTTTTTTTCCTCGTTTTTTGTTACCTTATATATATATAAATTTTTTTTCCTTTTCTAAAACTTTTATTAATCTTTAATTTTTGCCTCTTCTGAAAAAATAATTGTTTTCCAGTAACTTTTTTTTTCTCATAATTTTTATTTTAGGAAAAACGTGAATGTGTTTTCCTTTCATTTCTTGTCTTCTTTCTCTTTTTCTTTCATTCTTAATTATCTTTTTGTTTTTTGTCTAGCTCTACTGAACTTCTGATCTTTTCTTCTCACTTTCCTATCCTTTCCACCTTTTCCTCTTTTGTTCTTCTTTATGTGACTTAACTCTTGTCCTGCACATCCTCAGATAAACCCGTAGTTAACTAGTAGACCCTATCCCCTGTTGTGTACACACTTAATCCACAAACTTATTACTCAATTCAAAACCTCTGAGACTTAAATTCATTAATAGCAGTACTACCTCTTTATACCTATATAATATTTTAAGCATTTTTTTAAAGTTTTTCACATCTCCTCTATGTCCCTCCTTTTTTCTCAAAATATTCACATTCCTCTCTAAATAGATGGTCTTTTAATCTCTATAATAACATTAATTTTTACGTTTCCCTTTTTTTTCTGGTCTCTTTTCATTCCCCTTTCCCTTTCTCCTTTTTCTCTCTCTCTCTACTTGCATCCTACCCAACCTATTTCCTGCATTGTGATTAGGATATATTTAACTCTCCCTGTGCCTCCCGACACCAATGTATTCCTATTTTTTACCCACATCTCTCCCTAACCCTAATAATTTCTGGTTTTCCAAATTCTTCTCTGCGGTTCGAAGTCCTTTAACATATAGTTGTTTGATATTGAATAGATGTATCTGTTGAACTAGATTGTATCTGTAGACTATTGACTGTACAAATGCAAACTTTGGTTGGTGGTTGCCTTAAGATAGTGTTCTAGCACAAAACTGGTGCTATCTTCATCTCAAATGGGCAGAGTAAGCCGGAAAAACACAAGAAAAATGGCAAATTCGGGTATCTCAATTCGGAATCTTGATAATCAGGGGTTAGAACAGATAATGAATAATCCAGAGGAGAGTTCCCAAATAGCTCTACAAACACTGCTGGCAAACATGATAAATGAGAAGTTTGACAACGTACAAAGGACTCTGTATGAGCATGATCGGGAGAGAGAGGACGCATCCCAGAAGTTTATACAGGATTATCATAAGCGTGAGGAAGCTACTCAAAAACTGATACAGGATTTGCATGAACAACTTGAGAATACTCAAAGAGAAAGGGAGGAATGGCGTGAGCAGGCTGAGAACACTCAAAGAGATCTGCAGGAATCCCACGAACAGGAGGAAGCTAATCAAAGAGTAATACAGGAATTGAGAAACCAGATACAGAACACACAAAGATCACTAAAGGCATTCATGGAATCCATTAACAAAGAGCTGAAGGAAGTCAGGGAGACCACAAAGGGAATGCTGAATGGAACCCAACAGAAGAAATGGGAGCCCAAAGAAACCAAAGTCAATCAACTAAGTGATTTGAGGACAAACACTGAACACCAAATTAAGGAAGTAAAGAAATTCATACAAGACCTAAAACAGAGCTTCAACAAAGAACTTGAAGCCATCAAAGCTGACCAACTAGAAGGAAAAGAGATAAAAAACAAAGTAGAGGGTCTTGACAGCAGGTTTGACCATGCAGAAGATCGAATCTCAGGGATTGAAAACAGCCTAGATATTATAGAGAAAGAACATACAACCATCCAAGAGAGGTCCAAGAAATATGATAGATCTATCCAACACCTGGAAGACACCATCAGAATTCCTAATCTAAGGATAATGGGTGTAGAGGAGCACCTAGAAACAGAAGGTAATGGTCTAGGAAATTTGTTTAACAGGATCCTAGCAGAGAACTTCCCAAACATGTAAAAAGATAGGCCTGTCCAGATACAAGAAGCCTTTAGAACCCCAAATAGACCAGACCAGAATAGGACATCCCATCGCCACATTATAATCCACACAGGATCAACTCAGACCAAGGAAAAGATCCTTAAAGCTGTCAAGGAGAAAAGGGTAATCACCTATAAAGGGAAACCAATTAGAATCACCTCAGATTTCTCAGCAGAGACAATCAAAGCAAGAAGAGCCTGGAATGATGTATGCCACCCCCTAAAAACAAACAACCATCAACCAAGAATACTGTACCCAGCTAAACTCTCCTTCATAAGTGAAGGCCAAATAAAAACCTTCCATAGCAAAGAAAAATTGAAACAATACATCTCCACCAAACCAGCCCTACAAAAGATTCTTAAAGATGTCCTACACATAGAAAACCAACAAGACCGCAATAAAGGCCAAGAAACTGCACCCAAACTGAGAATCCAAGAACCATAGGAAGAACCCAGTTTTCACAGCCCCCAAGAAGGTAGATAACATGGCAGGAACTCCCAAATACCTCTCAGTCCTATCTCTTAATGTTAACGGACTGAACTCTCCAATTAAGCGACATAGACTGTCTAGTTGGATTAAAAAACAAGACCCTTCTATCTGCTGCCTGCAGGAGTCACATCTTGCCCATAAAAACAAACACATTTTCAATGTTAAAGGCTGGAACAAAATCTACCAAGCTAACAGCCCCCATAAACAGGCGGGAGTTGCAATCCTAATATCAGATAAAATAGACTTCAAATTAAAATTCGTGAGAAGAGATAAAGAAGGTCGCTACATACTAATTAAAGGATCTCTCCTTCAGGAGGATATTACAATTCTAAATATCTATTCGCCAAACAATGGAGCACCCAAATTTATCAAAGAAACACTACTTTCCCTCAAATCCCATATAGATCCAAAGACATTAATTGTTGGGGATTTGAACACACCACTCTCCCCACTAGATAGATCAACTCGGCAAAAACTCAACAGAGAAACCGCAGATCTAAACAGCTGCATAGATCAACTAGACTTAACAGACATCTACCGAACATTTCACCCAGCAGCATCAGAATACACGTTTTTCTCATCAGCACATGAACGATTTCTAAAATAGACCACATTTTAGGCCACAAAGCAAACTTGTCTAAATTCAGAAACATTGAAGTTATACCTTGCATTCTCTCTGACCACAAGGGAATAAAATTAGAACTCAACACCAAAAGCCACCAAAGAAAGTCCGGTATCACATGGAGGCTGAACAACACACTGTTGAATCATGAGTGGGTCATGGAAGAGATTAGAAAGGAAATTCAAATGTTCATGCTATTCAACAAAAACGAACACACAAATTACCAGCTCCTCTGGGACAGAGCAAAGGCAGTACTCAGAGGCAAGTTTATAGCTTTGAGCTCCTATATCAACAAATTGGAGAGATCTGAAACTAACAATTTAATGACACATCTAAAATTCCTTGAAAAAGAGCAGCAAGATAAACCCGAGTCCAGTAGACTGAAAGAAATAATCAAAATTAAATCAGAATTAAATGAATTAGAATCCAAAAAAACTATAGAAAGAATCAACAAAACAAAGAGTTGGTTCTTCGAAAAACTTAACCAAATTGACAGAGGCTTAGCAAATCTTATCAGAAAAAAAGAGAACACACCCAAATTAATAAACTCAGAGATGAGAATGGAAACATCACTACGGAAACAACCAAGATTCAGAACATTATAAGGGAATACTTCTCAAAACTTTATGCTAATAAGTTTGAGAACTTGACAGAAATGGACGTTTTCCTAGCAAATATTGACATGCCAAAACTAAACCAAGATGAGTTAAACTATCTTAAAAGGCCCATATCAAGCATTGAAGTAGAAACAGCAATAAGAGACCTCCCAGCTAAGAAAAGTCGAGGACCAAATGTTTTTACCGCAGAATTTTACAAGGCCTTCAAAGCACAGCTCACACCAATACTCTGCCAACTCTTCAATGAAATTGAAAGAGAAAGCTCACTACCGAACACATTCTATGAAGCCATCATAACCCTCATCCCAAAACCAGGCAGGGACTCATCAAAGAAAGAGAACTATAGACCCATTTCTTTGATGAACATTGATGCAGAACTTCTCAACAAAATTTTGGCCAACCGACTTCAACAATTCATCCAAAAAATCATACACCACGATCAAACAGGATTCATTTCAGGGATGCAAAGCTGGTTCAATATACGCAAATCAATTAATATTATTCATCACATCAACAGGAGCAAGAATAAGAACCACATGGTTACCTCAATAGACGCAGAAAAAGCATTCGACAAGATCCAACACCCCTTTATGATGAAGGTTTTGGAAAAATTAGGAATCCATGGAACATTCCTCAATACAATAAAGGCTGTATATGACAAACCTACAGCCAGCATTATACTCAATGGTGAAAACCTAAAGCCATTTCCCCTTAACTCAGGAACAAGACAAGGATGTCCTTTCTCTCCACCTCTCTTCAATCTAGTATTAGAATGCCTAGCTACAGCAATAAGACAAGATGCAGACATAAAGGGGATTCAAATAGGGAAAGAAGAAATAAAACTCTCCCTCTTTGCAGATGACATGATCTTGTATTTAAAGAATCCCATAGACTCCACTCCCAAATGACTCAAGTTCATTCAAAACTTTGGCAAAGTAGCAGGGTATAAAATTAACCCCCCAAAATCAATGGCTTTTCTGTATGCCAACAATGAGAAAAGTGGGGCTGAAATTAGGAAAGCAACTCCATTTGTAATAGCCCCACAAAAAATAAAATACCTAGGAATTAACTTAACTAAAGAAGTGAAGAACCTCTATGTTGAAAACTTTAAAATCTTGAAAAAGGAAATCAACACAGAACTTAAAAAATGGCAAAACCTCCCATGCTCCTGGATGGGAAAGATTAACATCGTGAAAATGGCAATACTTCCCAAGGCTATCTACAAATTCAAAGTGATACCTATCAAAATTCCAAACTCATTCTTCAAGGAAATAGAAGAGGCAATCCAAAAATTCATATGGAACAATAAAAGACCCCGAATAGCAAAAACGCTCCTCAACGGAAAGAACACTGCTGGAGGAATATCAATACCAAATTTCAAACTCTACTATAAAGCCATAGTAATCAAACCAGCTTGGTATTGGCATAAGAACAGACCTCAGGACCAATGGAATAGAACTGAAAACCCAGAAATGAACCTACAGACCTATAGCCATCTAATCTTCGATAAGGGAGCTAAAACAATAGAATGGAAGACAGACAGCCTCTTCAGTAAATGGTGCTGGCAAAACTGGTTAACTACATGTAGAAAACTAAAGCTAGATCCTTATATATCACCCTGCACCAGAATCAACTCCAAATGGATCAAAGACCTTGAACTCAAAGCAGACACTCTGAAAACATTACAGGATGGAAAAGGGGAAACCCTGGGTCTCCTTGGCTCAGGCCGAAATTTTCTGAATAGAGACCCGGAAACACAACAAATCAAAGAAAGGTTGGACAAATGGGATTACATAAGGTTGCAGAGCTTCTGCAGGGCAAATGACATAGCTAGCAAGATCAATAGAAAGCCCACGGACTGGGAGAAGATCTTTACTAGCCATACAAGGGACAAGGGTCTCATATCTAAAATATACTTGGAACTCAAAAAATTAAACCACCCAACAACAAATCCTCAAAGAAACAACTGGCCAATAAGTAAGTGGGCGAAAGACTTAAAGAGAAGCTTCTCTGAAGAAGAAAGGATGGCCAATAGACACATGAAGAAATGTTCAACATCCCTAGCCATAAAAGAAATGCAAATCAAAACAACATTGAGATATCACCTCACTCCAGTTAGAACAGCAAAAATCAAGAACTCTAACAACAACAGATGCTGGAGGGGATGTGGACAGAAAGGAACCTTACTTCATTGTTGGTGGGAATGTAAACTTGTTCAACCACTTTGGAAAGCAGTATGGAGGTTCCTCAAAAGACTTCACATAGAACTCTCCTATGACCCAGCAATCCCACTTTTGGGCATTTACCCAAATGTTTACAAAAAAGACCACACTAAAGCTACCAGCACAACTATGTTTATTGCAGCATTATTTACCATAGCTAAGATATGGAACCAACCCAGATGCCCCTCAGTAGATGAATGGATCAAGAAAATGTGGTATATATACACAATGGAATTCTATGCCTCCATCAGAAAGAATGACATTTCCCCATTTGTTAGGAAATGGAAAGGCTTGGAAAAAATTATATTAAGTGAAGTAAGCCAGGCCCAAAGAAACATAGGTCCCATGGTTTCCCGTATTTTCAATATCTAGTATAGGTATGAGTCAAGCGGAAAAAGTCAGAGAATGTGATGTTAGGAATACGAACCCTCAAATATGTATTTTAATGTTTTTGTTTCTTTCATGCATGTATTTCTAACGAATTCATAAGATTATTTCTTTGTTGCTTTGTATGTCCCTCACCCACAGTGTAACCCCCGCTTTCACTATATTTGATGTCAGTATAACATGTGGAGGAGACAGGGACAAACAAGTCGTTTAAGGATTCAGGTGGACCTGTTGCAACAATGAGAAGTACAAAATGTCATGTCAAAACCAGCTTTACCATGTCGGAGTGGGGGGGGAGGGGGGGTATGATTGGGTGGGGGGGAGGGGGGAGGGGGGGAAGGGAGGTGAAAAGTAAACAAAGGAGGAGGCTGCAATGCTTGGTAAGAAATGTATGCATTATCCTGCCCATGTAATTGTAACCCCTCTGTACAGTATGTTCTCAAATAAAATAAAATTAAATTAAAAAAAAAAAAACAAAAAAGAAAAAACAAAAATGCAATCCTTGCTTCTGAAATTACAGGACAATTTAGGTACTAAGTTAGCAAGACCTTAACTCAAAGAACTAAACAAAACAAAACTGTTGAGCATGGTAAAACCTGCTTGTAGTCTTCACAATGAGAGGTTCAGGTAGAAGAATTAAGGTCCATTTTGATCTGTGTAAAAGTTTTGAACCCCTAAGTGAATAATACTTAAACACTGGAAATTACTTATGGATATTGCTCAGTACTGGAGCACTGCCTAGCAAACAAAAGGGCATGAATTCTAATCAGTTATTTTTTAAAAGGGGTTGGGAAGAAGAGAACAAAGAAGAAGAAGGAGAAGGAGGTGGAGGAGGAGGAAGAGGAGGAGGAGGACGACGATGACGACGACGACGACGACGAGGAAGGAGAAGGATGAGGACGAAGACGAAGAAGACAAGGAGAAATGAACCGTCATTAATGTACAAGTTCCCAAGACAGGGTCTATTACATTAGATGTCTTCAAGAAGAAGAACGGGGGCAGGGAGAGAGGGAGAGCTGGAGAGAGAGACAGAGACAGAGACAGAGAGCGATGGAGAGGGAGAGACAGCAAAGAGGGAGGAAGGGAAAAGGCAGGAAGTAAGGGGTAGTGAAAGAAAAATGGTAATCAACGAATAAAAGACTAGATGAGAAAAATATCTGAAAACACACACATGAAGTAAGACTTACATAATACCTATTTCAACAACAACAACAAAAAAATCAAAGTAGAAAGGAGCATTGAGAGAAAGGATTTGGGAGAATGAGAGAGAGTGGGGAGAAAAAAGGGAGAGAGGGATGGAGAGAAATTATAATCAGTGAATACAATCTTAGATAAAAAGGTTGAAAAAATACACATGAAGTAAGACTTGTATGATATCTTTAAAGATGCTTCTTCTATTTCTGTTTCCTTCCTGAATCTTATCCACCTGGATACATGGATTTATTGCTGTTGCCTCATAGATGTGAATGCAAGTGGTTTCAGACCTTGCCTCACTTATTTTATTTTATTTTTGTAAATTATAACTTATTAATTGAGCGAAAATATTTATGAAACACATTTTAAATAATCATTGATTCTGAGAAGTGTTATTTGCCAAGAGAGAAAAAAAAGGTGTGTAAAGATTTGATTTAAGTTTTACTCAAATCCTTAAAGAGTGATGGTATCATTGGCGTGGACTCTCATACAAAAGAGTGACTATTTACCATAAAGGGAATTTGAAGATGAAGAACTGTAAGTATTCAGGCTATGGTCAGTCATAAGCACACATACAATATAAAACGAGCACTGCATGCCACAAAGGAGCTCCACATTCACCTAATTGTTTCGCTTCAGAATTCCTAGATGAAAGCCTACAGAGGGTGCAAGATGTAGCACAAAGTGTTTTGCATTCACATTCTGGGTTCATTCTGAGGTGCTCATGGAGAAGCTGTTGTAGTGCACCTAGATTCTCTACCAAGCAGAACACTTCTAGCCATCTCCAGTCACCTGCAAACTCCAGCAATGTCCAAGCAGACAGTATGTTTCCAAAAGCCCAGCCATAGCAACTCTTTGTCATTCTGTGAGCCCACAATGATTTGCTCTCTCTCCCACATTTCTGTGTCTATATTTTTTGCAACTATTCTTATTTTAGTAACCAACCCTGTAGTACTCCAATACTTTCCTATAATTCATAGTTCTTTCTATTGAACTTCCCCCTTGTTTAAATTACTGTGTGGTTTCTTTCCCGTGTTTAATCTGACTGATACACCATCCAAAGCCATCTGTCTTCTAAGGATTATTAAGACTGGCTCTAAGCTTTACATTTCCTGGTCAAATAGAGGTCCATGTCTTATGTCTTTGTAGCCAGGACACATTTAGCCAAGGATCGATATTCTGAAGATTAATGACTGCTTTAGTGCACTAAAGTATTTAATAGGGTCTTTTAAATCATAATTCTAAGGCATTTCTCTTCTGGTCTATTTTTCAGAAGACAAATTCTTTAGTATTTGGTCATTCAGAACCTGCGTGAAGACTGTACAGATTGGAAGTTGGTGCCTATTCATGATATACTAAATATATTGCAAAAAAAACCATACATAGACATATATAGACATATATATATATATATATAGTGCATGTATATAATGTGTATATACATATATATGTATATCACTATACATATCACTATATATATACATATATATAGATATATAGATATATGTATGTATATATGTATATATATATATAGTGATATGTATAGTGATATACTGCAAGGGCAAGCCAGGAGATCTAAGCAGTGTGGTGGCCTGGGAAGAGAATAGAACACAATTGGTCAAGAAAATTTACAAGTTTTGCATAAATTTATTACATAATTTTGAAGTTTTCTTTCCCTTTTTTTACTTTTGTTAAGTGTTGAAGATATTATTTTACGAGTATCAGAATTTAGGGACTGTTTCAGAATGTGAGAACGTTTACCATGGTTTAAAATACTAAAGAATGATCATTTGTTTGTTGTTCTTCGGGTATTAGGCCTTGAACTCAGTGTCTCACAATCTCTCTTGGCTTTTTTACTTAAGGCTGGCATTCTAATGCTTGAGCTATATATCCACTTCTGGATTTTTAAAGTAGCTATTTGGGGACAAAAATCTCACAAACTTTTCTGCCCTAACTAGCTTCAAATCACAATCCTAAGATCTTGGCCTCATTGAATACTTAAGACTACAGTCATAAACCCACCAATGCTTGGACACAAATGAAATTTCTTATTAAATGATATTTCATATTTTCTCTCCTAAGAGTCTTGGTAAACCTAATATGTCATCAGAGAGATACATTGAATTCCCTATCCAAGATCACAAAATCAGCTATCAATATTGCTGCAGTCAGAACCACAGTTATTTGAGGAAAACCTTCAGTTCTGAAAGTTAACAACAACAAAACTTTCCAAACTATTAGCAGGTATATGTCTATAGCAAATCCATTTGTCAATGTCATATTCGTCACCAAAGCCTGTACTCTTGTCCAAGATCATATATAGATTCTATCACTTTTGATTTTCCACTCAAAGCTGTAGCTCTACCACTTGAATCATACCTCTACTTCCTGGCTTTTGTCTTCATTAACTGGAGATGAGTCTCTTGACCTTTTCTGTTAGACTTTGTGGAATATTATGGAGAGATGTTAGGATTAATACTGAACATAAATATAAATAAAGGAGAGATGTTAGGATTAATACTGAACACATTTACTGCATGTTCCATGTTCTTTTATTATGAGATTTGGGCATTGGAATCCTCCAGTGTTTTCAAATAGAGACGATTTTCAAGATGGGAAAAGTCGTGCTCATTCCCATTTTGGACACACAATAAGTGTAAGTTGATACAGATGTAGAAGAAATATTTCACCTTTTCAAATAAAGCATATCTGGTTAACTCAGTAAGTTTTGATATCATGGTAGTATCACCTGTAGTCAGAGATCACATTTCAATGGTAAAGTAAGAACACATGGTGTATTCTGTCTGCTATCACTTCCTGTGGTGGTGCTGGTGATGATGGATGTGTTTGAACATAGGGACTTAATTTCTGACTCAGTTTTCTTGTTCATGGCTGATAGTCATAGCTAGAACCATCAGCGATGGAGTCTCATAAGTCTTATTCCTACATTGGCTTTGATCTTCCCTCCTCCAGATATCTGCCTTTGAGTATCTAGCATTATAAAAGCATGACCCACTGTTGCCCGGTTTTATTTTAATTTTATAATGCACCAATCAATAAAGATGAAGTTGAGTTCAGAAAAGGGGAACCAAATTCAATAAGAATGTTTTATTGTGTTTATCCAGAAATGACTTTCTTCTGCCCTGAGTAATGGGAATCACAGCAAGAAGTCAATTATAATAATGAATAGAAAACTTTGGCAGAGAAATTTGTAAAATGTCACATCAGGTAGGTCTGCTTGCTAATAACTTTTCTACTTTTAGTAATGAAGATCCATGACTTAAAACATCATCAAGTTTAAGGGAAAATTTAAATTTATGAGTTAATAAAAAGACTTTTCTAATGATACTTTTCCTCTGATATTGTTATTAGAATATGTGGGTAGATAGCTACCACAGGTTTCATTGTATAATTTAGATAATATGATAATATTTTCTCATTCCCGTGAGTTTGAGTCTACTTCAATATTGCCTCCATGTCATTCATACATGTATCACATATAGAATGCTTCATTTATTTATTATGTTTAAGAACGTGCACAGGTTTAATATATTAGAAATTGCCTTTAAATCAAAAAATCATATTCATTTTCAGATTTTCAATGCCTTTAGGGTTAATCCTTATAAATTTGGTATGTTATTAACCCCAGTGCATGATAATACATTTGTGATGGCTTGTTAACACAAAGAAAGGTTGGGGTAACCCATGTTCAAACTAATTCATTTTCCTCTCACACACAATAACATCTTTAATTTGCTAGACACTGGGTGAGAAGTAGGTTCAGTTACAACTTGGTGAGAACCTTCTTTAGTGGGAGTAATGAGGATATATTTCTATGAAATGTACCTATAAGAGTTTTGACAAGTTCCCATAACAATGCTCAGAATATAATAATTTCTGACATCCGAGGAAAGAGAGGCTCCCAAAATATCTTGTCCTTGGCAACAATGAGCTTCTGGTTAAGACAAACGGTGTCACTATTGTGTGATTTGAAATAGGGGAAGGATTGTTTGAAACCCCAGTCTCTTCTTGCCTTTCTGTCATGAATTAGGAAAGTCAAAGCTCAAAAATAGTGGAGAGGGAGAGAGGAAGACAGAGAGGAAGAGAGAGAAAGAGAAAGAGAGAGACTGGGGTGATGTTTGCAGGACAGGGATAACAGAGAGAAACAGAAAGCAAGAGAAACTTAGGTATGAAATACAAAGCAAATATCTTCACTGATACCTTCCAAACCTACCCCAGGGCTCGGATATAAGTGATTGATGGTGATATAACAAAGGCTATATAACAGCAAGGTGTTTTGGGTTTTTCTCCAAATCCAGCAGGGGGGAATAAATAACACAAGAATATAAAAAGTAAAGAACATTTAATACCTACAAGTACATCACAGGTGAAATAGATTTTAATGCCCAGCCAGGTAAATATAAATCCTAATACTAAAGGCATGTTTTACTTGTATTCTATGTACTGGAAGTTTTTGTCTTTTAACAAAAATTTAAGAGACTAAGAGCCAGATTCAGAAAACATGTATGAATTTTTAATCCAATATAATAATTATCATACTGACAATTTCAAAGAATTATATAATCATAATTACTACAAGGAGTGCTGTAGTGAACAAATTGACATCATGAATTAAACATACAGGTAATGAGAGAGACGGTAATATTAGAAAGATTTTTTAAAATATCATTGACAAAATTAATATAAAACAGAAAACAAAGGGCTTTGATGAACTCATCAGTGTAGTGGAAAAAAGACATATGAAGAATCAATGAGCTTAAAGGCTTTTCAATAGAGAGTTACCAAACTGAAATTGAGATAGAAAAAGGAATGAATTAAAAGAAATAGCACAGACATCTATCTGATAATTATTGAAGATATAGCATATGTATAATGAATACCAGAGAAGCAATAATACAAAAGTTAGAAAAGCTGTTCAAATGATAGTAGTTGAAAATTAAACAAAATTTATATGAAATTCCAGAAGCTTACAGAAAACAAAGCAAAATGTTTAAAAAATCATATTTTAATGGCAGAATAACAACAGCAGAAATAAAAAAGTCACCCACCACAAAGTGAGACCATAGACAGATGTTCGTAGCACCACATCAAAAAGAAACAATCACTATGTACATTTGGTCATATAAAATAATATTTAAAGATATAAACTCCAAGAAATGAAAATGAGATTTTTGTTGTTGCTGCTGCTGTTTTTGTTGTCTTTTCCTTTATTCTTTCTTGGTAGTTTATTTGTCATTAGAAGGATGGGAGGGGCACAGAAAAGGTGAGACAAAGGGAGAACAAATGCATCAGTGGTATTCATTAGACAATATATAGAAAATGAACTGCCATTCAGTAGATGAATGGAACAAGGAAATGAGATATATGCAGAGTGCCAGTGGCTCATGCCTCTAATCCTAGCTACGCAGGAGGCCGAGATCTGAGGATCATGTTTCAAACCAGCCCGGGCAGAAAAGTCCTTGACACTCATATCTCCAATAAAGTACCAGAAAAACAAGAAGTGGCACTGTAGCTCAAGTGGTAGAACTCTAGCCTTGAGCTGAAGAGCTGAGGGACAGCACTCAGGCTCAGAGTTCAAGCACCATGAACAACAAAAAAAGTTATATATATATATATATATATATATTCATATATATATATATATGAATATATATATATATATGAATATATATATATATATATATATATATATATATATGAATTCTTTCCATCATAAAGAATGACATTGTCCCATTTGTAAGGAAATGGAAGGACGTGGAAAAAAATCATACTAAGTGAAGTAAGCCATATCCAATGAAACATAGGTCCCATGGTTTTTGTGATGTGTAATAAGTAGTATACATCTAGAATAATATTAACAGATAAGCAGAATAGCTCAATAGCTATGTTACATATGATCATATAAGACGATGCTAAGAAAAACGATTCCACAAGGTTCTGGGAAGATGGCGGAGGAGAAGCTGGAGGCTATATAAGCTCTCGATAGAAAGCAGTTTTAGTGTTCCAGTGAACACTCCTAGGCCAGAGAATTACACCAAGTGTGCCATCACAGTACGGAGAGTTTGGCCAGAGAGAGAAAATCCAGACAAGGAGAGCACTTGCCGGCTGCTGTGGCTGCAGTTGTGGCAGTGGCGGCCGTGGCCATAACCAGCATACCTACAACACAGAGAGTCCAGGACAAAGGCACCAGGCGCAGTTGGCGAGCAGATACTTCTCAACGCCAGCAAGAACTGACAAGGGGCAGATATCTTTATCCTGCAGATAGCAGACCAGAGAGGACCCAGGAACCAACACTCTGGCAGCATGAGTATACCAGAGATCTCCATCTTTGATACTGACAAAGGCATGGCTGAGCCACCAGCTCCAACTCAGGCCTTGGGAGAAAACCCAGGAGTCATTTAGCAGGTCACAGGACCCTAACCTGACCTGTCAGGCTCAACTCCACCCAGGAAAAAGTCATCCAGTCCAGGCAGAGTTAACTCTGCCCCTGAGGAGTGGCTTTCTTCACTAGGTAAACAGAGCCAGAGGCTCCCCCTCCCTACAACAGCCAAAACAATCAATTAAAATTCAGTAAACAAAAACCCTGATAAATGCTCCAAGGTGGGCTCTGAGAGTGTCTCCGAAGGTAGCCCCTCAGGGAAAAGCTACTGTTTGCTGAAAGGCTTCAACTCTACCCAGAACCTATCCTCATCACAGCATCTCCAAACTAGAAGAAACAAGCCATCTCCCTCTTTTGTGATACTCAAAGCAGATCTCTTTCCCACTGAACTAGCCTGGGAGTAGGATCTCAAAATCCTGGGTAAAGCAGAACATTTTTCTGCTTGCCCAAACAAACTGGCTTAAGTAACCAATCAAGCCACAGGAAAACCAAACACCACAAGCAGACCAGCATCCACCTACAGACTGGTTATGGACACAAGGGAGAAAGAGGATCTTCCCATCCCCCTCAAAAAAAATCAAAGAACATTTTTTGTACATTATTTTTAATTTTAACTTTTAATGATTTTTAAAAACTTGTTTTCTATTTTTTGTCTCATGCCTTTTATCTCTACTGACTTTTCATCCCTTTTTTCTTTCTTTCTTTCTCATTCTTTTCACTTCTTGCCCTCTTTCGTTCTTTTCTGCGTGATTTAATTGCTGTTCTGTTCATCCTCAGATATACCTGTCCTCGATTATTAGATCTTATCCTCCCTGTGTACACACTTAATCCAGAAATATATTACTCAATTCAAAACCTCTTGGACTTAAATTCTTTAATAGAAGTATTACCTCTTTATACACATGTAATGTTTTAAACTATTTTGAACTCTGGGCTTGGGTGCTGTCCCTCAGCTCTTCAGCTAAAGGCAAGGGCTCTACCTCTTGAGTCACAGTGCTACTTTCAGTTTTCTAATGATTTATTGGAGATAAGAATCGCACAGACTTTCCTGCCTGGGTTGGCTTTGAACTGTGATCCTCCGATCTCAGCCTCCTGATTAGCTAGGATTACAAGTGTGAGCCACCGGCACCCAGCTAATATTTTAAACATTTTTAATTTTTAGATTTTCATGTCTCCTTTGTATCCCTCCCCTCCTCTCATCCCATCCTCATTCTTCTCTGAATACTACATCTTCAAACTTGCACTGTTTAAGGGTTTAACTTTTTAATTTTAAATTTTTGTTTTTCCATTTTTTTCTTGTTTCCCCATTTTCTTTATCTTCTTTTTTTCTCTCTCTGCTATCATTCTTTCCAATCCATTTCCCTCTTTGAGATTAGGACTTGGTTAATTCCATTCTCCCCTCACCTTTCCACATCCCGCTAATCCTATTTTTCCCCACATTCTCCCTAAACATAATAATTTCTGGTTTGCCAAATTCTCCTTTGCTGTTCATAGCCCATTAATACATAGTTGTTTGATGTTGAATAGATTGTATGTCTTGATCAAGAATGTATCTGCAAACTTTTGACTGTGTAACTATGGACTTTGGTTGATGCTTGCCTTAAAATAGTGTTCTAGCACAAAACTAGTGTTAGTCTCATCCCAAATGGGAAGAACAAGCTGGAAAAAAGCATGAGAAAAATGACAAGTCTGGGTATCTCAAACTCCCACTCATGACAATCAGGGGACAGAACAGATAATGAATAATCCAGAGGAGAGTTCCCAAAAAGCTCTACAAACACTATAGGTAAACATGGTAAATGAAAAGATTGAAAACCTGCAAAGGTCTCAGTTTGAGTGGGATAGGGAGAGAGAGGAGACAAACCAAAGGTCAATACAGGAATCTCATAAGTGTGAGGAAAATACTCAAAGATTGATACAGGAATTGTGTGAGCAGATTGAGAACACTCAAAGAGAAATGAAGGAATTGCGGGAGCAGGCTGAAATCAGCCAAAGATATAGACAGGAATTGTGTGAGCTGGCTGAGAGCAGACAAAGAGAAAGTCAGGAATGGCGTGAACAAGCTGAGAACACTCAAAGAGAACTACAGAAATTGCGAGAACATGAGGAAGCTAATAAAGAGTTAATACAGGAATTGAGAGAGTGGGATGAGAATAGACAAAGATCAATAGAGGCATTGATGGAATCCATAAACAGAAAGCTGAAAGAAGTCAGGGATACCACAAAGGGAATGCTGAGTGGAGCCCAATAGAAGGATTGGCAATCCAAGGAATCCATAACCAATCTATTAAGTGATTTGAGAATAAACACAGAACACCAAATTAAGAAAGTAAAGAAGTTCATACAAGATCTAAAACAAAGCTCCAACAAAGAATTTGAAGTCATTAAAGCTGACCAATTAGAAGGAAAAGAAATAAAAAACAAAGTAGAAAGTCTTGACAGTAGGTTAGACCATGCAGAAGATAGAATCTTGAGGATTGAAGACAGCCTACATATTATAGAGAAAGAACATAAAAACATCTAAGACAAATCCAAGAAACATGATAGATCTACTCAACATCTGGTTTGAGTTCCTTATATTTTATGTAATTATATTTAAAATATATTTTTATTTTTGTACTTGTGAATAAAATGTGTTGGTTCTAAGCTCCTTGCAGATGGCTGGTTCTTATCAATTGTAGTGCAATTAAAGCTTGACTTATCAGAGCACACTAAAGTGAACAATAGATTATACCACAAACTAATAAAATCATAATGGAAGCTCAGATATTAAGTGTTGGTTTCTGAAAGATGCAGCATATGAAATCATCTTTCTCATTGGTTCAGGACCTGTTTGTGTTGGAAGCTGCTGAATTAAATAAGTAACATGTAAGTACACTGAGATTAGACATAACTAACTGCAGCTTATTGCATAAACACACTGAAAACTAATTTTGGAGTATATTTTTCTAGTTAATAGCCAAGTTTCACCTAATTAAACATAATTGAGGATCAGCCAATCATAGGCAGCCAGTTGAATATTCTGCAAATAAGCAAATGCTTACTATAGCCAATAAGATTTTTTCTTCTGTTTGACGCTCCAAAATTCACTAATGACATTGCTAAGTGGAGTTTTCCCAAATTCTATTGATTATGAGTTCTGTTTAGTGTGTGCTTACCAATTCACGAATCATTCTTTATTCAAATAAACCAGTAAATTTAATTTATCAAAGTTTTGGTTTTAAAAGATTATGTTTTTCTGTCAGTTGTGGGGCCTGAATTCTGGGCCTGGACTCTGTTCCTCACCTGTTCAAATCACAGCGAGTGCTCTACCACTTGAGCCATGGCACCACTTCTGGCTTTTACTCCTTATGTGGTGCTGAGGAATTGAACCCAGGGCCTTGTGCATGGAAGGAAAGCACTCTACCACTGAGCCACCTTCCCAGGCCCTAAAGGATCAAAATTTATATGCTATGGCTGAGACAGATCTGAGGTCATAACTATAATTGGGGCTGGTTTGATTAGACATAGTTTTTGAGTGGCTACATGCACACAGGGATTATGTCCATTATAATACTTTAAGAACTTTCTCAAGTATCTTACTGATGTTATCTCATATTCAAATATTTACAAGTTGGTCTAGTACATATGTATGTCTGTGGTTAATTAAATTTTTAAGAACTATATATTGTTTTACATTACACAGAAAATAATGTTACAGAATAGAGCTTTAGCTGGATTATTAGTATTTTTCTTATTTAAGATAATTACAATACTGCTTTGAGTGATGAAATTAGCTATTCTATTTGGAATGCTAAAAATGTCAGCAATAATACCAAAATATTATTTTAGTTTTATATTTTCATGTTATACATCCTTTAAAAAAATCCCCTACACCTTATAATCAATCCCAAAGAAGATTGGAAGAAAGTAATTAATCTTTAACGTAACCAAACTTCAATATAAGCAATGTTACTCTAATTAAGTATTTTCCACTTCTGAAGAAATGGAGAAAATAGTGTATTGGGCCTGAGAATTTGATCAAAAGAATAGATTAAGTTAATTGTGCTAAAAAGAAAATAAAACATCTCTGAGAGATATAACTAACTCAACTGTCTTTTATTGGATCTGGAAAATAAATCTTTAGAAGTAAGAAAAAACAAAACTAAAAGCTAAAACTAGAATCACTATCCTTTTTGGATACTTGCAGTTCAAATTATGGAGATTAGATTGAATCACATTTGTATTTAGCTGTTTGTTCCACTTTCCAATTAATGCATAAAATTTATATAAGTCGTTTTTAACAATAAGGCACACTTATTATATTTACACCATTAGTGTTTCCTTAAACTCATGAAAATTATATTCTCTAATAACATGTTATTTCTGTTTTATTTTTCTAGTATACTCATTAAAAGCTATTTTCAAAGTTATCTTTACTTTAATCTTTATTGAGTTATATTTTAAAAAAAGTGAAATAGAAATGGCACTGAGTTCACACTACTAATTACATTTTCTTTCACTCTGATTATGCTTGTTGATAACTTCCACTTAATTTTAACTCATAGCAAATGGTTTCTATAAAATAAAATAAAAGGCAACATATTGTCTTAGTGGTTCAAGGTAGAAAATTAAGAAGAGAAACACATGAAGGATCTTTTTTCCATTTAAGAAATCAAGTGAGGGGCTGGGAAGGTGGCTCAGTGTTAGAGCACTTGCCTTGCATGCTCGAGGCCCTGAGTTCGATTCCTCAGCACCACATAAGCAAAAAGAAAAAAGCCGAAAGTGGCGCTGTGCCTCAAGTGGTAGTAGCCTTGAGCTGAAGAGCTAAGGGACAGCGCCCAGGCCCAGATTTCAGGCCCCACGACTGGACCCGCCCCCCCCAAAAAAAGAAATCAAGCGATATATATAAGCATATATACATATATATCTGTATTTCCTAAAAAATATAGGTAGCATTGTGTGTGTGTGGGGGGGGGGGGGGGGTTGGCAGTCCTGAGGCTTGAAACTAGGACCTTCATCTCTTGATTGGCTTTTTTCCATCAAGGCTGGTACTCTGCCACTTGATCTATAGCTCTATTCCCAGATGTTTTTATTGTTAATTAGAGATAACAGTTTTACATACTTTTCTGCCTGTGGTGGCTGATTCAGGAACATGAATATTTTGAATCCTGGTGTAAAAAATGTGTGTGCAGATAGCTCTACTATAAGGCTGACTTACCTTTCTTCAGGTGTATATGTAGGTTTTCTTGTGTGGAAATCCCACACTGATTTCTATTGTGGCTACAGATTAACTTAATTTCCAGCATTGTGTAGGGTATCTTTCCCCACCTCCTTGCCAGTATTTGTGTTTTCTTTGATAATAGGCATTCTGATTATGCACAGAAGGAACTTCAACATAGATTTGATTTGCGTTTCCTTGATTACTAAGGATGTTGAATATTTTTCATGTATTCCTTAGACACCTATATCTGTTTTGAGACCTATCTAGTCTATTCACGTGCCTACTTATTAATAAGATTATTTGTTCTTTGGGTGTTTCATTTTTGTCTATACATTTTAGATGTTAGTATTTCTTCTGTTACTCGAAAAGCAGGAGTTTATTTTACCTTTTCTTACCAAAAGATTCCTTGTAAGATTCAAATTAATCAAAGATTGATTTAAAAATGAGCTGAAGGATTTGTTTCACAGAGTAGAGTATCTGCCAATAAGTACAAGTTCTGAATTCAAACTTCACTGTCTACAAAATGAGACATGTTTTAATATTTTAAATCAATAAAAGCTAATCAGCTACATTTTCTAAAAAAAGTAATTCTAAATATTTCACTATTCATGGTAAAACTATTGCAAATTTTAGCACAAAGAATTATTGGTTCTATTTATTACTTTGGTAATCATTCAATCTAGCCAAATTTTAAAAAATGCTATTTTCAAAAGGTGCTGGTGGATTAGGTCTGTAATCCTACAACTCAGAAAGCTGAGATCTGCAGTTCAAAGTCAGCCTTGTCAGGAAACTCTGTAAGACTTACTTCCAAATGAACCAGAAAACTAGAAGTGGTGCTATGGCTCAAGTGGTAGAGTGCTCTCCTTGAGCTGAATAGCTGAGGGACTGCCCCCAAGCCAAAAGTTCAAGCCTAACGACCAACAACAACAACAACAAAAAACAACAACAAATAAAAACACAGTTTTGTATAAAGAGGAAGAATCTCCAAGTTTTTATTCAAGTTTTTAATGTTTTTGGCAACTGTTTTCCTTGAGTAGAAATGGACAGCTTATATTTCTCATTATGATAAACTTGAAACTATGTGGATGCTTTTCTCCCATGCTACTATGTGGTTGCTTTTCTCCCATTTATAGTATCATTCATCTAACATTATTAAGATGAAAAATACATAAAGGACAAGTCATTATTTGGCAAAGTGGCCAGATGAAATGACTATAGCATTTTAGTACTTTGGCAAAGAAGCTGTGATTTTCCTTCCTTCCCTAGGATTGGAACAACGAAAGAAAAATTGTCTTGATTTTTCCAAATAAGTGAGAAAGGCAGCTCATATTCAAATAATTAGAAGATAGTGAAAAGAAAGTTCAGGATGCATAATATGTTTAATTTTGAACTTTCCTCACAAGAAACTTCCAAGAAACTTAGCAAACATTGGTTATAGATATATCAAAGGGCCAACTGCAAGTGCCTCACACCTATGGTTTGCAACTCAGAAGGATGAGATGTGGAATTGAGATTGGAGCCAGCCTGGAAAAGTAATAATTGCATGGATGATGCCCCCTGCTCTTAGATAATATGTCTTTTCCTCTGATCCTCCAATGTGAAGCTGTCTCCCCACCTGACCATCCTTCTGATTTATTGACATTGTCATTGTGATTTCTGGTTTTCTCCTTCAACATGAAATGTGCATGGAGGCAGACCATTCACAGTTGTATTCACATCTGTTTCTCCAGTTGCCAACAACAGTGCCTGGTCCTTAGTGCTTAGGAGTCTTGTGTGGAGATGAGTCTGCTGTGCTCATGAAATCTCAGAGTTCAATCAGGAAATCTCATCAAGCTGTGATTTTCTGGTCAATCATCATTTCTTCTAATTATTTTTTCCTCTCTGTGTATCTAAGTCCACCTAAGGGTGAGATCAGCGCCTGACATCTATTGGTTGTGATGGCAAAGGTGGCTGTGACATCATAGAATTTTATTGTGAAGCTACAGGAAGACCTGATAACTGAAGCACCCAAATTGGTAGGCTCCCACGCCTTGGAATACATTCCACAGCTCTGCAATCAAACGTCATTCACTCTACTGGGCTCAGAATCAGCATATGTTTCCCTTTCCTACTTAAAATAAAGAAAAATTAGACACATGCCCTTTTTGATATGTTGTTGAATTATTGAAATGTCCCTACAACAAAAAATAAAATAAAATACCATTAGTGGAATGTAAATGCAAGGCATGGAAAAAAAGAAACAATCATAAATGCTCCTAGGGAAAAGATAAAACATGGCAACTGCTACAAAATCTTGTTCTTAAACCCAGGACTGGTGGCTCAAACCAGTAATCCTCGTATAATATAAGCTAATGAAACTTTTCTTTTTGTGCCAGTCCAAGGGCTTGAACTGGCGGCCTGGGCTCTGCGTTCTTTAGCTCAAGGCTAGCACTTTACTATTTGAATCATAGCAACACTTCTAGTATAATTGGTAGTGTAGTGTAGATAAGAATTTAACAGAATTTTTTTTTACCTATGTTGGCTTCAAACTGTGATCCTCTATGTCAGCCTCCTGTGTAGGATTACAAGCATGAGCCACCAGCACCCAGGTAAAAGTTACGTTTGTAAGATATTAAAACTTATTTATAGAAAAAGCAACATAAACAAATGAAACATTAGAACAATAAAACTGAAAAAAGTTTTATGAAAGGTATAAAAAGACTAACACTGAAGTCCCATGTTCAAGATTCAGGTCCACCACAAAATAAAAATGTGTAGATGATGAGAATGAATAGCCTGTGACAGAGTTTTAAATTAATCAATTTGTTTTTATTAGAGTTCTTGATTATAGTCATTCTATTTGGGGTGAGGTGGTAGCTCAATGTTTTGATTTCTTTTATAACTAGAGAGGTTATTTCTTCATGTGTCTATTGGCCATCCTTCTTTCCTCTTCACAAAAGTTTCTCTTTAAGTCTTTAGCCCACGTATTAATTGGACAGTTGATTTTTTTTTAGTATTTGTTGTTGGGGGATTTAATTTTTTGAGCTCCAGGTATATTTTAGATATGAGACCCTTGTCCGTTGTATGGTTATGAAGATATTCTCCCAATCTGCGGGCTTTCTATTGATCTTGCTATGTCTTTTGCCATGCAGAAGCTCTTCAATTTCAGGCAATCTCATTGGTCCAAACTTTCTTTGATTTGTTGTGTTTCTGGGTCTCTATTAAGAAAATTTCAGCCTGTGCCAAAGAGACCTAGGGTTTCTCCTATTCTGTCCTGTAATGTTTGCAGAGTGTCTGCTTTAAATCTGAGGTCTTTGATTCCATTTAGAGTAGATTCTGGTACAGGGAGATATATAAGGATCTAGCTATAGTTTTCTTTTTTCATTTATTTATTTATTTTTTATTGTGAAAATACAGTACAGAGGGGTTAGAATTAGATGGGCAAGATAATGAGTACATTTCTTATCAAGCATTGTAGCCTCTTCCTTTGTTTCCCCTTCCCATCCCTTCCCAGCCTCCCCCTGTCCCACAACCAATCGTCACCCCCACCCCCACCAAATTTGGAAAGTTCATTTTCGACATGACAACTTGTGCTTCTCATTGTTGCAACGGGTCCACCTGTATCCTTATTTAAATGACTTGATTTTCCACTTCCCTTCCACAAATTATACCAACATCAAATACAGTGAAAGCAGGGGTTATACTGTGGGGGAGAGACATACAAAGCAACAAAAAAATCACCTTATAAATGCGTTAGAAACAAATGCATGACAGAAAAAAAAACATTTGAATACATACCTTAGGGTTCATTTTCCTAACATCACATTATCTGACCTTTTCCGCTTGACTCATACATATACTAGATATTGAAAATAAGGGAAACCATGGGACCTATGTTTCTTTGGGCCTGGCTTACTTCACTTAATATAATTTTTCCCAAGCCTTTCCATTTCCTAACAAATGGGGCAATGTCATTCTTTCTGATGGAGGCATAGAATTCCATTGTGTATATATACCACATTTTCTTGATCCATTCATCTACTGAGGGGCATCTGGGTTGGTTCCACATCTTAGCTATAGTAAATAATGCTGCAATAAACATAGTTGTGCTGGTAGCTTTAGTGTGGTCTTGTTTGTAAACATTTGGGTAAATGTCCAAAAGTGGGATTGCTGGGATTGATTAGTTGGTTTCTTAAGTCAGTTTGTTTGAACAGGCAGAAAAATGCTCTGCTTTACCCAGGATTTTGTGATCTTCCTCCCAGGTTAGTTCAATGGGAGGGAGTTCTGCTTTTAGTATCACAAAACAGGGAGATGGCATTTTCCTCAAATTTAGAGAAGCTGTGATGAGGCGAGGTTCTTGGTAGAGTTGAGGCATTTCAGCAAACAGTAGCTTTTCCCAGGGGCTAGTTTGTGAGAAACTCACAGAGCCCAGCCTGGCACCAGTCTCAGGGTTTATGTTTACTGAATTACAATTGATTGTCAAGGCTGCTAAAGGTAGGGGCAGCCTCTGGCTATGATTACCTAGTGAAGAAAGCCACTCCTGGTCCTGAGTTGGGTGACTCTTCCCTGGGTGGAGCTGAGTGTGGCAGATCAGGTTATGTTCTTGTGACCTGCTAAGTGACTCTAGTTTTCTTCCAAGGACTGAGTTGGAGCTAGCAGCTACACCAAGCTTTGTCAGTATCCAAAATAGGGATCTCCGGTATTGAGGGGGGAAGGGGTGGCTTTCCCTCTTCTGCTCCCTGAGAAGGAGTGAGGACGTTAGGCTTCTACTCATGCCGAGTCTTGATTCCTGTGTCGTCTCTGGTCTGCGAACTGCTGGATGAAGATATTTGCTCCTTGTCGGTTCTTGCTGGTGTTGTGTAGAATCCGCTTGCCCACCTCATCCGGCTCCTTTGTCCCGGTATCTCTGTTTTGCAGGTATGGCGGCTACGGCCGAGGCCACCACCGCTGCCACTGCAGCAGTGGCTGCTGGCATATGCTCAGATCTGTCTCCTGACCTGGATTTTTCCTCTCTGGCCTAACTCTCTGTCCTGTGATGGCACACTTGGTGTGATTCTCTGGCTTAGGACTGTTCACTGGAACTCTAAAACTGCTTTCTATGTGAGAGCTTGTTTAGCCTCCAGCTTCTCCTCCACCATCTTCCCTAGTTCCCCCTAATTTTCTACAACTGATTAACCAATTTTGCCAGCACCATTTACTGTCTTTCTTCCATTCTATTTTTTTAGCTCCCTTATTGAAGCTTTGATGGCTATAGGCCTGTGGGTTCATTTATGGGCTTTAAATTCTCTTCCATTGGTCCTGAGGTCTGTTCTTGTGCCAGTAACACGCTGTTTTGATCACTATTGCTTTGTAGTAGAGTTTGAAATTTGATCTTGATATTCCTCCAGCACTGTTCTTTCTGTTGAGGATTGTTTTTCCTGTTCGGGTCTTTTATTGTTCCATATGAAGTTTTGGATTGCCTCTTCTATTTCCTTGAATAATGACGTTGGTATATTGATAGGTATCACATTGAATTTGTAAATAGCCTTGGAAAGTATTGCCATTTTCACAATGTTGATCCTCCAAATCCAGAAGCATGAGATGTTTTGCCAATTTCTAAGTTCTCTTTTGATATTGTTTTTCAGGTTTTTGAAGTTTTCATCATAGAGGTCTTTCACTGCTTTGGTTACATTAATTCCAAGGTATTTTATTTTTTGTGGGGCTATTACAAATGGAGTTGCTTTCCTGATAACAACAGATGGTGGAGGGGATGTGGAGAGAAGTAAGACCTTCTGCATTATTGGTGAGATTGTAAACTTGTTCAACCACGTTGGAAAGTAGTATGGAGGCTCCTCAAATCCTCTACATAGAGCTCCCCCATGACCCAGCAATTCCACTTTTGGGCATTTACCAAATGATCACAAACAAGTCCATACTAAAGCTACCAGCACAACTATGTTTACTGCAGCATTATTTACCATAGGTAAGATATGGAGCCAACCCATATGCCCCTCAGTAGATGAATGGAACAAGAAAATGTGGTATATATACACTATGGAATTCTATGCCTCCATTAGAAAGAATGAAATTGCCCCATTTTTTAGGAAATGGAAAGACTTGGAAAAAATTCTATAAAGTGACGTAATCCAGGCCCAAAGAAACATAGGCCCCATGGTTTCCCTTATTTGCAAAAAATAGTATATGTTTGAGAGAAAAAGAAAAAGCCAGATAAGTTGATGTTAGGTGAAATGAATCCCAAGATAAGGATTCAAATGTTTTTTCTTTCTTGTGATTGTTTCTAACATATTTACAAGATGATTTTTTGTTGCTTTGTATGTCTCTCCTCCACAGTATAACCCTTGTTTTTACTGTATTTGGTGTTGGTATAATTTGTTGAGGGGAAGGGAAAGAACAAATCATTTAAATAGGGATAAAAGTGGATTCATTTCAACAATGAGATGTACAAGTCGTTATGTAGAAAAACGAACTTTACAACTTTGCGGGGTTGAGGAGGTAGGGAAGTGGTGGGGGGTGCGGGTGGGGGAGATGGGAAGGGATAGAAGGGGAAACAAAGGAGTAGGCAAAAATGCTTGATAAGAAATGGACTCAATATCTTGCCCATGTAAATGTAACCCCTCTGCATTGTATTTTCACAATTAAAAAAATGATACAACAATAAAAATGATGAATTAGTCTATCACTGGTGGATTACATATGTTGTATTAGCTACATAGGGGTTTAAAATCATAAAATACCATTTAAAGGCAAGCCCAAGCAAGAAAGTCCATGGGGCATTTTTCTGTGTGTGCTAGTCATGGGTGTTGAATTTGTTCTAGTTTATTCTAGGCTGGAGTTCTATCACTCTCCTCTCAGCTTCTAGGAGGGAAACATACCAGCAAATTGGGGATAAAGGGTCTCATGGAATTTCCTGTTCAGGCTGGCTTTTAACTGTGATCCTCAGATTTCAACTTTCTGGGTCATTCTGTGTTTTCCATGATACTCTTATCTCCAATGAAACACCAAAAAGAAGAAAAAACACCTGGAGGTTGAGCTCTGGCTCCAATGGCAGAAATGAGACAATGATTTCTGGCAGAGCACCCAAACCTTGAGATCAAGCTCCAGGACCAGCACACACAAGTATAAAATAAATATATACAAAGAAAGGTAGAAGAAGAAAAGAAAGAGTCTATTGCAGAGGTTAAAATGAGCAAAACCGAGATAGTTCACACCTATTATTGTACTTACTCAGGAGTCTGACATCTGAGAATCAGTGTTCAAGGCCAGCCCTGGCATGAAAGTCTACGGACTCATCTCTAATTAGCCAATTCGAGTAAAAAAAAGCCACAAATTGGGCTGTGGCTCACATATTAGAGTGCTACTTTTAAAGAAGTACTGGGACAATATCTAGACTCTGATTTATAGCCCCAAGCCCAGCATACATATGTAAGTTAAAAAATAGAAATAAAAAATGTGTAAGAAAATCCAATTAAATTTTCATAATGAGCCATGAGCTAGATGAAATCTGAGAGCTATGATCTCTCATCATCTAATCACCAGAAAAACAAACAAGAAAACAACAGAAGTGAAGCTGTGATTGGAGTTGTAAAGCACCAGCGTTGACTGAAAAATCTGTGAAATAGTGCCTTGCTCAGAGATCCAGGCTAAGTATCACAAAAAATGGTAATAAGAAGAGAACCTGGGGCTGGTGACTTATGACTGTAATTCTATCACCTCAAGAGGCAGAATTATGGGATCCAGTGTAAAGGACAACCCTAGCAGGAATGTCCAGAAGACAGTTCTAGCCCCATCCTGGGGCTAGAACTTTCCTACTCCTAGATTTTTGGCAGTTAATTGGAGGTAAGTATCTTAGACTTTCCTGTTCAGACTGACTTTGAACCATGATGGTCCAATTTCAGCCTCCTGAATCAGGCCAGGCCTTGCATGAGTTCTAGCTCCAGGACCAGTACACACAAAAAGAATGAAATTAATGTAAAGAAGGGTAGAAGAAGGGAAGAACCAATAACTGAAGCTTCAATGATCCAGTCAGCCAATCATGAGCCAATTGGTGGCTCATAACTGTAATTCTAGTTACTCAGGAGGCTAAAAGCTGAGGATTTTGTTCAAAGGCCAGACAAAGTAGGAAAGTCCATAAGACTTGTGTGTGTGTGTGTGTGTGTGTGTGTGTGTGTGTGTGTGTGTGCACCCGCGCGTATGTGAATGTATATATGTATGTCTGTGTGAGAGTCCTGTTGCTTGAACTTGTACTATTTTGCTCAAGGCTCTATTAATCTCAACATTTTACTTGTTATAATTGGAAATAGCATGGACTGTCCTGCCCAGGCTGGTAAAAACTTTGATCCTCAGATTTCAACATCATGAATCTGGTCTGGCTCTGCCTGATACTCATTTCTCAACAACAGAGGTGAAAAAAAACCTAGAGTTGAGCTGTGGTTCACCTGGGAGAACTGGGAAAATTTTCTGAGACAGCACTGAGGCTATGAGTTCAAGCCGCAGGACATGAAAGAAGAGGTAAAAGGAGGATAGAAGTACAAAAGGAAGAGTCAGTGAGAGAGATTGAAATGAATCAAACATTGGTTGCTCACACATACAAGTTACTCAACAGGATAAAATCTAAAGATTACTGTTCATGGCCAGCCCAGGCAGGAGAGTCCATGAGACACATATGTCTAATTTGCCACTAAAAATAAGCTACAAGCTGTAATTTGACTCATGCGGTTGAGTGCTAGTCTCAAACAGAAAGCTTGGAACAGCACCTAAGCCCTAAGTTGATGTCCTAGGCACACATTTCAAAAACAAAAAAGCACAAACTAAAACAGATGGGAAAAGAGAAAACTAAAGTTTCAAAATGAGCATGGGATTTGGGTTATATGTGTATTCCTAGTTAATCAAGGTTAAAAGCTAGACTGGGCAGGAAAGTACAAGAATCTCTAATCCCCAACTACCCAGTTTAGATCTGATTGTAGTTGTGAAGCACTGTGTTTGGTGAAAAAGCTAAAAGAAGCTGTTAGCTGACCCAGAGATCAATTCCTAGTGCTAAAAAAATTGTAGGAGAAAAGAAGAAAGGCCAATTGTAAATTTAAACATAAGCCTGGTGCTTGTTGATCATGTCTGTAGTCCTACTCAGGAGGCAGCAATCTGAGGATCAAATTTCAAGGCCTGACCAAGAAGCAAAGTCCAGGAGACTTTGTGTGTATATGTTAATGTTTGTGTGTGATTGTTTGTATGTGTGATGTGTGTGTTTCTGTACTTTCCTTTGCCTAGTGCTTAAGCATTCCAAGCTTTTTGGTGGTGAATTGGAAATAGGAATATCATGGACTTTCCTGCCCAGGCTGGCTGTGAAACATGCTCCTCAGATTTCAGCCACCTGATTTAGCTGGAAGTTGAGCTATGGGTTAAGTGGCAGAACTGGGCAAATATTTTCTGGGACTGCACGCAGACCCTGAGTTCAAGCCTCAGGACATGCAATGAAGAAATAAAGGAGAGTAAAAGTAACATAGGAAGAGCAAGTGACAAAGGCTTAAAAGAATCAAGAATTAGTGGCTCATACATGTTCTACAAGAGGCTGAAATCTGAGGATGATGGTTCATGGCTAGCCCAGGCAGGAGAGTCCATAAAATGCTTGTCTGTAATTAATCACCCCACCCAAAAAAGGGCAAAAAAGTTATGGTGTGTCTCATGTAATAGAAGATAGCCTTGAATAAAAACTTCTGGGACAGAATATGAGCCCCAATTTGTACAACCATGAAAAGGACACACATGCAAAAAATAAAAAGTAAACAAAAGAAGGTACTAGCAAGCACATATTAAAGTTTTTAAATGACACAAGGGTTGTTGGTCCTGTGTATAATCCTAACTACACAAGAGGCTGACATCTGAGGATTGTGGTATCAAGTCAGCCTGGAAAGGAATGTTCTTGAGACGCTTATCCCAGCTACCTAGCAAAAAGTCCTGAGCTGGGGCTGAGGTGGGAAAGCAGCAGCCTTTAGTTAAAAAGCTAAGATGGATGATTTCTTTGTTGCTTTGTATGTCCCTCTCCCATGATATAACCCCTGCTTTCATTGTATTTGATGTTGGTATAATTTTTGGAATGGAAGGGCAAAAACAAACCGTTTACATAGGGATACAGGTGGACAAATTGCAAAAATGAGATTTACAAGTCATCATGTCAAAAAACGAACTTTACAACTTTGGCAGGGCGGGTGGGGGGGAGATGGAAAGGGATGGGTAGGGGAAACAAAGGAGGAGGCAACAATGTTTAATAAGAAATGTACTCATTATCTTGCGCATGTAATTGTAACGCCTCTCTACGGTATTTTCACAATAAATTTTTAAAATATAAGCTAAGTAACAGTCCCCAGAGCCAGGGTCAAGCTGCAGGACCACAAATAAAACAAAATCAATACAAAGGAGAATGAAAAAAGACAGACTGAAATCTGAGTATCCACAGTTCAAAGCTAATGCAAGAAAATCCATGAGATATTCTGATTGTGTATGTGTGTGTCTGTGTCTGTGTGTGTGTGTGTGCATCTGTGTACCATCCTGTGGCTTCTGTGTGCCATCCTTGAACTTGTGCTGGTTTGTTCAAGGATAGAGATCTACCACTTCCAGCTTTTCAGTGGTTAATTGGAGGTCATAGTCTCATGGACTTTCCTTACCGGGCTGGCTTGATTTATGCTAGGCTATGCCTCAGACTCTAACCTCCAATTAATTGTCAAAAAGAAAAAAAATACCTGGGAATTGAGTTATGGCTCAAGTGGCAGAATTGGGTAATCATTTTCTGGGACAACAACCAAGCCCTGAGTTCAAACCCCAGGAAAATCACAGAAGAATTAAAGAAAAGAAGTGTAGCAGTGCAGAAGGAATATCCAATGACAGATTTAAAATAAATCAAGCATTGGCAGCTTACCAATGTTCTATCAGCTGTGAAGATGAAATCTGAGGATGACAGTTGAAGGCCAGCCCAAGTAGGAAAATCCATGAGACATTTATGTCTCATTTGAAACCAAAAATATGCCACTAGCTGTGTCCTGACACATGTGGTAGAGTGCTAGTCTTAAACAGAAAGCTCTGGGACAGCCTGCAGGCCTTGGTGCTGAGTTCACAGCACAGGCACTTACAAAAAGAAAGAAAAAGATCACACATTGTAAAAGATGGGAGAAAAAGAAAATTATAGTTTCAAAATGAGCCATGGGATGTTGGTTTATGCATGTATTTCTAGCTACTCAGAAAGTTGAAATATGAGAATCACAACTCAAAGCCAGCTGGGGTAGGAAAATGATTGAAATTCTTATCTCAAACTACCCAGCAAAAGCTGGAAATGAAAGTCTGATAGTAGTTGTAAAGTACTGAAATTTGGTGAAAAACCTGGGAAACAGTTTCCTGGTCCATAATACAGCCATGTTCTACCAAAAACAAAACTGAAATAAGGGAAGAAATGACCATTTGAGATTTAAAAATAAGCCTGGGGCTGGTGGTTCATGTTTATAATTTTAGCTCTCAGGAAGCTGAAGTCTGAAAATACTATTTAAAGGCCACCCCAAACAGGAAAGTCAATGGGGATTTTTTTATGTGTGTGTGCCAACCAGGGGCTTGAATTTGTGTAGGAGCTCTACCAATGGTAATTGATGAAGAGAATCTCATGGACTTTCCTGTCCAGGCTGCTTCAAACTATGGTACTCAGATTTCAGCCTCCTGAGTCTTGCTTTACATGAGATTCTTCTCTCCAATTAACCACCATAAGGAAGAAAAATAAAACCTGGAGATTGAGCTGTGGCTCCAATGGCAGAAATGAGAAAATAACTTCTGGGACAGCACCCAGACCAACACACATTCAAAAAATAAAATAAATAAATGTAGAGAAGGATGAGAGAAGAAAGAACCAATTTCAGAGAATAAAATGAGCCAAGCATAAGTGGCACACACCTGTGATGGTAGCTACTCAGGAGACTCAAATCAGAGGATCACAGTTGAAAGCCAGCCCAGGTAGGATAATTCATATACTCAACTCTAATTAGCTACTTAAAACAACATAAAAATAGCCAAGAGTTGTGCTGTGGCTCATTTTGTCTTAGTATGCTAGTCTTGAGTAAACACCTCTGGACAGCACCTGGGCTGATTTTTAGACCCAGGAACAGGATACACAGGAAATAAAAATACAAATAAAAAGGGTAAGAATGGCTGGGAATATGGCTTAGTGATAGAGTGCTTGGCTAGCATGTTTGAATCCCTGGGTTTGTTTCCTCAGTAACTCATAAATAGAAAAGGCTGGAAGTCGCACTGTGGCTCATGTAGCAGAGTTCTTGCTTTGAGTAAAAGAAGTTCAGGGGGGCTGCGAAGTTGACTCAGTGGTAGAGCGCTTGCCTTGCATGCCTGAGGCCCTAGGTTCGATTCCTCAGCACCACATAAGCAAAAAGAAAAAAGCCAGAAGTGGCGCTGTGGCTCAAGTGGTAGAGCACTAGCCTTGAGCTGAAGAGGTGAGGGACAGCGCTCAGGCCCAGAGTTCAGGCCCCACGACCGGACCCCCCCCCCAAAAAAAAAGTTCAGGGACAGTGCCCAAGCCCTGATTTCAAGTCCCAGGACTAGGAAGAAGAAGAAAAAATGTGTGATAAAATCCAATTAAAGTTTCAAATGAGCCACAAATTTTTGGTTGATGCCTAGTGACTCAGAAGGCTGAAATCTGAAAGTAGTTGTTCCTAGCCAGCCTGGGCAGGGAAGTGCATAAGTCTCCAAGTAACCAGCCTAAAAAGCCAGAAATGAAGCTGTGGTTGTAGTTGTAAAGCACCAGCCTTGAGCGAAAAACCTATGAAACACTGCCCTGGCTCAGAGACCTAGCCTCAGGATCACAAGAAGAAAATGAAATGGTGAGAAATAGAGAACCTGGGAATGTTGGCTCATGTCTGTAATTCTAGAAATTCAGGAGTCTGAAATATAAGATCCAGTGTAAAGGCAAACCTAGTTAAGAAATTCCAGGAGACTGTTTTGTGTGTGGTGGCCACACTGTGGATAGGTTTTTTTTTTTTTTTTTTGATTGAAGGGAGATAAGAGTTTCATGGACTTTCCGGCCCAGGCTGATTTCAAACCATGATGGAAAGATTTTAGCCTCCTGAATCAGGCCAGACTTTGCATGAGTTCAAGATCCAGGACCAACATATACAAAAGGAATGAAATAAATGAAAAGAGGGGTAGAAGAAGAGAAGAAAGAGCCAATAACAGAGGTTTCAATGAACCAATCATGGGTGACTTATACTTGTAATACTAGCTACTCAGGCTGAAATTTGAGGATACTGTTTAGAGCTAAGCTCAGGTATAGGAGTTCATAAGATCTCTCTCCCTCCCTATGTCTGTCTGTCTGTCGGTCTGCCTGCCTGTCTGTCTGTCTGTCTGTCTCTCTCTCTCTCTCTCTCTCTTTCTCTTTCTGAGTGTGTGTGCGCCAATCCTGGTGCTTGAACTTGATCTATTTTTCTCAATGATCTACTGCACTCAGATTTTTAGTGGTAAATTGGAGGAAAGAGCGTTAAGGACTTTCCTCAATTTTCATTCTCCTGAATCTGGCCTAGCTCTACATGATTCTCTTCTTTCCAATTAACCTCCCCTCAAAAGCCAAGTGGTATGTTTCTTCCCATGTATGCCCTGAGACAACATCTGAGCTTGAATTTCTACTCCCAGGATAAGCAAAAATGAAAAATTAAGAAAAGTAGGTGGAAGCAACCACATATTAAAGTTTTTAAATGACCCAGATGTTGCTGGTCATATTATAGTCCTTACTACACAGGAGGCTGACATCTGGATTGACAACTGGATTGCAGTGTCAAGTCAGCCTGGGCATGAACATGCTTGAGACTCTTATCTCTTGCTATACAACACAAAATCTTGAGCTGTGGCTGAGGTGGTAAAAGAAATAACCTTGAGTGTAAAAGCTAAGATATAGGCCCCAGAGTCAGAGGTCAAGCCACAGGACGAATAAAATTTTCAAAGGAGAGAGGATGAAGAGAGGCTGAAAGCTGAGGATCATGTTTCAAAACTACCACATACAAGAAAGTCCATGAGGCTTTCTCTGTGTGTGCATATGTATGCTCTCCTATGGCTTGAACTTGTGCTGTTTTATTCAAGGATAGAGCCCCACCACTCTTAGCTTTGCATTGATTAATTGGAGCTGAGAGTCTCATGGACTTTCCTGCCCTGGTTGTCTTTGAACCATAATCCTCAGATTTCAGCCAAGTGATTCATACTGGGCTTGGCATAAGACTCTTATCACTTATTCACTACCAAGAATTAAAAAAGCAAACAAACTGAAGTTGAGCTCTAACTCAAGTGGCAAACTGGGCAATCACTTTCTGGAACAGCACCCAGGGCCTTAGATCAAGCACCAAGACAAAACAAGCATAGCCACAAGCTATACTTTGGCTCATGTGGTAAGCCACTAGTCTTGAAGAAAAAGCTCTGGCATTATAGCCAGGCCCTGATTTGTAGCCCCAGAATTAACACATATTCAAAAATAAAAAGCTAGGGAAAATTTAAAAAGAGAAACTGGAAAAAAGATCAAATTAACGTATATAAATGAGCAATGGGTTTGTGGTTCATGTGCATAATTGGAGCACCTCAGGAAGCTGAAATCTGAGGATCATGGTTCGAAGCCAGACTACCCAGAAAAGTACATTAGACTTTTATATCCAATAGGCCAGAAAAAAGCTAGAAGTGGAGCTGTGGTTGAAGTTGTAAAACATCATCCTTGAGTCCAAAATCTAAGAAACAGAGGGGCGCTGGTGGCTCTAACCTGTAATCCTTATTACTCAGGAAGCTGAGATGTGAAGATCATTGTTGAAACCCATCCTGGGTAAGAAAGTTCATGAGACTCTTATCTCCAATTAACCACTAGAAAACCTGAAGTGGCGCTGTGGCTGAAGTGTTCAAGCATTTGACTTAAGCTGAAGAGCTCAAAGACAGCACTCAGGCACAGAGTTCAAGCCCCACCCTCCTTAAAAATATGTAAGAAACAGCAATGAGGCCCAGAGATCAGGTCTACTGACCACAATAAAAAAGTATTGAGGTTGAAGGCAAGAGCTGATTAAAAATATTAAAATAAGGCAGAGGCTTGTTGCTCATGCCTGTAAATCCTAGCTATCCAGGAGGCTGAAATCTAAAGGCTGCAGTTCAAATCCAGCTCTAGCAAGGAAGTCCATGATACTTGTGTGTGTGTAATTACCAGTACTAGGGTTTGAACTTGCCCTGTTTTACTCAAGTCCTACCATCCCCATCTTTTTGGTGATTAATTGGAGATAAGAATCTCGGACACGGGCTCTGAAGTTGGCTCAATGGTAGAGTGCTTGCCTTGCATGCATGAGGCCCTGGGTTTGTATCCTCAGAACCCCATAAGCAGAAAAAGCCGGAAATGGTGCTCAGCTCAAGTGATATAGCATTAACCTTAAGCTGGAATGCTAAGGGACAGCGCCTAGGCCCAGAGTTCAGGCCCCATAACCAATGAAAAAGAAAGAACCTCAGACTTTGCTGCTCAGACTGGTTTCAAACCAAGATCCTTAGTTGTACTGGACTTTGCATGAGACTCTTCAAAAAGAAAGAAGCTGGAAGTTGAGCTTTGACTCAATTGGCAGAACAACAAAATATCTGAGACAGTGGCCAGTCCCTAGATTGAGAAAGAAAACATAAAAACTTTCAGAAATAAATAATAAATTGTAATACGAAAAAAATTTTAATATGATGCAAAGAATAACTATGTTTCTATTAAATGCAGCAAACAAGCACATACTACAAAATTTCAAAATGACATACTGAGAGTAAGGGGAAAGGAAATTTTTAAAAATTCATGTAAATATTAAATCCAAACTGACATGACCAAAATCTAATATGATCAGAAGCTTATCTCTCAGTTATCTCTCACTTGTAATTGCTTGCAAACAATTGTCCCTCCAGTTCCAGCACTAGTATGGGGATTTAGAAATGACCTCTCTATGCAGCCTTGACTGAATATGGATCTTCCTGCTTTAGCCTCTTGAGTTAGAGCTACAGGCATTGCCCTAATTTTAATACACAAATTATCCTTTAAAACTCAATATTCAAATGATGGATTATGGGTAAAAGCTTGAATAAACATCAGAGATCCACCAGAGATCCTCTGAAGAATACAATCATAACAGGAGAAGAGCACTTACCACTCACACAAGGAAGATTTAGTATTTTTTTGGATGTTCAGGGGGTTGAAAGCAGGGCCTCATACTTGTTAGGCAGATATAAAATTCAGTGACATTAATTATCTCCATACTACTTTGTAACCCTTACCTCTGTTTGTGAGCTTTATTTTCAATACTGATGGAATCCACACAATCATTGAGTAATAATCACCCCCAATGACCTGGACAAGAAACTTTAAATCTTCCATTTTCTCTTATGAAATTGTTTAGTCAATATATTTCACATAGATTATTTTTGTGTCCATCCATGATAGATATATACTAATTGTGCCTTTTGTGGATGTCACATTTTATAAACCTATTCAGCTGATAGACACTCCAGGTGTTTCCGACTCATGACTATTGTAATCATTGCTGAGGTTATCAGTGGCATATGAGCTATTAGTTTTTGTTTTCAGATCTTTGGGGTAAGCAATGAACAAAGGAAATGCTGGGTCATGTGGTAATGCTATGCTATGTTAGAAGAATGTGTCAAATTCTACCATAATTGCTATATCACTTTTCATCAGCACAGAAACGTACAAATGGTCAATAAAATATACAAAAGTATTTCAAATCTTCCACAGCTGTTCCGTAAAGGATCATTTTTTTAAAAAATTTTACTTGGTTTTATTTAGGACACGCAGGCCTAGAACTATGTAGCATTGTCCAGTGCTGAAGTGATAACAATACCAAATGCCACTGACCCAGCCTCCAAAAGCACTTATTCTGGTAGGAATTTTTTCTAAAGATAAATTTTAGTGATTACATGCATGTTCACTCTTTTAAAATGAGGTTTTGAATTTTAAAATGACCTATAACTAAGAATTCTGTGTACCATCTTTATAATAAGAAAAATTATATTTACAAAAAATATAAAAAGACCAAAAAGAGTTTGAACTATCTAAGGTAGATATCAGCTTCCCAGCAGAAAAACATATTACAATCACAGTCTGATAATGACTCAAGCAAAATAATGCAATAAGAGCTCATCTCAAATAAAATGAAGAGCAAAGACTGTGGGCAGGGTCAAGGGGTAGAGCACTTGCTTGCCAAGCACCAGCTTCTGAATCAAAACCCAGTACTGCCAAGGAATAAAATAAAGTATTAAAACTTAAGGAAAGGTCCAGATAATAGTATGATGGATGACATGGAGGTACACAACTGTAATCTAAACACTTGGCAGACTAGGCAGTAGAATTGTGAAGTTAAGATCAGTCTTGGCTACATAATGTGACTGCATCTTGAAGAATAACAGAATAAAATAAACTACATTTTTAAAGACTAAGGTGTAGTTCAAATATAATTCAAGTCATTTTTCATGTGCTAGGAACTGATACAATCCACAAAAATTACATGCTTTAATAACTACAATGCCAATTTATCAGTGCAGTACCAGGTGCCCCTTGGCGGGAATCCCTCCTCAGGAAACCTAAGGCATTTGGTGCGCCTGTATTCTGGTATGGACTGAGGGTGTTGCTGGGAAAACTGTATTTTGATCTCCATTCCTGGATGGCACTTACAACTATTTTCTTAGTAGACCCTGTACAAATCTCTCCCATCCCAACAACAGTCTTCTGGCAAGTGAGGTTATCTTTGATATCCCTTAGGGCTCTCCATTCCTCTGTCTGGAACTGCTCTGTTCCTGGGCCCACATTCATCAGCTTGTTCTGAGAAGAGTTGTATCTATTTTGCTAGCCAACTCTATCCTCTACCATCTCCTCCTCAAATTAGAGTTTGGTATCAGTATGAGTCTGCTCAGAGGGTAGAGTCAGCCTGGGCTGGTTTTGAACCTTGATCCTCAGATCTCAGTAGCAGATCTCTGAATAGCTAGGATTACAGGCATGAGCCACCCGTCCATCATTTCTTTCTTCCAGGAGCAGGGGGATGAAATAGCACAGCTCCACATACATTTGTTAGCAACTGCCCCGGAGTGAGCCAGATTCTCAGACCAAAACCACTGACTTTGATATTGCCTTTGGTGTCCAAGAGGATGTTGTTGGACTTAAAATCTTGGTGTGTGATTCTGTTTTGGAGTACATAGTGAATAGCACTTACAATTTGTGTGATGAGCCTCCTGGCTTCATACTCATATAGGCAGCAGGATTTTCAGATCCACCCCAGGAGGTATTCACTAGTAGACAGTTCCATGATAAGAAACACATACTCTTCCTTATCCATCACCTGGTACATCCTGATGATGTGTTTGTGCCATACCGTCTTAAAAATGTCCACCTCATTCTTTATCCGATGGTGATGACTCTCATTTCCAGTGTATTTTAAATGCCACGTCCTTTTCTGTGACATGAGGATGGGCCACCTTCACTTGTCCATAGGTACCTTTGTTAATGAGCTCATTCATCTGGTATTGTTTGATGATCTCCTCCTTCAAGGAGCTTGAGGATGATTGTGTTCTTCCTTCCTTCCTCTACGATGGCATGTAGCAAGTCTACCTAATATAAACTAAATAAAATAATGGAAAACTCAGAAAAAGTAAAAAGAAATACCAAAATCCAAACGACAACCAGTCACTGCAACCAAAAAAATCATTTAGCTTTGAGTCAGTCCAGCAGGTCATCAAGCAAGAGCTTCCAGCTCTGTTAACTGACATAGGTTGGAGCACATTGGCTTCCTATATATCCTGCATGACCTACACAATGGAGCAATCACAACCAGGCATAGTGATATCATGGAGGAAATGGGCCAATCAGTGTGGGCCAGTGAGGTCAGAGGGAAAAATGGACCAATCACAGTCTGCCAGCATTGACAATCTAGCTCTTAGGCCTCAGAGACTGTTGCTAAGGACTCCAGGTGGGCTTGAGGTTGCTCTGGTCATTATCATAGCATTTCTGAAACCACTAGGACAGTGGTCAAAATCCTCTGTTTTTCTAGAGCACTACTGCATCTTATAAATCGCTTCTCTGGAACACTAGTTAATAGCCTCCATTCTTGATGGCCACCTTATCCTATGTATTGTCACAGCAACGGCACTGCACAAAGGCCTCCCTCCTTCTCAAGGACAGCTGTGTCTTACAACTTCCTCCTGAAGGGACAAGTTCCAGGCTGGCTTTGAGCCACAATCCTCACAATTCATCCTCCTGAGTAGTTAGGATGAGTACTTAGCTCATGTCTTAAATTTGGAGGAAGTATATTTGTTAGGAAAGTGGGTTTTTGATATGTCCTTTTAGCACCTTAAATTTGTTGTCCTTGCTGTCTAATAGGTAATCTAGTTTCTGATGAGAAATTTGTCATAATATCATTGAAGATCACTTGGGTGTGGTAAGTTGTGTCTCTGCGCTATGGGAGGTTTTCTGTCTTTGTTTAATTCGAATGTGTCTTAGGGTGGAGTTAGGTAATTATGTTAAATTCACTTTTTTGAGCTGCTAGATTCCTGCATAGAAGGGTTCATGCTTTCAATCAAAATTGGGAAGGTATTAGTTATTATTTCTTCAAATACTATGTATTACTTTTTTTCCCTCTGTACATTATACATACATTCATTATACATTATGCATACATATTCAAATTGTGAATGTACATACATATTATACCTACATACTTATATATACATTTATATACATATATTTATTTTCACGTAGCTTCCACTTTTGTGATTGTTTATGGTAAGAAGTTTAGATTGATCCTAGCTCCTCCATCAGAGTTAGGGTTAAAAGTTTTTCTCTTTATTTCATGATAAAATTATGCATTTCTCAGCAAGGATATTGAACCACATACAAAGCACAGCTAGCCACTGTCTCTCTCTCTCTCTCTCTCTCTCTCTCTCTCTCTCTCTCTCTCTGTCTCTCTTTCTCTCTCTCTCTCTGATTTCCTGCCTCTGTCAGGTCTCTGAGCACAGGGATATTGCTTATCGGGTTCTTCTAGTGTGTGGTGTGATCTTTTGCAATGTCATGTGCTGCTTCAAAGGCCAACAGGTCTGCACCTGGAAGAGGAGTTGCTCTAAAGTCAGCCTGCATGGGTGCCTTCCTCTGTCTTGATGTCAGAGCCCCTGTAGCTACTGGGGTGTCCTTAGCAGATTCCCCTGTGCCAGGAATGCAGACTTTTGACTCTGGGGGCACAATCACAGCCTCTTTTTTTACTCATTTGAGGTCTTCAGTGGAACCTCGGGTGTTCTCCTGTTGGAGGCTGTTGTTGGAGCATAGCTGGAGGCTGCAGAAGCCTTACAGTGGCTTAACTTCTGGGGCACAACAGATGGCAAGGATTTTTCTGGGCTCTTTTCAGAATATATGGGCAGGTTCAGGAGCAAAAGCTGAGCTCAGGAGGCCCCTAAACACAGGATGGGCAATGGATCTGGGAGGGGCAGGGCTGTCCAGGTTGGCAGGGGTCAGATGATGAGCCTATATTAGTAGTCTGCTGGCTTCCAAATGAAAAGCTAGACTTGCTTGCTACACAGAAATATCCCTCTAGGACTGGTTGCACCAGAGAGTCCCATGCTGGTGGGAGGAAACTGCTAAAGACTGCAGTAGATGGACCAGGAACACTTGGCATTCTTTGTGGGCAATTCAATGCTGACACTGGAAGGAGGAATCTGAAGGTTCCCTAACAGTGCAGATCCAGGGAAGCCAGAGCCCAAGCAGACACCAGGCTTGGCTAGCTGGGCACTGGGCAGGCTGGTAGGTGAAACCTTGCTGGATGGCTTTGCAGAGTCCTCAACCTGGACCACCTGCCAGCACAAGAAACCGCCTAGGATTTCCTGAACCGCAGAACTTGGAGACAGCAGCTCTCTCAATTTGGACATTCAGGGTCCAGCTTACTAGAGGCTTATGTGGTCAGGGAGGGTCTGGGAGGAATGGCAGTCCTGCTGCTGGAGGGAGCAGATGCCCCTTCCAAGGCATTGGGGAAAGGGGTGCCCCTGGAAATGGACTCATGGTAAGTCTTGTCAGTTCTGCTCAAAAAGAACACCTCGCTTGTTTGACTGTTTGGTTGGTTGGGGGAGGGGGTCTCTCCTTGGGGGCAGTGATATTAGGAGACTGTACTGGTGAGATTATCCCAAAATTAATCCAACCACTGAGGGAGCAAAAGAGTAAGGCTTGCTGAACTTCCCGTGGCAGGTGGAGTTGAGGTCATGGCTGCTTCTGTCTTGAATGACCCCGAGGATTTGTCACCAGAAGACAAGTAACTGGATTCTGGCATGGAGTCCAATGGTTTTAGGAAATTTATCAGAGAGCCCTACTTAGTTTGTATGTCATTCAATAGGACTAACACTGGGTGTGGAGTTTGGGCTTTAGAGCTGGGCATCACAGCTTGATCTTTTTGAAGGTCTATGGACACCTTCTGGAAAGTGTTGGACCTTTAAGAGGTCTCAGGACATTTTGAGATTAGGTGTGGTCCTCTGAGCTTCATTCTTGGTTTATGACAGGGCTGAGCCCTCCCTCCCTGCTGTCCTGGTACCCTCAGGGTATGGGCTGGTTTCTGGCAGATAGAAATGGTTAATGTGTCTTCTCTTCCTTGAGACTCACTAGGAAGGGCTTTGTTGGCAAGGAGGATTTTGTTACTGGGAGGCCTTTGTGTTCTTTGAATAAGGGAATCTACACACCTCAGAGCATATCTTGGCTTTCTTTCTGAATGTTTGCTGTGGAGGTCTGGTCTTTAAAGACCTAAGAGTTTAAGGCTCCAGAGGCTTTCTAGGTTTCCAGACATATCCAGGGCTTTTTTTCATCTTTCATAGACAGCTCAAACTTCCTCCATTGGTCATGGTCTACTGAGACTTTTGGCTCTGGCATAAATGAAAAAAGACAGGCAGGTCTGTTCTGTTGCTAAGGAAAGCAGACAGGGCTGCCTTGTTGCTGAGAAAAAGCAGGCAGATCTGTTTTGTTCTATATTTTTATTTTATTCCCCAATGTTGGTAAATAAAGCCTTCAGATTGGAATTCAGGAGCTACCCACGATTATTGCTCCATTCCTTTCCCTTGCTCTTACCATATTGCCTTTCCATTTAAATTCATTTTTACTTTTAATTTTTGTCAGAAGTAAAGAGGCAATTAAAAATCTATATGTAATGTTAATTTTTATTCTTGAATAACTCAAATACATGCAGAACATGTCAATTCAAGCAGCATGAAATATCAGATGGCATGAGCTTGATCTCTGTCCCTGTACTGTGGATCTTTTGCTCTACACTGGAGTGACCACTGCTATTAGTTAGGTATGTATCCCTGCATCTATGGGAAGAAAGGAGAGGCTACTAAAAAGAGACTTGACCACAGCTACCCAAGGTCTCCCAAACCTATCTTAGTAGGAGGAGAAATTTCCAATTCACACTATGGAGATTCAAACTTCTATATTCAGGTTCACAGACCTTAGCCAAGTCTGTGCTGGAACCACATCACTGAAGATGGTAGCTCATTGTTCACTAAAAAAAGAAGTCTGCAATAGCTGGAAATCAGCCCTCTGCCTTTCCACTAAGTCACAGAATGAGGTATAAGGACTAAGGAATTACACAGACCTTTTAGAGTTTAATAGATTTGGGGTTTTAACTTTTTTATTTCCAAGTTTCACTTCAGATCAAATATTGGGCCCGTAAAGCAGCAGCCCAAGAGTAAGTGATGTCCAGGACTTGTTTAAGTGTCTCAGACTATTTGAATTTGTTTTTTACTGAATTGTCTTTTGTCCTACAATCCACACCTGTGGACAAATGAGGGCTTTCTTACAGCTAGCAGACTGAAGGCACAACACTGGATCTAGTTTATACCTAGTTCTGCAGCCTTGTTCTGGAATATGACTGTTGCAATCTTAGATTAGAACTTTCCTCTTTCTCCCCATCCTTTCTCTTCCCTCTCTGTCCTTCAGTAAACAATTCAAATAATCATTTGTTGAAAACAAAGCTTGGAAAATTGTCATAACATTAAACAGTACAGTCCACATTTCAAGCCTGACAATTTTGTTAATACTGGTGGAGAACAAGGAAGATGAAAAGTAAATGCACATACAGATGCGCACACCCACACCTGCACGTACACCAGATAGACACATACATACAAACACAGAAACACACACACACAAAAATCACAGGACATTTAAACCTTGTTTTCTTAATACTTTAAATACACCAAAACATTTGATGCCGTCAGAAAATCATTAGTGCACGCGTGCGTGCGAACACACACACACACACACACACAAACTTCCAGTACTGGAGCTTGAATGCAGAATATAGGTAATGTCCCTGAGATTTTGTAATGAAGGCTACCACTTTACTGATTTGCATCATAGCTCTGCTTGTGTCTTTTTGGTGGGCAATTGGAGATTAAAAAAACATACATGGACTTTTCTGCAAATGGTGATTCAAACCACAATACTCACATCTCAGTGTCCAGACTGATTGAACAACAGTGATAGAGCTTCCTTTTGGCAACATCCATGACAGCATTTGTTACTCATCACTTTTACATGTTTTTTATTGGCCTTTCTTACTGTAGTGAGGTGGGATTACAGTATTGTTTTGGTTTACATTTTCTTTATGTTCAGAGATGTTGAACATTTCATCATGTGTCGATTGGCCATTCTTACTTATTCTGAGAAGTCTTTCTTTAGGTCATTACCTCATTTATCAATTGGGATATTATTTGAGGTTTTATTGGGGGTAATTTTTTGTGCTCTTTATATTTTTCCTATTAGGCCCTTCTCTGATGTATAGTTCATAAAATTCTTCTCCTATTAAATGGATTTTGTATTTAGCTTGTTATGTTCTTTTCCAGGCAGAAACTTTTAAGTTTCATGCAGTCCTCTTTATTCAACTTTTCTTTGACTTCTTGTGATTCTGAATCTTTAGTTAGAAAGTTTCAACCTGTGTTCTAGGAGCCATGGTGTTTCCCCTGCCACTTCTTGTAATAGTTTCATGTTTTCTGGCTTATACTGATGGCTTGGCATATATGGACAGCATTAATTTGATCTGCCTACAATTCCTTGGTTCACAGACAGCAAAGTGTTACCCTTTCTGAGTAAGATGGAGTAGTTCATGGTGATTTGGAAGGATGATGGCTACTCAGAAGTGTGAATATGGAAATCATAGGTGGTAGGATAAGATATAATTATTTTTAATTACATTTTTAATTGTAAGTAAAACGAATCTTAATCAGTGACACTTTTTTCATCATCTACCCCATCCATGAAACTCAACACCTTCCCCTCAATTATCCTAGTTTCATTGGATATTAGTTGAAAATCGTGACTTCGTTCACCTCCTACTGTCTTTCAAGGGCCAGTTTCATTATATACATTTTATTATACTGTTAGATTTTCTAAAGGATTACATCATTTAAATTCTTGCCAACATATATATTCATGTGTATGTGCATACAATACTCTATGTATGCATATAGACCTAGCTTCCACATATGAGAGAAAACATTCATCCTGCCTTCACAAAAAAATTCCAGGTCCAACCATTTCTTTATAAATGATGCAATATTCTAATGGATGAGTAAAATTACTCTTTGTATATATACCATACTTTCTTGATGAATTCATCTATTGAAGGCATTTATGCTATATCTGTACCTTGACAATGAACATAGTTGTGGAGGTGGCCTTACTTTATCCTGATTTTTAGTCTTTTGGATAAATGCCCAAGAATGGTAGTATTGGAACACAGGGTGGTTCTAGTTGTTTTGTGTTTTTTTTTTCAGCATAGTTGAACAAATTTACATTCCCACCAACAAGGTTTTATGATCAATCTAAAGTGAGATGCAAAAAGAGCACCAAGTCAAGTCATTGCGGTTTTTTGTTGTTGTTTATGTCCAGTTGTGGGACCTGAACTCTGGGCCTGGGCACTGACCCTCAGCTCTTCAGCTCAAGGATAGAGCTCTACCACTTGAGCCACAATACCATTTCTAGCTTTTTTTTTGCTTATGTGGTGCTGAGGAATCCAACCCAGGGTCTCATGCTTGCAAGGCAATCACTCTAACACTGAGCAACCTTCCCAGCCCATCTCAAGTGTTTTGGTTCATATTCCCTTTATGGCCTGAAATGCTGAGCATTTTTTATGTAACTACTGGCTAATTTTATTCCTTCTGAGAAGTCTCTAATTAGCTTGTTTGCCCATTTGTTAATTGGGTTGTTAATGTTAACTAGTATAATTTATTGAGCTCTTTGTATATTTTGATGTAGAGCTGGCAAAAATCTCTCCTTCCATAGGCTCTTTTAGTTCTAATGATGTCCTTTGCCATGCAGAAACTTCTTAATTTGGCACAATTCCATTTGTGAATACTCTCTTTGAGTCCAGGCATTATCGATATTCCTGTTCAGGGAGAGCCAATGTTAGCAAGGCTTGTACTCTTGGAACACTCCTTTCTAGATTTAAATCCTAGTGATGGACAGGTATGGTTGCCCCAATTTTACAGGTAGTAAGGTCAAAATTTAACATTTTTCTGATTTTTTAGGCCACACATCTAGTCAAAGGTTAGTGTAGAGCCTATATTATTGTTGTATAATCTCAAGATAGGTTGTCCTAGTGACTTTCATTCTTTATATCTCTTCCTTAACTCTGTGTAGCTGGTGTACAATATGATGGCTACTGACCACATGGGGCTGCGGAGCACAGTAAATTGTAATTTGTTGTACTGATTTTGCTGTAAGGATAATGTGCACCATGGAGTTGGAACACTACATACAAAAAAAGGGGGGAGCTACTTTTTTGTTTTTGATTTTGCCAGTCCTGGGGCTTAAGCTCAGGGCTTGAATACTGTCCCGGAGGGTCGTTTGCTCAAGGCTAGTGAGCACTCTACCACCTAAGCCACAGTGCTACTTCCAGCTTTTTCTGTTTAAGTGGCACTGAGGAATCAAACTCAGGCCTTCATATATGCTAAGCAAGCACACTACCATTAAGCCACATTCCAGCTCTTCAGCTATTTTTTAAATGCTGTTTCATACTTTCTTGTCCAAGCAGCTTTGAACTGTGATCCTCAGATATCAAATTCCTGAATATCTATGATTGCAATCATGAGATACTGGTGCCTGGCAAATGGTGATTTTTAACCTACTTTTAATTTTCTTCATTGATGGAACAGCGAGTAGATAACATGAACAAATGAGAAAGACAGAGGAAAAAGCAAGAGTAGTAGATACTAGAAAAGGAAAGTAGTCCAAAAATTGGCAAAATTAAGTAAAGGTTACAATTTAATTAATAGCAATAGTCCAATGTTGCTTTTTATATTTTACAAACATGCAGTACTGGTACATTCCATTAACAGTAGGGGAATGAGGGGACATACAAACTGTTTACAACATTTAAAACTAAACTTATGTATACAAAACCTACTAAACTTATGCCAACACAATTTATTGTGAAAAATGCCAACAAGGCCAGGTGTGAAAACATATGCTTGTAATCTCAACTCTTGGGAGCTAAATTGAGAGGATTGAAAGTTGTTATATAGGTTATATAAAAACCATATCTCTGAAATAGAAAAAAATAAAAGGGAATAAACAACTGTAATCAAATATTTCATTGGCAGTTTTGTCAAAGAATATATTTTCTTTTTTTTCCTATTGTTAGTTGTCAAACCTGCGAAATTACCCAATGTATACAAGTCCTTTACTACTTTATTAATGCTCCAAGCCTTTTACATTGTGTTTTGTAGTTTGGTGTATTGGGAGTCTTTCGCTTTCTTCTTTCCTTCCTTCTTTCCTTCCTTCCTTCCTTCCTTCCTTCCTTCCTTCCTTCCTTCCTTCCTTCCTTCCTATCTTTCTCTCTTTCTTTCTTTCTTTGTTTCTTTCTCTCTCTCTCTCTCTTTCTTTCTTTCTTTTGCTTTCTATTATTGTGGGGAGAGCTCATGCTTAGCTGGAATAATCGATATATGCCACCTCACCGAATGTATCTCTTATTTCACTGCTCCAGACATTTTTAAAAAATAAGAAACACTTCGTAATTAACTTCATAAGCCCCACTACAAAATGAAAATGTATTTATAGCAATTTTATTTCTGAAGAGAAAGGCAAAACATCCTAAACAAGAGAGAATATGTATCAGAAATGAAGGACAGTTTACATTTATTCTTTTTCTATTTTTCCTATGTGTGTTTCCGTAACATTTATAAGAGGCTTCACACATGGTAATTAAGTTACTCTACCACCAAGATGTAACCCCACTTACAATAGTTACAATTTAGAAAATCTAATGCAATTTATCACAATGAGCAAGAAGAGATCCCATATAATCTCAACAAACCCTGACACAGACGCATTTAGTCATTTTTTAATATTACTGAAAACTATGAAAAAGAAAAATGGCTTTAGCTTATGTAGAATATCTATCAAGCATCTATGATATTCTTTACAAATAGCTTAGGTATTTCTGATGCAATCAAGAGACAAATTTGTTATCAATGATGTCATTTGATAACATATTTGATGTTGTAACTGAGAGGAGGAGGAGGAGGAGGAGGAGGAGGAGGAGGAGGAGGAGGAGGAGGAGGAGGAGGAGGAGGAGGAGGAGGAGGAGAAGAAGAAGAAGGAGAAGGAGAAGAAGAAGAAGAAGAAGAAGAAGAAGAAGAAGAAGAAGAAGAAGAAGAAGAAGAAGAAGAAGAAGAAGAAGAAGAAGAAGAAGAAGAAGAAGAAGAAGAAGAAAGAAGAAGAAGAAGAAGAAGAAGAAGAAGAAGAAGAAGAAGAAGAAGAAGAAGAAGAAGAAGAAGAAGAAGAAGAAGAAGAAGAAGAAGAAGAAGAAGAAGAAGAAGAAGAAGAACAGGAGCAGGAGGAGGAGGAGGAGGAGGAGGAGGAGGAGATGGCAATGGAACGTAAACACTGAAATTTGTGAGCAAGATGGCATGGTATTCTACATAAAAATTCAAACATGGTTACATAGTTATATGTTTACATGTTTTCAGTAAGTTGATTAACATGAAGTCAACCAATGAAGAAATAATAAAATCTTGTACATCTGAAACAAACATTACAGTTTATGTGGGGGGATAGTGAAGTTGTGGAGATGGAAGGGAAGGGATTGTAGGGGAAAAATCAAAGGAGGAGGCAACAATGCTTGATAAGAAATATACTCATTACCTTGCTCTTGTAACTGTAAACCCTCTGTACAGTATTTTAACAATAGAAAACGTATTAAAATAATAAAATAAAAATATATGAATAAATAATAAAAAAGTTAAAAAAAACTATGCAAGGAATTTGTAATTCAGTGGTAGAGTATTTGCCTATTATCTGTGAAGCTTCCTTGTTAAATCTCCTGAAAAATGCAAAAAAGACCAAAAACTTAAAAATGTTCTACAGGAAGGATAATAAAGAACAGAGTTTGGGACAAGTAAGTGGTTTACTTCCAAAGGAGAATTAGCAGCAGATGATTTTGCTGGTACATACTTGGAATCTAAGCATCCATTCTTTGGTGGTTCAAGGCCAGTAAGCTAAATGAAAGCACAACAAAAAACAAGAGGAAGAGGGACATAACAGAAGAAAAAAAAGATATCTGAAGCAAATTAAAATTCATATGGATAGTGGGAAGAAGTGACTCAGCTGTATTGTTTTCTTTTAAATAAATTTCTAGCCTTTCCACTATGTGAGGACACAGTAACATGAGAGCACATTAATTCCCTGGTGGAGCTGAACTCTCAGTATATTGAATTTTCTGGCTTCTAGATCTTGTCCTTCAGAATTTCTGTTGAGTACAAATAACTTGCTCTAAGCTACTGGGACCTGGTCTTAAGGAATTTTGTTATGGCATCACAATTGAATTGAAATATACCTCTAATTGAAATATACCCCTTTCTCTAAAGGAAGACTGATGGATTTGTCAGTAGGAGAATTCAAGCTGAGGACCTCCAATTTTCTAGGCAGAGGATTTATCACATAAGTTCCCTATTGCAGCCCTTGTTCTTCACTTTGAACATATCAACACACTGCCTTATGGATTTCGAGGATTTTGAAGTAAACTGTCTCATAAGAAACTATTATGGGAAATGATGATGCTCACTTTTCTCTCACTCCTATAGATGTTAATAACCCGCTTCATGGAGATGTAGGTTATAGGGCACTTTTGCTACAGTATCAGATGATTCTGAAGTGATACCACAATTCTTTTGACATCAGCCATTCTAGATTTAAAGGAAAAGAACTTGAATATCTTCAGAAAATTGATGAGGTCTTTAAAAGCCAAAAGTTAGAGCAGCTTTTCAGATTATGGATGCCATGAAGTATCCTAATGGATTTAATTTCTAAGTGAGTAAACAGCCAATTCAATGACCCACCCAACTAGACAACTTGCTTGGTCTTAGATTCTTTGCATTTTATTGTAAGTTACAAAAGTGCCAACTTATTGACTTTGTAAGGGGACTCAGCATCACATAACTAAACAGTTGTCAAAATTCACTGAGTTGAGTAGAGAACATGCTTGATTTACATTCAAGTACTAATGTATGGCCATTAATACACGGATGCATTTTATTAGTAAATATTGAAAAGGAAAAAGAAAAGTATTTCTACAGGGGATTAATCCTGGCAATAGTCACTTTACAGTAGGCTGATACTACCTACCTTCTTTCAACCACATGCTATTGTTGAGTGTGATATTGTTTTCTACTCAATAGCTATGGGGTTTTTCTTGAATTCCATTAAGAAAACACCAAAGTGCATATTGATATTAAAACTTTTCTTTTTTTGTCAGTCGTGAGGCTCAAACTCTGGGCTTGGGAGCTGTCCCTCAGCTCTTCAGCACAAGGCGAGCACTCTACCGCTTGAGCCACAGCACCACTTCCGGTTTTCTGGTGGTTTATTGGAGATAAGAGTCGCCTGGACTTTCCTTCCTGGGCTGGCTTTGAACCGCGATCCTAAAATCTCAGCCTCCTGATTAGCTAGGATTACAGGCATGAGCCATTGGCGCCAGTTCTGATATTACAACTTTTTTTTTTTTTTTTAAATTTTATTTTATTTTATTTGAGAACATACTGTACAGAGGGGTTACAATTACATGGGCAGGATAATGCATACATTTCTTACCAAGCATTGCAGCCTCCTCCTTTGTTTACCCTTCACCTCCCTTCCCAGCCTCCCAACTCCCTCCCACCCAATCATACCCCCCCCACCCCCCCACCACCGACATTGTAAAGCTGGTTTTGACATGACATTTTGTACTTCTCATTGTTGCAACAGGTCCACCTGAATCCTTAAACGACTTGTTTGTCCCCATCTCCTCCACATGTTATACTGACATCAAATATAGTGAAAGCGGGGTTACACTGTGGAGGAGGGACATACAAAGCAACAAAGAAATAATCTTATAAATGCGTTAGAAACACATGCATGAAAGAAACAAAAACATTAAAATACATATTTGAGGTTTCGTTTTCCTAACATCACATTATCTGACTTTTTCCGCTTGACTCATACCTATACTAGATATTGCAAATAAGGGAAACCATGGGACCTATGTTTCTTTGGGCCTGGCTTACTTCACTTAATATAATTTTTTCCAAGCCTTTCCATTTCCTAACAAATGGGGAAATGTCATTCTTTCTGATGGAGGCATAGAATTCCATTGTGTATATATACCACATCTTCTTGATCCATTCATCTACTGAGGGGCATCTGGGTTGGTTCCATGTCTTAGCTATGGTAAATAATGCTGCAATAAACATAGTTGTGCTGGTAGCTTTAGTGTGGCCTTGTTTGTGATCATTTGGGTAAATGCCCAAAAGTGGGATTGCTGGGTCATTGGGGAGCTCTATGTGGAGTCTTTTGAGGAACCTCCATACTGCTTTCCAAAGTGGTTGAACAAGTTTACATTCCCACCAACAATGAAGTAAGGTTCCTTTCTGTCCACATCCCCTCCAGCATCTGTTGTTGTTAGAGTTCTTGATTTTTGCCGTTCTAACTGGAGTGAGGGGATATCTCAATGTTGTTTTGATTTGCATTTCTTTTATGGCTAGGGATGTTGAACATATCTTCATGTGTCTATTGGCCATCCTTCTTTCTTCTTCAGAGAAGCTTCTCTTTAAGTCTTTCGCCCACTTACTTATTGGGCAGTTGTTTCTTTGAGGATTTGTTGTTGGGTGGTTTAGTTTTTTGAGTTCCAAGTATATTTTAGATATGAGACCCTTGTCCGTTGTATGGCTAGTAAAGATCTTCTCCCAGTACGTGGGCTTTCTATTGATCTTGCTAGCTATGTCATTTGCCCTGCAGAAGCTCTGCAACCTTATACAATCCCATTTGTCCAGCCTTTCTTTGATTTGTTGTGTTTCCGGGTCTCTATTCAGAAAATTTCAGCCTGAGCCAAGGAGACACAGGGTTTCTCCTATTCCATCCTGTAATGTTTTCAGAGTGTCTGCTTTGAGTTCAAGGTCTTTGATCCATTTGGAGTTGATTCTGGTGCAGGGTGATATATAAGGATCTAGCTTTAGTTTTCTACATGTAGTTAACCAGTTTTGCCAGCACCATTTACTGAAGAGGCTGTCTGTCTTCCATTCTATTGTTTTAGCTCCCTTATCGAAGATTAGATGGCTATAGGTCTGTAGGTTCATTTCTGGGTTTTCAATTCTATTCCATTGGTCCTGAGGTCTGTTCTTATGCCAATACCAAGCTGTTTTGATTACTATGGCTTTATAGTAGAGTTTGAAATTTGGTATTGATATTCCTCAAGCAGTGTTCTTTCCGTTGAGGAGCGTTTTTGCTATTCGGGGTCTTTTATTGTTCCATATGAATTTTTGGATTGCCTCTTCTATTTCCTTGAAGAATGAGGGTGGAATTTTGATAGGTATTGCGTTGAATTTGTAGATAGCCTTGGGAAGTATTGCCATTTTCACGATGTTAATCTTTCCAATCCAGGAGCATGGGAGGTTTTGCCATTTTTTAAGTTCTGTGTTGATTTCCTTTTTCAAGATTTTAAAGTTTTCATCATAGAGGTCCTTCACTTCTTTAGTTAAGTTAATTCCTAGGTATTTTATTTTTTGTGGGGCTATTACAAATGGAGTTGCTTTCCTAATTTCAGCCACACTTTTCTCATTGTTGGCATACAGAAAAGCCATTGATTTTTGGGGGTTAATTTTATAACCTGCTACTTTGCCAAAGTTTTGAATCAGCTTGAGTAATTTGGGAGTGGAGTCTATGGGATTCTTTAAATACAAGATCATGTCATCTGCAAAGAGGGAGAGTTTTATTTCTTCTTTCCCTATTTGGATCCCCTTTATGTCTGCATCTTGTCTTATTGCTGTAGCTAGGCATTCTAATACTAGATTGAAGAGAAGTGGAGAGAGTGGGCATCCTTGTCTTGTTCCTGAGTTAAGAGGAAATGGCTTTAGTTTTTCACCATTGAGTATAATGCTGGCTGTAGGTTTGTCATATACAGCCTTTATTGTATTGAGGAATGTTCCATGGATTCCTAATTTTTCCAAAACCTTCATCATAAAGGGGTGTTGGATCTTGTCGAATGCTTTTTCTGCGTCTATTGAGATAACCATGTGGTTCTTATTCTTGCTCCTGTTGATGTGATGAATAATATTAATTGATTTGCGTATATTGAACCAGCTTTGCATCCCTGAAATGAATCCTGTTTGATCGTGGTGTATGATTTTTTGGATGAATTGTTGAAGTCGGTTGGCCAAAATTTTGTTGAGAAGTTTTGCATCAATGTTCATCAAAGAAATGGGTCTATAGTTCTCTTTCTTTGATGAGTCCCTGCCTGGTTTTGGGATGAGGGTTATGATGGCTTCATAGAATGTGTTCGGTAGTGAGCTTTCTCTTTCAATTTCATTGAAGAGTTGGAGGAGAATTGGTGTGAGCTCTGCTTTGAAGGCCTTGTAAAATTCCGCTGTGAAACCATCTGGTCCTGGACTTTTCTTAGCTGGGAGGTCTCTTATTGCTGTTTCTATTTCAATGCTTGATATGGGCCTGTTAAGATAGTTTGCCTCATCTTGGTTTAGTTTTGGCATGTCAATATTTGCTAGGAAGAGGTCCATTTCTGTCAAGTTCTCAAACTTATTAGCATAAAGTTTTGAGAAGTATTCCCTTATAATGTTCTGAATCTTGCTTGATTCCGTGGTGATGTTTCCATTCTCATATGAGTTTATTAATTTGGGTGTGTTCTCTTCTTTTTCTAATAAGATTTGCTAAGGGTCTGTTAATTTTGTTAAGTTTTTCGAAGAACCAACTCTTTGTTTTGTTGATTCTTTCTATAGTTTTTTTGGATTCTAATTCATTTAATTCCGATTTAATTTTGATTATTTCTTTCAGTCTACTGGATTGGGGTTTATCTTGCTGCTCTTTTTCAAGGAGGTTTAGATGTGTCATTAAATTGCTAGTTTCAGATTTCTCCAATTTGTTGATGTAGGAGCTCAGAGCTATAAACTTGCCTCTGAGTACTGCCTTTGCTGTGTCCCAGAGGAGCTGGGAATTTGTGTGTTCATTTTTGTTGAATAGCATGAACATTTGAATTTCCTTTCTAATCTATTCCATGACCCACTCTTGATTCAGCAGTGTGTTGTTCAGCCTCCATGTGATACTGGACTTTCTTTGGTGGCTTTTGGTGTTGAGTTCTAATTTTATTCCCTTGTGGTCTGAGAGAATGCAAGGTATAACTTCAATGTTTCTGAATTTAGACAAGTTTGCTTTGTGGCCTAAAATGTGGTCTATTTTAGAAATCGTTCCATGTGCTGATGAGAAAAACGTGTATTCTGATGCTGCTGGGTGAAATGTTCGGTAGATGTCTGTTAAGTCTAGTTGATCTATGCAGCTGTTTAGATCTGCGGTTTCTCTGTTGAGTTTTTGCCGAGTTGATCTATCTAGTGGGGAGAGTGGTGTGTTAAAATCCCCAACAATTAATGTCTTTGGATCTATATGGGATTTGAGGGAAAGTAGTGTTTCTTTGATAAATTTGGGTGCTCCATTGTTTGGCGAATAGATATTTAAAATTGTAATATCCTCCTGAAGGAGAGATCCTTTAATTAGTATGTAGCGACCTTCTTTATCTCTTCTCACGAATTTTAATTTGAAGTCTATTTTATCTGATATTAGGATTGCAACTCCCGCCTGTTTATGCGGTCCGTTTGCTTGGTAGATTTTGTTTCAGCCTTTAACATTGAAAATGTGTTTGTTTTTACGGGCAAGATGTGACTCCTGCAGGCAGCAGATAGAAGGGTCTTGTTTTTTAATCCAACTAGACAGTCTATGTCGCTTAATTGGAGAGTTCAGTCCGTTAACATTAAGAGTTAGGACTGAGAGGTATTTGGGAGTTCCTGCCATGTTATCTACCTTCTTGGGGGCTGCGAAAACTGGGTTCTTCCTATGGTTCTTGGATTCTCGGTTTGGGTGCAGATTCTTGGCCTTTATTGCGGTCTTGTTGGTTTTCTATGTGTAGGACATCTTTAAGAATCTTTTGTAGGGCTGGTTTGGTGGAGATGTATTGTTTCAATTTTTCTTTGCTATGGAAGGTTTTTATTTGGCCTTCAGTTATGAAGGAGAGTTTAGCTGGGTACAGTATTCTTGGTTGATAGTTGTTTGTTTTTAGGGCATGGCATACATCATTCCAGGCTCTTCTTGCTTTGATTGTCTCTGCTGAGAAATCTGAGGTGATTCTAATTGGTTTCCCTTTATAAGTGATTAACCTTTTCTCTCTGACAGCTTTAAGGATCTTTTCCTTGTTCTGAGTTGATCCTGTGTGGATTATAATGTGACGGTGGGATGTCCTATTCTGGTCTGGTCTATTTGGGGTTCTAAAGGCTTCTTGTATCTGGACAGGCCTATCTTTTTGCATGTTTGGGAAGTTCTCTGCTAGGATCCTGTTAAACAGATTTCCTAGACCATTAACTTCTGTTTCTAGGTGCTCCTCTACACCCATTATCCTTAGATTAGGCCTTCTGATGGTGTCTTCCAGGTGTTGGATAGATCTATCATATTTCTTGGACTTGTCTTGGATGGTTGTATGTTCTTTCTCTATAATATCTAGGCTGTCTTCAATCCCTGAGATTCGATCTTCTGCATGGTCTAACCTGCTGTCAAGACTCTCTACTTTGTTTTTTATCTCTTTTCCTTCTAGTTGGTCAGCTTTGATGGCTTCAAGTTCTTTGTTGAAGCTCTGTTTTAGGTCTTGTATGAATTTCTTTACTTCCTTAATTTGGTGTTCAGTGTTTGTCCTCAAATCACTTAGTTGATTGGTTATGGTTTCTTTGGGCTCCCATTCCTTCTGTTGGGTTCCATTCAGCATTCCTTTTGTGGTCTCCCTGACTTCCTTCAGCTCTTTGTTAATGGATTCCATGAATGCCTTTAGTGATCTTTGTGTGTTCTCTACCTGGTCTCTCAATTCCTGTATTACTCTTTGATTAGCTTCCTCCCGTTCGTGGGATTCCTGCAGTTCTCTTTGAGTGTTCTCAGCCTGCTCACGCCATTCCTCTCTTTCTCTTTGAGTATTCTCAAGTTGTTCACGCAAATCCTGTATCAGTTTTTGAGTAGCTTCCTCACGCTTATGATATTCCTGTATAAACTTCTGGGATGCCTGCTCTCTCTCCCTATCACGCTCATACAGAGTCCTTTGTACGTTGTCAAACTTTTCATTTATCATGTTTGCCAGCAGTGTTTGTAGAGCTGTTTGGGAACTCTCCTCTGGATTATTCATTATCTGTTCTAACCCCTGATTATCAGGATTGGGAATTGAGATACTCGAATTTGCCATTTTTCTTGTGTTTTTCCGGCTTACTCTGCCCATTTGAGATGAAGATAGCACCAGTTTTGTGCTAGAACACTATCTTAAGGCAACCACCAACCAAAGTTTGCATTTGTACAGTCAATAGTCTACAGATACAATCTAGTTCAACAGATACATCTATTCGACATCAAACAACTATATGTTAAAGGACTTCGAACCGCAGAGAAGAATTTGGAAAACCAGAAATTATTAGGGTTAGGGAGAGATGTGGGTAAAAAATAGGAATAGATTGGTGTGGGGAGGCACAGGGAGAGTTAACTATGTCCTAATCACAATGCAGGAAATAGGTTGGGTAGGATGTAAATAGAGAGAGAGAGAGAAAAAGAAGAAAGGGAAAGGGGAATGAAAAGAGACCAGAAAATAAAATAGAAACGTAAAAATTAATGTTGTTTTAGAGATTAAAAGACCATCTATTTATAGAGGAATATGAATATGTTGAGAGAAAGGGAGGGACATAGAGGAGATGAGAAAAACTTTAAAAAAATGCTTAAAATATTATATAGGTATAAAGAGGTAGTACTGCTATTAATGAATTTAAGTCTCAGAGGTTTTGAATTGAGTAATAAGTTTGTGGATTAAGTGTGTACACAATGGGGGATAGGGTCTACTGGTTAACTACGGGTTTATCTGAGGATGTGCAGGACAAGAGTTAAGTCACATAAAGATGAACAAAGAGGAAAAGATGGAAAGGATAGGAAAGGGAGAAGAAAAGATCAGAAGTTCAGTAGAGCTAGAAAAAAAAACAAAAAGATATTTAAGAATGAAAGAAAAAGAGAAAGAAGACAAGAAAAGAAAAGAAAACACACATTCACGTATTCCTAAAATAAAAATTATAAGAGGAGAAAAAAAAAATAAAAGTTAATGGAAAACAATTATTTTTTCAGAAGAGGCAAAAATTAAAGATTAATAAAAGTTTTAGAAAAGCAAAAAAAATTTTATATATATTTAAGGTAACAAAAAATGAAAAAAAACAAAACAAGAAAAAGAAAAAAAAGAAAAGAAGAAGAGGAAAAAAAAAAGTTCTTTGATTTTTTTTTTTTTGGGGAGGGGTGGGAAGAGTCCTGTATCTCCCTTTTGTCTGTAATCAGAGTCTGGTTGGAGTCTCTGGTCAGCTTGAGGTCCTGTGGCTTGATTGGTTTCTTAAGTCAGTTTGTTGGAACAGGCAGAAAAATGCTCTGCTTTACCCAAGATTTTGAGATCCCCCTCCCAGGTTAGTTTACTGGGAGGGTGATCTGCTTTGAGAATCACAAAAGAGGGGGATGCAGTGATGAGGCTAGGTTCTGGGTAGAGTTGAGGCCTTTCAACGAACAGTAGCTTTTCCCTGGGGCTATTTTGTGAAAAAAAACTCACAGCACCCAGCCTGGAGCCATTCTCAGGGTTTCTGTTTTTCAATTGATTGTGGTGGCTGCTAGAGGGCGGGGCAGCCTCTGGCTCTGGTTACCCAGTGAGGAGAGCCACTCCAATGGCTGGCGCCTGAGCTGGGTGACTTTTCCCTGGATGGAACTGAGTCTGTGAGGTCACTTCGCCGTTAAGTTCTTGTGACCTGCTAAATGACTCGTTTTATTCCAGGGCCTGAGCTGGAGCTAGCCGCTCCTCCGAGCTTTGTCGGTATCCAAGATGGAGATCACCGGTGCTGGGGGGGGAGGGGTGGCCTTCCCTCCTCTGCTCTCAGAGAAGGAGTGAGGAAGTTGGGCTTCTACTCACGCGGAGTCTTGGATCCCGGGTCGTCTCTGGTCTGCAAAGTGCAGGATGAAGTTGTCCGCTCCTTGTCGGTTCTTGCTGGTGTTGAGTAGAATCCGCTCGTCCGCTGCCTCTGGCTCCTTCGTCCCGGACTGCGTCTCAGGTATGCCTCCGCGGCGGTGGTCGCCGCTGCGACCCTGCCGCCGCAGCGGCAGCTGCTCAGATGTGTCTGCTTGGCTTCCCCTCTCTTGACTAACTCTCTGTCCTGTGATGGCACACTTGATGTGATTCTCTGGCTTGGGACTGTTCACTGGAACTCTGAAACTGTTTTCTATGCAAGAGCTTGATCAGATTCCAGCTTCTCCTCCGCCATCTTCCCGGAACTACCTCTGATATTACAACTTTTTAAAGACCAGAAATAATCTATTGTGTGGTGGCAACAATAAATCAAGTCCTTGACAAATAAAGACTTTAATATTATTTTAAACATTTGTGCAAGGGTATTTTAATTCAACAAATGGGGACTCCTCATATGCCTTAACTTCTTGTTTGAATTTTTATTTTTATTTGTCAAGTGAAAAAAATCTGGATCCACTTCAGTGAACGTTTCCAATTGGACTCTTTGTCATGTGCCCCCTGCACCTAGAAATAAATAGGAGTTCACTTTGTTTTTAAATTGTTGTAGTAAGTTCCGAGACCTGCACATATGCTGAATGGAAGCCACTGGTTGGTGTATGTTTGGCTCCTGCACATAACCAGGGTTCAAGCAGGAGCAGACATGAGCACATGGGTAGTACTGAAGGACAAAATCTTTGGGGGCAAACACTAGAACCTGGCAGCCACCTAGGTCAGAAAGCATTGGCTGATGCCCTGGCAATTCCTGCAACCATGCCATGGCAACAGCAGTGGCATCACTCTGTGTGCCTCGTATCCCTGTGAAAACTTTGACAACAGTCCTACAGGCTCAATACCAAAAGAGCCAATGGGTTCATGCCAAGCTGGGATTGGTCCATTACAGCCATTGTGAGTGGTCTCTGCAGTCCATTACAGTGCTGGGAGTTGCCAGTGACCTCCTGGACTCAGTGCTATGTTGACAATTTTCAGTGTGTGAGTATGTGTGTGTGTGTGTGTGTGTGTGTGTGTGTGTGTGTGTTTGAGGGTGGCTATGTTTTCTTTGGGTTTGGGTATTTCCTCTTGGTTATTGCTCTGGGTTTTTTTTTTATTTTCTTAGCTAAGGTTAGCTAGATTTACTCCTTGCCATCATAACAGAAAGATGGGAGAACACAAAAAAACACCAAAAATATAAAAATGAAAGCATTTACTGAAGACCATCTGGCATTTTCTCTACTCAGTGTAAAACTTTAACACCTCTCAAACATTTTCCTTGTGCTTGAAGAAATTTATTAACATTCTATAACACCAGCATAAAGATATTAGACTACACAATTAGACAAATGTGTTGGTAACACACTTTTCTATATATCATATGGTAATTGTTACTGCAAACAAAGTACCTTTCCTACTAATTTAATATAATTAATCACAGAAACTGGATGTGTATCTTGGTATTTCTCACAATAGCTTAGCTGAAATTAAACTTAAACTTCTTAACTCATCAAAAGGGAAAACTTATGCTATATCTTCAGGTACATTCCTTTCTGTCACATTTCCTACAAATGAAATTAATTTATTGTAGCATTTAAAATCCTATATCCCAATAGAAGACTCTGATTAAAGCTAAAAAATTTAAAGTGTTTTGAGTTTCTGTTTAATGTGGGCAATGGACTTAAAGATACCTTTGGACTTCCATAAGGATATCATATCCAAAAATTCATCTATACCATAGAAATAAGTTCACTAAAGACTATGTATAAATTCATATAGCTGTTGTTCAATTCACTAGAGCAAAAGAACTATAAATTCTGAACTACATTTATAAACATCTCATGACAATTTCTAGAACATTCCATTTTTCTCAGAACAATCAAAGCTGCCAAGAAACTCACTAATTGTGAGAGAAAAAAAGCAAGTTTGCCATGGCTGACAGTTTACAAAAGTCTTATTCGCATGTGGGTACACACAGAAAGCCATACAATGTTCAACTTTACCTGGAAAGAAAAGGAACTCACCCTACATAGAGAGAAAAACCGTTGGCAGGAGGAAAATAGAATGAAGAATTACCTGAATGCATGTCTTCTCGTATGTTTCCCTCCATGCGATTTATGGAGTTTCTCAGGGTCTCACTGCTCAATAAGGCAGACCTCGGTCATCCCAGCAGAATCACAGGCAGCCAGGACTTAGGTCACAGCCATTGCTCTCCCTGTGGAAACATCAAGAACCGAATGAAAAAGAAAGCAAAGTGGATTTCAAGGACACATAAAGAGAACCACAGTGCTTTTGGGGACAGAGAAAACGTGTGAATACGTGTGTGTGTGTGTGTGTGTGTGTGTGTGTGTGTGTGTGTGTGTGTTGGCACTGGTACTTAAACTCAGGACTTGGGAACAATCCTTTAGGAGCTACACATAAGTACACTTTAGCTTCTTTGCTCAAGCCCCATGCTGTACAACTTGAGTCCCACTCCACTTTTGGCTTTTCATTCATGAATTGAAGACAAGAGCATCATGATCTTTCCTGACCAGGCTGGCTTTAAACCTTGTTCTTCAGATCTCAGCCTCCTGACTAGGCAGAATTACAGGAAGGAGCCATCAAGGCTGGCATTAGTTACAGACCAATGTACTGATTTCAAGCCCCAATACCAGTACAAATACCAAAATCAAAATCAAACTTCATATCCTATAAATATACTGATAGCATATTAAACCAAAAAAATGAAATGTGGAGAAATCTGAAGGACATCAGAAAATGATTAACATTATTAGCTTTTCTGATTTTTAAAAACCTAAAATTACTTTCCTAAAATGTAAAATAACTACAGAAGACCCCTGGCACCAAAGTGTATATTTCAACTGAGATACCTGTTGAGGAAAAACTAAAGATGCTGAGGAAAACAAAGAATTTTAGAATTCAGTGATTACTACACAGAAAATATACCTGAACACCTGTACTTTGAAAATGTTTCAAGTAGGCTACACTAATGACACAAAAACTACTGTTCTTCTCATTAATAGTTCATAAAAACAGGTCTACTTTATTCTTTTTATCTAGTAATGCTCTGAATATTTGATTTACATTTCCCAAAATGACACTAAAGAGACTCAGTCTTTCAACAACTCCAAATTTTGTATCTTAGCATTTAAATTAAGTATATCAAGTATCTTCTTTGAGTTGGGAGTATCATAACAACAACTTGTTCTTCAATTTTGATGCTGGTGGGGGTGTATTTTCCCAAAAGATAACAGGGAAACACTCAGTAGATCACCAGATTTAAATGTAAGTGGCTAACTTACCCTGGAGGCTGAGATCTGAGGATCATGGTTGAAAATCAGCTCAGGCAGAAAAAAGAGAAACTTTTATCTCTAACTGTAAACTAAAAAGTTGGAAGATGTGTCTCAAGTGGGAGGGTGCTAACCTTGAGCAAGCAAAAACAAAAGGGGGATGGGGACAGAGGACAGCATCCAGGGACAAATTTCAAACTCAAAGACCATCACACATAAACATCATCTGAACTGCCTAATGGGAAGTGTGCATGAGAATTTAAAAATATTTCTGTTTTTAAGAAATACACTTAAGAAAAGAAATTCTTTACCATTTTCAATCATGGTTAAAAATGTTACATGTTTGCCAAGCATTGGTGGATCACGTCTGTAATCCTAGCTACTCATGAGTCTGAGAAATGTGATTGTGGTGCAAAGCCAGCCCACGAAGGAAAGTCCGTGAGACTCTTATCACCTGAAAGCTGGAAGTGGTGCTGTGGCTCAAGTGGTAGAGCACCCTCATTGGTCTGAATCACTAAGGGACAGTGCCTAGGCCCAGAGTTCACTCCTCATGACCAAAAGTAAATTTTTCACATGGTCAAAACACCGGTAAAAATTCTGGGAATATATTGGCTGGCCTTAAGCAAAAAAACTTTGTGTTTGGATTTGGAAACCCTATTATATGATCATTTTTGCCATAGCATCATTTTGGTTCAAGTTATGATGTTTGGCCTAAACAAAGAGGAATTGTGGTCAAGATATGAAAATTTATCTTAAATCATCACTGCAAGAGAACTGATCTCTTTTGTGGTAAAGTTCTTTATGTCACTTAATGTTAAAGTTGTCTAGAATGACACATACATTCACTCACAAACAAATCTAAGCAGTCAGACTTAGCATGGTGGAGATTGCTAGTATGGAATGTAGCATGCAAGATGGAAAAGGAGGAACCTGAGGGGAGCTTCACACCACAGCAACTCACTTGGGTTAAACTCATGTCCCTGATGAGTTGATGTTGAAGGTATCACCACTAAGTTTCTAAGGTTATGCTGTATGGAAAGCCCTTCCCCTCAACAGCTATATAGTGAGGGAAAGCCTATCATCAGTTTCTACCAGCATGTCTATTTCTAGACTATGACTGTATCGAACTAAATTATTCAAAACCCAAATGTCTGAAATATTCCAATACATTGGAATAAACTATTTTCTTTCCATCCTGCACTCAGATGCAGTGAGAATTTCAAAAGTTGTTCTGGGGATGGGTTGTAGTTCAGTACTTGCCTAGCTAATGAAACATCCTGGGTTCAATCCTCGTTAACAGAAAAGAAGACACAAAATCAGATAGGAGGCAAAGCCCAGAAAGTGAAAAAGATTTCAAGCAAAACTCCTGAAACATGGACCAACTCTCCTGATATGTATCAGAATTCTTTACCTCCCTTACTTGCATTCTTTGGATATGGTTGTGGTGTATATGGCTTGGAAGTAAACTAAAGATAACTGGTGCTGGGTACAGGAGCCTTATTTTCTTTTTATCATGACAGCTTGCTATTTTTATAACATGGTAATTGGATTGAACAAAATCGAAGTACCATAGTAATTGATCTCCCCTTCTTGAGCAAATGATTAAATATTGACAGCATCCTTGAACATAAAGCCTGGTTTCTTTGACATCTCCCTCAGTGGAGCTCTCACCATTCAAATATAAGACATTTGGTAAAATGTTGTTAGGTTGAGTCCTACTTGCCTTCATTCAGTCATCTTTGTATGAATCCAGTGTTTGTGGGATATGTCTTTTGTTTTCTTGTTTGGGTGTTTTTCCCTTTCCTGTTCCCGTGCCTCCATTTTCAAATGATTTATAGATGAAGTTCAGTAAGACTTTAAGTACTTAGAACTGTCCCACTGATGGAAGGAAATATTCATGTGAATACACAAACAAAAGCACAAACCCCTTAATCCTCCTGTTGTTTCCTCCAGGGAGAAGGCTGGTAGGGCCTACTTGTCTTGAAAGTGGGCGTCTGGCCATGGTACCTGCACCTGGATGTGTCAGAGACCAGGAAGATGCAGGTCTAGGAGGTGAACAACAATAGGCCCTTGGGCAGGGAACTTCTGTAGGCCCTAGAAGCTGTGTCAAGCCCCAGTACTGGAACAACAAAGAGGTAAATGAAAGGAAGGGAAAAACAGAAAGGAAAAGAAAAAAAGGACCTATCACTTGAGTGCCTTTTATACATTAACTATGCCCCATAGGTATGGGTGATATGAATCTGTTACCCCAGATGTGGCCCATTCTACTAACAGGTCTTCACTATAAACCTCTTCCTAGGGCCCCAGAGAATTTTGCCCTGCCAGATGAATAGTTCGATGGAGTTTCTTTCCTTTAGTCTAGATTGTGGGATAGTGGGGCATGAAGACTCTAACCAGCTGGGCTTACCCCTGACAGAGCACAGATGGGCATAGCACACAGCATAGCACATGGAGACAGCCATACTGGACAGCCCTGTTTCCAGTTAAGTGGGCTTAACCTCTCTTCTTGCTCCCCTATCCACTCCTCCACTCTGCTAGGTTCCTTGTCCGTTACCTCACCCCATCATATCACCTTCCACCACCACCCACTGGCCCATCACCACCCCATGTTTCCCCAGCCTACCACCATGCTATGTGCCCTACTCCCCCTTTTGGACCGTCCTCTTCTTGAGGACAGGTACCCCTCAGGGTTCCATTCATTCTTCTGACTCAGCCCCTCTCACAGCCAAAACTTTTACCTCCACTCCCACCTTCTGGCCCCACCCCTTCCAGCCCCACCCCTTCCGGTCCCAATTCTTTCCCCTCACTGTCTGGCCCCACCCATCCCATGGTAACACATGCATGGAAGGGGCAATGTGCACATGCCCAGCACTCACTACTTAATGCCAGGTGCCAGAATGTTCCAAACATGAGGTATTGCTGCCACAGAGAAGGAAGGCCCAGTTTAGAGTCTGCCCCTCCTCCTTGCCTGGTTAAGGCCTGGACAGCCCCAGGGCTCTCTGGTTTACCTGAGTTCACTGAAAGTTGCAGGGCTAAAGATGCAGACTTCGCCTCCATCTCCTCAACCAGTGCTGCGCCTTCCTGAGAGATCTTGGTTTCACTGCATGGACCTCCATCTTTTACTCAGGGTGGGCCCATCTGGGAGCACCATCCCATGATGGCCCTGATTTGAGGTGAGAGAGCCTCCCTTCCTAAACCTCTCTCTTTTCAATTTTCTTCTCTGCTCCCCTGTGGGAGCCTCCCGTCTCAGCCAGGTTTCAACTGAAGTGTGCACATACCCTCTTCCTAGGTCCCAATATCCCCTGCCAGGCTTCCTCTTTCATCACCACCTGGCCCCTCACCACATGGGCCACCGTGCCCAGTTCCCTGACCCTCAAGTGCCCCACAAACCTTTGTTGGGTTAGAGATGTGTGGACCCAGCTGCCAAAGTCAACCCTGGAAGACTCAGTTTCAAGGTAATGGTGACCCAATGCCCCCAATCGCCTCCTCCACACCCCCGTTGGTCAGAACCTCACCTTCAACCCGGCCCCATCCTTCTCAATGTAGGAAGATTCGTGGGTGAGGTGATGAACCTCCTCCATAGAAGGAAAATAGGGGCTTAGAGTTCATCCCTATCCCCTCCTAGTCATGGCCTCAGTAGTCACCTATTGCTATGAAGAAACTGCTGGCGGCGTTGGGGCTGAGGAAGCTGCCACCTCTCCCAACTGGTGCTGCATCTATTGCAGGGACATGGTCCCCCAGTGCCTCTTAGGCTTCACCAGCCAGCGGAACTCCACTTTCAATGCCACTGTGGAGTTAACTGGTGGAGCCATCACCAAAGACCCAGATTTAATGTAAGTGACCCGCAGTCCTCTTGTCAGTCTCCATTGCCCTATTCTCCATTCTTTCCTCTGCCCCCCAGCAGGAGCCATCCCTGGGACAAGGCTCTTAAATATTAAGTGGGCTGAACTCGTCTTCATCTCCTCCTTTCTATTGCTAGGTTCTCCACCAGTGTGCCCTTCTTCACTACACACTTACCCATCTGCTCCTCCACGTCTTCCCACAACCAATTGTTTCTCCTGCCCCCCCCAAACTATGCTTCCTCACCCCAGTTCCTCCCCTACCCTTTGCTTTCCCCATTCCATCCCCATCCCTTCCTTCCCCTGCCACCCACTCCCACCCATTCTCCATCCAAGCCCCTCCTGTCTGACGGGATGTGCGTGGGCATGCACATAGGTAAATGATGCAATTGGACTGAACCAAGGCCACAGTCATTGGAGAAGGAAATCAGAGAATCAGAATCTTCCCTGTCCACAATTTCACCTATGGCCTTGTAGCATGCTTAGTTGCTCAGTTCCAACTGCATCTGCTGGTACTGGAGCTAATATTGGTGCCTCTTCATCGTTACCATGGAGGACCTCCACTTTCCTGGTCAGTTTGGACCCATCTGCAGGAACCATCCCTGGACAGCCCTGAATCAAGGTAAGTGGGGCCTAACTCCTCCCAGCTGGTCGCCCTTTCCCTGCTCGCCCTTATCCCAACTCACCTCTGAACCTATTGCCCTACCCAACACCTTTTTTCCATGTCCACCTCCTGGCTCAGCCTCTTCTTTGGGAAAACATGTTCAGGTGAGAGGATGTGCATGTGTCCACCCACAACACACAGAAGTGGTGCCAGAATGGTCTGAATCCAGTTGTGGTGGCCACAGAGAAGGAAGACCATGGCTCAGAGTGTGCCCCTCATCTCCTCCAGCTATGGCTTCTAGAGCTTCTGGGTTCTTTGTTTTCCCCATGTCCACTGGCATTTATGGGGCCGAAGGTGTAGCCCTTGCCTCCCTCTCTCAAGCGGTGTTATGCCTGCAACTGCCACTGGGGGAACCTGATGGATCTTCAGCTTCACCACATGACCTTACTGCTCAATGTGGGCCCAGCTGTGTGAGCTATTCTCAGATAACTCCATAAGGTACATGAGCCCCTCTCCTTCATTCCTTGCTTTTTCATTTCTCTTCCCCTTGTGGGAGGTATTTCAGAACAGCCTTTTTTAAAGATAATTTGGTCCCAGCCGCTCTTCCCAGGCTTCTATAACATCTGCCCCACCTCCTTTCTTACCTGTGGTCTGTTTAGCTGGGGATTATTGGACAAGAGCTGGGGATGCTGCCACAATCACCAACCACTACAGCTTTAACTAGAACAAAGAGGTTCTGCCATGGACCTCTTGATCCTCACCTGGTACATTTCCATCTTTCTGGTCTGTGTCTTCCTAGGTGACAGTGCCATCCCACATGCCCCTGTTTCAAGGTAAGTGGGCCACATCACCCCTACTTAGAAACTAATCTTGGGTGAAGGGTTGTGCCCCTGTGTACACATTCACACGAACACACAGACATGATGCCAGATTTATCTGGAGATGCTCTAGGGGACCAAGAGAAGGGAGGTCAGATCTTGGAGTTTCTCTCCTCCCCCACTTGACTTCTCCACCAACTATGAGCTCTGTAGCCCAAGCTTATAGGACTGGAACTGTGGATGCTACTGTCCTCTCCAACCAACATTTCTCATGACCATGACTTGACATAGTGGCTGCCCTTCCACTCTACCATTGAGGGAACAAATTGCTGGTGAGAGATTGTATGCATGTGTACATGTGTTAAGTGGAATGCATGCAGGTGGTGCCAGAGTTTCCAGGCAGGTGCAGCATTAGACCCAGGAGAAGGAAGACCAGGGCTTGTAAGACTGCCCGGAGGGGGAGCTCAATTACCTATTCTTCACTTTGTGGTCTTCCAGGTTGATGGTTCCTCCCTCTAGGCAAATGTACTGTCATCCTAGATATCCCAATTTTGCGGCAGGTGGGCCTTTTTCCTCATATCTGGGAAACAATCTCCGGGTGGGTTTTTGGGATTATGTGATTGTAACTGCATACCCAAGTTTGAGGTACACACTTTTGCTTCATCCTGTTACATTGTGGCCCCAAGAGAAGGAAGGCCATACACAGAGTATTTCTGGCCTCCCTTCCAGACTACAGACTGCATCACCCTGGGTTATGGGCTTGGAGCCTGCAATGTTTCTGTCCTTCCAAACCAGTGCTTCACCTGCTACAGTGCATGATGAACTTTTTTTTTAATACTGTAGGCAGGGGTTGCAGTTACATGGGAAACGGAATGAGTACATTTCTCTTTTTATGTTGTTTGTACTTTCAGAATACTCTTTATTCAAAGTCCAATGTCTGACTGCATCTAATGGAAATGATGAGCATTGTCTCAGACTTCAAGATAATCCAGCAGCTCCCCTCCTCCCACAAGTCCGTGACAATCAAAAGTGATTACATCTTGCCTAATGCATCCTGAGGGAACAAAGGAAGTACTCCTGGTTGGAACTACTGGATTATAATAACATCAATGAGGACATCAATTATTCCTTTGTAGCCACCAAAATGTTAGTATGTCTTAGGGAGACATAACCACACACACACACAGCAGGTGCATCCTGAACTCTATATCCTGAAAATACTCTTGGGAAGGAATTTATGAGCCCAAGGGCACAGGGTGGGAAGAGGGCCAGGGGGTGCATTTGGGGGGTAGTCAGCCCCAACCGGAAGAAGAAAAGACAAAGCAAGCTGGGCCTTCGCTCTGCCTAGCAGCAACACTTTCTGCCCCTTTCCATAAAATCCCTATCTCTCTGCCTTACACTGACAGTGCTACTGTGAGCAGAGAGTGCCCCTTTTACTACTGGGACCCAGTTTATTATTTCATTTGCTAAGATTCCCTGTGCAGTTCATCTGCTGCCCCCTAGTGAGGTGGCATGTTGATGCCTGGCTGAACTGTGCAATCTGGTTCTGAGCTCTATACCAGGGTTCTTGAGACATGAACATGTTGGTCCTCTAGTTTTCCTTTATTTCACTCTCTCACTAGCAACATTAAAAATGTGGAGCGAGTGAGCACGAGGTCAATAGGGGGTAACAGAAGATCCTGGGTTTGCAAGGAATGTTGTAGGTAAGATAAAAAGCTGCCCTGTGAAGATTGAGTACCAGCTCTGCCTGTCTTAGGATCTGCCAATGCAGGTCCCCTTTATTGTAATAACCAGGGAAAAACAGCAAAGTCAACAAACAACTCAGCTTGTTGCTCAAGTGGCCGTCTACCACTTGGGCCACAACTCAGTACCTAAGTTACCACTTCCTGGCTTCTGTTATGTCATGTTGTCCAAGAAAAACCACTGGCATATTCTGAGGATGATGGCGGAGGAGAAGCTGGAGGCTAAACAAGCTCTAGCATAGAAAGCAGTTTTAGAGTTCCAGTGAACAGTCCTAAGCCAGAGAATCACACCAAGTGTGCCATCACAGGACAGAGAGTTAGACCAGAGAGAGAAAATCAAGGCAAGGAGACAGATCTGAGCACTTGCCAGCAGCTGCCGCTGTGGAAGCATCGGTGGCCCCAACCGCCATACCTGCAATACAGAGAGTCCGGGAAGAAGGAGCCAGACATGGTGGGCGAGTAGATTCTACTCAACACCAGCAAGAACCGACAAGGAGCAGACATCTTCATCCAGCAGTTCGCAGACCAGAGATGATCCAGGAACCAAGACTCGGCGTGAGTAGAAGCCTAACGTCCTCACTCCTTCTCAGGGAGCAAAGGAGGGAAGGCCACCCTTCCCTTCCCCCCACCCCAGTACCGGAGATCTCCATCTTGGATACTGACAAAGCTCGTCGGACCTGCTAGCTCCACCTCAGGCCTTGGAAGAAAGTTAGAGTCATTTAGCAGGTCACAAGAACCTAACCTGACCTGCCAGACTCAGCTCCACTCAGGGAAAAGTCACCCAGCTCAGGCGCCAACCCCAAGAGTGGATTTCTCCATTGGGTAATCAGAGCCAGAGGCTGCCCCACCCTTTAGCAGCCTTGACAATCAATTGTAATTCAGTAAACATAAACCCTGAGAGTGGCTCCAGGCTGGGCTCTGGTAGCCCCCGGGAAAAGCTACTGTTTGCTGAAAGGCCTCAACTCTACCCAGAACCTAGCCACATCACAGCATCTCCAAACTTGAGGGAAAAGCCATCTCCCTCTTTTTTGATACTCAAAGCAGATCTCCCTCCCATTGAACTAACCTGGGAGGAGGATCACAAAATCCTGGGTAAAGCAGAGCATTTTTCTGCCTGTTCAAACAAACTGATATAAGAAATGAACCAAGCCACAGGAAAATCAAACACCACAAGTAGACCAGAGACTCCAACAAGAGGCTGGTTATGGATACAAGGGAGATACAGGATTTTTCCTACCCCTCCCCAAAAACACTGAACACTAAATTAAGGAAGTACAGAAGTTCATACAAAATCTAAAACAAAGCTTCAACAAAGAATTTGAAGCCATGAAAGCTGACCAATTAGAAGGAAAACAAATAAAAAACAAAGAAGAAAGTTTTGACAGCAGGTTAGACCATGCAGAAGATCGAATCTCGGGGATTGAAGACAGCCTAGATATTACAGAGAAAGAACATACAACCATCCAAGACAAGTCCAAAAAATATGATAGATCTATCCAACACTTGGAAGACACCATCAGAAGGCCTAATCTAAGGATAATGGGCATAGAGGAGCACCTAGAAACAGAAATTAATGTTCTAGAAAATTTGTTTAACAGATCCTAGCAGAGAACTTCCCAAACATGAAGAAAGATAGGCCTATTCAGATACAAGAAGCTTTTAGAACTCCAAATAGACCAGACCAGAATAGGACATCCCACAGTCACATTATAATCCACACAGGATCAATTCAGACCAAGGAAAAGATCCTTAAAGCTGTCAAGGAGGAAAGATTAATCACCTATAAAGAGAAACCAATTAGAATCACCTCAGATTTCTCAGCAGAAACAATCAAAACAAGAAGAACCTGGAATGATGTATGCCATTCCCTAAAAACAAACAACTATCAACCTAGAATACTGTACCCAGCTAAACTCTCCTTCATAACTGAAGGCCAAATAAAAACCTTCCATAGCAAAGAAAAATTGAAACAATACATCTCCACCAAACCAGCCCTACAAAAGATTCTTAAAGATGTCCTACACATAGAAAACCAACAAGACTACAAGGTCAAGAAACTGCATCCAAACTGAGAATCCAAGAACCATAGGAAGAATCCAGTTTTGGAGCCCCCAAGAAGGTGGATAACATGGCAGGAACTCCCAAATATCTCTTAGTCCTATCTCTCAACATTAACGGACTTAATTCTCCAATTAAGCGACATAGACTGTCTAGTTGGATTAAAAAGAAAGATCCTTCTATCTGCTGCCTTCAGGAGGCACATCTTGCCTGTAAAAACAAACACATTTTCAATGTTAAAGGCTGGAACAAAATCTACCAAGCAAACAGCCCCCATAAACAGGCAGGAGTTGCAATCCTAATATCAGATAAAATAGACTTTAAATTAAAATTCATGAGAAGAGATAAAGAAGGTCGCTACATACAAATTAAGGATCTCTCCTTCAGGAGGATATTAAAATTCTAAATATCTATTCACCAAACAACCGAGCACCCAAATTTATCCAAGAAACGCTACTTTCCCTCAAATCCCACATAGATCCAAAGACATTAATTGTTGGGGATTTTACACACCACTCTCCCCACTGTATAGATCAACTCGGCAAAAACTCAAGAGAGAAACCGCAGATCGAAACAACTGCATAGATCAACTAGATTCAACAGACATCTACCGAATACTTCACCCAGTAGTATCAGAACACATGCTTTTCTCAGCAGCACATGGAACATATTCTATAATAGACCATATTTTAGGCCACAAAGAAAACTTGTCCAAATTCAGAAACATTGAAGTTTTTTTAATTTATTTTATTTTATTTTATTTTATTTTGTGAACACACTGTACAGAGGGGTTACAATAACATGGGCAGGGTAATGCATACATTTCTTATCAAGCATTGCAGCCTCCTCCTTTGTTTACCCTTCACATCCCTTCCCAGTCCATATTCAGAAACATTGAAGTTATACCTTGCATTCTCTGTGACCACAAGGGAATTAAATTAGACCTGAACCCCAAAAGCCAACAAAGAAAGTCTGGTAACACATGGAGGTTGAACAACCCTCTGCTGAATCACAAGTGGTTCATGGAAGAGATTAGAAAGCAAATTCAAATTTTCATGATATTCAACAAAAATGAGCACACAAATTACCAGATCCTCTGAAACACAGGAAAGGCAGTACTCAGAGGCAAATTTGTAGCTCTGAGTTCCAACATCAACAAATTGGAGAGATCTAAAACCAACAATTTAATGAGACATCTGAACCTCCTTGAAAAAGAGCAGCAAGATAAACCCAAATCCAGTAGATGAAAAGAAATAATTAAAATTAAATCAGAATTAAATGAATTATAATCCAAAAAACTATAGAAAGAATCATCAAAACAAAGAGTTGGTTCTTCGAAAAAATTAACAAAATTGACAGACCCTTAGCAAATCTTATCAGAAAAAGAAGAGAACACACCCAAATAAATAAACTCAGTGATGAGAATGGATACATCACCACAGAAACAACCAAGAATCAGAACACTATAGGGGAATACTTCTCAAAACTTAATGCTAATAAGTTTGAGAACTTGGCAGAAATGGACCTTTTCCTAACAAATATTGATATGCCAAAACTAAACCAAGATGAGTTAAACCATCTTTGCAGGCCCATATCAACCATTGAAATAGAAACAGCATTAAGAGTCCTCCCATCTAAGAAAAGTCCAGGACCAGATGGTTTTACAGCGGAATTCTTCAAGGACCTCAAAGCACAGCTCACACCAATACTCTTTCAACTCTTCAATGAAATTGGAAGAGAAAGTTCACTACCGAATACATTCTATGAATCCATCATAACCCTCACCCAAAACCAGGCAGGGACTCTTCAAAGAAAGAGAAGTATAGGCCCATTTCTTTGATGAACATTGATGCAAAACTTCTCAACAAAATTTTGGCCAATCGACTTCAACAAATCATCCAAAAAATCATCCACCATGATCAAACAGGATTCATTTCAGGGATGCAAAGCTGGGTCAATATATGCAAATCAATTAATATTATTCATCACATCAACAGGAGCAAGGACAAGAACATGGTTATCTCAATAGATGCAGAAAAAGCATTTGACAACACCCAACACCCCTTTATGATGAAGGTTTTGGAAAAATTAAGAACCTATGGACCTACCATCACTTCCCTCCCATCTCCACAACTACACTTTCCCCAGACCCTGCCTAAATTGTAAAGTTTGTTTTTCCACATAGTGTTTTGTACATCTCATTGTTACAATGGGTCAAACTGTATCCCTATTTAAACATTTTGTTTTTTCCCTTCTCTTCCCCAATTCATACTGACATCAAATACAGTGAAAATTGGGGTTATACCATGGGAGAGGAATATACAAAGCAACAAAAAAAATCACGTTACCTTATAAATACGTTAGAAATAATAGCAAGAAAGGAAAAACCACTATCTTTGGGTTCACTTAACTTCATCTTATATGGTCATATGTACATAGCTTTTGATGTTTTCTACTTGTCCTAGATATATCCTAGTTATAGCAAATAAGGGAAACCATGGGAACTATTTTTCTTTAGGCCTGGCTTACTTCACTTAATATATTTTATCCAAGCCTTTCCATTTCCTAACAAATTGGGTGATGCCATTCTTTCTGATGAAGGCATAGAATTCCATTCCATACTACATTTTCATGATCCATTCATCTACTGAGGGGCACCTGGGTTGCTTCCATATGTTAGTTATGGTAAAAAGTGCTGTGATAAACATCGTTGTGCTTGTAGACTTAGTATGGCCTTTTTTGTGATCGTTTGGGTAAATGCCCAAAAGTGGGATTGCTGGTTCATAGGGGAGCTCTATGTGGAGTCTTTTGAGGAACCTCCATATTACTTTCTAAACTGGTTGAACAAGTTTACACTTCCACCAAGAATGCAGTAGGGTTCCCTTCTGGCCACATCCCCTCCAGCATCTCTTGTTATTAGAGTTCTTTTTATTAATAAGTTTTTATATTGTGAAAATATAGTACAGAGGGGTTACAATTACATGATCAAGGTGAGTACATTTCTCATCAAGCATTATTGCTTCCTCCTTTGTTTCCCTTACAATCCCTGCCCTCACATGCTTCCCCCCTCAAAGTTGTAAAGTTCGTTTTCAACACAATATCTTGAACATCTCATTGTTGCAATGGGCCCACCGGTATCCCTATTTAAATGATTTGTTTTTTCCCTTCCCCTCCCCAAATTATACCAACATCAAATACAGTGAAAACAGGGGTTATACCATCGGGGAGAGACATACAAATGCAACAAAGAAATCATCTTATGAATATGTTAAAAACAATAGCAATCAAGAAAAACCATTTGAGTATGTATCTTAGGATTCATTTCCCCTAATATCAACTTGTCTGACCATTTCTGCTTGTCTCCGTCATATACTAGTTATTGCAAATAAGGAAAACCATGGGGCCTATGTTTCTTTAAGCCAGACTTACTTTACTTAATATAATTTTTTCCAAGTCTTTCCATTTCTTAATAACTGGGGCAATTGTTGGTGGGATTGTGAACTTGTTCAACCACTTGGGAAAGCAGTATGGAGGTTCCTCAAAAGACTCCACATAGAGCTCCCCTATGACCCAGCAATCCCAGTTTTGGGCATTTACCCAAATGACCACAAACAAGACCATACTAAAGCTACCAGCACAACTACGTTTATTGCAGCATTATTTACCATAGGTAAGATATGGAACCAACCCTGATGCCCCTTAGTAGATGAATGGATCAAGAAAATGTGGTATATACACACAATGTAATTATATGCCTTCATCAGATAGAGTTCTTGATTATAGCTATTCTAACTGGATTTAGGGGGCTGGCTTTAGCCCTGCGGAAGGGCGCCCGCCCAGCACGCACAAGGCTCTGGGTTCCGTCCTCAGCCATGGAAAAAAAAAGCTAACTGGAATGAGGTAGAATCTCAATGTTGTTTTCATTTGCATTTCTTTTATGTCTAGAGAAGTTGAGCATTTCTTCATGTGTCTATTGGCAATTGTTATTTCCTCTTCAGAGAAGTTTCTCTTTAAGTCTTTAGCCCAATATATAGAGCAATTGTTTCTTTGAGGAATTGTTGTGGGATTTAATTTTTTGAGTTCCAGGTATAGGACCATTGTATACACACACACACACACACACAATCACAAACAGAGGAATTTTGTTGTTGTTGTTGCTGGGCAATGGATGTATCTGAAATGAAGCAACAGGCTCAGAAAGAAAAAGAGCTCATGTCTTCTCTCATATGCAAATATTTTTTTAAGGTTTTTTGTTGCCAGTACAGGGCCTTGAACTCAGGGTGCTGTCCCTTAGTTTGTTCACTCAAGGATAGCCCTCTATAAATTGAGCTACAGCTCCATTCCTAGCTTTTGGATGTTTAATTGGAGATAGCAATATCATAGATTTTCTTGTCTGACTGACTTTGAACTACAGTCAGACCTCAGCAACCCAAGTGACTAGAATTATGGGCATGAGCCACTAGTGAATGGAGCACATGTGGATCTTATATGTAAAACAAGCATACAGGTCTTACCAAACTGACTAAAGTATGGTTTAACCTGGCATGACATATATCTAGAGCATAAACATATATACGTGTGTGTGTGTGTGTGTGTGTGTGTGTGTGTGTGTGTGTGTGTGTGTGTGTGTGTATGCCATACCAAACTGACTAAGTATGGTATACCCTGGAGTGAGATTCCATGGCATAGCTCCATCAAAAAGCTAATATTTTAACAAAAATGAATATCAGGAAACTGAAATGTGTGCTGACTAGAGCAGGTGGATGCTAATGATAGGGTAAATGAATAGAGAGATGAATGGTGGGAGAATGTACATAACAGTCTCAATATATGTATGTGAAAATGGAACATGGAAAATGAATGAGATAGGTGGGTTTGGGATAGGTGGAGGAAGTGAAACTGATGGAGGGAGAATGATTGTAAAAGATACGCTGTGCACATAAATGGACACGTTAAATCAAAACTCTTCTGTAAAACTATTTGAAAGTAACAATTACAAACAAGGTAAAAATTAGGCAAAATACATTCAGGGTCACAAAAAACCCTGTGGATATCATGAGAGGTACAAGGAAAAGATGCCCAATGCCAGTGATTAGGGAAAAGTGTATCAAAATAGATTTCAAATTTATTAAAGTGACAAAAATGAAGAGGACTGATTGTGCTACATTGTTTTTTTTTAATTTTTTATTGTGAAAATACTGTACAGAGGTTACAATTACATGGGCAAGATAATGAGTACATTTCTTATCAAGAATTGTAGCCTCCTCCTTTGTTTCCCCTTCTCATTCCTTCCCATCCTCCCACTGCCTTCCCACCCAATCCTCTTCCCCCACCACCAAAATTGTAAAGTTCGTTTTTCCACATAGCGATTTGTACATCTCATTGTTGCAATGGATCCACCTGTATCTGTATTTAAACGATTGTTTTTTTTCCATTCCTCCCAACACATTATAACAACCTCAAATACAGTGAAAGCAGGGGTTATACCGTGGAGGAGGGACAAAAAAACAACAAAGAAGTAATCTTATAAATGTGTTAGAAAAAATCACCAAAAGAAAAAAAAACATTTAAATACATATCTTAGGGCTCATTTCCCTAACACCAACTTATATGACCTTTTCTGCTTGACTCAGACATATACTAGTTTTTGCAAATAAGGGAAACCATGGAACCTAAGTTTCTTTGGGCCTGGCTTACTTAACTTAATACAATTTTTTCCAAGTCTTTCCATTTCCTAACAAATGGGGCAATGTCATTCTTTCTGATGGAGGCTTAGAATTCCATTGTGTATATCTACCACATTTTGTTGATCCGTTCATCTACTGAGGGGCATATGCTTTGGTTCCATATCTTAGCTATGTAAATAATGCTGCACTAAACATAGTCGTGCTCGTAGCTTTAGTGTGGCCTTGTTTGAGATAATTTGGGTAAATGCCCAAACGTGGGATTGCTGGGTCATAGGGGAGTTCTGTGTGGAGTCTTTTGAGGAACCTCCATACAGCTTTCCAAAGTGGTTGAACAAGTTTACACTCCCTCCCTCCAATAATGCAGTAAGGTTCCTTTCTGTCCACATCCCTTCCAGCATCTGTTGTTATTAGAGTTCTTGACTATAGCCATTCTAACTGGGGTGAGGTGGTATCTCAATATTGTTTTGATTTGCATTTCTTTTATGGCTATGGAGATTGAGCATTTCTTCATGTGTCTTGGCCATCCACATGATCTTGTGTTTAAAGTATCCCACAGACTCCACTCCCTAATTACTCAAACTGATTCAAAACTTTGTCAAAGTAGCAGGGTATAAAATTAACCCTCAAAAATCAATGGCTTTTCTGTATGCCAACAATGAGAAAGCTGGGGCTGAAATTAGGAAAGCAGCTCCATTCGTAATAGTCCCACAAAAAATAAAATACCTAGGAATTAACCAAAGAAGTGAAGGACCTATATGATGAAAACTTTAAAAACTTGAAAAAGGAAATCAAAACAGAACTTAGAAAGTGGCAAAAACTCCCATGCTCCTGGATTGGAAAGATCATTATCGTAAAAGTGGCAATACTTGCCAAAGCTGTCTACAAGTTCGATGTGATACCTGCCAATATGCTATAATCATTTTTCCAGGAAATAGAAGAGGCAATTCCAAAAATTCATATGGAACAATAAAAGACCCCAAATAGCTAAAACGGTCCTCAAAAGAAAGAACAGTGCTGGAGGAATGTCAATACCAATTTTCAAACTCTACTACAAAGCCATAGTAATCAAAACAGCTTGGTACTGGCACAAGAACAGACCTCAGGACCAATGGAATAGAATTGAAAACCCAGAAATGAACTGTCAGACCTACAGCCATCTAATCTTCGATAAGGGAGCTAAAAAAATCGAATGGAAGAAAGACAGTCTCTTCAGTAAATGGTGCTGGCAAAATTGGTTAACTACTTGTAGAAAACTAAAGCTAGATCCTTATATATCTCCCTGCACCAGAATCAATTCCAAATGGATCAAAGACCTAGGAGTCAAAGCAGACAACCCGAAAACATTACAGAATGGAATAGGAGAAACCCTGGAACTCCTTGACACAGGCCGAAATTTTCTTAATAGAGACCCAGAAACCCAACAAATCAAAGAAAGGTTCGACAAATGGGATTACATGAAATTGCAGAGCTTCTGAATGGCAAAAGACATAGCTATCAAGATTAATAGAAAACCCACGTGTCGCATCCACCTCGACCAGCAAGGAAGACACGACCCGGGATTCTTCTCAAAGCAGTTTATTCAGGAACCTTGATTATTAGCTTCTCTCTCGCCCCGCACCCGCACTCCGGTTATAAGCCTCCTGGATGGCCAATCCCGAGGTGCCACGTGGCATATACCAATAGGGTCGCAAACACGGAAGCAAACTAGGAGCCAAGCCATAGCCATATAAGGAGTTGTTTTACACAGAAAGCACTCGCCATCGGGAAGGCGGAAGGCGGAAGCCAGCGCCATGTTTGGCTTGGCCGTGCCATGCAGCCGCGCCATCTTTGGCCAGCTCCCGCAGCTCTCCACAGCTCCCCCTTTTTGTTTTATTAAGCAACAGGCAAGAGTAGAGGTTGGGCCTCTGTCTAAAACATTAATAAGAGGACCTTGCACTGGTCTTCGCCTGAGGGGCGCGCTTCCCCCAGTGACGACCAGGCCCGTCCGATGCCTTTTTTGCAGAGGTGGGACCTTGGGCAACAACCCACTTGCAACCCAACATGCTCTTCTTGGGCTCACGCCAGGAAGTGATTCCCATGTGCAGTGCGTTTGCCCAAGTGCAGTGCGTTTGCCTTACACCCTGTGCTATTCCGTTAACGTGGCAAGCCACGCGTGGGGGGACTGTCCGGCCTCAATGGCAGTGAAGGCCTGGACTACCATAGCCATACTCCTGCGCTGCGAGCTCCTAATCCGGCATATGCACCACAGGCACAGCAAGATCACCAATGCCAGGATACCGATAAGGGAGCCTAATCCTGCCCACTCCTTCAAATGATTCACAGCTGTCAAAATCCAGGAGGAAACATCTTGTAACAGGGCATCATCCATCCGGGTGGAGTTTACCACGACAATGGCCGATCGCAGCTGCAACATCAATTGGTCGAATTCTCCCGTCCAGTTGCCTAAAAGATAACTTGACAGTTGTTTAGACAAATTTGCTGCCTGAGTATAGTTATAGTACTGAATAGCAGTAATGCAAAGCCCTTCATATTTTTGAATACATCCCAGCTGAGCCAACTGCCACATGATATCAACCTGTTCCTGCACAAGATCAATCCTTTGGTTTAACAGCATCAGTCCTCCTTTTAATTGTGCAAAGGCCACTTGTTGTAAATCCAGAGCTCCGGCTGTAGAGCTGACAGGATATTTAGAGTCTGAGCCATCTACACAGTATGCGACATGGCGACAGCGGCAGCCGTCGCACCCGCAGCAGCTACAGCTATAGCAGTTACAATGGCCACAGTGATGCCAAAATCTCTCTTATGTCTAAACAAGGTTACAGTTTGAGAAGCGTCTACTGGCACAGGCACCCAACGCGGAATGCGTGTAACTATGGCTAACAGATACTGAGAACTCCAGCAGGTAGCATAATAGCAGGTTTCATTAGTGCAAGCACACACATCATCTCAGCATACAGAGGTGTTGTTAATTACCAAAAACACAAAAGGGGAAACCACACACATTAGCAAAGTGGCCTTGTCCTAAGAGCATATCTCTATCCCAAGCCTGGTGTCCGTTTGCTTGATTGATGGCTGCCTGTTCATTACAAAATTCCAGCATAAATGCCCTCCAATCCAAGTATTGGCCTGGACTCAAACATGCCCGTGCTAGGCTTGCCCAATCAGAGGGAGTCATGCAGTATCTCTTTATAGCCTCCACTTGAGCTATGGTAAAAGAGGCTGTAATCCCATACGTCCGAGCAGATTCAGCCAGGGACTTAATTACTTTAAATTCTAGAGGCTCGTGAAATCTCTGTTGATTACCGTCTTGAAAAACTGGGAAGGCGAGTTCTGCTCGGGCAGTCCGCCAAGTATCCGGGCAAAAAGTATGCCCATTGGCTCCATGTTGATATGGAGGAGGACCTAAGGGGACTTGACCGGAAGTTCCTTTTACGTCATCTAAAGGGGCCTGACCAAAAGTTCTTTCCACATCCTCATCAAGCACAGGTTGGCTTAGCTTATGTTTTCCCTTTTTTATACGACTCCTTTTCATCTGTTGAATAAGTGCTCTCACTTCTTCCTCCTCTAGCTCACTGGAACTTTCTCTTTCCGATTTCAGCTCAGACAGATCTGGGTACAGTTGCCCCCTTTTGCCCTGTCTACTGTCTCCCTTTCACTGATCGCCTTCTCTGACCTCTCCTCCTGTAACTGCTCCAGTGCTGACTGTCCGTTTTCTATAACCTCACAGCAGCGCTGGTCCTCCAGGCAGCCCCTTATCAGTTTCCAAATGGTGCGGACTCCTGCCTTTAATGTGCCCTGTTCATAGGCCAAGTCCAAATCCCTCCCTAATTTTTCCCACAAGGCTACTGTAAGGCTCCCGGACACTATGAACCAAGGAGCTACAATGTTGCATTCTTCAAGGAAACTCTGTAAAACACCCTTCTTAAACTTTAGTCCTTTTGAGCGTAGGAGCTCATTCAGGGCCAGAAAAATTGGATGAGACGTCGCGGCGCCCATCTTAGTTATAAAAATTTTATCTTTTTTTTACTCCCTTTTTTTATTTTTTATATTTATTTCTTACTTTCACTTTAGGCCTTTATTTTTTCCCCGGGTTTCCGCTCTCTCTTTATCTACAGAGAAGAGCCCCGTATTATGCCCGCTTTAATCACGGATTCCCACTTACCTGGGAACTTACCGGTGCACCACCCTGACTGCTAAGAGTTCTGGATCCCTTGTGGAGTTAGTTTTCCCCGTACGGGCCACCACTTGTCGCATCCACCTCGACCAGCAAGGAAGACACGACCCGGGATTCTTCTCAAAGCAGTTTATTCAGGAACCTTGATTATTAGCTTCTCTCTCGCCCCGCACCCGCACTCCGGTTATAAGCCTCCTGGATGGCCAATCCCGAGGTGCCACGTGGCATATACCAATAGGGTCGCAAACACGGAAGCAAACTAGGAGCCAAGCCATAGCCATATAAGGAGTTGTTTTACACAGAGAGCACTCGCCATCGGGAAGGCGGAAGGCGGAAGCCAGCGCCATGTTTGGCTTGGCCGTGCCATGCGGCCGCGCCATCTTTGGCCAGCTCCCGCAGCTCTCCACACCCATGGATTGGGAGAAGATCTTCACTATCCTTACAAGAGACAAGGATCTCATATCTAAAATATACATGGAACTCAAAAAATTAAATCCCCAAACAACAAATCTTCAAAGAAACAACTGCCCAATAAATAAGTGGGCTAAAGACTTAAAGAGAAACTTCTCTGATTGTGCTAGATTCCAAGAGGTGATGTGTGTAGAGTGTCCCAGAGGTTTACAGAGCAGAGGCTTGTTCCCCAAATGGCGGTTCAGGGAGATGTTATGCACCTCTATCTCCCAAGTGAATACCAACAGTAGAAGGCTGGGACAGACACACCTATGTTCGTACAACATTGTTCAGCATAATCAATGAAGCTGGAAGCATCCTAAGGACTCCTTGGCGGATGACTGTACACAGGGAATACCACATGTAACTGCAATGGAGTATTTACATGCCATGGGCTGTACACGGAGAATATGAAATGTGTACACAGTGGAGTATTGACACATCATGGGCTGTACACAGAAAACATGACATGAGCACACAGTGGAGTATTTACACAAAATGGACTGGACACGGGGAACACAATTTGTGCATGTAGTGGAGAATTTACACCAGTGTGCTGTACACCAATAACACTGCAAGTACACACAGTGGAATATTTACACACAGTGGACTGTACCCGGAGAACATGGCTTGTGCACACAGTGGAGTATTTACACAGAGTGGACTGTACATGGAGAACATGACATGTACATGCAGTGGAGTATTGATGCACAGTGGACTATACATGGAGAACATGGCATGTGCTTGCAGTAGAGTACTGGTCCTGGGAAGGAAAGTAAGAGGCTGACTTTGGGACCTGGCATGGCTGTTCCTGAATCCGACGGGCCTTGCACCCCTCCTCATAGATTTCGCGGGAACCCTGTCCCCTTGTCCCAGCTGCCTGAGACCCCAGCCTGGCCCTCAGCCCCTCAGCCCAGCTGCCTGGGGACCCCTGTTGGCCCCTGTTGTTCACTCATCTCGAGATGCCTACAGATCCTGCCAGCCAGCCCTGGGCCACTCACCCTGGGTGGCCCAAGACCCTACCTGGATCCCAGCCCCTCTGCCTAGGTTGCCTTGAGTATCTTTCTGGCCCTTGGCCCCTGACCTCCCTAAAACCAGGGCTGGCAGACTTTGGCCCCTCGCTTTGGGGTTTTCCCAGCCTCAACCAGCTGGCTCTTGGCCCCTCACCCAGAACATGTCCGGACCTCAGCCCCTAGACCTGGTCTGCCCAGACACGCTGCCATTTGCATTACCCCCATTAGAGGCTCAGCATGTTCTGAGCTGTGCACTCCACCTTGAAGGAGTTCCCTTGGGGTTCAGGGTGGTCCACTGGGAGCTTCTCTCAAGTAGGTAGACTCATGATGGTATTGGTGTCGCCAGGCTGTGGCAGGCTTCCTGGCCATATCTTCTCTGAAAGACATTTTTTTTTGAGAAATGAGACAGTGTCTCAATCAATCCCAGGCCATCCTTGAACTCACTTTCCTCCTGAGGTCATTGCTACACTGGGCTCATTTCTGTGCCACATTAGGGGGGCAGTGTGCCTAACTCCCAGTGTGCTGCTGAGGAAATGCCTTGGGTAGTTGGCAGTGGACAGGAGCAGCCACAAGATATGTGAGTTGATGTGCATGTGCAGCCTGCCCTGGCACCTCGTTGCTAGACTGGAGGGATCAGGTTCCCAGGAGTTGAACATATGTTGTTATGTTCTGGTAGGTTACCCTAGGAAGGTGTCAACACTGTGTAGGAGAGGAAGACTGAAAATGTGGTTCCCATCCTGTCTTGACAATTGAATGGATTTAGGCTTAGAAGTGGGGGGCAGGGTGACAGAGTTCCGTTGCCTCTGACCACATACATGTATTCATTCATGCGGCCATCCTCTCTTCTCCTCTCATTTTTTTTTGTGCTGTGTATGGGGAACTGATGCTAAAGCCCTTGTTAAATGGGGAATTCAGAGATAAACACATTATTCTCTTAACTATCGTGAGAACAGTTCTTGCTGTGTGCCTTAGGCTGGACTTTGGACTAGCTGTCCTCCTGCCACTTCTTCCTGAGTGCTTGGATTATGGGGTGCCTGGCTTATTTATTCTAATTTTTTGGAGTACTGGGGTTTGAACCCAGAGCATTGCCCTTGGTATACAGGTACTTCAACCTCTGAGCCACAACTCCCACCTTGGCTCTTTCTGCTTTATTTTTCTGATAGGTTCTCACTTCCCCCTTCCTTCTACCTATGTCTCCCAAAGACGTGAGATTACAGGAATGAGCTATCTTACTCAAAGTAGTCCAATTTTTAAAATCTTTTGAAATATCCTGGTGAAAGAAGATTTTAGGGCAAGATTCTTTGTATTTTACTCTAAGCTTGCAGGTTAGCCTACCTTCTTTTGCCTTCTGAATGTTTTCATTGATTTATCAAAGATAGCATGAAGGAATGACCAGATCCTACAATGGCTGCAAGACCTTATACATCTGACCTTACCTCTGTTCTTTGTTCTCTACTTCTACCTCTGTTTAGCCTGCTTTGAGCTTGAATTATGCTCCAGATTGTCTTTTTCCATTTCTGTTAACACAGAGCCATAAATTAGGCATACAAGATTGCCTTTGACTAAACAGCAATAACAAAAATCACTTTTCTTGGGAAGATTGATCCTTGTGTCAATTTTTATTTGTTGTGGCCATTTTTAGGATGTAATACCATTTAAGTGGTAATACCATTCAGTGCGTCAGCAGTATGAATTCCTTTGCTTTGATCGTTGTTCTAATTCTCTTTCTTGGATTAGAAACATTTCAGTGTACATATCCTTGAATCTTGAAGACTTCCCTGTGTGCTGGAATGTCCTTAATCTTCATCTGAGGTTTAGTTCTTGTGAGGCTTGTTGATCGTGGATGTGTAGCTGTAAGTCAGAAGGAGTGGTGGACTGGCTGTTGTTCATGTTTAACCACGGCCCTTATCCTGCCCTTACATGCCTTGTTTCTGACTTCCAGAGGCCATACTTGTTGTGAGTGATCCTGTGGGGTTTGTTCCAGGTTGCTGACCACCTCTTCTTTTTTTTTTTTTTTTTTTTTTGCTTATGTGGTGCTGAGAAATCGAACCCAGGGCCTCATGCATGCAAGGCAAGCGCTCTGCCACTAAGCCACCTTCCCAGCCCTGACCATCTCTTCTTATGGCCTGTTCTGTGCTTGCATGCAGGCCGGCTCTCACATGGACTTGGTGATATGCTTGTATGCCTCATTTCCCTTTGGAAACTGACAATTGTGGCTCCAATAACTGTGGAGATTGTGCCTGTGGGCTCAGAGGGCATTTAGGGGAAGAGGTTATTCAAAAATCTACTGTCTGCGACATTTGATGGGGTGTGGGAGGTTGGCTCTGACTTTTCTTTGCCTTCCAGAAGGATGTTGGCCATGGAAGACTTGGGGAGAAACACTACCATCTTTTCCAGCATGAGGAATTTGAACTTCATTTTTTAGACAATGGAAGGACTTTTCCACTTCTGTTCCAGGTTCTCTACAGATGCAGTAGCAGCAGAACAGGCATGTGAACTGTGTGTGCCCTGTGAGGTGTCTGGGTAGATACCTGGGCACAGAGAGACCTGGTCAAGTCCTGAATAGCTCAGGTAAGCAGCCCGGAGGGATAGACTGTTAAGGGTGATGTCTAGGGAGACACTTTGGCCTAAGTAGGGCTTGTTCCCATCCTATGTCATTGAGACAGCTATCTGTCCTCCAGATTTCATCCTGGTATACTGACATATTTGGGGTGATTGTAGGAGGCCAGGGAATGCTGTATATCTTTGTAACAAAGGTTTCCTCACCCTGGTGAGTGCTCTTTTCCTCATGAGTGCTCTGGTGAGTGAGTGCTCTCCTCCTGGTGCATATCCTCTCCTAGTGACTGCTCTCCTCCTGGTTGAATGCTCAACATTGTGCTCCCACACATGGACTAGTGGATGCTGATGACGTTCTTGGAGAGACTGGGAGGAAGAGCATCAGTGTGTCTTCCTCTTTCATGAGGAGGATATTTTGTAAGCATAGGTTTCCATCAGCACTGTGAGAAATCAGGGCGGAGAAGCAGTACTGGGCATTTCACTGCATCAACATATGGGGGCCATTTGTGTACTGTGCAGTGATTCCAACTACACATTTGCCCTGACTTGAGTTCTGTTTAACTTCAAGTTCTTGGGAATGCTTACAAAGTGGGCAGGCCTTCTGGAGGAGTCCAGATTCTAGGGCTGGGGTTGGGGTGTGTGGGCTCAGTCCCAGTTGAGACTAGGTCGCTGGGCCTGTAGGAGGGGAGGGGTCCTCCACTGTCCTGGGTACCACTGCACTGACTACTGTATCATACCTCTCCTTGGCTTTGCCTTCAGCTCCTCTTCCTATCACCTTCCCCTCCATGTCTGGAGCCATTCTGCAGTGACGTCCTAAAGCAGATGAGCAAGGGAACAGAAGAGGTTTCTGTGAACTGGCCTGATTAGTGATGGAGTAAGTGTTCCTTAGAGCTCTGTATTGTAAACTACCCTTCTTGACAAGCCCTGTCTTCTGAGGAGAAGTCCTCTATATTCTTTTTGGTGTTAAAACATTTCTATGAGTGATAGTTGACAGTTGTGTGATTACTGGTCACTTAAGAAATTGGCAAACTTTATCTTAAAAAGTCTTTAGTTGATGCAAATATCTGAGGATTTGTGGCCTAGCTGGTAGAGGCAGGGGATTCTGGAACCTGAATTAAACTGTGTTGTTCTTCATTGTTCATTGTATGCAATCTGCAAGTTGGCACCAGAGACGTAGTGCTGTATCAGAGAGGGGCTCTCATGACCACAGGGCTGTTGGCCTGGTGCCTGGTTTGGCTGTATCCTGTCGGCTGCCTGGCTTTGGCTGTATACTGTCCATCAGATGCCTAGCTTTGGCAGTGTCCTTCCGAGATATTATTGTTCCTTTTTCCATGGAGCTCCCTGAGTGTCAGTGAGAAACAGAGGACAAGGCTGGGGAAGCTGGGCTCCAAGTGTGAATGAGTGTCTTGCCTTCTTCCATTTCTCTTCTCCTTCATTCTTCCTTGTTCTTCCTCATTAAAGACCCCTTGAGGTGGAGGTGGAAGCACATAGTTTATCATGCTTTGGCATGTGTAAAGAGAAAGAAAGTGAAATTTCTTTGGGATATAGTTGGTGCTCTTGAAAGGTGGAGTGGATGTGCCTGGGCCCCTGACACACCTGTCATCCCTATGGGGTAGGTCTACCTTACTCTGCCAGAGGTTTAGACTTGGCATGGAAGTGGCAGCTGAAGGTTGGTGAAGGTGAAAGTTAGAATTAGGATCCCCTGGATAACAGTGAGAGAGGCGGAGATGTGTTCAATGTAGTTGGACTGAAGAAACAAAGATCATGCATAGGAAGAGGGATGGAGTAGATGCTGGATGCTGGCCCACAGGGGCCTCAGCTCCCACTGTTATATTGGTCTGTGGCTTCTGTGAATTTGCTTGTGAACTCTGGGGTGTTCAGCTTCTACCTACCATGTGTCAGTCACAGGCACAAGCACAGGCTACTGCTCTTCTGTGTCAAACAGAAGTGCCTCTAAAAATTCCCAGTGTTCTCTCCTATGGGGAATTTCTACTGTAAACCAGTGGCTTCACTAAGTCTTCTGGCAATGTCTCTAGGAGTGCCTGAGTTAAGTGAGCAAGTGTAATAAAGCCCAAAATTCCGTGTTTGCCTTCCCCGGGGCTGTATGTACCTGGGTGTCACTGAAGGAATCCCCAAAGGGCTTTCAAAAGTTGGAGCCCTGGGTTAGGTGTATGGTTTAATTGATGCAGCACAAGCCTAGAAAGCTTAATGGGCTGACTTTTTTTTAAATCCCAGTATTACCAGAAAACTGTTCCAGCTAAGTATAGTTATCCATACCTGTAATCTTAAAACTTGGGGTTGAGCAGGAGGGTTGTAGGATGCAGCCTGGCTTTGTAATAAGAGTTTGTCTTTTTTTTTTTTGGTCCAACGTGGGCCTGAACTCTAGGTTTCGGTGCTGTCCCTCAGCTCTTCAGATCAAGGCGAATACTCTACCACTTGAGCCACATCACCACTTCTGGCTTTTTTTCTGGTTATGTGGTGCTAAGGAATCCAACCCAGGGTCTCACGCATGAAAGGCAAGCACTCTAACACTGAGTTACCTTCCCAGTCCCTGTTTTTAATTATTAAAGAGATGTACGGGGGGGGGGGGGTTACTATTTCATAAGCAGATAATGAATATATTTCTTTGGTGGCAATTTCACCCCTTCCTTTGTCTCTCCATTTCCCTCCCCCATCTCTACCTACAAATTGTATAGTTGTACAAGTCATTTTCCTGATAGTGTCTACTGAGTACCATTGCTGCCTTTGTTCAGCCCTGGTGCTTCCATTTCTTTGTGCCCTCCTACACCACAAAGGCAGCTAAAGGAACACACAGACAAAAAAAAAACAAACAAACAAGAAACAAAGGCCAAAAAGCAAAAACAACCATCTTCATCAACAATGTGAAAAATGTTGAAAACTTGTTGCCATTTCTTGGAATTCATTCGATAAATATTATTTTATATGTTCACTGGCACAGAGGCATTCATTGCACCTTTGGGTTCCTTCCTTAAGAGTACTTCCTTTAATTTTAAGGGTTTTTAAAAATTGATTGCAGTTTCTACATGCTTAGAACACAAAATATTTAAGTTGAGATGTATTTTATTAATGCAGTTTAATTTATATGTATTTAAAACCTTAAAAAGCCATCATTCAAAACTTTTTTTTCTGACCTAGGTAGAAAAAAATGCTGGGTTCCATATGTGACTGTAATTTTTTCCCAGCAGTGTTGGGAATTGAAATTGGCTTGTTCGACCAAGCACTGTGTCACTTGAACCACACATCCAATTCTGCAAATGGATGTTAACTATTTACCAATATTTCTTTTTCTGGGGCTTCATAAAATGTAATATTCAAGTAGTATAAATGTCAATACAGAAAGGAAAAGAATGAGGTCATGTGAATTAAAATTTAAATTTTCATTATGCTGTCATTTCCAGTCTGTAGTTGGTATATTAAAATGAAATACGATATAAATTAATTCAAAGTTTTGTTTTGCTGGATTAGTTATTACCAGCATATTTATAATCATATGTGATCCTTTTTGTAAAATATATTTCTACCTTATTGCCATTTTCTGAACTTGTTTGGACGGTCTTTTTCTTCCTTTGGTAGTACTAGGTTTGAACTCAGGGCCCTTGCACTAGTCAAGCAGAGGTTCCGTAACTTGAGTCATGCCCCCAAATCTTTTTCAACATTGTTTGAATAAAGTAGCTTTTTGCCCAGTCTACCCTGACCACAGCCCACCAAATAAGAGCTCCCATGTTTGTGTAGCTGATGTGACAGGTGTGCACACTGCACCAGAATTTTGTTGGTTTCTTTTACTGTGGTGCCAGGCCCAACTTAGTCTTATTTTTTAGGGAGTATTTTTAATACTTGTAGTTTAAGAATATTTATGGGTTGAGGCTGGGATGTGGCTTAGTGGTAGAGAGCTCGCCTAGCAAGCATGAAGCTCTTTGTTGGATTCCTTAGTACCACATAAACAGAAAAGGCAAGAAGTGACGCTGTGTCTCCAGTGATAGAGTGCTAGCCTTGAGTAAAAGAAGCTCAGGAGCAGTGCCCAGGCCCTGAGTTCAAGCCCCAGGAATGGAAAAAAGAAACAAAAGAGTATTAATGGTGTGCTCTCTCTTTCTCTCTGTCTTTCTGTCTCTCATGCTAATCATGGTGCTTGAACTGAGGACCTGGGTCATTAAGACTAGTGCTCTACCACTTGAGCCACCAATCCACTTCCTTTGTGCTGATTAACTGGAGTCTCACAGACCTTGTTGCCTGGGCTGACTTCAAACTGCAGTCCTCTGCTTCCTGAGTACTAGGGTTACAGGTATGAACACTGTGTACTCAGCTTATGGTTCCTTTAAGTAGCTGGAATTTTCTACGATAATAGGAGTTTTGATTCATTTATAGTCCATTCACTCTCTCCCTTCTCTTTCTCTGTCTCTTGGTTATTGTAGGGCTTGAACTCAGGGCCTAGGCTAATGCACTAAAGCTAGTGTTCTACCACTTTGAGCCACAGCTCCATTTCCGGTTTTCTGATAATTAACTGGAGATAAGACTCTCACATACTTTACTGCCCAGGCTGGCATTGAACTGTGATTCTTAATCTCAGTCTCCTGGGTAGCTAGGATTATAGACATGAGCCATTGGTGCCTGACCTATAGCATTCTTAGTTTTAGATTATTTATGGAAATTTCTATTTATAAAATAACTTTTCACATTCTGAATATTTATATGGATAAGAAATTTATTTTGCTGTGGCAGCTGTATCTATACAGAACTCCTTGAAAAGCAAATCCTTAAGAATAAGACACTAGGGGCTGGGAAGGTGGTTCAGTGGTAGAGCAGTTGCCTTACAATGCATGAGACCCTGGGTTCAATTCCTCAGCACCACATAAGCAAAAACAAAAAAGCCAGAAGTGGCGCTGTGGCTCAAGTCCTAGAGTGCTAGCCTTGAGCTGAAGAGCTGAGGGACAGCGCCCAGGCCCAGAGTTCAGGCCCCAAAACCGGACCCCACCCCCCCAAAAAAGAAAAGAAGACACTAATGTTGAGCTCAATGATTCTCACTTGTAATCTCTAGAGACTTGGGAGGATCATGGTTTGAGGCTATCTGGGGAAATAGATTGAATATCAACAAGCCAGGCATGGGGGTATACATCTGTAATCTCAGCTATGTAGGAAGCATAAGTAGGAAAATCTTGTTTGAGGCAATGCTCTTAAGTTCAAACCCTAATACTGCTTTTTATGGAAAAAGTAGAAATGGATCATTAAAATTTGTTTTTGTGATTGTATGTTTGTAAAAACATTGATGTAAATGCATTCATATGACTGCAGAGTCTTTTGCTGTTTTTCAGTGTTGTGGAGTTAACGGTCCCAAAGGAAGTAGCCTCAGAGGACGAAGAGACCTTGGGTGCCCTGGAAGAGGAGTCTCCAGCCAAGTAGGGAGTTTCACATATTTTCCTTATTGGGTTGTAATGTTTTCATACATCTTCTTAATGTATTAATAAGGAGCAATCTAGTTCACACTATCTAATGAGTAATTTTTTTTAACTTAGTCATCTTATTTGGGTTCTGCAACTTGCATTCCCATTTTTTTCTGGCTAACAGTAGATGGCATCAGTATGACCATAGTCATTCTTTGCTTCCTTTTTAAAAACATTTTTGTTATCCTTAGGTAGTTGTACAAAACCGTTGGTTTATGAATACAGTGTGTCTTGATCAATGTTACCCTTTCAGCATTTTCTCCCAATCCTCCAAATCACTCCTTCCTTTACTTATGTTAATTCTAGGTTATTTATTGAATGTTTTGCAATTTAACAAAGCAGTTTGTGTGTTCTTTGCATCTGGATTTGTGTCACCATGTCAACATCTTCACACATCCCCTTTTTGTCTGTTCTGTGGTATGGATTCTTGCCTGCATTCTCCACCCTTCCCCCTTCATCTACCCTTCTCCCCTTGCTTCCCCACACTCCTTCCCCTCTTACTAGCACCCATTTCCTGGTTCTTGTTTTGCTGGGCTTTGACTTAAAATCTACACAATTGCTAATGAGTGATTTAATTTTTTTTAAGTACTGGGGTTTGAACTGGAGCCTTGAGCTCTTGCTCAGCTTGCTGACAGCTAGTGCTATACCATTTGGTTTCTGCTGGTTATTTTGGAGATGGAGTTTAACAGACTTTTTCCCTGGGCTGGCTTCAAGTTGCAATCCTCTGGATTTCAGTCTTCTGAAGAGCTAACATACACCATGACCCACTTGTGTGCACTTCTATTGGGCTTTAATGAAATTAATGGGTTAAGTTCAAATGTACTGTTCTTTACCCACCTCTTTCCATCAATAGCTTGTTCAACTCATTTTACTTCTGTCCCTGTTACTCTCCCCAAGTCCTTATTTTCTCTCTTTTCTTCTTGTAGCTTAGGTGCCTGGTCCATATCTCTCAGGTTTGTACCTTAAGTCCACTTGTCTTTTGGAGTTCGTGTGGGATCTCTCTTAGCCAAACCCCAGCTGGATGACTCCTCACAGTTGTCCTCCCTGCCTGTACCCACAGGCAGGAACTGTAATCATTTGAAACCTCTGCATGTCTTGACTCCCAGTATTCTGAAATGATCCCTCAGTTTCACCTAGCAATCCATTTCAATGTTTCACTTTTAACACCTTTACAGCTTATTCCTTCTTGTCTGCTCAGAACTCTGACACTACCATTTCCCTCTTTCCTCTCACCTCCTCTTTCATTCTCCTGTGCATCTTTGTGTCATAAACAAGGTGGGAGCCATCAGATGGGAACTTCACAGTTTTCTCACTGTCAAAGGTACAAACCTATCTATAGACACTCACCTTGTAGCTTCCTGCCCTCCTGGTAAAAGACTATTTTCTCACAGCTCTTCAAGCTTTTGGTCTTTTCACTCTCTACTTCATAGAAGTTTCATACTTCTGGCTCCCCCCTCCCCACCTGTATTCATCTCTTTCTCCCAGCTCTGGTCTTAAAATCAACATTTTAAACACGGTCATTCTCATGCTGGTGCTGGGACTTGAACTCAGGGACTTGTGTTCTCACTTGGATTTTTGCTCATGACTGGCACCATCTGCTAGAGCCATGCCTCCAGTTATGTACTTTTTGCTGGTTAATTGGAGATAAGAGTCTGAAAGATTTGTGTATCCAGACTGGCTTTGAACTGTGGTTCTCAGATCTCAGCCTCCTGAGTAGCTAGGATTATAGTTGTGAGCTACTGATGCTTGACACTCAGAAATCTGCTGACCCTTCTCTTGACCCTCCATTCTCTCATGCGTCCCACTTTCTGAGTTGTGTGCATTCTTTCTTAATTTACATACCACATCCTCATTCCTCACTTCACTCCTTCCCTCTCGTCCTTCTGCAATTTGTAACCATGTCTCCTGATGTAATGGATGTTTCAACCTGAGTCTTCTTGGTTCTCAGAAGCATTGGACTTTATTGATTTCTTAAACATATCCTCTCAATGGTTTCTGACATCACTGTACTGGTTTTCCTTCTGACTCTCAGATTCTCCTTTGCAGGCTCATCGTTGTCTTGTATGTCTTTTTAAATGCCATTTCCTTCAGCTTCTCTTCTTCAAGAGCCCGTTTGTAGGATCTTATGTATCCTGTGCCTTAAACAGTCAGGTATAGCTCCAGAATTTATCTCTGAATCTTTCCTTCAGTATACTTCTGGACACCTCCCCTGATCCCAAATATTCCTTGTACTCCACATCTCCAGGATTTAGCAAATTACTTTCATTAAAAGCCTCTGAGCCTTCTTAATGGTTTCCCACAAGCTAGAACCCTAAGAATTACCCATGGAGCTCCCTTTGTGACTCTCTCTCCCAAATTCAATCCTTCCTTCTGCCCTGTGTGATTTGTACCTTACCTCCAAAAGCACAGTCATCCGGCTGTCACGTGGCTCCCTGCATTTTCACCTTGTATGCCAAAGTGGCATTCAGACTGCTGTGCCCTCTCCGTCCTCCCCCCCGCCCAGTGATTTCCTGTTCTTTTTTAGCTTCTGATGTGACCTGCAGAGTCCTACATGGTCTGGCCTCCACAGGACCCCCCAGTTCCACCTGTGCTTTCCTGGGTTCACCTCATGTCTCTTATTTGTAATCTCAGACATACATGTCCTCCACCACTATCCTCACATCTGACATACTTTCACAAGTATTGATTTCCTGTTCTCTATACTTCTTCCACTCATCTTCACCTTCCAACCATTAGAACTTTTACTCATTTTTCATCTGCCCAAGGCAGTGTGTCTAAAGAGCATAGACTTGGACCCGGAGTGCTTAGTACAAATTTTAGCTCCACCACTCACCAGACTGGACAAGTTATTTAATCTTTCTTCAGTGGTTCTGTTTTCTTCCTGTGTAAAATGGTAACAATATAGTACTTATGCTACAGGGTTGTTGTAAGGAGTGTGTGTATGTGTAAGGGAGCGAATGTATACATAGTGCCTAGCATCTGCTTAGCACTATAGAAATATCTGTTGTTATCACTGTGACTTATCATAGGATTTATCACAATGTTTGATGATTATCAAAAGTATTAATTTGCTATTCAAGCATGATGGGAATCTGATTTGTTCTCATAACTCCACATTGCTCCCATGACTGATCACCTCCCACCGCTCCCATCCCCGGACCCTTCCTGATTCTCAGGAATACTTCATCCCTGACATAATCTAAAGTGCAGGACCAAAGCCGGGTACTGTTGGCTCACTCCTGTCATCCCAGCTACTCAAGAGGCTGAGATCTGAGGATCACAGTTCAAAGCCAGCTCAGGCAGGAAAGTGTGTGAGATGCTTCTCTCCAATTAACCACCAGAAAATTAGAAGTGGCAGTGTGGCTCAAGTGGTAGAGCGCTAGCCTTGAGCTGAAGGGCTGAAGGATAGCACCTAGGCCCAGAGTTAAAGTCCCATGACCGACAAAAAAAAATGGGAAAGGAAAGGTCAGGTCTGGGATGATACCTCTGCTAGAAAATCCCAACTGAAACATAAATTCCAAACAGGACATTTTGGATAATAAATCCCCAATAGGACCAGACAATGCATCTCCAAAGAAGAGTCTAATAACTCTTTCCTGGTCTATTCTTCCAACCCAATCATTTTGTCTATCCGAAGACCCTATATGGAGGACTTACCTCTCCCCTCTTGTCCCAATCTTCTTATGTATCTAAAGATGGAATATGAAGGATTGACCACCTCACTACTGCCTCAGGCACACATGTACACCATGCAAAGCCCAGGTACGTGTGGACTTGATGTGCAGGCAGGGCAGTCTGACCCAAGCCTGGCTTCAACATTCCACTATGAGCTGATTGAAAGTCTCCACCTCTCTCAGCCCTAATAGCCTTTTGATAACCTCTATGATAACCTCTGCCCCCTGGTTCAGACCCCATAAAAGCCCACCTCCAACCCCACATCTTTGTAGCCTCCATCCCTGCCAGAAGGTTGGTTGCCCCTTGCTGATTCTCAGTAAGTAGTCCTAGCCTTTCGAGATGAAGAGTCCAACCTGTTCCTATTCTTTTTTCTATTTTTCTGAATAAAAACTACAAAATATGCTGTAAAATTAGGATTAATAGTTAATATGATGACTTAAGCAGTGCGTTGCCTAAATAAAGAGATGTAAATTTATATGAATGTTGGCAAAGTACGTTAACTTGATACCTCTCAGAACATATAATATTTTTTATGAAGCAATGAACTTTTATATATAGTTGGGTGATATAAGGCTGAGTAACAGAATGAATTATAGCATCATCCCAATCTTCATATTTATTGGAGATACTGTAGCATTCATAAAAGACAAAGAGATTGTGTGATCTCTCTGAGAGATGGCAATCTCCATGAGGGCTAGTCAACAAATCTCCACTGACTATAGCTGTTATTAAGCTGAACTGCTTAGTTGAACTGCTGGTGCTGCACCATAGAGCATCCAGATTGGCCAACCATGTTGAGAAATCCTTGTTTCTGTACTCCCTTGTCAAGCTTTTGAAAGTTGGAAAAACTATATCAAATGACCGTGATACTGGCTGATCTCTGCCTTGTCTAAATAGTGATTTAACATTGCTGCTTTCAATAATATATAATGTGCCCTTCTCAGTTATAGAAACTCTAGATGAATGAATTCAGTACTATATACACAATAATGTTTTCTTTTTACTGACAATCACAGTTGCGCTTCTTCTTTTTGATGTTCCTTCCTTAGAGGTATGTGAAAGGTTCGTTGTCCCATGTGTTCTAATATGTGAGGATAACTGTCACAACTTGTATTTGGTTATAAAAATAACATTTCTGATATATTACTGTGTGCCAACATCTGCTCTTTATAGAACTTCTGTGTATTAATTCACTGAAATCTGGACTGCTCTGAGCAGTTAACTGTTAACTTTCTCAAATAGAAGCACAGAGGTTAAACAACCTATCAGTAATTACACAGCCATTAAATGAGTCGAATCAGACAGAGAATGATAAGAATGGCTAATTGGCATTCAGATGACCATCCGGTTAGGGACTTCCCTTAGCAGGGCACAGGTTTCTCAGGAGTAAAATCCTAGCTCCTCAGGAGGCTGAGAACTGAGGATTGAGGTTCAAAGCCAGCCCAGGCAGGAAAAGTCTATGAGATGCTCATCTTCAAATAACCACCAGAACTGAAAGTGGCAATGTGGTTCAAATTGGTAGAGCACTAGCTTTGAGCAAAAATCTCAGGGACAGTGCCCAGCCCCTTAATTCAAGCCCCACAATGGACACACACACACACACACACACACACACACACACACACAAAGAGAGAGAAAGAGAGAGAGAGAGAGAGAGAGAGAGAGAGAGAGAGAGAGAGAGAGAGAGAAAACTTCTCTTAAAAGGGAAGATATCAGTTCTGTCAGCTTGAGGATTGCCAGAAGGATCACTGATGATTTTCTTGGATAGATTGATGGAACAACCACCCCATTCCTTCCCTTCATAAAAAAGAAATTTTGAGGATATCTTTGTTTGCTTGCTAGCTTGTACCAGGGTTTGAACTCAAGGACTCTGCTTGCTTGCTTGTCACTCTACCATTTAAGTCATGCCTCCCACCTAGCTTTGTTTTTGACATTCATGGGGCTTGACCTCTGGGCCTGGGCTCTGTCCCTGAGCTCTTTAAGTCAAGGTGAGCGCTCTACCACTTGAGCCACGCCACTTCCGGTTTTCTAGTGGTTAATTGGAGATGAGTCTAACAGACTTTGCTGCCTAGGCTGGCTTTGAACATGATCCTCAGATGTCAGCCTCCTGAGAAACTAGGATTACAGGTATGAAGCACCAGCGTCCGGTCCAGCCTAGCTTTTGCTGGTTATTTGGGAAATGGAATCTTGCAGACTTGTTATTCACAAGAGCTCAATTCTCCTATATAGGACTGTAGTCATGAGCCCCCATGGCCTAGCTGAGTAAATATTAATGCAAGATACCTATCTTCTATTGCACTTTGTTTCCACGTGTATTTGTATAAACAGTGAAGATTTTGCACATTTGTGTGTTAGGTTAAATTTGATTGCCTCAGTCATGTCTGGTTAGTAAGTTTTACTTAGTTCTAGGGACCACTTTCTTTGTTTCACTGTATTTTTTCCTATATTCAGGGAGAAAGGTACCTCAATGGAAATGTGGATGTATGGACTGCTGTTTTAGATATTCCCTTGGAATATTTCAACTCTTTGTCTAAGCCCCATTGGCCCCTTACTCCCTAAGTCTCAAGGTAGTACAAAGGTGAAGGCTTTAGACATAAAATGCAGCAGCCTTGTGGTACCCTAGAGTCCCCCCAGAGTCACTGCACAGACCTCTGATGGATCTATGTGGGCTGGGTATGAGGGCCTTCCCAGGACTCACATTTGGAAGTGCCACTCCCCTTCTTGGGACCAGAAGCAATAGGTGCCACATATAATTTCTACTTTCTAATATTTTCCTTCAGTGTTATAAACAGTACCTGATCATAGAAATACTATGTTTTATTACAACAACATATATAACCTATCTTATTTCAACCTTTAAAACCATTGTAATATTTTGTATACAGTTGGTATTCTTTCTGTAATTCCTTATTTTTTTACTTTTGAATGTAACTAAAGTAATATAGTTTGTGCATATTTTATCATTCTAGTATAACTTCATTTGCACTACTTACATGCAAAATTTTTCAAATTCTGAGATTTAATACTGTGTTTTTAGATAACAATTTTATTGTACTTTATTTCAGTTCGCCAATATGGCCTTATAAATACAAACAATAAAATCCATTCTGTTAGTATCAAGTTCGATGTCCTTTGGAAACTGTAGACTCAGGATATAACATCGTGCATACACTAATGTGTATCACCTTGTTTACAACTGCTCCATAAAATTAGTAGTTCAGATGTCAATCTCTTCATCTGGCCCACTGGGCCCACTGGGCATGCTGGGGACTCTGGTGAAGTAAGAGCCTAACTGCAGCATGCCCACCTTCTGTAATGCCAGGAGACTGTGGGAGAAGACATGCTGGGGGGTTAGGGCAGTGAACCTGTGGCTGCCACAGCACAGAGCCAGCTGCAGTTGCTGGAAGCTCTACCTGGGCATGGGCGTGCATGGCAAGGTACCACGGGAACTCTCTAGCATCTGCCTGCAGGCCCAGGGCCTGAATGACCCTGCCTAGGGATCACACCCATGCATTGTGTGGTTGGGCCAACTGAACTGAAGGCATTCTCCAGATCTGCTTCTACATATTTAGCCTTCTTGGAGCAGGGGATGACTCTGCTGTGCTGTGAGAAGTAAGACAGGCGCAGAAGTGGTAACTCTAACATTTGTACCCAGGCTATTTGGATACTTTCTTTCCTGCACCCCACCCCGCCTCCGCTGGCTCAGGTTGCCCTGCCCCGCTTCTTGTTCATGGCATAGCAAGCAATGACACTCATGTCAGGTACTATGGCTGTTCTTTTGGGTTGGTTAATATATATATATATATAAAGATAGCCCCTCTCTCAGTCAACAAAATTATATTCTGGTTTTTGTAAAAGATTCTGTATTCCTAGTGTTTGGTTTTTGTATTCTTTGTTGTAAATGCTTGTGAAACTTGTATTTTAAGTGTTGAGGTGCAGGGAGAATCAGCCAGATTATGAACATAGTTTCCTACATCCTTTTATCTAAAAAGGAAAACAGATTCCCTCTAAAGCTGCCTATCAGTCAATAAATTTGAGAGGGGAAAAAGTCTATATTCTACTAAGATCAAAATGTGCTAGTTTTACAATGGCTTTGTAGTGAAGTTGAAATTTGGAATTAATATTCCTCCAGCTCTGTTCTTTTTATTAAGGATCATTTTTGCTATTCGGGGTCTTTACTGTTTCATACGAATTTTAGGATTGCCTCTTCTATTTCCTTGAAGAATGAGGTTGGAATATTGATAGATATTTCATTGAATTTGTTGATAGCTTTGGGAAGTATTGCCATTTTCACAATGTTGATCCTTCCAATCCAGGAGCATGGGAGGTTTTGCCACTTTCTTGGTACATGCACAAGAGCAGACTTCAAAACCATTGGAATAGAATTAAAAACCCAGAAATGAACCTACAGACATATAGCCATCTAATCTTCTATAAGGGAGCTAAAAAAATAGAATGAGAGAAAGCCTCTTCAGAAAATGCGGTAGGCAAAAGTGGTTAATCACTTGTAGAAAATTAAAGCTAGATCCTTATATATTACACTGCACCTCAATCAACTCCAAATGTATCAAAGACCTTGGACTCAAAGCAGATACTCTGAAAATATTGCAGGATGCAATAGGAGAAACCCTAGGTCTTCTTGGCACAGGCCAAAATTTTCTTAGTAGAGATCCAGAAACAATACAAATCAAAGAAAGGTTCGACAAATGGGATTGCATGAAATTGCAGAGCTTCTGCATGGCAAAGGACATACCTAACAAGTTCAATAGAAAGCCCATGGATTGGGAGAAGGTCTTCACTAGCCATAAAATGGAGAAGAGTCTCATATCGAAAATATACCTGCAACTCAAATTAAATCTCCCAACAACAAATCCTCAAATAAACAACTGCCCAATAAATAAGAGGGTTAAAGACTTAAAGAGAAACTTCTCTGAAGAAGAAAGAAGAATGGCCAGTAGATAAATGGAGAAATGCTCAACCTCTCTAGCCATAAAAGAAATGCAAATCCAAACAACATTCTGATACTACCTCACCCCAGTTAGAATAGTTATAATCAAGAACTTGAATAACAATAGATGATGGAGGAGATGTGGACAGAAGGGAACCCTACTACATTGTTGGTGGGAATGTAAACTTGTTCAACCACTTTAGAAAGTAGTATGGAGGTTCCTCAAAAGACTCCACGTAGAGCTCCCTTATGACCCAGCAATCCCACTTTTGGGCAAAGAGTAGTAAAGCTATCAGCACAAGTATGTTTATTGCATTATTATTTTCCATAGCTAAGTTAATGAACAAATGCAGATGCCCCTCAGTAGATGAATGGATCAAGAAAATGTGGTATATATACACAATGGAATTCTATGCCTCTATCAGAAAGGATGACATTGCCCCATTTGTTAGGAAATGGAAAGACTTGGAAAAAGTTATATTAAGTGAAGTAAGCCAGGCCCAAAGAAACATAGGTCCCATGGTTTCCCTTATTTGTAATTACTAGTATATGTCTGAGACAAACAGAAAAGTTCAGATAAGTTGATGTTAGGTGAAATGAACCCCAAGGGAAGTATTCAAATGTTTTATTTTTTCTTTTTTGCGATTGTTTGTAACATATTTATAGGATGATTTCTTTGTTGCTTCTCCCATGGTATAACCCCTGCTTTCATTTTTTTTGATGTTGGTATAATTTCTGGAGACGGGCAAAAACAAATCGTATTAACAGAGATACAGTTGGACCTTTTGCAACAATGAAATGCACAAGTCGTTATGTTGAAAAATGAACTTTACAACTTTGGCTGGGAGGGGCAGGGCGGGAGTGTGTGTGGGGAGATGGCAAGGGATGAGAAGGGGAAACAAAGGAGGAAGCAACAATTCTTGATAAGAAATGTACTGTTTACCTTGCCCATGTAATTGTATCCCCTCTGTACGGTATTTTCACAATAAAAAATGGACAAGTTTTATTAGCATGCTTTGTGTTCAAAATACAATTAAGTCATACGCTATCATGGAAATGATTGTCCAAACCTAATAGTTATGTGTCCTGGGAGCTAGAGGCAGGATTTTTGTGAGCTTCATTCAAAGGCGGGAGGGAGGAGTTAAAATCAATACTTATTTTGTAGAATCAAAGTGGTAATCCAAAATGAGAATGACAAAAAAACTCTGTCTGGTCTAGTTCTCACGTGCTGCCCTTGACATGGCACTTTTTGCCTTTTCTGGCTATGGTTAGGTCCACCTACCCGGTGGACCTAAGGTTGTCTTTATGGCATCTTGGTCCTGAAGTGGGTCTTGGGTTATGCAGTAGCAGTTGGAACCAAGCCAAGGACAGGAAAAAGACCACTTCCAGGGCATGGCTCCTTAGTTCCCTATGCAAGTAGGATTACCAGGAATTTCTCTGAATTTGACTCCAGAAAACAATCACTGAACCAAAAGGACAGGCCACAAAACTCCTTTCCCCTTCCTCCAATTCTTCCTTCCTTGGTAAAGTGCAAAATAATTTTGCAGGTTTTGGCACACACACAACTCACCCACCCTCTTCTGGAGGTTGCAAATGACTAAGTCATGTAAATGCGTAATGCCACACTCTTCATTCTGGACAATTTCTTCAGGTTGTTTGATGCTTTACTTTTTTTAAAAAAAAAATCTTTTTGTCAGTTGTGGGGCTTGAACTTTAGGCCTAAGTGTTAACATGTTCCTGAGCACCTCAGATCAAGGGGAACACTCTACCAGCAACACTTCTTCTTTTTTGGTGGTTATCTGGAGGTAAGAGTCTCATAGACTTTCCTGCCAGGGTTTGCTTTGGGCCGTGAATTTTAAAATTTTATTTCAATATATTTCTGCTAATTTCAGGAGACTTGGGTCTCCTTCCTTTTTTATTTTCTCCAGTATCTTTTCTTGTTTTGGAACAAATGTCATGGACTGTCCATCCATTCAAATCTAAGCTTATTTAATTAATTTAATAGAAAAGGAATCCAGCCTGCCTGCATCTCAGGACAGCTTTGCAGATAATATTAATCTGATAATTCACATCAGTGAATTTTCTAAGTCATTTTGATAAATTTTTGTAAACCATTCACTAAAGAGGTCCAAAAAAGCAAAAATAAATAATAATGTTTGATTTTTAACAAGGTTTAAAAAAACTAGTAATTCAACAAAACACATTCTGTTGTTCCAAGATTCCATGGTGAAGAAGCCCTTAACACTGACCCCCTCATTTCAAACATGTAGCTTTATTCAGTTTTACTGTTCTAGCTTTCATTTTGGTACTAGTATCAGTAAATTACTTGTAGTATTTGACAGTGAAATTTCAGTTGTTGATAGCTCAATTGATATTGACAATGGTAGACTCATGGGTTAACTATCATAGAGCATAAAATATTGAATAGCATTAATTATATGCAACTATTCCATAACTTAATATAACTATCACATATGTGTATCTTCATATAATTTTTAAAATACAAAACAGTTACATATCTATGTCATAAAATAATTCAGATCACTAGCATAAGAGACTAAGCTAAACCTATTGCATCATCCCCAATATTCTTGGTAAAATTTTCTTTTCTCATTAACTTTTACCTTAGGGCCTTCTTTTCCTAGCAACCAATGATACGTTGATGACCCTACATTTTATTCACCTCTGTATAACCTCTTTCCTTTCCACCTCCAGTTAGTCACTCATGTTGAATATCTGAGGAATAACTTGTCCCAATGTGCCTACAAGAGGACAGCAGTACCCAAGTCGACTGGTTGTGCCCACTCTGTCCTTGTTTTTTTAGGTAATGGGGTATCAGTGTCAGGGGTGTCAGGGATCAGGTGGCTGGAACCATGGTACTATTAATTATGGGTAGTAGAACAGAATAGCAGAGACTATGATACCAGACAAAGAAGAAATGTGACTATAATCATTGTGTTACAATGGCCAGGTGTTGGAAGTATGCCTGGAGTTCACTGCTCCTGCTGCACTGATCCCAGGGTAGCTGGGGAGGTTCCACCTCTGGATCAGGACCAGGCTTTGTGGACAAGACCGATGGGACATCTGGGGACCTGTGCAGTGGCTGCCTTGTGTGGCCTGGGAACTTCCTTAGCATGGCCTAGGCTTCTCCACGGAAAGTCTCATTCACTCCTGTGCCTCTCCTGTCTTCAGGATTTCCGCTGTCCTCCTGCCTCCTGCCATGTCAACTACAGGTGTCAACTTCTCCACACCGCTGAGAGGCCATCCCAGAGATGCTCACAGGGCTTCCCACGCCAGTTCACCATTTTTGCAGGGCTCTGGGGTGCCATCCTCCAGGCAAAGCATACCCCCATTTCAGCTTGGCCACACCTGCCTAGGGAACCACAAACTGAATTCTTACACAGGAAGCCAGGGGCACACAAGGCCATCCTGCAGTCAAAGGCATTCTTTCCCTCCTTCTGTCAGGTGTGTTGAGGTTGTGGAGCCAACCACAACATCACATTTGATTATCTAAAAGGAAGGTGGAAAAAGCTTCATTGTCCTAGATACAACTGCCCCTGTGGTTCTGTGTACATGAGGGGTGTGTGTGAGTGTGTGAGTGTGTGTCTGTGTGTCTGTGTGCGTCTGTGTCCTTTGAGAGTTTCAGATATAGCTGAGGTTTGGGGTAAAACACTTCTTCCCTTCAGCATTGAGTTTTGGTGTCTAGTGATTTTCCTCACCACCAAATTTTGAGTCAACGTTCTAAAGTTGTCCTTCTCTATACATTTCTCTTTTGATCTTCTTGATGCTCAGATTCCTATTGTCTGCTTGTGAACTTAACCATTAGCTTGTTGAAGGTGGTGCCTTTTTAAAAAAGCTTATGAAGCCTTTTGATCATTTTAAATGCAGTTTTACTGTGTTAGTGCGTTTTACTTAGCCCAACTCTTGGAGCCTCGGCTGTGTCTGTTAATTCTGAGATTAGCTTAGGGCTAATATGAGAAACTATCTATCTTTGTAGAGAAAGAAGTTCAGCATCTTTATTGAAATAATTGCCTGGTTGTTAAAAAATGTGTTATAAATGTACAATCAGTTGATTTTAGTAAATTGTGCACGAATGTAGTGATTTTTGTTTATTAATGTGAGTAGTTGGAATAGAAAAAAAACACAAATTATAAAAGTTAAAAATTGATCAAATAACATAAAAGAAAGACACTGATTAGGAATGAAGCACGAATATAAAAGTTTAATAAATAAATGGAATTATTGAAATTCTTATCCACAAAAAATATATATCAAAAATCATTGAGCTTCCATCTTACACATCAGAATAGTTATCACAACTCAAACAAATAAAAACAAATGCTGGAGAAGTTGAAATAAATCAGGAACTATATTTAGCTGTGTGGCATTATAAACTAGTGCAACCCATATGGAGCTCAGAATGGAAGTTTACACAATGCCAGAAAAGACATATTTTACTGACATTTATAACAATTTGGATACATATTGAAGGAATATGTTTCAACATGAATGTCCATGTTCATGACAGGAGTATTCATAGCAACCAAACTCTGCAGTCAACCTAGGTGTACCAGAAAGAGGGAATAAAGAAAATGTGATATTCCTAGCTATAAACATATACTGGGATATAAGAGAAGTAAATGCTTCTCCTCTTTGACTTCAGAATATTTTTGGATATACACCTATTCCTAATTTCACTAGGTTTTATGGCATTGTGTTTTTGCTTTTGTGAGGAACTTCCATAATGATTTTCAGAGCAGTTACAACAGGTTAAAGGTATCCCATAATATGTGGATTGTAGACCGAAATTTAAATATATCAGTGAACACATACAGCACCAACATATATAGTTTATAATTTGAAGCAATTTTAAGAAGGAAACAATTGGGCAAAAAGACAATGTTAGATGCTTAATAACAAATTATCTTGAAAAGTTGAATAAAGAGGTATAAAATGAGATTCATCAAAAGTTGTTACATGAAAGAAGATGGATGAAGTATAGAAAAACAGATTCATTTGTATGGTCAATTCGACTGAAGTATATGCATATTTGTTGTACACTGATGAAACGTATTCAAAAACATAAAATACACCTAAAATATTTATGAGAGTATAGAGCAGGATCTTTCTTGAGTATATGTAAAGCAAGAATTCACTGGAGGATCAGAAATGTGAGGGAGAGAGAATAATGTTGTCAAGATATATTTTACATATATACAGAGATGGAAAAATAGGAAAAATGTGCAATTAATTAGTGCTAATTTAACAAAACGTTTTGTTCAACTTTTAAAGATGAAACTATAAAAATAACACTTAATATCATCAAATAAATATGCCATGGAAGAAAATGTACCATGTACAGATTTTCCCCAAAATTTGTTTTATTTGTTAACAAATGGATTAAAATAAAGTGTAATTATATCTGAAGATGTTAACACTTTCAAATGTCATTGCTAGAACCAGCAAAGGAAAGTCACAGAGAAGTAGAGTAAGAACAACCTGAGCGGTGGATGAAGGTACTCAGTAGAACTCTGAGGGTAAAGAATTTGCTCTCTTTTCCTCATCAACATAGAGCTAGGACACCTACATTTTGACAGAACACTTGCAATAAGAGCAATGAAGTTACTAATTTAGGTAGTAATTCATTATTTTTATTCCCTAATATTATGATGTAACTCACAAATGATATGAATGGTCCTAGTAGATATTCTGAGCTCATTTTCACCCAGAGTTTCTAATTGCTCCCCCTGCCAATGATTCTTCTGCTACTCCCATTTCTCCTTGTTTCTCAACTAAACTCCTGTGACCTTTTGGTTCATGAGAAAGAGCTGGAGAAATGTGAGGATGGCCTGGAGTCTGAGCTAACTCCCACTAAATCTTAGAGGATCTAGTGAAGGACCTCCACCTGGGCCTCAGAATCAGATATTAATTGACCTCTTTGTAAATGGGGAAATTCACTTCCACAGGCAGAATCTGTCATTCCATGACTTCTCTGAAAAGATTTGGTAATAGGGTACAATTCAGAGAATGAGCTTTCTCATCACCAGCCACTGCTTTGGCAGGAAGAACAGATTCAAATCTGAAAGTGGTCTCAATCCCCACAGGGCCAGTCAGAAGCCAAGAGATCACACTTTCCTCCTCATCAGGGACCATCTGCTAGGATTAGAGTCTGGACAAAGGCTAAGATGGAGATAAACTGAGACTGGGCCTAAGGGGCACACAAAAGAATTTTCCTTTCTTTGACTTCCAGTGAGTTGTTTAATTAGACATGATGCCTCCTTCATATCAGAAAATGTACTACATGAATTAAGTCATTGCCACTTTGTGGGAGGTCAGTTTCCTCAAAGGAGAAGAGGTTAAATGCTGTGACCACCAGTTTGCTCCCTAGGCTTTTGTCTCTCCCATATCTTCCCATTCCAGGAATACATTGCTTCTTTCAGGCATTTAACTATTTATCCTGATCCTAGGCGGGCATACTGTAGGCTCTTCTTTTGCGTCTCTTGCATTTGAGGTAGAATAGGCCCAGGCTCAGCTCATGCCAAGAATTAGATGCATTCTGAGAAGCTCAGATTTTTACTAAAGATCAATTATATTAAAAAAAAAGTAACTGAATTAATAGCACCCTTGTATACTTGCATCTTCACTAATAGATAACTTCCTGGGTGCTCATTGTGTACTTTTAATTCTTTGGTAGCAAGCAACATTCTAGGAGTCTTTCCTGGCCACAATTTTTGAGGTTTCCACTGAAAATTGAACTTACTAGAATCTCAAAAGTTTCAGTTTGGGGGGAGGGTGGATATGAGTGGCTCATACCTTCAATCCTACCTAGTCAGGAGGCTGAGATTTGAGGATGGAGGTTATAAGCTAGCCTGAGAAGAAAGTCTATGAGATTTCTCTCTAGTTACCTAACAAAAAACCAGAAGTGGTACTCTGTACCAAAGTGGTAGAGGTCTAGCTTTGAACCAAAGAGCTGAGGGACAGTGCTCAGGCCATGAGTTCATGCCCTGTGACCAACAAAATGTAAGTTTCATTTTTCTACTTTGGTTTCCTATTCTAACACACTATGTGCTTTATCTGTAAGTCTTACTTAAGGTTCCTGTTTCTCACTCGAGTAGATTTTTTGCCAGTCAACAATAACCAAGTCTACAAAGTCTACCTAGGGTACAATCAGCAAGTTTACAACAAATATTTATTAAGTGTGGGTGTGCAGACCTTAGACTAATTCTTACTTTAAAGAAACTATGTTTGCCTTCCTTCCACTTGAACACTGGTTTGGAAAATAGATGCATCTCTGGATTTCTTTGGTTCTTTCCAGAATCTAGTTTCTCCAGATTGTTTTTCCATTGATACAGAAAAGTTCCAAATTGTGGCTACTATTATTTATTGTATGGATAGTTTTAATCATGGGAAAATAGATTAAAAGTATTTCAAACTTCATATGTGTGAAAAATGTTCATTCATTTATCTAAATTCAAAAAACATAAATTACTAAAGGCATTGTTTTTTTGGTAGAAAGAAGAGCATGTGGATCAGAGATAGTCTTCATTGTAGGAGTCTTGGAGGATCTGACTATCTAGTGGTCTGACTTTGAGTAGTAGGTTGCCATGATGAGTCTTTCCAACACTTCTTGTTTGGCAGTAGAGGCCTGGTGAAACAAACACATTTGTCTCTGACTGACTCTCTTTCAGGAAGTCCAAGGCTGATATTGATTGTGTAAGATAAGAATTGTCCTCCTATCATTTCCTACTAAGTAATATTTTGGATTTTGGAACTTGTAGCAGCTTATATGTAACATTCTCCTGTGGAGTGATTTAAGAGCGAAACTTCAGTATCTGTGTCCTAACAAACAGTTCCTTATACTTTACAATATAAGATAAATAACAATGGTTTTCTTAGCAAATCTAGATAAATTGTGTATCATTAGCGTTATGATAAGAGTGTTTCAAAGTTTACAGATCACTTTATTTTCAATAGAAAATCAAAGTAATCAGAATATTGATATTTTGAAATGTATATTAGGAATCATGTATATTTCCAAAGGCAATGTAGCCCACAAGACATTTCCAGTTTTTTATTTTGTCATGTATGTTATTTAATTTTACTTTTTGTCCAAATTAAAGCTTACTATATATAACTTGTGCTACAAGAAATGGAGCACAAATTTAATTCTTTTCTTTGTTTTTACTTATTTGCATTTTCATGAAGTTGTGTGCAAAGAGGTTTCAATTACACAATTTTTTTATTAGTAAAATGAATTTTGATTGTGTTCCTTTCATCTACCTATCTTTCCCACCCCTAGCCATCCTCCAACTTATCTGGCTCCATTTTTATATATGAATCATTAATATAATAATTGTATTTGCCATCCCTTCCTCTTTTCATTAATCTGCCTTCTCTTTCCTTAAACCTCTTCCCCAGCTGAACATGATTTCCCTTTCTGCTATTTTCTTGAACTCTTCATTCTTGGTTAGTTATTCAGAGAACCACCATCACTGTAATACTCCCAAGAGCATACCAAATATTGGGTTTTGTAATTTTATTTTAATTTCAACTTGTACATACAAATTGGCATTTAATAAGTGCGTACATGAGTACACTGGATCTTGATCAACGTCACCTCTTTCATAATTTTCCCCAATGCTCTCACTACCACCTTTTTCTCAATTTCTTCATTTGGTAGGATATCCATTAAGTTAGATCATTGCAATTCTCCCCACTTTGTTGCCTCATATATCTATTTCTCCCCACTTTGATCCCAGCCCTACATCTGAGTACTGGATTCCTAGTGTTTATTTTGTTGGAATGTGAGTTAACTAGTCTAAGGAATTACATTATTTGAATTATTCTCTTAACCAACCATATTTCAGTTCATACCTAGGGGTATACTTGGATTCCACCCTAAAGTGTGCATATTGTGTTGATCCAGATCATGTCTACCTTCCTAAATATCAGAAAATATATCTCCCTGGGTTTGACTTTCTTTCCTTACTTCACTTAACATAATTTTCCCCAATTTCTTTCCTTTCTTTGCAAATGATGCATTATCATTCTTTTTAATGGATAAGTAAAATTCCACTGTGCATGTAAATGTATATGTATATATGCAAATATATAAATATATACACATATATGCATATTTATATGCATATAGCATATTCATATATATGCATATAAATATGAATATAGCGATCATATTTTCCTAAACTACCTCTCTACTGATTGGAATAGTCCATATCTAAATGTGATTTCTTGTAATATTATGCTTTTGCTTTCAAGGTTTTTGGAAACAACTTAGTATCATTTGCCTAATCCTATGCATACAGTCTATTCTGTAACAAAAATCACTCTATAATTTCCTAGTCTGGTCATTTACATTTCTATATATGTCGGCTCCTATAAATCACAGGGGTTCATAACTGTATATGATTCTGTTTTAAAGAGCAAGACTAAATGCTTGCTTGTATGTAGTTGACACTTGCAAATAATTTATTATATAATTATATATACATACATATACATATATAATATACATATTGACACACATATATGTATATGTATATGTACATGTAGTATATATATACTATCTGTGTGCTAGTACTAGGACTTAAATTCAGTGCTTAGGTTTTTTGCTTTTCTTTTTTGCTCAAGGTTGGCATTCTTCTATTTGAGCCATACCTCCACCTTTAGCTTTTTGGTTCTTAGTTGAAGATAAGTGTATCATGGTCCATTTTATCTTGTCTGTGAGTACCATGGTCCATTTTACCTTGTCTCCCTTGAAACTATGATCCTCAACTTTCAGCCTTCTAAATAGGTTTAAAGGCAATCAGCACTAAAACCAACCCTATTCTATTTGAATTAAAAATAAATTTAAAGAACAATAAGTTGTAGTATTTTTAAATAAATGTCTTCTCATTTAAACTAAAACACATTGCTTAATTTTTTTTTCTTATTCCAACTCTCTTACCAAGAAAGAAAAGGAAAAATTCTAAAGGAAAAAAAAAAAAACAAACTAAAGAACCTCTGAATTTAACAATTCTCAAGCCTGCTATCCACAGTTTCTTTGCTGGAAAATAGAACAGGATGATGTTGTCTACAAGCAAAGCAGGAGAAAATGCTCTTTACTGAAGTTGCTGAAGTCTGATGAGGATGAGAAAAAGCAACTTTATCCAGGAAGTATCACAAAGTGTTAGCTGTGGTAGGCTGACTCTAGTGGACAAATGTAGCCTTTCTTAGAGGATCTTCATAATGATGTGGAGAATAATCAAAGGTGAATATGTGATTAGAGAGGTGTGATTTCTTGAAGATGAATGTTTATATTGTAGTTTGTATACTGTTGAAAATGAGACAGTTAAGATAGGGATGTTTATGTAATTTTTCTGCTTGTAAGACAAGGAATTGGACTAGCAATACCTTTGAAAATTGATAGTAAAGTAAGGGTCCTTATAATTTATATTGCAACATAAAGTTTTACCCAATAAGTATTTGTTTATTCTGAATTACTTTAGAAATGAAATATTATAATATTATTGAACACTCAATAATAATGACTTAAGAACATGTCAAGGACAATCACAGCTACTTAGTAGGTAGAGATCTGAAGATAGATGTTTGAAGCTAGCCCAAACAAAATAACTCTGAGACTCATACCGACAATTAGCCAAGAAAAAAGTATGAAGTTGTTCTGGGGTTCAAGTTGTAAACTTCTAGCCCTGAGCAAAATGGCTCAAGGAAAACACCAGGCCATAGTTCAAACCTCAGTACTGGCACAAAAATAACTTATGCAACTAAAACAAACAAATATAATTATTTAAATAAAGTCATTCCTTGTATCCTTCACAGTATAATGACAAAACCAATTTTATACATACATAATTTATAGTAGTCATAGAATATCAGTAATTATACATATACATATATCATTTATATGTTATAATAACATTGCATATATTATAAATAGATTATAGTAATAACAATACTATCCACTAAATTGATATATGTTTTAGAATAGGGAATAGATTTCTTTAGTACAACAAAGTACCTAATCACAAAAAACTATTCCTTTTGGATTATATAGCACTAACAAAGTATTTCATGTGTATTTAAGGTACTTAATGATAAAAGCCTGTGTTTATAAGCACAAGTGTTGTTGACATGGATTTATTAATCCTTAAACAATTACTCCAATTACTTCCACAAACAGTGGAAGCTTTATGATATTCATTCAGCTATTTCTTTAGAAGTTAAACCGATCTTTATTTGATACAAAAATTATTTGATACAAAGTCATTACCCATACCCTTTTCATTTAAAAATAGTTATATTCTGTCGCAATTTTGTTGCCATTATAACCATAATGTAGAAGATAATGTGAATTCATCTGCTCCATAGTTCTTAAAAGGTAATGAATGTGACATTTACAGAATATCCTCAGATATTCCTGGTGGAAAACTGGATTTGAACTGGTCAGTCTTAGGTACTTGGGAAATTTGCTTGGCCTTGTTGGCTAGGTCTTTTTTAGTGAAATATTGAATTCCTTTCCTAAATTGCAGAACTGTCATGAGCACTAAAACTATTCTAGTGCAAGTGCAGTGCTTGGAATGATGTCTGCACATTGTGTAGTAGCTCCCAGATAAATCTTCTTCTATCACCATGATCACAGCATCCTTCCTGAAGGCCTTCAGAAATATCTACCCAATTGATGGTGATATCTGTGAAAATTTGATTTTTACTAAAAAAAAGTTCTATTCTTCGCATGAAACAATGAAAGTAATTTTAGGGCTGTCCTGTGGCTTTTATTCTAAAGGAGTTTTGCCTAAATTTCATTTACTATATAAATGGTACCAGTAGCATTCTTTAGTGCTGCCTTTCATGTTTCTAGTCTGTGTACCATCTGGAATACAATTGTAACTTAGTTCATAATCTTTGTTACCAGAATAAAAAATACAAGTGTCATTTCAATAACAAGACAATTATATGCTAATATTTTCCTGAAATATATTTCTGATTTCTTTTAGACCCATAAAGGACAGCTCAGAACAGGGAAAGAGTATTATAAGAAATAATAAAAAATATTATAACGGTGGGCTTAATGGCAAAGTGTAATATGTAACAAAACCAATGGTAGGTTAATTTGCTCTTTTTGCTATTCTCTCTCCCTTCTTTGTAGAAAGGTTCTCACTATGAAGTGACAAATGATCTAGACCTTTCAAGCCTTGTCTCAGTGACAGAAGTGATGGGATTAAGGATATGTGCTGCCATGACTGCCTTTAAGGAAGTTCATAATAAAGCAATACCAACACATATAAAGCAACATTTGTGAGTGATGTGTATTCACTTCCTCAATTGCAGAAATTAAATTCATATGTCAACACATCAAATTATTTACATTACAATATGTGCATTCAACTGGAATCCCTAACACCTCCACAAATCAAATGCAAACTAAAAGCTCGATTTCAAAAACCAACATCTAATGCAGTATCTGAAATACAAGAAGATACACATAAAACCTAAAGGAGTGAGATATTTCACACTGGCAAGAGCATTGATACCTGGATTTTAAACCAGGGCTTGAAAAGATCAGATGTCACTAAATATGTGATTAAATTTCAGAATTGTCCTTGGTCTCAACATTGGAGGTACAATTCAAAGGCAGCTAAGTTGCTGCAGTATTGTTGCTGCAGATTTAGTGTGACCCTCCCTAATAATGGTAATGTACAGAGGAGAAGCTAAGTCAGTAAAAGGTATAATAGAAAAGATTCTCCACTGAGAAAAATTGCAGGGGTGATCCTCACTCTTGCTTTGAGAATGTACAGCCCATCTCATTTTACTTTAGGCTCTAGCATATTTCTGATCTGAAGACAATTATAACACATCTGTGTGTAATGAGTGTGAGCAGTGAGCAATGTAGGTGTGTATTACTATAATACACATAAAAACCTTAGAGGTAGGGGATGACATGACCCTCACACTTCATTCTATGTTGTTGAGTTTCATGGAGAAATATTCATAATTAGGTAATTCCGACTAATCTAAGTCTGATTCAGGAAATTGATATAAGACTTTAGGGTCATCCACTCGTGTCATGTGGTTTGTGACCTATGAAATAAATCATATTATTTCACAATGTATATATGTTTGTGAAAATTTATGCAATACCACATACCAAATATACAAAAGGGGCAACTATCCATCTCTTATTAGCAGAAATAAAGATACTCCAGAAATGTACTTCCTTGCTAGTGTATCACTGGATGACTGCTTTCATGTCTTTCCAGATGCTCTTGTTATTTTATGTATCTTCTTTGGGAAAAAGAGTATCAACAGATTGTTTAGAGGTGTTCATATCAGTACTGTTGAGGATCTTCTTTGGAAAAGTTAGGAAAGTGTGTTTCCACAGTTTGTTTTGAGGTGTTCCGAATATCAGTACTGTCACTAACTGCAACAATAGAACAGCACAGATGATGGGATACCTGGACAAAGAACTGAGAGGGATAGGAAAGAAGACACCAGGAGACCAGAAGGCTCATTTTTCTGGATCCCCAAATCCTTCTTAATATGCTTTATATTCATTTTAATACAGGGTTTTGGTCAATGTTTACAGGTATGTGCACAAACTATGGCATCAATCTAGTCATTAACATGAACTATTGTTTGTATACATCGTGACAATTAACTCCCTTAAGGTTAGGGTGCAGAAGGGAGCAATAATCATATCAACCATAACACAGACAACAATATTATCTCCAAGGTCTTAATCTTTTAGTGTCCTAACAGCTTTAACTTAAATAAATTTAAGGCAGAAAATTATGTGCCTGTCATCACTTGACTGTTTGCCCTTTCCAGGGCATAGCTTTCAGCCTTTTGAGTGCTGTTTGAGATGGCTTTTCTATCTCTTATCCCTTTCCAGGTCTCATGACTCAACTGTAGAAATCATCACATGTATGCTTACAGATGTATTATTTTGAAAATGATATTTTTTCTAGAATAGATTCACTTTATAAACTTAATATTCCCTTGCTCTCCCTCTGCCTCTCTCTCCCTCTTCCTTTCCTTCTCTCTCTCCTTCCCCTCTTTCTCTCTATTCTCTCTAGTAATGAGATACTCCAAGCCTCAAACTCTATGTGTGTGTGTGTGTGTGTGTGTGTGTGTGTGTGTGTGTGTGTGTGTGTGTGTGTGTTGTAATGAAATTAGACTCCAAGCCTCAAACTCTCGCTTGGTTTTTTCACTCATGACTGAGGCTATACTACTTGAGCCAAGGTTTCACTCTGCCTTTGACTGCACAAGTGAACATAAACGTCTCATGGATTACTACTGCAAACAGCTGTGAACCTTGATATTTCAATCTTAGCCTGTTTATATAGGAATATTGATAGAATACTGGCATCCACCTTTATTATCAAGTATTTTTGTTTTGTTTTGTTTCTTGCTGTTGTTTTTTGTCCATTCAAAATATGTAAGGAAAGCAAATTTTTCATAAACAGGGCTCTTCAAATAAAATATATGTTGTTGAAAGATTACCTTTATTATGTTATTCTTCTGCATGACTTTTATTACTTGGCATGTACATTATGCAATTTGATTTCTTGAATTCTATTGTTTCATACAGTCGAGTTATATATACATACATACATATATATATATATATATATATATATAATTTTCCTTGTCTTGGTTTATAATGTGTTAGTTGTTTCAAAGCAGTTTATTAAAGTTTAACTCTGTACTACTGAAGCAAGACTTTTATGATTATTCAATTTCCTTCTTGTGGCACCGTGTGAGTACCAGGTAGTTTCCTGTAATCACTCCACATGTTTTAGAAGTCACTGCCAGACACTTTTCTGAACTCATATGAGTTCATTGTTATGCCAAATATGCAAGGGCATCCTTTGAAATTCTCCTTGGATTTTCATTGTTGTAAGTCCTGTGATGGTCATGTTGATTTTCTCCCCTGTTGCTTTCATCGTTGTATCTTGGGAACTACTGATATTTACTATTTTATTCACTCCATTCTCTTTGTGACTTGTCCTGTATACCTCTCACAGCAGAGGGCCAGATATTGGGAATATTTAATTTACTCTTTATTTCAGACATATATCTTTACTTTCTAACAATACATTCATTGAGTTCATTCTGTACATTTTAATGTTTTGATAATGATTACTGAATTTTCACGGCTTTGCCTGTTATTTGCCTTCAGGGAAGAACATAGCTCAGTAACTGTACCCTAGGTAAATGAAGGATTACAATCATGCCTCAGTAGATGTTGTTCAATGGATAATGTTTACTTCATGGTCTGCCTGCCTGATTCCTTTACATTATTTTTCAGTGTAGACCTGTCTTCTGGAAAATATTTGTGGGCCTCATGAAGATCAATTCCTAGTGTAAGCAGTCATTAATTTTATTCCATAATTATTTTATGATACCCTCTGAGTTTCTTCAGGGTCTGCATAGTAGTGCTTCACATTCTTGGATAGGTTTTAAGTATTGATGCATCCAATGATAATTGCTCAAGTCACCGTTTGGATGATCGAAAAGAAAACCATACTGCAATCTCACCATATGACAATTTTCAAGTTTTAAATTCTTCTAGATTAAAATTAATGCTGGAAGATTGAACATTCTGTATATTTTATATTTTGCTAAGTATTTAGTTTTAGTTTAGGTTCCAATATAGAAGCATAGAGTTACTATTTACTTGGTTTTAGTATTTCTAAAATATTCAGAGGAAAAATTCTATTAATTCACAATTTGAGGAAAATAGAGTGTCCATTATGACTAAATATAGTTTATACTTTTATAGTTTATAGTTTTCGTGTTACAAAGGTGGTGCTGGGGAATCAAGTCCAGTGTTTCATATGTCTTAATCTACTTTGTTCCTCTGAGCCTGATGTGATCTGTGGTTTTATAGAAAAAGTTCACAAGGAAGGAATTACTTGGTTAGTTTATCCAGTATCTCTCTCATACATAAAAGTAATTTAATTCTACACTGACAGAAAATGGTAGTCTTATGTTGCATTTATTAGTAGTAACTATTTTTTTCTAACCCTTCTCTTCACTGTCAATGTCTTGCCTGTTTCCTATCCTCCCCTCCCAGGAAACTTGACTTGATCCACTGGAAATGCCCTTCCAGTCAGCTTCTTCCTTAGAACGCCCACCTTTAACTAACTTACTCTGAGAATTTATAGAAGGGCTACCAGAGAGTAAGTTAGTTCAGAATCAGTCAGCAAGGAAAGTAATAAGATCTCCACATCGAAAGCCAGGCATGTTAGAATGCACGGGTGATCCCTCCAATCGGCAGACAGAGGTGAGGAATTTAGACTCTGTTTGGCCCTCAGCAAAACTGATAAACTATGAGCAAAGTAAATCAAAAAAGGAATGTTGTTTAGAAAACAAAATATGTAAATTCATAGTCATGTGCTAAAGAAGGAAAAGAAAAAGAACGAAGAAAAAGAAAGAAAAGAAAGGAGGGAGGGACGAAAGTAAGAGGGAGGGAGAAAAGAAAGGGAGAAAGAAAGGTATAAATAAAAATCTCAGCATGTGTTAGATGTTAATAATGACACTAAATCATTTTAGCTATTATGCAGAGCTCACCACCTCCCTGGAAAGCTCCTCCAGCTCCACCACATGCCTCTCCACCTCCCACATCCACTCCCTCTATGCCCTGCCTTTCTCTCCAGATAAACCGTCTTTGGGGCCGCTCCCTCAGATCCACACTCTGCTCTATCAGATGTCCTGCCCATAATTATCCTGTACTCTTGTAGCCCTTCCACTCCTTCCCAAATCCCCATCTCCAGCTTGCCCCAATGCTTCAAGCCCTGCCCTGCTCCAACAGAAAACACCTATCACCCTATCCCGTCTCTCAACACCCATATTGCTCCACCTGAAACCACTGCACCAGTTGGCTTCCCTCTGGAATCCATGCCAGTTTCAACTGAAAACCCCTGTCCCTCCCTAGTCCCTTCTTTTAAGGTTGCCTTGCCCTACTGGAAACCCAGCCACAGTAGGCTTGGTATTGCGTTGCAATACCGAAATCCCCACCCACCTGTGCTCCCTGTCTGGAAGTTGTGGCTGGGTTTACTGAAAAACTTGTCCTAACTAGTCTAATCCATTGGATTCTCTCCCTGGTCACACAAAGCCCTGGTCCTAAAAAGGCTTGTCAACTGTTACCTCATCACTTCCACCTTACCACATGCCTCAAAGTCCTACCATGCTCTACCAGAAACCCTGCCACTTACTAGCTTACTCCTTCCTAGCACCGCTCTTCCCTCTCAAAGCCACACCCCCAAAAAGCCTCTCACTGATAGCCCTGCCTTCCTCCACCAGAAACACCGCCTTCTGTCAGCCTCTTCCTTCAATTCCCCACCCTGCTCCACGGGAAACCCCACACTGCCTATCCCGTGGAGGGTCACAGTGCTCCACCAGAAACCCTCCTCCCCTATAGCCTTGTTCTTCCATTTCAAAGTCCTGTCTGCAAAAAACAAGCTCCCCTGTTGCCCCGCCTTCTTACTCTGAAAACCAGACCCCCTGTCAGCCTTCTTCCTAAAGCCCTGCCCTGTTCCCCTGGAAACCCCACCCCTAACAAGTCTAGTCTTTCTCGTCGCCTCCCTACTGTCTCATAGCCCTACTCGTACTGGCCTCTACCCTCAAAGCCCTGCCCAGTTCCACCACAGAGCCTTTGTAAATAATAGCTTCTCCAGCGAACCTGACAGGGCTCCACCAAGATCCCTACACAACCTCATCCAGGAAGGTCACCTAGTAACTGTTTTATTCCAAATGTGATTTGATATTGGTCATAGAATTCACACTAATCAATAGGATAAAATAGCAGTGTTGCAAACAGGAAACATAAAAATGAGATAGCTATTAGATGTCTAAGTCTTGTTTGGGGTTTATTTAGGCTTCACACAAAATGTTTCTGCCAAATAAATAAATGATGGCAAAATAGTTAAAATGATTAGTGTCATTATTAACATCTAACACATGCTGAGATTTTTATTTATACCTTTCTTTCTCCCTTTCTTTTCTCCCTCCCTCTTATTTTCCTCCCTCCCTCCTTTCTTTTCTTTCTTTTTCTTCGTTCTTTTTCTTTTCCTTCTTTAGCACATGACTATGAATTTACATATTTTGTTTTCTAAACAGCATTCCTTTTTTGATTTACTTTGCTCATAGTTTATCAGTTTTGCTGAGGGCCAAACAGAGTCTAAATTCCTCACCTCTGTCTGCCGATTGGAGGGATCACCTGTGCATTCTAACATGCCTGGCTTTCGATGTGGAGATTTTATTACTTTCCTTGCTGACTGATTCTGAACTGTGATCATCTCAAAATTCTATCTCTTCAGTTAATGATGTGAACTCCAGTAGCCTGCCCTCACTATAGATTGTCTAAATGAGTGATTGAAGGCAGTTTGATTTTAATCTCTTTTTTGCCAGTCCTATGGCTTGAACTTTGGAACTTTCTGTCGCTACGATGTTTTGGCTCAAGGCACTTGAGCGACAGTGACATTTCTTGTTTTTTTTTATGTGATTATTTGGGAACAAGACACTCACAGACTTTCCTGCTCAGGCTGGGTTTGAATCATTATGCTCAGGTCTCAGCATCCCAAATAATGAGAGTTACAGATGTAAGGCACTTTTGCATGCCTACAACTTGAGTTTAATCACTGGCATAAATATTAAAATAGCTTTGTTGCTTTTAAAATATAGGGTAAGTAAGTTTGAAAATATAGTTTGGATAGAAAAGATATTTTGGAAAGTAATTTGATTCTCATTATAAATATCTCTACCAGATTTAAGGACTTACTTTTGCTGTTTGTCATTTTGTATGTAATTTTTGAAAATAAACTTTATTTTTTGCAAATGGGATAAAAGACTTTGAATGGCCTGATATGCTATCTCACATCTATGATCACTGTTTGTCAGAAGTCAGAGATCTACAGCATCACAATGTGAACATAGCCTCGCCAAAAATGTATGCATACCAATCTCAACAACAAGTGAAGCATGAAGACTCATACCATTAATCTCAGCAACACAAGATGCATAGGTACGAGTAACATGGTCCATGCATTGCCTACATAAGAGAGATTGAAAGATAACCTAAAAGTACAAAAGACAAGAGGCATGTAAACATTAGTTATAAAACTAAATGCATGTAAAATTAAATGCATTTTAAAAATGACATATTCATTCATTTTAATTATGAATTTGATTTTATAACGGCATTTCTCCACCCTTTATGTGCTCATTAATGTGCCTTTCAGGACTTGATTTCACCCCCACATATGAATACTCAATTCTGGGTGCTTATTTTGTTGGGCTGTGAGTTAGCTGTTCTAAAAAATTACATCTTTTAAGTTCTACTAGAACTTAAAAAAGATATTTTAGTTTTCACACTTGTGTACAACAAATGTACACAATTGTATATTATATATTTATAGATTAACTATATCTTTCTCATTTGAGGTTAAACATGTATTCTTAGTTTCTGTATATTTATAGATTAACTATATCTTTCTCATTTGAGGGTAAACATGTATTCTTAGTTTCCCTTGGCTTAATTTACTTCACTTAACCTGGTTTTTAAGAGGTCTTACCATTTCTTTAAAATGATGGAGTGTCATACTTTCTAATGGATGGGTATAATTCCATTGTGCATATATACCAACTTTTCCTGATTTATTATTCAACTGAGTGAAAATGACTAAATCTCATTTCTTGTATTTAGTGTGATTGATCCCTCAATGATGTAGCATTTAAGTTTGCATAGCTTTTGTATTTCTGTGTTTCTATGTGTTTTATGTTGTGGTTTTGTTTTTATTTTTTATGCCCCTTCTGGCATTGGCATTCAGGGCCTTGCACACTTCCTTAACATTTTTCATTCAAAGTCTGCATTCTACCACTTAAACCACAACTCTGTTTGAGGCTTTTAGCTGATCAATTGCAGGTGAGAGCCTTGTGATCTTTCATCCAGGCTTGCTTCACAATTCAATTCTGAATAGCTAGGATTATATGCAAGTGTAAGCAGCACCTGGGAGATTCTCTATGTTTTATGCTTTTGTTGTCAATATGCTGGGAAACAACTTGACCTTATTTACCTAATATTATGAATACAATCTTTTCTCTAATAAAAAGAACTTTTGTCTCAGACGGCAGGGTGCAGTGGAAAGGATAGCAGGGGGGAGGGGGGAATGGGAAGGGATGGAAAGTGGAAACAAAGGAGGAGGCAGCAGTGCTTGATAAGAAATGTACTCATTACATTGCCCATGTAATTGTAACCCCTCTGTACGGTATTTTCCCAATAAAACAAAGAATTATTGGTAGAATTTGAAAATATATTTGAGTAATAAATAGAATAGAAAAAAATATTAAGTTCGCTATTTTTTATCACTGCATATCTTTTTGTCGAAGTATAAATCCCAGACTTAAGCTAAGGGCCTAGAATAAGCAAAATGGCTTCTAGAGCTTAGATTATTTCTTTCCACAGAAGATGACAGCAGCAGAAAGAAAACCGGTCCACAAACTGCAGAAGGAAGAGAGGGTTTAATGTCTCCTTAATTCTTAGGTTTCAATGCTCAATGAGGAACCCTCAGTACAGAGGACAGGTTAAGGACCTAACAGTTCCTGTGCTGTTCTTCATAGGAAGCAGACTCCAGTCTCCCATCACGACTGAGTGATTATCTTGGCTGTGTTCTGAGAGGGTCCAGGAGGGCTCTGTCATGGTCACTGGAGATTCAGGATTGCTCTCTAAGACAATGACATAGAGGAAAGTGGTTACAAGGCCTCAGTCCGGGTTTTGTCAGGTTTAGGTGATTTGTTACAGGCACTAATGCCTTCTGACTAACAATGGAAATATATTATCAGGTTCCAGGCCAAAAATTTATCATGACATGTGTTAGCTTGCACAATTTCCTAATGAAAGCCAACAAAATATAATGCCCTCTGGACATATTCTCATCAATATTTATTAGTTAAAAAGTTATAAAATCAAGTTCATGATGAGGAAAAAACCCAGATAAAAACAAAATATCAGGGGCATTTACAAAAAATGTTGTTCTCTACGTATCAAAAGTGACAAATTAAAACTTAATGAATCTGCATAAGTTAAATTGATTACTTTTTTTCTAATATTGCAACTTTCTTTTACATTTCAACTACTTAATAAAAAGAAGGTAGGCCAAGCACTACCAGTGGCTCACATCTAGCTGTAACTCTAGCTATTTAGAAAGATGAGACCTGAGGAAAGTGGATTGAAGTTACCCCAGGTAGGAAAATCTGTGAAACTTTTATCTCCAATCAACAATTCAAAATCCAGAAGTGGACGTTTGATTTAAGTTGTAGAGTGTCAGCCGTGAGTAAAAAATGCTAAAAGTCAGCTCCTTGAGTTCAAGTCTCAGTATACACACACACACACACACACACACACACACACAACATATCTCAAAAATAACCAGTGACCAGGAAACAGAAACAAGATAATAATTTTCTTTATTTTCTTTCATTTTTTTCCTCCTCTTTTGTTTCCCCTTCCCATACCTTTCCCCCCTCTCACTAAGCTTCCTCTCCAGCCAAAGTTGTAATGTTCCTTTTGAACATAAAGATTTGTACATCTCATTGTTACAATGGGCCCACTTGTATCCCTATTTAAACGATTGTTTTTTTCCCCTTTCCCTCCACAAATTATACCAACATCAAATACAGTGAAAGCAGGGTTTATACCGTGGGGGAGGGACATACAAAACAACAAAGAAATCGTCTTATGTAAGAAACAATTGCATGAAAGCAAAAACAGTTGAACCTTATCTTGGGGTTCATTTCACCTAGCATCAACTTATCTGACCTTTTTTGCTTGTCTCAGACATATTTGTCATTTTTTTCATTTATCTCTCTTTGGGAATGTAAAGGGGCCTAGAAATGGAGGCACAAAAGATAAACATATGCAGCAGTGGTCCTCAGTTGAGACTATGTTGAAAGTGCACTATGAAACTTGTTGGTAGGGAAGGAGAGGAAAACTGGAAAAGACAAAAGGGAAGGGTGACATTGTCCACAAAGCAATGCACTCATGGAAATAGAGCTGTGGCTCAAGATGAGTGCCATTCTTCCACAAAAGGGCTCAGGGACAGTGCCCAGGCCCTGGGTTTAAGCCTCATGACTGACTATAATAAAAAGAATGACAAAAAAAAAATGTAGTCATTACCACACTTATTTAACAAAACCCTCTACATCACAATAATAATAAAATAATAATAATAAGGAAGTTAATAAAAACAAACCAGTGAGACGGAAAAACTGAGAAAGCAAGGAAGGGGCTGACATTTCCAGAAAGAAATATACTCATACCTAAATTATATGACTATATCCTCTGTTTAAATCACCTTTATAATAACAATATAAAGGGAAAAAAAACAGAAATAGTGCTGGAGGAATAACTCAAATGGAAGAAGATCAGACTAATATGTGATAGCATTTTCAAACCCCATTATCAATTTCCCATTCAAAAATGGTTCTTCTCGTCACTTTTATTTCCCTAACTTATTAGAGGGGGTGCAAACCTTTAAAGAGTGAGGAATAGGTCATACATACAGGAGAAATTTAATCTATCAGGCAGAGAACAGTACCTGTAAAGAACGGTACTTGCTAGAATACATGTTGACTAGAACACATGCTGACGCCATGTTTTCTGAAATAAAAAATAAACTAGTTGAATTTGAATACAGGCTGCACTGTACACTAGCAGGGGATTGAAAGTTAACTAAAGTCTCTGGACTCAAATTCTTCATAGGTAAATTGAAAATAACAATACTTATTTCACAGGATTATGAGACCTGGATGTCATCAAACATGGAGCAGATTGTGTCTTAGGTATGTGTGCAACACTCAAACACTGCTGGGGGAGGGAATATAAACTGGATAATGTTTACCATATTACTTAACAGTAATACAGCAACTACTACAGGCTGACACCTGTAATCCTACTTACAAAAGGGGCTGAGACCTGATGATCTAGGTTCTAAGTCAGCCTGGACAGAAAGTGGATGATACTCATGTCCAATGACTTCTACATTGAGCCACCTTCCTAGCCCTAGTATTGTTTATAGAAAGCTCTTGGATCAAATAGAATGATTCCTATGTCCATATAAATTCTGTGATTTTGAGCATGACATGAACCATTGGTTTTATTCATACTCAACAGGAATGAAAAGTTCATTCTAATTAGTTTAATACAATCCTTAAGTTATTTTAAACGTATGTTGAAAGAAAATGCTACTGTTTTATTATACATCCCAAAGCTATTTACAAATTCAATATGCTACCTATCAATATTCCAACCTCATTCTTCAATGAAATAGAAGAGGCAATCCAAAAATTCATATGGATCAATAAAAGACAATGAATAGCAAAAATGATCCTTAACAGAAAGAACAGAGCTGGAGGAATATCAATACCAAATTTCAAACAAGCCACAGTCATCAAAACAGCTTGGTACTGGAACAAGAACAGACCTGAAGACCAATGGAATAGAATTGAAAACCCAGAAATGAACCCACAGACCTCTAACCTTCTAATCTTTGATAAGGGAGCTAAAAAATAGATTGGAGGAGAGACAGCCTCTTCAGTAAATGGTGCTGAAAAAATTGGTTAATCACTTGTAGAAAACGAAAGCTAGATCCATATATATCACCCTGCACCTGAATCAGCTCCAAATGAATCAAAGACCTGGGAGTCAAAGCAGACACTCTGAAAACATTACAGGATGGAATAGGAGAAATCCTATGTCTCCTTGGCACAAGCCAAAATTGTCTTAAAAGAGACTCAGAAAAAAACAAATCAAAGAAAGGTTGGACGAATGGGTTTGCATGAAATTGCAGATCTTCTGCATGGCAAAGGACATAGGTATCAAGATCAATAGATAACCTACAGATTGGGAGAAGATCTTCACTACCCATACAACGGACAAGGGACTCATATCTAAAATATACCTGTAACTCAAAAAATTAAATCCCCCAAAAAACAAATCCTCAAAGAAACAACTGCCCAATAAATAAGTGGGCTAAACACTTAAAGAGAAACTTTTCTGAAGAGGAAAGAAGGATAGCCAATAGACACATGAAGAAATGCTTAACCTCCCTAGCCATAAAAGAAATGCAAATCAAAACAACATTGAGATACCACCTCAGCCGAGATAGAATGGCTATACTCAAGAACTCTAATAACAACAGATGCTGAAGGAGATGTGGACAGAGGAAACTTACTGCATTTTTGGTGGGAGTATAAACTTGTTCACCACTTTGGAATGTAGTATGGAGGATCCTCAAAAGACTCCACATAGAGCTCCCCTATGACCCAGCAATCCCACTTTTGGGCATTTACCTGAATTATCACAAACAAAACCATATTAAAGCTACTAGCAAAAGTATGTGTATTGCAGCATTATTTACCATAGCAGAGATATGGAACCAACCCAGATCCCCCTCAGTAAATGCATGTTCCTGGTAAATGTTTATTGTTTTTTTTTTGTGTGTATGTTTTTGCCTCCGGTCATGGGGACTGAACTCTGTGACTGTCCGCTGTCCCTCAACTCTTCTCCTCAAGGCTAGCTTTGTACAACTTCAGCCATAGTGCCATTTCCGGCTTTTTTTTTTCTTTTTGCTTATGTGGTGCTGAGGAATCGAACCCAGGGCCTCGTGCATGCAAGGCAAGCACTCTACTACTAAGCTACCTTCCCAGCCCCCTTCCTGGTTAATGTTTTATCCAAAATTTTATATTTGTCATAGATGTCATACTAATTACCAAGGCAAATAAACAGTATTAGGCAAAGGAATTTAAAATATGGTAGCAGATATTAGATTTGTTAGCCTGGTTTGGGGTTATGCTACTAGCACATATATGTTGTGTGAAAATGAGTGAAGTTGCTGCCTTACACGGCAAATAATTATTCACATTATCAGCTTGGTAAGATATTATGAGGTATAGTTATATTTCTAGGCAATTTTGTGTACAAGTGAATAATAGCCTTAAAATGATACTTTTCCCCCAATTTTCCCCTTTTTATTTTTGTCAGTCATGGATCTTGAACTCTGGGCTTTGGCACTGTCCCTGAGCTCTTCAGATCAAGTCTAGTGCTTTACCATTTGAGCCACAGTGCTATTTCTGGTTTTCTAGTGGTTAATTGGAGGTAAGAGTCTCACTAATTTTTTACCAGGCTCAGTTTTGATCCACCATCCTCAGATCTTAGCCTCCTGACAACCTAGGATTACAGACATGGGCCACTGGCGCCCAGCTAAAATGTTACTTATTTTAAATTCTGTGATTTAGTTGAATGAGGAGCATGAATGTGTAGAAAGGTAACTTTCAAATCATCTCTCTAAATAATTTGAGTTCCATTTTCATAATTCTTATTGCGTTGGCTAATAACAGAAGCTCCCAAAGTAACAGACTGATCCTTCATTTTCCCCTTCCCATAAGGCACTCTTGAAAGAGAATGAGTGAGATCTACAGATATAAGTCTAAGAGAGAATATATAATTGAAAAAATAAAAAAAATTGATGACACAGGAAGACACAATCTGCCTTTCATTTTCTAAAGAAAGGAATTTCATAAAATTATTTTAATGGCAGGGCTTTTTCATCTGAAAAACAAAAAAAACCCCACAATATCATAATATGTTGAAAAGGATCACCAACTACGTTAAGTGTGTTTAGCATTGGAGACTTTAAGAAATGAATTAATTCTGGTAAAATAATTCTTTGGGAAAACTATCTGTTTATTAAATTTATTCATTGTAAATTTAATTTTTCTTTACATGTCACTAAATATACATATTTATATATGTATGTAAACATGCATGTATATATGTATATACATATATGTGTATATATCAGCAGGATCTGTCCAGTGAACTGCATGGTTAGGCAATTTCCTCATGGCAAGTTCATCAGACGAATGGACTTCTACAAACCTCCACACAGCTGCAATACTACTGCACGTGCAAACTTAAGTGTTCACCAGTGTAAACCAGACCTCTGTTTTCTTAAAGTTTTGTATATAGAGTGTTATAATTTCATTTCGGCCTGACACAAAATGTGCCTGTTCCCAGAGATAATTGATGGCATTTATTACTACAATAATGTAGTGTAAGTCTTTATATTGAACACGTACTCATAATGAGTTGTTCTTTCTTTCCTTTTCTTATTTTAACTTTTGCAAGTTGATCTACATTTTGATGTTGTGTTTGCCAGACAGGTACTCCATCACTTAAGTCACTCCACCAATCCTTTTTGTTTGAGTTACTTTATTCATAGATTAACAATTTTTGCACCCTGCCCAATAGAGATTATACTCCTAATTACCTATGTCTGCCATGTAGCCCGGATCATCATTGCATTCCAAAATCCCTAGCTAGTAAGGTAATATGGGCGATAATTTCCTTCCTAGACTGATTCTGAACTGAGATGCTTTCAATTTATACTTCTTTACTTATTGTTGTGAGCTCCAGTTCTGCCTACTTCTAGAATGTATGACACAAATAAATGATTCACGGCGATTTGAGTTAATCAATGGCATAAATGCTAATATAGGTGATTTGACATTAAAATATAGGGTACGTTTGAAAGTATAATTACTCTAGTCGGATATCTTGATTAGTAATTTTGTTTCACATTAAAAACAACTCTTAACCAGAATTAAAGGCTTACTTTTGCTGTTTGTCAACTTGTATTTTATTTGGGAAAATAAACTATGTCTTGATTTGGGATAAAGGACTTTGAATGGTCTGGTGTGCTGGCTCACATCTATAGTCACTGACAGAAATCAGAAATAAATAGATCACAATTTCAACATATCCTAACCAAAAACTTAGGAAGTCTCAGTCTCAACAAATAAGTAGATCATGGTGAAACATGCCATTAATCTCAGCAACACAAAAGGCTAAGTCTCTGCACAGAAAGAAAGACTGAAAGAGAAAGAAAGAAAGAAAGAAAGAAAGAAAGAAAGAAAGAAAGAAAGAAAGAAAGAAAGAAAGAAAGAAAGAAAGGGAGGGAGGAAGGAAGGAAGGAAGGAAGAAAGAAAGAAAGAAAGAAAGAAAGAAAGAAAGAAAGAAAGAGAGAAAGAAAGAAAGAAAGAAAGAAAGAAAAGGAGAGAGAGAGAGAGAAAGAAAGAAAGAAAGAAAGAAAGAAAGAAAGAAAGAAAGAAAGAAAGAAAGAAAGAAAGAAAGAAAGAAAGAAAGAAAGAAAGAAAGAAAAGAAAGAAAGAAAGAAAAGAAAGAAAGAAAGAAAAAGAAAGATAAGAGAGAAGAAAGAAAAAGAAAATTATTGAGAATGAATGGTTTGGATTCAGGAGTCATGTGGCAGAGGTAGTATCTGTATTTGGTAATAGGTCTGCCTGTAGCCACTGAGGCCCTCCGTACATCTTGGCTAACTTTTCACAATTTATCTGTGTTACCTAGGTATCTGGCCCACCTGGAGGCAGCCACATTCCTCTCCTACTAGGTCACAAACTGGGATGCCTCTTGTCACACCTCCCATCTGACCAGAGGAGGGTTCCACGCACTGAGGTCATATCCAGATTCAGTGTGGCCACACTTTTCACCCACCTGGCCACAACTCGTCTAGTCCCTAGCCTAGATAAGTCCTGGCATGAGGTTGGGTCATCCCTTTTTCTGACCATGTCTCTCCACCGTGCATGGGAGGGGCAGCAGTTTGGTAAATATAATACATTACCTGATTGAATACACTGTGTTATTCTCTTCATCCACTACCTAATGAAACCTATCTAATTAATATACCTGACACTTAGGAGTTTCTAGTTATGAATCTGTAGATATTTCTTCCGGTGGATAATTTTGTGACACATGTGACTTCAGTATCTACAAAGAATATGTACTCACTCATTATTTAACAATATAACTCTATCTGGAAATCTGTAGTTAACCTTAATTTTTAATTAACCTTAAAGTCTATTTTGTTTGTTTTGTTTAGTTTTTTGCTTAAAGTCATAGAAGAATTGGTGGGACAATCTGAAAGGATCTCTGGCTTCATATTTTCTCATCACGCTGGACAATACAACCTGTGTGCCACCAACTCAGATGATGGCACTTTCAAATTCTGGAAAGCAGATGCACCTTATCATGTACCATGGCTTTTTGATTTCTTATTTTTTTAAGTGAAATTGTTACTAAGGTGTGTACAGCGAGGTGATTATTTCACAATTCATGTAATGTGTACATTTGTCTTGTAGACAATGCCATCCTTTCTTCAGATTTCTCCCAGTTTCTGTTTTTTGTTGTTGTTGATGATTGTTTTTGTTTATGTGCATGACCTTCAGATTGATCTCAGGGCTTGGGTGCTGCCCCTGAGTTTTTGTAATCCAGGCTACTCTACCTCTTGAGCCCCAGCTCCCTTGATGGCTTTTTGGTTGTTAATTGGAGAGAAGAGTCTCACAAACTTTCTCATTCCAGCTGGCTTTGAACTGTGATCATCAGCCTCCTGAGAAGCTAGGATTATAGGCCTGAGCCTCCAGTGTACACCTACTAAAATGTTGGTTTCATGCTTCCTGTTGTGTAACAATTTTCCTCGACAATACTACACATTGCCTGGCTCAAATCTGAATTGGTGGAACATGTTTGTATTTTGAGGAAGGCAAGAATAGGAAATTATGGGCCATAGGGACATATAAGATAAACAAAATCATTTGGTACATGGCATAGAGACATGTAAATTTATTGCCAGTTGACTGTGTCCTGTCTGTCTTTATTGTTAATTCTGAATGGCCTGTGAATGATGTTATACGTATCCAAATGGGCATTGGCAGAGATGTTTTCTCATCCTGTTCATAAGACAAAACAAAAACCAACCAAAAAGTAGTAGATATGAGTCCAGCAATTTCTTCTATTTAGAGACCCATCTGTCCTAGTTTCTGAAAAAGTGTCCTTTATTGAAGTGTTGCTACTGTTCTAACTACAAATATAATGAAATTTGTAGTCGTCTGTAGAATTGTATACCACAGTGTCATTTGATTAATTCACAATGAATTCAGATATTTAAATGTTTATTTACTTTTATTGGTGGTGGAGCTTGTACTCAGGGCCTGGGCACTCTCACTGAGATTCTGTGCTCAAATTAGTTAGCACTCTACCACTTGACTCACAGAGCCACTTCTCATTTTTGAGTTGTTAATTGTAGATAAGAGTTTTGTGGGGACTTTTCTTACTGGGCTGGCTTTGAACAGTAATCCTCAGATCTCAGCCTCATCAGTATCTGGGATAACAGGCATGAGCCACTGGCACCTGGCTTCAAATTGTCATTTTTAAAATCATGAACTGCTTAGTGCCTCTGGCTCACATATATAATCCTACCAATATTTAGGATTATGGGTATTAGAAACAATACTAAATGTGTGTTGTTTATGATGGTTTGTATTGACATGATTTAATATTGTTTATTTCTGAGTCTACAACGCTGTTATGTTTATTTTCCCCAAGGTGGGGTTGATAGGTGCTACGCAATGTTGAACCTTTGGTTGAGATGAAGCCATGTGGAAATTCTTGCCTAGAATGGCATGAAATTGAAATCCTCCTGCAGTCAGCCTCCCCATGGACCTTGGATGATAGATGTATTCCATCACACATAGTCAGATTGAGGATCATTGCAGGTAAAACTACACTAGTCTTGAACTGATGTCCCAAATAGCTAGCTTTACAAGCATATGCCTTCAAAAATCTGGTTGTATTCTGTTTCACTTTGAAGTAGTGTTTGTACATACTTAGGGAGTACAATGATAACATACTACTCGTTTAGTATATAGAGTAATCAGACAAATATAAAAAATTAGCACGTTTGTCTATTAAAACATTGAATGCTAATGTACATTGGTAACCTCCTGACTCTGGTAGTTATTTTGGAATATACCATAAACATGAGTACATTGATAATATGTACTAGAGGATTGGAAGTTGATAGAGATAGGGACAAGCTTGACTATGTGTAGTAAATATATATTTATGTATTGATGCTCTGAAGAACACTATCATATATTCATCATGACAATACCAGACAATAATTTTCCTGCAATGTAGAATTTTCCATTTCATAATCTGCCATCTTTTATCTTCTTTTCATTCTCCTTATAAATATGAATGTTTTTCCTTTTGCTTTTAATGTTTTGAAATTATTATAAGATGGAATTAAAAAATTATAGGCTACTAAAATTATCTCATTTTGTTTGATTTTGTGATGCTAAATCATTAAGACCACGGTTTCCTGAACGTTATGCTAGGAGACTATGTCACTAAATTTTATTCTAATTATATCTTATTATTATACTTTTATATAAGGTTTTACTGTTGCTGTTTTTTGATATAGAGTGTTGTGAAGCTGGACTGAAACTTGCTCCAGTAAAAATGCTTTATCACCCCACTGTCTCCTGTAAAAATGATTTATCACTGGGTTCTGGAGGCTCATAATTATAACTCTAGGTAATCACGAGGCTGAGACCTGAGATTTAATTCAGAAAGCCTGCACAGGAAATTTTATGAGTCTCTCCTCTCCAGTTCAGTACAAAAAGCTTGTAGTGGAACTGTGGCACAATTGGTAGAGCACTAAATTCAAGGGAAAAATGCTCGGGATTGTCATATACCCCTGAGTTCAAGCCCTAAAACACACATATACACAGACACACATTCACACACATACAGACACTCCCACACGCATTACATATGCACAAAATCGCAGGCAATGCTGTATCTTCAATTCTCATCCAGAGATTGGAAACAGCTCACTGATTTTTGAAGTTTTTTCCTTGATTATTTTGAAAAAGGAGGATAGTTCTTGATACATAGTCAACACGACTTTAGTGAGGAATATTTTATAAATGCTTAGCTTATAAAAAGATCAGGAGCACAGTTTTTATCTTTAAATATTACATTCCTAAAACTATAGTATTTTTAAATAATAATCACTGAATTGGGCTGGGAAGGTGGATCAGTGGTAGAGAGCTTTCCTTGCATGCTCGAGGCCCTGGGTTCGATTTCTCAGCACCATGTAAACAAAAAGAAAAAAAGCCGGAAGTGGTGCTGTGGCTCAAGTGGTAGAGCGCTAGCCTTGAGCTGAAGAGCTGAGGGACAGTGCCCAGGCCCAGAGTTCAGGCCCCACGACCGGACCCAAAAAAATAATAATAATCACTGAATTATGAGAAGACAATGCAGGACCTCTTCCCCTCTCCCCTTCCACTCTGTCATAAAATATTACAAAAGTATTCTTTTATCTTACAAGAATGTACACCTGTAAAAATGTCTGATTGTATGTGTAATGTTTGTTTTTCAATACTTGTTGTATTTTCCCACCGCTAAGTACTTGCCTTTTTTCCAGATGACATCACACAGGGGCTTCAGGAGCACAGAAGATTAGGATTCAAAACCCTAACAATGTCCTAGAAAGTAGATGTCAAAAATCCATGCAAGAAGCACATGGAAGGCTGAGAGGGTCCTGAAAGGCAAAATGATTTGTGCAGGATGAGAGGAATAGTGACAAATAAGGCATGGATCTGACCTAGGAAAGTCTCCTTGAGTTAAAATCATGCCGGTTCCTAGTCCTAGCTGAGGTTGTTGGGATTTGACAATGTCCACATATGTATATAGTGATGTGGGAAGAGAGATTTAAGTCTCCACTTTATCTTTGGGATGGTCTTATGTAAGCAAGCAGCTTAGATCATTGGGCCCTGAGAGATGACACTAGCCACTAGCTCCCTCACAATGGATAGAATATAGAGTCCTGAGAACCAGGTAACTGTTAAATGGCAGTCAGCTCAAGTCACTTGGCCTGTGGCTCAAGAACAAGAATTGTTTTCAAAGTTCAAGAAACTCAGGTCTCAGGCATGAGAGGTGTGAGTGCCTCACTTGAAGCTACAGACATTGGATCAGTGCCAAACCACAAATCCAGTGTCCCAGCCCTTGTTATAAGAAGAAACCAAGGGAAGCACAAGGCAACTCAGGTAAGGTATAACCATCACAGGAAACCTATTTAATCTCATCCTAGCATATACTAGAACATTCTTCTTGTGTGATTTTATATGTATATACTGAGAAAATATTTACTGTGTAGTTTTCAATCCACTCTATTACAATTACTCAATTTGAAGTGTACTTCCATTTCCATTTTTGAAAGATTCATTCTTTTTACCTCCTTAATGTGACAAGGAGTCAGCCGAGACCCTGTATATTCCTTATAATATATGGAGTCTGGACTCAGGCTTGTTGGAAATGCTAGTGATGGACCTGGTCCGTGCCTACCAGAAAGGTGATTTCTTCTATGTTGGAAACTTCCTCCACCACTATAGACAGTGGGAGACAATTAAGCAGGTGCTGGATTTTTTTGTTTAAAAAGTAAGTGTTCCTCCCTCAAACCCACAGCTGATGAGACCCCTGGCAGATTATTGGAATACTTGGCACCTCTCTGAGACTGTTTCACTGGGGCCTTATCACAGGAGCTTGGCTTGAGACAAAGAAGTGCACACCCTGGCTAATTTCTTAGGACTGGGCTGCCAGAATATTCCATTTTCCTCAGAAGCTAGTGGAGCCTTAACAGTTTGCTAAGGCTAAGACTAAATGCATGAGCCAGTGGCACCCAACATCCACCCTCGCCTAGGAAATCACTATCTTGGAGGCCTTTTAAGGAATTGAAAGAAAGGACAATACTTGAACTTGAGTTTGGGGCCTGAGTGCTTTCCCATGGGTGCTCAGAGATAGCACTCTACCATTTGAGCCCCAGATCCAGTTCTGGCCTTTGGCTGGTTAATTGAATATGTGTCTTTAGAATTTTACTGACTAGACTGGGTTGAAACTGTGATCCTCACATCTCACCCTCCTGATTAGTAGGATTTCAGGCATAAGCCATTGTGTATTTATTTGGACAGGGGCATATAAGCCTTTTCACAGAATTTCCATGAAACTCTATAGTTGTATCTCCACTTTTTGTCTGTCATGTTTACATTACCATGTGGGACTTAGCTAGTCCCATGTATGTCCTGTTCATAAAAGGAGAAGCATAGAGTTAACTTCCTTCTCTCGTCCCATTGGTACAGATCCATCTACCATAACTGAGAGGAAGATGAACAAATGAAAAAGTAAGTGGACATTGGCACGAAGAGAAGTTCTGTCCTTGAAAAATGAGTATCTTTCAGTTTTCTGAATCAAAGTCAGCTTTGTACACCAGTTGTGATTTTCACCAGGAGGTTGAAGCTTGGCACTTTAGTGGATAGCAGATTACGCAGTAGTGGATGTGGTTGTGGTTTTGGACTCTCATGGATGACAGGGAGGATTGTGTATAGCAAGTCAGATCCAGTGGGGAAAAACCTTTGCCTATCACAGGGAGAGTTTTGGAGGATTATATTTGAGAAACTACTTCTTTTGTGAAAATTCTGTACAGAGGAGTTACAATTACATGAGCAAGGTAATGAGTACATTTCTTATCCAGCATTGTTGCCTCCTCTTTTGTTTCCACTTACCATCCCTTCCCATCTCTCCCACCCCTGTTATCCCATGCGAAAGTTTTAAAGTCCGTTTTTCGACACAACGTCTTGTACAACTCATTGTTGTAATGGTTCCATCTGTATCCCTAATTAAACAATTTCTTTTTTCCTTTCCCTCCAGATATTATACCAACAATAAATACAGTGAAAAGACAGGTTATATCATGGGGGGAGACACATACAAAAAACAAGAAATCATCTTATAAATATGTTAGAAATAATAGCAAGAAAAAAAAACTATTTGATTCCTTATCTTGGCGTTCATTTTGCCTAACATCAACTTATCTGAACTTTTCTGCTTGTCTCAGACATATACTAGTTAATACAAATGAGGGAAACCGTGGTACCTATGTTTCTTTGGGCCTGGCTTACTTCACTTAATATAATTTTTTCCAAGTATTTTCATTTCATAACAAATGGGGCAATGTCATCCTTTGGTTTTGAGGAACATCTTTCTTGCAGGAGTCTCTTCCACTTCCCAACATGCAAGTCCTGCCAAATTGCAAGTTCTGACAGAAAGGGTCCATGGTAGAAGTCTTAGGATGGGGAAGGCAGACTCTTATTTTCCTTGTCAGCAATCGTTTGTTCCATCTTTACTATGTTAATGGACTTCTAGCCTGATGATTTCAGACCTCCTCTTCCACTTACATATTCTTCTGGACCCACTGGAGCAACGCATGACCCGTGAGACCAAGAAAAAGAGCAAGAAGTTCTTGTTTAGATGTCTCAGAGCTCGTTAGTAGGGATGACACTTGGGTCTCTAGGGATGGGCTTGATTGGCCAAGAGTCCTTAGTATTACCCAGCTTGGCAAAATGTTCTTTTATGGATATTCTCTGCTAGGTAATGTCTTTTCTCATTTTGAAAGAAATTGGACGAAGCCACTCATTAGGAGATAGCCTCTCATCAGTATTCAGTCCATACTCAAGTTCTACAGCTTCCCCCATTAGATCTTCATAGAAGTTTAGTCATACCTTAACTTCTAGAGTCCACTCTAAGGTTCCTGTACCTATTTCCATTCTCAGGTTTGCGTTACCGTAGAGGAGTTCCTGCTGAAATACAGGTAAAGAACCCACCAGAGATGTTGCTTATAGTGACTGATGGAGATTGGAAGCCATCACTGGATTCCAGAGAGCATGTGAACATAGAGGGTTGTTTCAATTTGTAGAAAGGCCAAAACAGGTTTTCAGTCTTGTGGACATTCCACTGGTTCTGATCCCCATATGTGATGCAGGTGTACCTGCACATACCACCGAAGAAGAAGATGTCTTCCACTGATGTTCACAATTCACCTAGATCGCCTCCAAACCAGTCAAAAAACACTGGTCTTAGTGTGCAGAATAAATGTGTGTTAATGGAAATGATCCCAGTCTATGTTCAGGAAAACCAATAAGTGAGGTCCAAAATCTAAATTCAGTTGAGGAAAGGGAATCTATCCTCACAGAATATCCAGACCAATCTGTCCTGTTGCAGGGGATAAAATTTCCAATTGAGAAATTAATATCTGTCCCTCCTTCCACTAAGGAAGAAAATCCTGTCTTTAATGAGATTCCTTTGAGGACTCTGAGGCAGAATTTCTGCCTGAAGATAACTTAGAGGCCATTCTAGATTTAGAGATTCCTTCCCCTCTTCCTGGGAAATCTTTATTTTACTTTTTGTTTCTGATTGTTGTAAGATGTTCATTCTATTTATATTTCTAATGTTATTAAAATGTCAACGTTTATATTATACAATTTTTTTAAATTTTATTTTATTTGTGAACATACTGTACAGAAAGGTTACAATTACATGGGCAAGATAATGCATACATTTCTTACCAAGCATTGCAGCCTCCTCCTTTGTTTACCCTTCACCTCCCTTCGGATCCCTAATTTTGTTTTTTTTTTCAACCTACAATCTAAAGCACCATGCACATGTGTTCTGTCTGTGGGAAAACACAGAGTGACAGGGGGCTGTACAAGAGAGCCTACTGAATATAATGGGAACTGTTAAATGCACAGGGAGTGGCAAGGAAGCCAGGGCATGCCTGCATGGGGAGATAAGGTGGCTGCAAAAGCTCTAGGACAGGGGGAGGATGATAAGGGATGGGAAGTGGAAACAAAGGAGGAGGTTACAATGCTTGATAAGAAATGTACTCATTATCTTGCCCATGTAATTGTAACCCCTCTGTACAGTATTTTCACAATAAAAATTTTTTCATCAAAAAAAATTCTCTAGACTTAAGAGATCAGATGTCCTAGAAAGCTGTCTATCAATTGGGAAAAATGCTACAATGCTCATAGTGGTATGTGAAACTCCCTTCCAACAGTGAGTTCAAATCTGTATACATATTCATTGTGCTTTGGGAAATATAGAAACATTTGGCTCCAATAATATCAAAAATCTAATTAAGATGGAAAATATTTGTCAAAATACATGGGAAATACCTGTGTGGAAAGTAAAAGCCATCATCAATAGAAGAAAGAAGGCTTACATCGATGGACAAAATCAGGAAGGAAAAACCATAATTAAATCAGTTATATGTAAATACATGTTATGTTCTTTATATTATATATAGTATATTATATGATATATAAGATTGAATATGATTTTTCATACTACAAGATCATTTAACATTTTCACTAATGTTTTTCACAAAACATTACTGTAAGCCATTATTGGAGAAAGTGGTAATATAACAGATTATAATTATATGAAAATGTATTTGTATGTTTCTAGATATAACATTATAAATAGATGAATTAATATATAAAGATATTTGTATATCTGTCTATGAAGTAAATATAATGAAACTCACTACATTATATATACTCAAGCAGCTTTGAATTAAGTACATGAGACTCAGGACTCTAATCTTAGTGATTTGGGAAGCTGGGTTCTGAGTTTTATTCTCTCTTACCCCCATGGCATTAGATTTTGAGAGGAGGCCTAGCCTGCAGTGTAACAGAGCCACATATGCAGTGGGATCATACTCCCTAACCCCAGAGGAAAGTCAGTACAAATCAGGACAAGCCTGTTATTCTATGACGGTCTACTAAGTTCCTGTACCAAGATGACCATCTGTAGAACATTAGATTGAAAGTTGGCGTTCCCTCCAAAAGTGTTTCTAAGTATGTTGAATTCAACCTTATTTCCCTTCCAAAGCTGCAAATACATAGAAATATGCAAGGGCTTAAGTGAGATGGACAAAGACTTACAGATACATAAAATTATATATAATTACATATATATATATATATATATATATATATATATATATATATGTCTGATTTTTTTTAAAGGAAATGGAAATATACACAGTGCAGTAGGGAGTGGGTGATAGTTTGGTTGCCGAATCGTGGAATGCACTCCAGGGCATTGGAGACACCTGGCTTGGAGAAATTGGGTGGGGATGGGTGTTCTCACAAAGCTTAAATATTGGTAATAACTTCTATGATGTTATAGCCACCTTTCCACAGCAGCAAATAGGTGTCAGGCACTGATCTTGCCCTGAAGTGGACTCAGAGACACAGAAAGGCACAAAGAATGAGAAAGAATGGCTGCTAGCCACCTGACTTCAGCTTGAAGAGCTGTCCTAAAAAGAAGCTAGGATAAATTCAGCTGGAGAAGGCTGATCTACATGGAAGGCTCCTGAGCACTAAGGACCAGACACTATTACATGTGTTGGAGAAGCAGAAGTGAATGTGGCTCTCTCCTCACCAATTCCATGCTGAAAAGGAAACCAGAAATCATAATGATAATTTCTACAAATCACAGACATGACATTTGTGGATTTGTAGCAACAACTTTCCTGCGGCTGAGATAGTTAACCTGAGAGCCATCATCTATGCAATTATCTAGAAGCAGGTACTCCAGGCAGTAAGATCAGCAAGTACAATCCTATTGATGGGAATGGATGTCACTTGCTTCAGAAAAGGTAAACAGCACTGAGATGCTTCCTTGTGAAGTAAAAATAGAAAGTTACAATGAAGAAAAAAGATTAAAAATGAAGATATGAATAAATTAGATAGGTATGGGATGCTGTGGGTTACAAGAAGAAAATTTCTGATGTTATTCTAAATCTGATGTCCCACTGGATCCAAAGTGCTCAAATAGTAGGTAGACACATCTGATTCACTTAGAGAATACTTTTAAAATGTGGTTCTAGCCGGGCTCTGGTGGCTCATAACTGGAATGCTAGCTACTAAAGAGGCTGATACCTGAGGATCAAGTTTGAAGCCATCCCAAAGAGGAAATTTGGAAATACTGATCCCCAATTAACCACCAAAAATATGGATGTGAAGCTTTGGTTCAACTGGTACAGTAGTAGGCTTGAGAAAAAAGAAACTAAGGGACAGCACTCAGGCCCTAGGTTCAAATCCCTGGACTTCATAAAACAAGCTACGAAATAAAATTTGGTTCTCAGTCATTCATCACTTAGCTTTCTAGTTCAATATAATTCGTATGAACCTTGGAAATTATATCCTTCCCAAATACTCTCCCCTGATATTCTGCTTCATGACCAGCTTTCAAAGCCCTGGCATCAACAATGTCTTCTCCCAGTTAGCATAGTAGTCTACAACTGGAAATTAGAAGATATATTTTTATTAATCATCAGAATTCTGATCATCTGTCCACACACATCAAATGAGTACTAGCCACATTCCATCATTCTGAATATATTTTATGGTGCAAATACCGTACAGAGGGGTTACAATTACAGGAGCAAGGTAATGAGTACCTTTGTTATCAAGCAGTGTTGTGTTCTCTTTTGTTTCCCTTTCCCATTCCTTCCCATCTCCCCCTCCAACCTCCCCTTTCCCCCTGCCCCGCAACAAAGTTGTAAAGTTCATTTTTCAATATAAGATCTTGTATAACTCATTGTTGCAATGGGTCCACGTTTACCCCTATTTAAACAATTTACTTTTTCCCTTCTCCACAAATTATACCAACATTAAGAACAGTGAAAACAGGGGTTAAACCGTGGGGGAGGGACATACAAACAACAAAGAAATCATATCAATACTTTAGAAACAATAGCAAGAAAGAAAAACCATTTGAGTCCTTATATTGGGGTTCATTTCACCTAACATCGACTTATCTGCAAATAATGGAAAGCTTGGGACCTATGTTTCTTTGGGCCTGGCTTACTTTACTTAATACAATTTTTTCCAAGTCTTTCTATTCCCTACATCAACAAATTGAAAATAGCTGAAATCAACAATTTAATGAGACATCTGATCCTCCTTGAAAAAGAGCAGCAAGATAAATCCCAATACAGTAGACAGAAGAAATAATTAAAATTAAATCAGAATTAAACGAATTAGAATAAAAAAAATAGAAAGAATCAACAAAACAAAGAGTTGGTTCTTCGAAAAGTTAACAAAATTGACAGACCCCTAGCAAATCTTATCAGCAAAATAAGAGAACACATCCAAATAATTAAACTCATATATTAGAATGGAAACATTACCACAGAAAAAGTCAAAATTCAGAACATTTATTGGAATACTTCTCAAACCTTTATTCTAATAAGTTTGAGAACCTGGCAGAAATGGACCTTTTCCTAGCAAATATCGACATGCCAAAACTAAACCAAGATGAGTAAAACAAACTTAGGAGGCCCATATGAAGCATTGAAATAGAAAGAGCAATAAGAGACCTTCCATCTAAGAAAAGCCAAGGACCAGATGGATTACAGCAGAATTCTAAAAGGCCTTCAAAGCAGAGATCACACCAATACTGCTCCAACACGTCAATGAATTTGAAAGAGAAAGTCCACTATTCTGAATATTTTTAATCCCACTTTGAGTTAATAAACCTTAATGATTAAAAACTATAGAATAGTTAGGCAATTAATTTAATAGTCATCATTCTCCCACCCAATCTCGTAACGTGAGTTATGTGATTTTTTTGTTTCTTTGTATGTTCCTCCCCCACGGTATAATCCCTGTTTTCACTGTATTTTATGTTGATGTCCTCAATCTTGTGGGAAAAAACCAAATGCTTAATTATAGATGAAGGTTGTTGACCCATTGTAGCAATGAGATGTACAAGACACTATATTGAAAAACGAACTTTACAATTTAGGCAGAGAGGGGGAAAGGGGAAGTGGAGGAAGTGTAGTACTGGAGGTGGGAGGGAATGGATGGTAGGGGAAAAACAAAGGAGGAGGTAACAATGCTTGATAGGAAATATACTCATTACCTTGCTCATGTAACTGTAGCCACTATACAGTACTTTTACAATTAAAAAGCATATTTACAAAAGCAGAGACTATAAGAAAGTTTGCACATGATGCCTTCTAACTATAAATACTCTCAAGGAGTAGGGTTTTCATTTATCTAGTACTGAGGAAATGATTTTCAGAAATGGCAGAGGCAAAAGTTCTTACACAAATCACCTTATCATGAGGTACAACCAGGATGCCTAGATCAACTTTCCAGGAAAAATAAAAACAATGAATGAAATGCAACTAATACTTCTAAAACGAGCCAGTTGGTGGTAGTTCATTCTTGTTACCCTAGCTAATTAGAAGTCTAAGATGAAAAGATCTCAACAGAAAGCCTGGTCAGGAAGAAAACTTTCCTCTCTGCAACCAGCAGACAGGAAGCATCAGCTCTGTGCCTGAAGCCCAGCAGGACGGCCTCTGCCCACAGACATCCAGACACACAAGACCACCCCCACCTTAAATATTATCAAACACATTCGAATAATATATCTTATTTGGGAGATAATATTTGAAAGATGTATCAAAAATATTTCTCTGAGTTCCAGTAAAAAAAAAAAAGGCAGAGTGAAAGAGGAAATATATACTCACTGACTGAAGGGTACGTTACCGACCAGAATGATGATAATGGGGCTAAAAGCCCATTTGGTAAAACGCACTCAACGATCTTTCTTCACATATTGTCAGATAGCGTGAAATGTGAGATTGTTGAATGCAAGGAATGTGTGTGAGCACTTAGCTTGTAAAAGTAATAATGTAAAGCTAGGCACTGTAAGCTCAGGCGTGTAAAACTAGCTACTCAGAACCCTGAGATATGAGGATCTCAGCTCAAAGCGAACTTGAGAGAAAAAAAAAAAAACCTCTTACCTTCAGTTAACCAGTAAAAGGCAGAAAGCGGAGTTGTGCTTCAAATGGTAGAGTACTAGCATCGCATACAAAGCTAAGGGACATCCAGGCCCTGAATTCAAGCTCAGTACTGGCTCTCATACACAAAAGAAACCATGACAACACCACAGGATATGCATATGTTAGCAAGGGATGTAGATGAATGGGTTGATAACAGCATTTACCTCACTTTTAGTCTCAAACATTCTGTACAGCATAGCCCAGTCTGAGAAAAGCCCTAGGTGAAATCTTTCCTCAAAACCAGCAGATTCATCCTCATTTCCATCTGCACATTTATGACATACATACACAGACAAAAGTCTGTATTTTTCTATAAATTTTGAAATACATAACCATACACTAATGATTCAGAATTTTTTGCCATTGTTTAGGTTTCATAGAGATCACAATATATCCAGGGTCTGGCTCATTCTTATAATCTTAGCTACTCAGGAGGGTGGGATCTGAGGATCACAATTTGATGCCAACCCAAGCTAATACATCCTCAAGATTCTTATCTTCAATTAAGTAGCAAGAATTGGAGATGTGGTTCAAGTGGCACAATGACAGCATTGAGTAAAATAATCGAAGCAAGATTTCCAGACCCTCAGCTCAATCCAGAGTACTGGCCCACTAACATTCCAAAAACCAAAAACCCCTGAAAGACTAAACCAAAATTATGTCACAATTTTTTTTATGTTTTGAAGCAAAATCCAATGAGGCAACATAGCTTTTGGTTTGTTGAATATTTGGTGGTAAAAGCACAAATCTAACAAATGTTTGTGACATAAAACCAAATTAAAATTTCTCAGTAAAGAATTTTCCTCCTGCCCCCCCCCACCCCCTCTGTGCAGTATTTTCACATTAAAAATAGAATTCCTGTTGCCTTATATTCTCAATGGTATTTTTTATTTTGTTTGAGATTTCATTCATATTGATTTTTGACTTGGTATTTTTCTGATGACAAATATGATTCTGAGCATTTTTGTATATTTATTTGCCATCTATATATCTAACTTTGTGCGATGTATGTTTAGATTTGTCTATTTACAATTAAAAAAAAAGAATTTTCCTTAGTATTCACTGGGACCCCTGACTAAGAGTTTTTTATGCTTTTTGAAAATAAGTTATTTTTCAGTAAGTGAAATAGTATAAACCTTTATTGTCAGTGTGAGCTCCAAGAAAGTGAATGTAAAATTAAAAGCACACAACATTACACATTTCTATGCCTCTAGTGAGACACTACAAACCTGTAATCATGTTGCTTCTATAAAGGATAAGGGGGATGCTCAGCATCACTGGTCATAAAAGAAATGCAAATCAAAACAACATTGAGATTCCACCTTACCCCAGTTAGAATAGCCATTATCAAGAGAACAAATAATAACAGATGTTGACCGGGATGTGTCTAAATGGGAACACTACTACACTGTTGGTGGGAATGGAGGGCAGTATGGAGGTTCCTCAAAAGACTAAACATAAAACTACCCTAAAATCCAACAATCCCACTTCTCAGCCTTCAACCAAATAATCTCAAACTAGACCACAAAAAGATACCAGCACAACTATGTTCACTGCAGCATTGTTTACCATAGCTAAGATATGGAAGGAACCCAGTTGCCCTTCAATAGATGAGTGGATCAAGAAAACATGGTATATTTAAACAATAGAACTTTATGCTTCTGTCAGAAAGAATGACATTGTCACTTTCATGAGTAATTGCAAAGACTTGGAAAAAATCATATTACTGAAGTAAGCCTAGGACAAAGAAACATAGGCTCTATGATTTCCTTCATTTGCAACAATTAGTATTAGTCTGTTAGTCCTGACAGAGGATTATAATAGTTCAAACACTATAAACATATGTATGACCATGCAAAATGATGCTAATTGAATGCCAAGATATTGAAACAGCAGGTCTTCTTTTGTTTAGTTGTCAACCTTGATGTAGCCCATGTACTGTAGCTAGTTCTTTCTTCTTACTTTATTTCATTTTTTCTTTTCAAATTTGTTTTATCCCTGGCAATTCCTGTCTTTGATTCTAGTACCCTCCATCTTATATATGTATGTATCTGATTGGAGAAAGGGAAGGGAAATAACAAAATGCTGAAAGAAGTACTAAAGATGACCCATTGCAACAATGATACTCAGGATACACTATGGCGGGAGTGAACTTTACAACCTTGTGGGTGTTTGGGGAGGAAGAGCGGAGGGAAGAGATAGAGGGAGAACAACAATGGAGTGGGTAACAATTTTTTAATGAGAAATATAACTTACTCATGTAAATATAACCCCTCTGCATAGCATCTTTGAATAAAACAGATTTTTAAAAATATAAAAATTAAAAATTTTTTACATAAAATGTCAGGCTGACACCAACAGAACTTCTGAGTTCATGTCAAAGAGTTTTCAAGAGTTTCAAGAATCTAGTACTAAGTATATATACCCAAAATTAAGTGATAATGAGAAAAGTAGCTCTTTTTATTGTGCTATATGAATGAAGGAAAATTTATTTTTGTTTCTGTTAACTTAGCACTCCTCTTTGTGATCTGCATTGTTCCCAAGTCAAACTAATCTCTTGTCCTTATCTCTCTTTGGTATATAGCTTTGGTATTTAATCTGAGATATAATCAGTATTCTTTGTTCAAATTGGTGGCCTAGGAGAGAGTCGCTCATTTCTGGGCAAGAAGTTAGATGGGGGGGGGGAGTTTCCAGGACATTTGCTGTGGCTTCTCTCACACAGCTCATTGATGAAGTTAGGAGTTTGAGAAAGTGACTGCTAATTAAGTGCCTCTTACTAATAAGAATTATTGGTAGACAGACTAAAGCTACCAGCACAACTATGTTTATTGCAGCATTATTTACCATAGCTAAGATATGGAACCAAACCTGATGCTCCTCGGTAGATGAATGGATCAAGAAAATGTGGTATATACACAATGGAATTCTTTGCCTCCATCAAAAAGAATGACATTGCCCCATTTGTTAGGAAATGGAAAGACTTGGAAAAAATTATGTTAAGTGAAGTAAGCCAGGCCCAAAGAAATAAGTCCCATGGTTTCCCTTATTTGCAATAACTAGTATATTTTTGAGACAAGAAGAAAAGGTCAGAAAAGTTTATGTTAGATGAAATGAACCTGAAGATAAGGATTCAAATGCTTTTTCTTTCTTGTGATGGTTTCTAGCATATTTATAAGATGATTTCCCTGTTGCTTTGTATGTCCCTCCTCCATGGTATAACCCCTGATTTCACTGTATTTGATGTTGCTATAATTTGTGGAGTGGAATGGGAAAAAATCATTTAGTTAGGGATACAGGTGGACCCATTGCAACAATGAAATGTACGAGTTGTTATGTCAAAATATGACCTTACAACTATGGCTGGGGTTGGGGGTGGGTGGGAGATGGCATGGGATGGTAAGCGGAAACAAAAGAGGAAGAAACAATACTTCATATGAAATGCACTCATTACCTTGCCCATGTAATTCTAACCCATCTGTACGACATATTCAGAATAAAAAAAGTTAGAATTTGAAAACATATTTGATAATAAATAGAATAGAAAAAACGTTGTTTGCTATTTTTTTTAATCACTACATATCTTTTTGTTTAAGTATAAATCCCAGACTTACTCTAAGGGCCTAGAATAAGCAAAATGGCTTCTAGAGCTTAGATAATTTCTTTCCACAGAAAATGACAGCAACAGAAGGAAAGCTGAGCGACAACCTGCAGAAGGAAGAGAGAGTTAAATGTCTCCTTAATTCTTAGCTTTCAATGCTCAATGAGGAACCCTCAGTACAGAGGACAGGTTAAGGACCTAACAATTCCTGTGCTGTTCTATCATAGGAAGCAGACACCAGTATCACATCACTCTATAGGTGACACACCTGAGTGGTGATATTGACTGTGCCTGAGAGGGTCCAGGAGAGCTCTGTCATGGTCACTGGAGACTTGGGATTGCTCTCTAAGAGAATGACATAGAGGAAAGTAGTCACAAGGCCTGAGTCTGGGTTTTGTCAGACTTAGGTGATTTGTAACAGGCACTAATGCCTTCTGACTAAGAATGTGAATATATCATCAGAGTCCAGCACACAAATTTATTTTAAGTGTTAGCTTGCACCATTTCCTTTCTTTATTGTGAAAATACTGTACAGAGGGGTTACAATTACATGGGCAAGAATGAAAGCCAACATTAATACCCTCTGGACATAGTCTCATCAATATTTATTAGTTAAAAAGTTATAAAATCAAGTTCATGATGAGGAAAAACCCAAATGAAAACCAAATTTCAGGGGAATTTACAGAAAATGTTGTTCTGTACATATCAAATATGTCAAATTATTAAAACTTAATGAAGCTGCGTAAGTTAAGTTGATTTCTTTTGTTCTACTGTTGCAACTTTCTTTTACATTTCAACTACTTAATAAAAAGAAGGTAGGCCAAGCACCATCAGTGGCTCACATCTAGCTGTAACTCTAGCTATTTAGAAGGCTGATAACTTAGGAAAGTGGGTTGTAGCTACTCAAGGTAGGAAAATCTGTGAAACTTTTATCTCCAATTAACAGTTCAAAATACAGAAGTGGAAGTTTGGTTCAAGTTGTAGTGAGTCAGCCTTGAGTAAAAAAGCTAAAGGTCACTTCCTTGAGTTCAACTCCCAGTATAGACACACACACACACACACACACACACACACACACACACACACACACACACACACACACAACCTATCTAAAAATAGCCACTGACCAGGAAACAGAAACAAATTAATATTTTTCTTTATTTTTTTCATTTTTGTTATTTTTTTCATTTATCTCTATTTAGAAAGTTAAAGGGGGCATAGAAATGGAGGGACAAAAGATGAACATATGCAGCAGTGGTACTCAGTTGAGAGTATGTTGAAAGTGCATTATGAAACTTGTTGGTCGGGAAGGAAAGGAAAACTGGAAGAGACGAAGGGAAGTGTGATATTGCCCAAGAAGAAATGCACTCATGGAAGTAGAGCAGTGGCTCAAGATGAGTGCCATTCTTCAGCAAAAGGGCTCAGGTACAGTGCCCAGGCCCTGGGTTAAGCCTCATGACTGACTATAACAAAAACAGGGACAAAAGAAATGTAGTCATTAACACACTTATGTAACAAAACCCTCTACATCACAATAATAATAAAATAATAATAATAATAATAATGAATTTATTTTAAAAAAATCAGTGAGAGAGAAAAATTGAGAGAGCAAGTGACGGGCTGACATTTCCAAAAAGAAATATCTAACTTAGATGACTATAGCCTCTGTGTAAATCACCTTTATAATAACAATATAAAAGAAAAAAACAGAAATATAGCGCTGGAGGCATAAAACAAATGGAAGAAGATTAGACTAATATGGGATACCGAGTTCAAACTCCATTATCAATTTCCCCTTCAAAAATGGCACTTCTCATCACTTGTACTTTACCTAGCTTATGAGAAGGGGTGCAAACAGTTAGAGTGAGGAGTAAGTCATACATAGAGGAGAAAATTAATCTATTAGGCAGAGAACATACCTGTAAAGAGCAGTACTTGCTAGAACACATGTTGACTAGAACACATGCTGACTCCATGTTTTCTGAAATAAACAAACCTAGTTGAGTTTGAATACAGGCTTCATTGTATACTAACTGGGGATTTAAAGTTAACTAAACTCTCTGTACCTGAAATTCTTCATAGGTAAAGTGAGCATAACAATAATTATCTCACAGGATTATGTGAGATAATGTTATCAAACATGATGTGGGTTTTGACTTAGATGTGTGTGCAACACTCATTGCTGGGGGGAGTATGAATTGGCATGATGTTTATCAAATTACTTAACAGTAATACAACTACTACAGGCTCACAATTGTAATCCTACTTACAAAACAGTCTGACACCTGAGGATCTAGGTTCTAAGTCAGCCTGAGAAGAAAGTAAATGAGACTCATCTCCAATGACCTCTAAAAAGGCTGGAGGTGGAGCGTTGGTTCAAGTGGTAGAGTGTTAGACTTGAGCATAAACGTCAGGAACAGTTCCCAGGCTCTGAGTTCAAGCCCTAGGGTCAGCACACACACACACACAATTTTGTATCTTCCTATTACCCCACTTAAACAATACATTTTCTCTTTCAATCCCACCAGTTGGTGGTGGTGGTGGTGTTGACAGGGACTTGCTGTGTAGCTCGGGCTGCTCTTAAACTTACAATCCTCCTGGGTACTGGGATTACAGGTATGTCTACCATACTTGACTTCACTCAGGAACTCTACTTATAACATTTTTCTGCAAGAAATTCATTTAAATTCATGATGATACTATGTCCTAAAGATGTTCACACTAATTTTCAAGTGTATGAAATGTAAATAATATAGGTAGACATGGTACTATGCTACCACATGGTAATTCCAGCCAATAATCAGGAATCTGACACAGGAGAAGAAGGGTTTGAGGTAAGGCTGGTCTACACTGTAGAACTTTGTCTCCAAAGGAAATAAAATTGTATAAATAGTAATCTACTGTGAAACATACAATATGTTAAATTTATATAATGGAACAAATAGATCATTGTAATGGAAATGAAATTTTGGCAGAAATTTTAAATCCATACATATGTGTGTGTGTGTGTGTGTGTGTGTGTGTGTGTGTGTGTGTGTCTGTGTGTGCATTTAAATTTAGAGAAGAAAATTTTCAAGTGGTATTATCTGCATCTGTCAGTCTACCTGTCATTCACCTACTTACTGAAACACTGATTTCTACTTAGCGTTCACACACTGCAAAACAAAAAATACAAATATTGCATTATAATATGTACAAAAGTAGTTTAATCCCTAACATAATGATGTAGGGAAAATATGCATTAAGTTAATGGCGTGGAATACTGCTGAAGAATAAAAGTATAAGAGAATGTAGATTTTGTGTGTGTGTGTGTGTGTGTGTGTGTGTGTGTGTGTGTGTGTGTGTGTGTGTGTTCCGTGAACAAATAATGGAGTCTGAAATACACCTATTACTCTTGCTTAAACTTTTGGCTCAAAGCTGCCAATCTACTACTTGAGCCACATCTTCACTTCTGGTTTTGGTTTCTTTTTTTCTTTTTTCTTTTTCTTTTTTTTTGGTAGGTTGTGGGGCTTGAACTCTGCTCTTGGGCACTGTCCCTCAGCTCTTCAGCTCAAGGCGAGCACTCTACCACTTGAGCCACAACGCCACTTTCAGTTTTCTTGTGGGTTATTGGAGATAAGAGTTTCACAGACTTTCCTGCTCAGGCTAGCTTTGAATCGTCATCCTTTCATCTCAGCCACCTGAGCAGCTAGGTTTACAGGAGTGAGCCACCGGTGCCCAGCTTGGATTTGGTTTCTTATTTTTTTAATTTTTATTTTTATTTCTTGTGAAAATACTGTACAGAGGGGTTACAATTACATGGGCAAGATAGTGAGTACACTTCTTATAAGCATTGTAGTCTCCTCCTTTGTTTACCCTTCCCATCCCTTCCCATCCTCCCTCCCCCACACCCAATCCTCCCCCCCAAGTTGTAAAGTTCGTTTTTGACATGACAACTTGTACTTCTCATTGTTGCAACAGGTCCACCTGTATCCTTATTTAAACCACTTGTTTTTCCCCTTCCCCTCCACAAATTATACCGACATCAAATACAGTGAAAGCAGGGGTTATACTGTGGGGGAGGAACATACAAAGCAACAAAGAAATAATCTTATCATTGCGTTAGAAACAAATGCATGAAAGAAAAAAAACACTTAAAATACATATCTTAGGATTCATTTTCCTAACATCACCTTATCTGACCTTTTGCTTGACTCCTACATATACTAGATATTGCAAATAAGAGAAATCATGGGACCTATGTTTCTTTGGGCTTGGCTAACTTCACTTAATATAATTCTTTCCAAGTCTTTCCATTTCCTAACAAATGGGGCAATGTCATACTTTCTGATGGAGGCATAGAATTCCATTGTGCATATATACCACATTTTCTTGATCCATTCATATACTGAGGGGCATCTGGGTTGGTTCCACATCTTAGCTATGGTAAATAATGCTGCAATAAACATAGTTGTGCTGGTAGCTTTAGTGTGGTCTTGTTTGTAAACATTTGTGTAAATGCCCAAAAGTGGGACTGCTGGGTCATAGGGGAGCTCTATGTGGAGTCTTTGAGGAACCTTCATACTACTTTCCAAAGTGGTTGAACAAGTTTACACTCACTCCCACCAACAATGAAGTAAGGTTCCCTTCTTTCCACATCCCCTCCAGCATCTGTTGTTATTAGAGTTCTTGATTTTTGCCATTCTAACTGGGGTGAGGTGGTATCTCAATGTTGTTTTGGTTTGCATTTCTTTTATGGCTAGGGAGGTTGAGCATTACTTCATGTGTCTATTGGCCATCCTTCTTTCTTCATCAGAGAAGTTTCTCTTTAAGTCATTAGCCCACTTATTTATTGGGCAGTTGTTTCTTTGAGGAATTGTTGCCAGGGGATTTAATTTTTTGAGTTCCAAGTATATTTTAGATATGAGACCCTTGTCCGTTGTATGGCTAGCGAAGATCTTCTCCCAATCCGCAGGTTTCTATTGATCTTGCTAGCTATGTCCTTTGCCATGCAGAAGCTCTGCAACTTCATACAATCCCATTTGTCCAACCTTTCTTTGATTTGTTGTGTTTCCGGGTCTCTATTGAGAAAATTTTGGCCTGCGCCAAGAGATCTAGGGTTTCTCCTATCCATCTCAAAGCAGATCTCTCTCCCATTGAACTAACCTGGGAGGAGAATCGCAGAGCATTTTTCTGCCTGTTCAAAGAAACTGACTTAAGTAACCAACCAAGCCACAGGAACATAAGCAGACCAGAGACTCCAACAAGAGGCTGGTTATGGACAACAGGGAGGCACAGGATTTTTCCCACCCCTCCCAAAAAAATCAAAGAACATTTTTTTTCTTGTACTTTTTATTAAATTTGTTTTTTTATAATTTTTTTTTAATCTTTAATATTTACCTTTTTTAAAAAATTTTTCTAGTAATTTTCTTTCCTCTTAGAATTTTATTTTAGGAGTATAAGTGTGTGTGCGTTTTTCTTTCTTTTTTTGTTTTTTGGTTCGTTTTGTTATGTTTCTTGTTTAGCTCTACAGAACTTCTGATCTTTTTTCTTTCTTTCTTATCCTTTTTACCTGTTCTTTTTTGTTCTTCTTTATGTGACTTAATTGCTGTTCTGCACATCCTCAGATATACCTGCAGTCGATTATTAGACCTTATTCCCCATTGTGTACACACTTAATCCACAAATTTATTACTCAATTCAAAACCTCTTAGACTTAAATTCCTTAATAGCAGTACTATCTCTTTATACCTATATAATATTTAAAGTATTTTACTTTTTAAGTTTTTCACATCTCCTTTATATCCCTTCCCTTCTCTCATTATATTCATGGTCTTCTCTGAATAGTTTGTTTTCGATTCTGTACAATATTTTTAATTTTTACCTTTCTATTTTTCTGGTCTCTTTTTGTTACCTTTCTCTTTCTTCTTTTCTCTCTCTACTTTCATCCTATCCAACCTATTTCCTGCTTTGAGATTAGGATTTTGGTTTCTTAATTGGAGACCTATCTCTGCTTATTCTGCTTAGGCTGCTTTAAACCAGGATCCTCCGTTTTTGGCCTCTTCAGTAGCTGAGAGGTAAAATATGAGCCACTGGTGGACAGCAGCTATATTAACATTTTTGACATGTTTGATTGAATTTTAAAGTAAGACATATATGTTACTTTTGAAAATGGCAGGTAATAGTAATTAATGTTTAACAGAATTTAAAACATACAAAGCTGAGAATGGCAAGTAGCTGAGAACAGGATGGAATAAATCAAAATTACCTATGACAGTTTCCAGACTGTGCACACAAATGATTGAATTGTCGGAGCCCAAGGACATCAAATAACTGAGCTCCAACTGGCTGCCATACTCATGATGCCAGCTACTGCTATTCACAAGATTGTGATGTTGCTGGATGACACAGTTCAGTTTCAAGATGGGAACCTGAACTATTTCTATTGATCTAGAAGGAGAAACATCAGGACAAGAAATGTGATAATAGGGCCAAATGCAAAAAGATATTCAGTCCAAAGAAGACAGAATAACTCTATTTCTGAAAAGACTATTCTCTCACAAGGAATCCTGAGCTGAATATGGTGGTCCATGTTTGTAATCTCCAAACTTGAGAGGCTGATTTAGAAGTTAGCTTGAGACCAGCTGAAGTTTTAGGCCAACAGAAAGACACATAGAAAAACTCTATCTTAAAACAACAACAACAACAACAAAAGTCCCAACGACTGGAAATATGGTTAGTATTAGAATGCTTGCCTAGCATGCATAAAACATTTTATTTGATTCCTCAGTATAACATAAGCAGAAAAACTGGAAGTGGTGCTGTGGCTCAGTTAGTAGAATGATAACCTTGAGCAAAAGAAGCTCAGAGAGATTGCCCAGGCCCTGATTTCAAGCTCTAGGATCGTCAAAGTTAAAAAAATGGTGCAAAATGCTGTTTGTTGGAATAAATATGTTGAAGAGTTCTTTATACTCACTAGAAAATTGTGCTGTTGGACATTCATAATGAACTTTGTAGGACAAAGTAAAATAAATTAATGAAATAATAATATCTGGCATTCGACAAGACATAGTAGATCTAAAACTGATAGTTGACTATGATTTCTTGATACAACTTATGTTACAGATACACTTGCCAAATTGTGATATTTTAAAGGTACAATCATGGGTTTTCTCTTTTCCAAAAGAATTTTACTGCCGGGCACCAGTGGCTCACACCTGTAATCCCAGCTACTAAGGAGGCTGAGAACTAAGCATCTGTGAGACTCTTATCTCCAATTAAAGGTTCAGAAAATGTAAAGTGTCACTGTTGCTCAAGTGGTAACACTAGCCTTGAGCTGAAGAGCTGAGGGACAGCGCCCAGGCCCGCAGTTCAAGTACAACAACTGACAAAACTTAATAATAATAATATTAATAATAATTTTATGGTTACTATTAAGGTGTTATATATAAAGGCTACCATTTCACAAGTTTGTTTCTTTGATAAACGAAACACAAATCCATCTTCATTGCCAAGAGCCAGGATTTGGCCATCTGCTTTACAGTTGATCTCTGGGTGTAGAGGCAATCTGTAATACAAAGGAAACCAAACCAATTATGACTATGTTGGGTCTTTGTCCATCCCACAAAAGATGGACAGGGTCTGAAGAATGGTGAATGCTGTCGCTCGCCCATTCCCCAGCCATGCTTAGCGTGGGAGACAATCAGAAGCAGCAGGGAGTCAAGTCAAGTAGGAAAACTCGTTTATTAACACACAGTAAGCACTTTTTAAAGCAAAAAAGACCCAGTGGCATGGGATGGAAGGAAAAGGAACCAATTACTGTAAAGTTCACACTCTATCATGTACCTAAGCTTCCACGGGCTGGTTATGCACTGAAGGTAAAGCAAATGGGGCTCTGCCCATTCAGCCCCTCTCAATGCCATCTTTGCTGCCCATGTGCTCTACAGCAAACTGGGTTCTGCCTACTCAACTCCCTCTCAGTGCCATCTTTGCTGCCCACGTGCTCCACAGATTCCCCTTTATTTATTTTAATGGCAGACCCACCTCCCAGTTAGTAATCCTTTTCATTCTACTGTAAAGGTTATTTTAACAGGATTACATTGGAAAGAATAGCATTGGCCATGCAGGAGGTTTGAGGCAAGTCTGGTGGGCGAGATTTGGCAGACAAGGATAGGGAGGACCCTTGTGCATGATCCAAGAACTTGTCCCTGTTACATCACATCCCCACCTAGCACAGTAATAAACATCAGCTCCACCACAGTTAGAAATGTCCGAAACAGTTCAATTAATTCCTGAACATATATAAAAATCAATATCTCATAAGGTTGTCCTCTTCAGAACATGGGAGCAGCCTGGGTATTGGGAGTTCTATACATGCGGCAAGGTGCATTCTCGTGGGCTCCTACACTCAGGCCATTCTACTATAGTGCAGAAAAACAAGGAAAATTTAAAAGAAACTGCAGACATAGCAAAGCAGTTCCAGTCACCTGGTGTGGTTTAAGTAAGCCAGTTCCTTGTATATGCCTTTAAGTGAGCACAGGGTTCAAGATGACCTTTGAGCTTTACTGTCAGTTCCCAACACCCTGTCTTTGTTTAAAGAAGAGAACCCACCTGTCATAGGTTGGGTAGATTGCCTTGTCTGCCTTACCCATCATCGGGAACTTCTTCGGAGCAAAGCTAAAGGCCCTGTCTTAGGTTGGTTAGACTGACACCCGCTCTTACCCATCTCTGGCTGCGATTCCTCTCGGGGGAAATTCATTCACTTTGATCTTGATCTTATGTAACTGGCTGGCTAAGCTCGGAAGAGTTTTGCAGTGCACATATAATGCAAGGAGGCATAGAAAATCCATCAGCAAAAGCATTACCAGGCCAAGAAATGTCATTAGCAGTCCTTTAACATTAGTCAGGGATGGGATAGCAATCTTTGCCTCTTCAGAGTCCAGAGGTGGGGCTCGTTCTAATCCGGGTATTTGCCTGTGGGTTTGAAAAAGTTCTAAAGACAATTTTGATTATTTCTGCATTGCCAGCGCTGATCATTGCACAGGTCACCCGTTGAGGTCGATGCAGATTCCGTAGGGCCATTGCTGGGACTGTGAAGATCAGGACAGCCAACAGCCAACAGCTGGAGTATCACCATCTGCAATTGTTAGAGAACACAAGACCTTCTCAAGGGCTGGTTGCCCTTGGGGATGGTTAGTAATTATCTTTTTTGTTTTCCCTCTTTTATACACAAGCCTCGGCCACCATAGCTGTTTTACTTTCTTTGTTGGTTAGTTTATCTTGGGCATCCTCCTGTATAGAGAAAATGGGTAACTAGTTAAGGTTCCTGGCAGGGATCCAAATGGAGGCTGTCTCCCCTATGGGAAAAATGCATCCAAAGGCCCTGCTCATGGTAACTAGGGGGTCAGGTTCTCTCCATTGTTGTGTCAGGGCAGGGGATCCTTCCACCTGACTTTCCTTAAGGTTTGGTGGTCCTCAGTGCTTCTGAAATCTGGATTCAGTTGCCCTTTTTGAAAAGTTTAAAATGGTAATGGTAAACAAAGATACCTATAACTACATATGGGGCTAACTCCCTTTTTTGTTTTAATAATTGCTCTTAAAGACACTGGAGATTTCTATCTATAACTACTTGGACTTCTGGAATTATAGGGAGTTCCTGTAGGACGATTAATATGCCATTTGTTAAAAAAAAATTCTGACATTGCTTTACTAACAAAACAGGGTCCATTTTCTGTTTTAACTTGTGCTGGTAGACCCAAGGTGGCAAAGCATTGAAGAAGATGTGTATGTGATGTGGCCCAGCATGCTCCTGAGTAGGTATTTATAGATACAGAGATATATTGAAACTTACCAAAGGCTAGGAAATGAGTAACATCCGTTTGCCAGAGGACGTTAGGTTTAAGGCCTCTGGGATTTACCCCTGGTGGTTGTAATGGGGATACTTTTAAGAAGAGCTGGCATGTTTTACAGGTATGTACAATTCTTTTGAGGTCCTTTACAGGAATCTTAGGAAATCTATGTTGACGACCTCTCCAATAATGTGGGTTAAATCATGCAAACAGGTAGCCTCTTGTAACATTAATGCTTGTGGACCAGTAGCTAACTGGTCTACCCAATTATTGCCTAGGGATAAAAAACCAGGAAGTTTTGAATGTCCTCTCAAATGTTGAATATGAATAGGGGCTCCACATCCTTCTAATAGCCCCTTAAGAGTAAACATAAGAGGAGAAATAAGGTTTTCATCCAGCTTAATATACGTTGGGGAAAATGAGGGAGCAAGTTAATCATATATAGGTCATCAGAATAAAAATGAAAGGGTATTATATTTGAATGTCCTGAAGTGCCATAATTACAGCGAGCATTTTTATATTGTGCTGTCCCTTTACAAAGTGTAAATCTTTGTTGGCTTCGGGTGTTTTGTTATTACTCAAAGGCTGCATACACAGAGCCTGCTTTACTTCCATCAGTAAAAGCATGGAGAGTGCCAGGAATAGGCGTATGAGAAAATATAGATGGCATTTTAGAGGAAGTTGCCATAACATTACAGTCCATTTGGATGGCCCATAATGGTGGTCAATTTGGCCTAGAAATCCCTCCAATGAGAGAGCAAGATGAGCATTGGCTCGAGTGAACAACTCAATGTCTGCCATCTGAAAAGAAAAACAATGGAGTGATGGTCAAGGCAATAATGCCTTTGGGCTTGGGTCCTTCCCTTGACAATAGCATCTGCAAGTTGGTCTGCCTGAGAGTACACCTGAGGTGTGCCCCCCAGGGGAGTGTGAACCCACTCTAATGGCTCCCCCCTTTGAGTTAAAACTGCAGAAATTAATGTGACACCTGCAAACAACCAAAAGGAAATGGGTTCAAAAATAGAATACCTCCTCAGGGAAACTTCATCCAGGGCTTTTTGGAACTACAAAAGTATTGCCCGATGACTGTCTATAATTGTAATAACTTCTTGGGGTGTCCTGTCTTTTAGTAGGGCAAATAAGGGCACAAGACTATCTGTAGGGACGGGAACCCATGGCAACAGACAATTGATTCCCCCTAAAAGACTCTGAAGTTGGGTTAAGGTTAGCGAGACTGGAAAATCCAGCAAATGCTTAAGGGGGCTGGCCTGAGTCAAGATATGGTGGGTTCTGAGCACCTTAAAAGGAGATACCTTTTGAATTTTATTGAGGGCTATGGTAAAACCCCCCATTTTCAACATGGCGAGAACCTGGGCCAGAAGGCCCTCCAGGCTTCCCAGGTCTTGGTGCCCCAAAATTATACTATCCATGTAGGCATAAGCAAGGGAGGTATCTGAACCCAGCACAGGCCCTAAAAGTGTGGACAAGTATTGTTGGCAAAAGGTCGGGCTATTGGCCATTCCCTGTGGCAGCACTATCCATTGAAACCTCCGATCAGGCTGGGAAAAATTAAGAAAAAGGATGGAGAAAGCAAACTTCTTGCAGTCATCTGGATGTAGGGGTATAGAAAAAAACTATCTTTAATATCATTGATAACCAAGGTATATTCTGAAAATATAGCAGTATTCCAGGGCATGGCTCTTAGGGGCTTTCCTACTAGCTCCATTCTTTCATTTACCTTACATAAATCTTGGAGCATATGCCAAGCCCAAAGTCTTTTTGAATAATATATACAGGAGTGTTCTAAGGACTCACAGAAGGGCGTATGTGCCCAACATTTATCTGTTCCACCACCAAAAGGTGGAGGGCTACAAGTTTAGGTTTGGTCAATGGCCACTGCTCCCCCTAGATAAGGCTGGTCATCTAAATCAAACTTGCATTGACAATACTTTTTTCGAATGGAATCCCTTCCTGCCCCTGGGGCAGTGTGTAGGGAGCGATTTGCCCCCCTCCATGCCAGTTGGCAGGGGATTATTTTAAACAGTCCCTCTTAAAGTGCCCCTCCTGCCTGCATTTAAAACAAGTTCTCTCCCCAATGGTATTAGGGTTTCTTGGTCCAGGCTGCCAATGCCTGGGTAATAGCCTCATTGCAGATGTCTAAGCCAGTAAGGCTAAAGCTAGTGATTAGGAATGGTGCTGTTGCATTCCCACATCCTGAGAGGCCACCACCCATCTGCTCAGGGTACTCTTTCTCAATCTTGCTCAGTCCATGCGGTGGTCTGCATTCATTCTTTCCCAGACCAGCAGCTTTACAAACTGATCTCATAGGTTCCCTGTGGGCAGCTTGCGGTTTATACTCTCTTGGAATCAGTCTACAAACTCAGCTAGAGGCACACCAGGTTTTTGTTTCACTCCTGCTATGGGGGTCTCAGTGGGCCATCATCCAGTTTATACCAAACAGCAAGTCCAGCCTGCCTCACCTGGTCATGGTACAGGCCAGGTATTTTGGCCTTTTGGAGGCCAGTGGAGTATCCTTCCCCTGTACCTGTTAACATGGCAAAAGTAATAGGTATCATGGGTTAAGCCTGCCGGTTATTCTCTGCTCGCACTCTGCATTCCTCCTTAAAGAAAGCACACCATTTAATAAACTGAGAACTATTGAGGACGGCTTTGGCAACATTTAGCCAGTCCTTAGGGACACACAGGTGATAATCAACGTCCTATAATAGGGTAAGGGCCCAAGGAGAGTTTGGGCCATCCTCCACCACCGCCTTGCAGAACTCTTTAAGGTCCTTAGCTTGCCCTGGATACCATTCTAATGGCCTGTTAGCTCCAGGTGCCAGATTGACTGGATGTGTTTGGGGAAGTGAATCCTGTGGCCTAGGGTCCAGGCTCCCAAGTGGCACTTCATTAAAGGGCAGACCTCCGAGTAGGTTACTTCCCCAGCCCTCGGCCTCTCCATGGGAGGTTGGTAGGGGTCCGAGTCTTACAGGTCTCTCTTGCAGGTCACGGAGGGCGCCATACCTCCCCCCTCTGAATCAGAGGAATAGGGAGGGGCCTAGGAGAGTCAGGGACACCCGAATCAGAGGGGGTAACCTTCACCTTCGTTTTGATTTCCACTGTCCACTCAACTCCCTCTCAGCGCCATCTTTGCTGCCCATGTACTCCACATGAATATAAATAATATTTTTTTCTCTGCATATCTTAAAAAACCATGCTGACAACATGAAGGAAAAAATCCCAAAGTTTAAAACCTTCTTCTAGAAAAGTTAAAGAATTACTGAGAACAAGTATTTTAAGAATAATTTCAGAAAGCTTGAACTCAGGGCCTGGGTTCTATCTCTGAGATTAATAGCAAAGCTATTGCTGCCACATTGAACCATAGTGCCATTTCTAATTTTCTTGTGGTTAATTGAAGAGAAGAATCCCACTGACTTTCCTGTCCAACCTGACTTTGAGCTAGGATCTGGAAATCTCAGCCCTCTGAAGAGATAGAATTATAAGCATGAGCTACTGGCACATGGCTACACTAATTTCTTAACTGAAAGAGTTAAAATTGAATGTTAATCATGTTTAACTTTGTAAAATAAAGTTAACTGAAATGCCTTTTACTAGTAATAAGGGATCAAATGTGTCTACTGTGTAGGTGGATTACAAAGTTCTTACCAAAAGCTAAATACTTTCCTTGTTTTCTATTCTTCCAAAATTGTTTGCTCTCCAGAATCATGCCTTATCTTTCCTTGCTGGTTTCTGTAGCTTATTTCATACATGCTCACAGCTTCTTCAATTATCATTTCCTTATGTGAAGAGCTTGCAAATATCTATTTTCAATCCAAACTACTTTTATGCACCTCTCATCCATATATTCAACTGCCATAAATACTTGTGAAACAGTAATCTTGTCTTTCCATTACTGGATATAAATGTGTAAGTAAAATTTAGGAAAATAAAGAATAACATCAATAAATATACCTGATGATTGTAATAGTAACGCTAAATATTACTACAATGCTGTTTTTCTGAGCAATTTAATATAAAGCTCAAGGAAAACAACGTTTTTGAGTGCTGATATTGGGGTTTTAAGTCAGGACCTTGCCTTCTCACTTATGCATTTTCCTTCAAGGGCGGTGTTTTACCCTTGAGCAGACATAGCTTTTATTTTCATTGATGTTCTCTGCTGTGTTCAAAAGCAGGATTTTTAAACCTCTTAATTAGGTGATTCTTAAATATTCATAGGGGAGCAAAAGAAGAATAGAAGACAATAGAAGAATAAAAGAGTATAAGTTCAGGCTTGAAATCGTAGCTACGCAGGAGGCAAAGAGATGAAGATTTTGTTTCAGAGCCAACCAGGGGAGAAAAATCTGTGAGACTCCTATCTCCAATTAACACCCAAAATGCTGGAAATTTTTTGGGGGGATTATTTAGAGATAAGAAACTCTTTGTCTTTCCTTCTTGGGCTGGATTGAAACCGGGATTCTCAGATATCAGCTCTCTGAGTATCTAGAATTACCGGTGTGTGCTAACAATGTCCAGTTTCAAGGAGAGGGCAAGGTACTGATTTCAAGCTCAAGGAACAGCACAAAAACAAAAACAAACCTTATGACATACAAATATACTGATAGAATACAAACCAAAACAAACAAAATATGGGTATCTAGATGGGTGAAGGTCTTAATAGCATTATTATCACTATTATCTTTTCTGGCATATTAAGTAACCCGAAATTATGCATTAAAGGCATAGCTTAGTGGGTAGAGTACTAGCTAAAATGAAATGTATCAAACCTACTTACAGAAGAAAGAGAAAAACAAACAGAATCTACACATATTTCGTTAATGTAATTTTAAATGCATTCCAATCAAGAAAACTCTAGGCATTGATGAATTTATTATTGACTTTTCCTAAAACTTTGAAGAGATCATTTTGATTCTACAAAAATACTTCTTTAGGAAGGTAAGAAATAGTCGCTGCCCTCTTAAAAGTTTCTTTTTTTTTTTTTTTTTGGTCCAGTCGTAGGCCTGAACTCTGGGCCTGGGCGCTGTCCCTCAGCTCAGGCTCAAGGCTAGCACCCACTTGAGCCACAGCGCCACTTCCGGATTTTTTCCCCTGCTTATGTGGTGCTGAGAAATCGAACCCAGGGCCTCATGTATGCAAGGCAAGCACTCTACCACTGAGCAACCTTGCCAGCCCTTAAATGTTTCTTTAAAAAAATACCGAGCTGAATTTTGTCTGGAATTATATTCCATGTACTGAGCAATTAAGGCGAATCTTTTCAGGACATTGAGTCTTCTAACCATTAAGTACTTTATTCATCATTTACTTAGTCCTTATTTTTTGTATAACATTTGAAAGGTTCTATAAAATCCATTTGCAGGGTCTTTACTCAAAGCAGAATGGCATAATGTAAGCATCTCAGGATTTAGAGCAGTGAGTATGAAAGCCATGAACAGTTTATCTTGTCTTTGAAGAAATTTTTAATGCATAGAGCATAAATAAGAAAGAACATTTTAGGTGATAGAGTAAATAATGGAGGCCAGGAGGTGGCCTAGCACCACCATAGGAAGACGAAAGCTTGGGTGCACCCTAAGGGACAACTGTCCTGTCCTGTTCTGTCCTGTTGAGATACTTGTCATGCATCAGGTGCCTGAACAGGGAGGGCTGGCACTACTAATACAGCACCATGAATACAGTCAGCTTGGCGCCATCCATGGCTCGCAGCAGAAACCAGATGAAGTGGAGCAGGGATTGGACAGAGGGTGGCCCGTGTTTGTTGGATGATACTTCTATGCATACATGATGAAGACCACAGACCTGCTTTTGTTTTTCCAATAGAGAAACTGCAGCACTGCCTGGGGCACAAGCATGTCCACTTGCCTGGGAAGCTTTGGGCCATGGAGTCCTCTACCAGTATGTTGGCAGAGCCAACACTGTCTGTGGAGTGTAGAAAGTAGTATCAAGGTTCCTAGTAGTTCTCGCTTTCCACAGAGTCAATGCCCAAAGCAAATGGAACCACGGGTGGCCCTGTTTCCAGGAACCCCAACTGAAACACTTCAAGGCTCTGGATCAGTGGGGTCCATCAAACTGAACATCCTAGCCAGACACTATATTCACTTCTGCCTTCTTTGGGGACTCCAACACCAACATGGACAGTGCTGCTGTGCTCTTTTGCTGGCCATGAGGGAAGAACAGGAGTGTGCTCCCGAGCACATGAACTCCTGAACCCCAGAGGGCTTACTTTGGGTCATGTACCTGAAGAAGAGGGTCCAGTACTTCTGGCGTGCCCTTCACGCAGTTTACCTTGCATGTGATTGTTGTCTTCATTCTGGGAGCCTTCCTGCTCCACCATCGCTGCTGCCAATGTGGCCCAAATACTATAACCTTTAGAAAGACTAGGTCAAAGCCTGAAAATATCAATACCAAGAATTGGGTGCATTAAAGAGGAGGGTATGGAAAGGGTAGACAAATGAAGGGAGGAAGGGACAGAATGTAAATGAGCTCATTGGATGAGAGTGAGGGAACAGAAGATGCTGTATGAAAGGAAATGTATTTATCTGCCTCATGAAATTGAAATCCCTCTACACAACCTCTTTATAATAATTATAAACTAAATTACTTTTCTAAAAAGGAATTCATTGCATATACCACAAAACTAAGAAAAGTAAAGGAAGGGATGTGTCGGGGGGGGGTTGAATGTTGTAAGGATGGCATGGATCAATATGCACTGTCTTCATAAACTGCTTTGTTACATGGCACTTCTTTTGTACAACTGCTTAAAGATAATTGACAAATAAAAATAATAAATGAATAGATGTAAGGTAAGGTGAGTACAGGAGAAAGAAATGGTTGATATATACTTCTGATATGGAACAGGGCTTCCCTTTAGGTTGGAATCCTGTAGAAGAACTCTACTGTTTTTATAATATTTCAGAATAAGATGAGATTCATAAAGCATGATTCATTATAATTTGTCAAAAATAACTTAAATAGTTGTTAATTACCCAACAAAATTAAATTCCTATAGTATCTTTGTGAATAAATTTAATTTATGATCATGTTTTGACAGAAAAATCTATGAAAATATTTTATTTACTTATTTTTTGGTCAGTCATGGGTCTTGAACCCTGGACTTGGGCACTACAAATCAGCTCTTCAGCTCAAGGCAAGCACTCCACCACTTGAGCCACAAAGCCATTTCTGGTTTTCTGGTGATTAATTAGAAATAAGAGTCTCATGGACTTGCCTGCCTGGGCTGGCTTTGAAGCCAGAACCTTAGATCTCAGCATATTGTGTAGCTAGTATTACAGGTGAGGGCCACCGGTGCCTGGCTAAAAATCTTAATTCCAATTCACCTGCATAAATCCAGAACATGAGGCTTTGCTTAAAAGGTGGAATGCAGGCAAAAAGTGAAAAGCAAATACTAGCAGAGAGGCAGGCAGAGAATGAGAGAAAAAAAGAGAGAGGGAGAAAAAAGAGAGAGAGGGCAAGAGAGAGGGAAGGAGACAGGGAAAAACGTAAAAACGGGGGAACAATGGGAGGAGACAGGCAAAAGTGGATGATGAAAGTGAATATTATCAAAATATATGAAAATATAATGGAGTCCATATTTTGTGCAATAATAAGGCAATATGTTTAATAGAAATTCAATTTTGAAAGCAAATTTCTCAATTTATAAGTTTTATTTAGACAGTAATGAGGATGGAGATGAGCTGCTGGGGAAGGTATTACTTGCATTCTATTCTAAAGCCCCGACCACAATCCCTGAAGATGCTCCTATCCAGGCCAATCAAGTAGCCACTGCCAGTTTTTGGAGGAAAAAAAGAGAAGTGTCATTCTGAGAACCAGCGGATTATAATGGCTAGCCATCTGTGGCTCAAGCTTGTAATCCTAATTACTCAGGAGCCTGAGATGTGATTATCCAAGTCAGGACAAGCAGGAAAGTCCCTGAGAAACTAATCTCAAGTTAAACACCACAAATAGGAAATGGAGGTGTGGTTCAAGTACAAAGGCTCCAGGACAGCACTCAGGCACTGAATTCACCCTCAGGTTCGGTACATACACACACACACACACACACACACACACACAAACACACACACACACACACACACACACACACAACGTTAATTATATATTAGAAAACACAGTCATATGTCAATATTTAATGCTCACAAATGTTAACTCCTACTGAATTTCACATTCTCTTAAAAGAGAGTAGCTTCTTGGCAGAATGTCCTTAATTTTTAAAAAGAATTTATAGCCATACTTCTTTGGCAGTCTCTATCACAAATTAGAATTGCGGGGGAAGGGAGGGCATGGGAAACTAGCCACTTCCTTTATGCTTCAATGATATTCTTGTACTTCACTAGTGGAAAAACATTAGGAGGAATGAGATGTGTCTAAAATAATATAAAACCATTGAAATTGCCTCTGATCATGTACAGGCTGATTAATTCAGTACAATATGACATATACATTGAACACCACAGGATGCTCTATCAAGTGAGAAGCAACCTATATATGATATAATCGGTAATGTTTGTATTTTATACTCATGGACATAGATATTTGTATATGCATGGGAAAGGTTCTGGCAATATATATCTAACAATGGAATTCTTTGGGGAATGGGGTATATGGTTGTGCAGATGGATTGGGGAGAAAAATTTAATCCCTAGATTTGAATTATGACATTTATATACAACCAAAAATCTGTTACTTTCAAAATTAAATAAAACACCTACTAGCATATGAGCTAAGAAAATACCATATAAAGCTGTAGTAATTTTTTTCTCACTTTTTGATTAGCACACATTCTTCCAAGGGATTTGATTATGAAATTTTCGTATAGTCAAACAATGTATCTTTATGAGACTCATCTCCTCCATCACTCCACACATCCTGATACACAGGATGAACCACTTTTAGGCGCAGTACTTCCAATAAAAAAGGGGAAAAATGAAATATATAAAAATTTAAAAATTACTATTAGTGTAGTCCTCACTCCTATAAAATACTTACTTGGAAAGCAGAGTCCAAGATTGCATAGGAAACAATTATCAAGATCCCCTTCTCAGCTGGAAATGCAGTTTAGTGGTAGAATGCTTGCCTAGTATGCATGAAGCCCTGGGTTTGATTCCTCAGTACCAAATATACAGAAAAGGCGGCTCAAGTGGAAGAGCACTAACCTTGAGCAAAAGAAACTAAGGGACAGTGCTCAATTCTGAGTTCAAGCACTACAACTGGAAAAAAAAAAAAAAAAAACAATCCCATTCTCAATCAATAAGTAAGCGTTTGTGCTTCCAGGTATGTAGGTATGTAATGAGAGGCATTCTAACCCTGCATTCTAACACAACCTATGGAACTCATGATATTCATTCAAAAGTAACTGCTAAAAACAGGGCTAGCTAACACTTCTCTAACAGGTGCAAGGAAACGAATTTAATCTATGTACACAATGTGCATGTGTACACATATAGATTATACAGCAAGAAAGATATTCTGATAATTATGTGCTACAAATCCTGCCTTTTTCTACCACTTGCTCGTTCTAGAATAATACCATATGCACAACAGTGGGTGCTAGATGAACTCAACACCTTCTAGGAGATGTGTGGCCTGATCATAGAAACAAAAACATGCATTTCTTTTAATGTACATATTATGAAAATATATACATACTCATATGTGTCTATAAGTTGAGTGTATTACACAGCTATATGACTCTGTATGTTACATAAGCACTTGAAAAAGGAAGGAAAGGTCCACAGTTACCTCAGAAAAATTACTGAGCCATGACTCTGGTCTCATTATTTTTTCTGGTTAATTGGAGATAGAATCTTACAACTTTTCTGCTTTAGGGAGCTTCAAACTACAGTCTTCTAGGTTTCAGTCTCCTAAGTAGCTAGAGTTACAGGCAAGCCAGACTGGAGATATAGCTTAAGTGAGGAATAATCAACCTTGAGAGAAAAAGCTAAGGAAGAGAATAAGGGCTTGAATTCAAGTGTTAGTACTAAGGTATGTGAGCACACACATGCACACACACACACACACACACACACACATACACACACACACACACAGAGATTAACAAGAATGAAACTCTGGTGACCCAGCTACTTTAAGTCACCTGTAGATTGTGGTTTAATAATCTAATAATACAGAAATTAATCCTCAAGTTGCCTCCTCTTTATTACATTAGGAGTCTTAATTAACTTATCAGGGTTTTTTCCTTTTCTTTTTTCTCTTGTGTGTGTGTGTGTGTGTGTGTGTGTGTGTGTGTGTGTTATACACACACACTGGTGTATGTATAAGAATACAGAGACTTGAACTAAGTGAATTGGCACGATGCTTTTGCTTCTTCTCTCAAGGCTGTTGCTCTACCACTTGAGACACAGAACCACTTCCATCTCTTTTGGGGAAAGAAGTGTCCGATGCATTTTCAAGGCCATACGGGGCCCAATAATAAGTCTTTGTATCTCAGCCACATGAGCATATTTTACTTATGTGCTAAAATCATCAGGTAATAGTCTTAGTTACAATAAAAAAAATTCTAGGACACTACTCAGGCCTTGATTAATGCCTAGGACCAACACAAAAATAAATGCAGTTTCTTGTAATTATTGCAGTTGACCTATTGCTACTCCTAGGATTATCATCTATGTCAAGGGTCTCTGGATTGTGACTCCCTCCATAGGTAAAGGATCACTAAATCTATCAGTCAAATGTAGCTAAATCCTCCATATATTGCCTTTGTAATAGAAATTAAAATTGTTAATAACAAATAAATTATAGTAAGTGTAGACAAAAAAATCCATAAACACCAAAGATTTAATTCATGCTATGACATTTTTAGACCTCAAACATCAATAAGGATTTTTTTAGAAAACACACTTTTATCTCTACTAGTATTCTACCCACTGTGAAACTGAAGAACTGAAATCATACACTACCCAACTTAGAGGCCTACACCAAGAAATAATTAGATGGCAGACATTGGTACAAGCAAGCTTTACACTGCATATTCTCCTAAGTGAATTAATACTAAAAACAATTGACATGGTCCAGCCTGAGTTGAAGTTGAATATCTTGTCTCAAGAACAAAAAGTGAGGGCTGAGAATATGGCTTAGTGGGAGAGTGCTTGCCTAGCAGCCATGAAGCTCTGGGTTTGATTCCTCAGTAAGATATAAACAGATAAAGCTAGAAGTACATTGTGGCTCAAGTGGTAGAGTGCTAGACTTAAGCATACAAAGCTCAGGAAAATGCCCAGACTCTGAGTTCAAGACCCAGGACTGGTTTAAAAATGGTGAAGACAGGAAGCAGGGAGAAGAACAGAGTTATTTGTCTGAGCCTACATTTTCCCAGCCTTCATGAACTTTCATCTTGTGATTGGTTTTCATTCTATTCAGTGGTCAACAAACTAGTTTCCTCTGAGTCTCTGAATCCTGTGTTATTTAGAGTTAGGAATCCTAATTTTAGTGTTGGGGATTTTGCTAAATGGAAGAGCACTTGCTGGCAAGTGTCAGGACCTTAGTTTGCTTCTCAGGTCTGAAAAAAAGGACCCTTAAGTCTTCTTTAGTTTGTGAAACTTCACAGAAGAAATAAATGCATTCACTCATTCATAGAAGCACAAATTGATACATTTTCTAGGCTCATTTGAGAAAATTTACTATGAAATAGCAAAACAAAAGTCACACACTGATGGTTCAAACTTGTAATCCAAGCACTCAGGAGGCTGAGATTTGAGGATTATGGTTTGAAGCCATTTGGTGCAAAAATGTCCATGAGTCTCTTATCTCAACCAGTGAAAAACAACCCTGAAAAAATAAAACTGTAGCTGTAGCTCAAGCAGTAGAATGTTAGCCAAGAGTTATAAAGCTACAGGGCAGCACCCAGTCACTGAGTTCATGTCCCAGAAGAACTGGCAGAAAAAAAATGAACTCAAATTCAAAACAGCTTTATTAGGTTCAAAATAGTTCATGATCATTGAGAATAACTTGCCATTTTGGGCCAAACAAAACAATTATTTTTCTTTAATGAAATAGAATAAGACACTTTACTCCTTAATTAGTGCAAAATCATGTAGGATTTCACAGTGTGGAAAGGTACTTTTTCTAATGATAGCAGAAAACTTCAGTATCACTGTATGTATTATATCCCAGGACTGTAAAACATATAAAGTTAGATTTGTGCTCCATGGACCAAATTTCATGATTCATAAAAGAGTATCTTCACAGTACTTTATTTATACTGAACCTTTTTTCATTCTTTATTATTGACCACAACATAAATGTTAGTAAGGCTTGCCTTTTCATTGGAAAATTCTCTAAATTTTTTTTAAACTTTCCTTTCTTTTATACAGCAAATAAAGCTATGTATGGCATGTGAATATCACCAGTAGGGAAGTAAGTATGTCACCTCTACAGTGCTCTGGAGCTGCTTGATCATCTCACGTAGCTGCAGCTCTGTCTTCTTTCAGGCATCCTTTCAGGCCAATTGATCTTCTCCTTAGTGCCCAGGTTAGGTTGCTCAGCAACTTCCCTCCAGTCTCCAAGGATAGCTCATGGTTGTTTCTTCATTGCAGAAAATAGATTTCTCTATTCTACAAAAAAATAAATGTGATTGGGTTAAGCCTCTACTGTCATAAAGATTTTATTTTACATTAGTCCATGTTTCCTTTAGAGAATTCCCTAAATGTTTAATTAATGGGAGGAAGGGGCTGGGAAAGAGTGAGGGAACAGAAGACACTGTACAAATGGAAATGTATTCATTACCTGACTCATTTAATTGTAATCCCTCTTTACATGCTCTTTATAATACCAATAAAGTAAATCAATAAAAATGTTCAATTAGATGAATCTGGTCAGAATGTAGACATGTACACCTATTCACCTAACAAAACTAATGCTTTACACACATCAAGAAAACAGTGTACTCGCAAATAAATCGTACTTAAATGGTTTGCTAGGCCGATCTAGCCCAGCCACCACTGCAACGCCTGGTTCTTTTGTCCAAGATGGGGAGCCACGGGCACTGCCTTCTGGGCTTCAATGCAGCCACTGAGAGGGTCTGTGGGCCGCTGTTCCACCTCTTCATCCCTGAAGCTGCACAGTGGAGCCGAGTCAGCACGTGTTGTAGTCTTCAATGTGGCTGCAATTGAAAGGGAGGCAGGCTGCACATGAGGCCTTTGGCACCCAGCATCCATCTCAGGCTTGAGTCCTTGAGAAGCCCCACGCCTGAGGGGGGGGTTGCCACTGGGCAGAGAACTCTAAGCTAGCAGTGTGCGCTCCTCGGGCTTGGGCGCCAGCAGCAGCAGGGACTAGGACAGCAAGTCCTCAGGGACTCAGGAGCCTTGGCCCATCGCACCATGCCTGGTCCGGCTGCCACCTCCTGAGGACTGGCCTGTGGGCCCTGTCCAGCGCCTGCGAGCACCAGATGCTGCTAATCAGCAGCCTGAGTCCCATGCTGTCAGTTGAGCCCCCGAGGACCGGCTTCTCCACCAGGTCAAGGGCCTCAGCACGACAGCTAGTGCCTGGGAATATGCCCGACCTCCTCGGAGTGGCCTATCTGAATTTCAGGCAGCTGCAGGATGAGCCAGAGGCCGGGAAGCAAGTCCTGGCCAGCCAGCAGCTGCCCCTCATCCTCAGGCTCTAGGCAAAGCCAACGCGCACCTTCCCTGCAGAGGCAATAGCAGCAATGCAGCCATGGATGCAGCAGAAGCACCATTGCCTCCAGGCTGGCCCCACCTGCCTCCAGGTGTGCCCACATCATCAACCCAATGGGCTGCCCGCTCCTGCACTGATGCTGCACATACCTGCAGTGCTCACTTTCTTCTGTATCCGCCCTCCCCCTGCCCAATCCCTGCGGGCGTCTCTGACTCCTCTACCACCTTTGCCCTGAACATCTAGCATATGGGCCCCTCATAGAGTTCATAGTGGTCGAGGGAACTTTTGGAGAACAGCCTCCAGGAAAGAGTCAAGGGTCAGGGTGATAGAGAGCCTTGAGTGTGTGGAAAAGGTATTGCACACATATTTTGATAGAATAAGAAATCAAAAGAAAGCAAAAATTATCAAATTTAAAAGAAGAGATTAACTAGGCATCAATGGCTCAGGGCTTTTATCCTAGCTCTTCAGAAGTCTGGGAGCTGAGGATCAAGATGGGAAGCCAGCTTGGGAAAGAAAGTCCCTGAGATTCTTATCTCCAATTATCTACAAACAACAACATCAACAACAACAGCAACAAAACCCACAAGTGAAGCTGTGGCTCAAAATGATAAAGTGTTAGCTTTGAGTATGAAGCAATGACAGGGCTCCAGCAGCATCTGCAAAACTTGAGAAGCTCACCACCCCCAGGATAGCTCACAGCCACTGAGGAGGCTGTGAGGAGGAATCGATCCCTGGGGTACACTTGAACCACCAAAACGCACCCCGCTTAATAGCACCAACGTACCACTTAAAACTCAACAACCCAATTCTAACTCTTTCTCACCACACTTGGGCAGGAGGTTGGGGGAGCTATGAAGTAGCATGGTGCACCATTTCGGTTGAGGAGGGGGATATCTGACATCAGACTCACAGATAATACGTGGATAGACTAGAACTTCAGAAGAAGGCCAAGGTCGACAGATATAGTCATTCTGTAACAAGTGTAGAAGGGAGAATCTTGAGTCTGAGGACTCCATAGTGCCCAATTTTGGGGCTGGTGGCAGCTACTCCCCCCTGCTGTGTTGACTAAGCGGTAGCATTTGGTTTGCTAGCCTATGAACAGCAGACACGAAGTGGGGATGGAGTGAGGCTGGTGCCTGGGTGACTCCCTTTTGCTGAGTTGTTGCCACTGCCAGCATGTGGACATGCCTGGGCTTGGAGCAAGGCTGTAAGGTCGGTGGGACTGATTGGTTCTGAAGAAGCAGAAGGTGGAGCATCTTCTGCAAGTGATGCCTCCGTTACTGGTGGTCTTCCTGTCATCATGGGGCTGTGGGCTCTGCACCATAAGTGGCAGCCTGATGGAACCCTGAGGAGTCAGGAGCCAGACAGCTGAGTGCTTGGTATGGTGCAGACAGAATGCTGCTTCCCAGTCTCCCACCCCAATCTGGGTTTACTTCAAATCTAAGGCTCCTTCTCCTTCCTCCTCCTCTGGTAGTTGTCCTCAGCAGCAGCAATTGAACAGTCAGTCTGTGCTTCTTCCCACTTTTCTCCCAGGTGGGGTAAATTGAGGCTGTGAGGATAGAGAGTTGTCCACTCAGTGGAGTCAGAAATAGAACCCAGAGCCCTTGGTACCCCAGTATGAGACACTTCTTTCTACCTTCCATACTTTATAATCAGTTTTTTCTGTTGCCCTCTCTTGTCCCCTGACCTCATCCAGAGATCTCTTTCTAGGGAGTACCCTGTCTGCACATGCCTGTAACCCAGGATGTGGTGACTATTGTAGAACTGGTACCCTCATAAGCTTTGCTTCCCTCCCTCACCTCCACCTGCTTATCCTTGTGTCTCTACTCAGGAAAGTCCCTTTTGAAACCATTTGCACAGAGAACCCGGGCCTCCCTGCTCCTTCTTCCTATTCACCGTTTTTAGGTACTGTTGATTCCCTGAAGAGTGAGTGCAAAGATGCTCTTGGAACTGTAGGTCCCTTGGATGGAGTGAAATGTGAATTTCTGGTTCTTGAGGAACTTGCCACTTTTGACTCTCCAGTAGTATATAGTTGTCCCGATGTAAGGATTGCCCAAAATATCCCCTAAAGCAGTTCCCTGAGGGTAAAATGACACATGCCTTCCTTCTCTGCTATGAACTAATGGGACATGGTATTTTTTGTATTCCAAACAGTGATCATATATGTTTCTACATCTTTGAAACTTACTCAAGTACTTGCACGTGTGTATGTGCATTTGGACTAAATTAGCAATTTTTCTTTGTGTGTGTGTGTGTGTGTGTGTGTGTGTGTGTGTGTGTGTGCGCGTGCGCATGTGTGTTCAGATCTTGGGTCTTAAACTCAGGGCCTGTGTTCTTTCTTTTAGTTTTTTTCACTCATGGCCAGTGTTCTACTACCTGATCGATAGCTCTACTTCTTGCATTTTGGTGATTCTGCAAGGGATGCTTTAGAAATAACATTCTCAGATTTCTGCATCCTGAGTAGGTAGGATGGAACTCAAGAACTTGTACTTGCCAGGCAAATGCTCCTCCAGGAGCTAAATCCCTAAACCCAGCTCATATTTTTGATTGGCTGATTTTTGCTCACAAGTGGTGCTCTACTTTGTGAGCTAAATCTCTCTTTGTGGATATTTTTGTTTTCCTTTTTGTTTGTTTTTGGTCTGTCATGGGGCTTGAACTCTGAGCTTGGGCACTATCTCTGTGGTTTTCAGCTCAAAGCGAGCACTTTATTGCTTGATCCACAGTGCCACTTCCGGTTTTCTAGTGATTTATTGGAGATAAGAGTCTCATGGACTTTCCTGCCCGGGCTGGCTTTGAACCGTGGTCCTTAGATCTCAGCCTCCTGAGTAGTTAGAATTACAGGCATGAGTCACTGGTGCCGGGCTCCTTCTGTTTTTGTTTTTCATTTGTTTTCCTTGTTAATTAATGATAAAATACTCAGATTTGCCTACCCAGGTTGGCTTTTGAAGTTCAATCCTCTCACCTCAAACCTCATGATTGGCTTATAGCTGTGAGTCACCAGTACCTCTCTTTGATTTGTCATTTTTGACAAATGCCAAATGTGTCTTTTGAGGTGGTCTGAGCATTGCACTAAACCCAAGGCAAATTTCAAGAGAATGACAAAGAGATAGAGACCACTTGGTGACTCACACACATCATTACATAATGTAAGTTAAAGACTTTCTTCCCAGAAAAACACAACTCTTACCTTTATACAAGATATGGTGCTTAAGTACATCTTCATATCTATCTAAAATAGTATACACATTGAAAGGAACTCCACAATATGGATATGCTTCTCATGCATGATAAACAAGCACTCTACCACTGAGCCACCTTCCTAGGCCACTAAACAAAAGACTTTTAAGTGTCAGCTGTGCACTGTTGGCTGACACTTGTAATACTAGCTACTCAGGAGGCTAAGAGCTGGGGATTGTGGTTTAAAGCCAGCCTGAGCAGGTAAATATGTGAGAATGTTAACCAATTAACCACCAAAAATGCCAGAAATGGATCTGTGGCTCAAGGCGTAAAGCACTAGCCTTGAGTAAAAATAGCAAAGGGACAGCCCCTGAGTTCAAGTCCCACTCTGCACTACCAGGTTAAAAATTAAAAAAAAAAAAAAAAGATAACGAGACTTATCATCCCTGGGACTAAAACACTTGTGAGTAGTTGCTGATGTACATCACTGCCTTCCTATACCATGGGACACATACCACATGATAGACATACATTTCTGTTCATTTCAAGGTTAGGCAAATCACATGATTACAACTTATCTAGAAATTGCATCAGTGTGAAGTCCAAGTTAATTTCCTTTGCCAGTGATCTTAGAAGTGTGTCAGAGCTGAGTGTCCCTCACAGGAAGAAAAGAAGCTCCTACTGACTCACCTTAAACTTATGTTGTGAGTAGGAATAAGGCTAGGCTGTTTGTCAATGCAGCATTACTTGGATGGTTTTGACTCATCCTGGTTCCTTGAAGGAAGAATCCCATTTGGTTGCATGTTAGGGGTCTCAGTGGAGGTCACCATGATATAGGAATTGAAGAATATCACCAACTCCCTGCATTTAAACCTTATTATAGTTTGAAGACAGTGGTTCACATGTGTAAACCTAGCTACTCAGGAGGCTAGTAATCTGATGGTTGTGGTTCAATTCCAGCACTGGGTAGGAAGTCCATGACACTTTTATCTTCAATTAAATATCAAAAAAGCTGGAAGTGGACCAGTGTCCCAAGGGGTAGAATGCTAGCCTTGAGCAAAAAAGCTCAGGGACAGCCCTAGGAATGGCACACACACACACACACACACACACACACACACACACTCAAATACACATACACCGCTTTTTGTTAGCTCATCTAATGCTCCCAACAACCATATAAGTCAGGTATCCTTACTTCCTTATTTACAGAGGAGGAAAATTCCTGGTGAGTCAGTGGCCTCAAACCCCAAATCCAGGGCTGGGAAGGTGGCTAAGTGGTAGAGTGTTTGCCTTGCATGCATGAGGCCCTGGGTTCGATTCCTCAGCACCACATAAGCAAAAAGGAAAAAGCCGGAAGTGGTGCTGTGGCTCAAGTGGTAGAGCACTAGCCTTGAGCTGAAGAGCTGAGGCACAGCACCCAGGCCCAGAGTTCAAGGCCCACAACCGGACCCCCCCCCCAAAAAAAAACAAACCAAATCCATGCCCCTGTCCCAGGTGCCAGTACCTTTCCTTGCAACAAACCTAGGGCCCAAAAGACAAAACAGGCTACAGGCATTCTGTGCTGTGCTGTATGTGTGTGTGTGTGTGTGTGTGTGTGTGTGTGTGTGTGTGTGTGTGTGTGTATGTGTGTGTGTGTGTGTGTGTGTGTGTGTGTGTGTGTGTGTGTGTGTGTGTGCACCAATTCTAGGGTTTGAACTTCTGGGTGCTGTTCCTTAGCTCTGATTCTCACGTTTGGCACACTATACCACTTGAGCCACAGCTCCATTTCTTGGTCGTTAGTTCTTCATTGGAGATAAGAGTCTCACTGACATTTCTGCCCAGGCTGGCTTTGAATCATGGTCCTTAGATCTCAGCCTTCTCAGTAACTAGTAGTCTAGATGTGAACCATTTGCATAAGGCATAGATTCTTCACCCTTATGGGTTAGCCTGTCTTACCTAGTTTCCTCAGTATGAATTGATTTTAATAATGCTTGATCCTAGGCCAGTTGAGACATGTATTTCCTTATTACAGTTTCTGGCTGGTGTTTCAGCACCGCACTAACTGCTCTGCCTGAGGTGAAAGTTCTTGAGAAGGACAACTAAGCCAGGTGTTTGTGACTCGCACTTTTAATCCTAGCTGGTGAAGAGGCTGCGATCTGAAGATTGCAGTTCAAAGTCAGCCTGGGCAGGAAAGACTGTAAGACTCTGGAAGTTGTGCTGTGGCCCACGTGGTAGAATTTTAGCCTTGAATGAAGAGCTCAGAAACCGTGTCCAGGCCCTCAGTTCAGGCCCTAGGAAAGCACAAAATGAAAGAAAGAGAAAGAAAAAAGAATGGTAGTGGGGGCAGGAGGAGAAGGAAGGAGGGAGGGAATAATTACGGTATTAGTAGCTCAGATATGTAATCCTACCAAGTAAACCATTAGTGGAACTGTGTCTCAAAGTGGAAGAGAGCTAGCTTTGAGCAAAAAAGCTCAGCGACAGGCCCTGTGTTAAGTCCAAAGACTGACAAAAGAGAGAGAGAGAGAGGATAAGAGAAAGGAAAGGAAGAAGGGAAGGAAGCAACGAACTAGTTCAAGAGTTGAGTGAAATAGAAACTGCTAGATATCTGGGAACCTACACAGAACCAGGAGGCACAGTTTTTTAACCACACATCTATGGCTAGTGCTGAATGTCAGATTCCCCTTACAGAGCCCATGTTGTGCTTTAGTAAAGGCCTACTGAATCCTCCCTGGGCCTTGGGAAGGAAGAGCTAGCCTTTGCTTCACGTGACAAGTCTAGGAAACTGAGAACATCAAGGACCTCTCATTGCAAGAAGAGGAAGAGATGGATATCCATTCCCTGGAATCTAATCCTTTCTGTGACATGCCCACTCTAATCCTTCTCCTATGCTATTATCTTCTGGTAGCCTGGAAAGATGTAAAAAACACCTATATCACCAGCACTCCAGGAAAAGAAAGGGAGCGCCTACAATGGCTTTAGGGTGGGTCTCTCTACCTCATTTGGCAGTCCTAGTCCAGCACAGACTCTGCCAGCACCATGATTAGTAGACTAAATAGCTTTGTGGAGCAACTTTCTCTCTCTCTCCCTCTCCTTCTCCCCCCTCCCCCTTTCTCTCTCTCTCTAGTCCTATTGTCTCGGGGAGTCTTCAAATATGAATATAGAATGGGCTGCTCCCCATTGGCACCAGCAGTATTTAGCCATTTTCATCAAAATCAAAGACAGAGCACCAGTGATTAAAGACAAATTTAAATCTGGGAGCAAGTTATAAACTATAGGGCTGGGACATTTATCATGGCTAGTGACCTCAAAGGGAACCAATGAGATGGGGGCAAGGAAGAGGCTGCAGTGGGACTTCTCTTCTCTGCCCTGCATCTTATAAGACTTCTCAAATCAAGGACAAATAATAACAGGACAGGACAGGAAAAATAATAACAATGACAAATAATAAATATTGATTACTACCAACTGCTGTATTGAGAAATGAAGGTTTCATTTATTTTATTTTTACCCCATCAAATGTCTATACCTACCCCATAGAGTATTTATTATTATTAATGTGCTTTCTTAATCTTCATTTCACATATCGGGAAATGGTATTCAGAGAGATTAAGCCATTGACTAGAGCCACACAGCTCAAAATGAAAATAGTATGACCATAAGAATACTATCTGAAGCAGGTGTTGGTATTTCATGCTTGTAATCTTAGTTACTCAGGAGGCAACTCTGAGGATCATGGTTTACAGCCATGATCTCCAATTAACCAGTAAAATGCCTAAAATGGAGCTGTAGCCCAATTTGTAGTGTGCTAGTTGTGAGAGAAAGAGGTAAGGGACAGCGCCCAGGTCTTGAGTTCAAGCTCTTGTACTGGCACCAAACAACAACAACAAAAACGGCTCATACCCCAGAGTATCTCCTACACACCAACAAAAACCTGGACCTGGAGGTGTGGCTCAATAGGTACAGTACTATTCTCAAGCAGAATTAGCTAGGGAAAAGTGTCTAAACCCTGAGTTCAAGTCCCCCCCAGTATAAACTTTTGTGTATATGTATATGTATATGTATAATGTGTCCACACATACACATATGCATGTATGTATAAAAACATGTGTATATGATGATTGGGGGATATCAGGCCTGATAGCTCAAGCAAATGAAAATTTTTGCATCATTCAGCCAGTTGATGGAGACTCAGAATATCTATACTGCAGCTAAGTGTGAGAATTTGAGTATTCTCAAATTCTGAAATTCATCAAATCATTGGATAAAGCCCATTCTATTTAGGAAAGGTAATCAACTTTTTTTTTGCTTTGCTTTGTTTTGTTTTTTGCCAGTCCTGGGGTGTGAACTCAGGGCCTGGGCACTGTGCATGAGCTTCTTTTGCTCAAGGCCAGTGGTCTACCACTTGAAACACAACGTGACTTCTAGCTTTTTTTCATGTGGTACTGAGGAATCAAGCCCAGGGCTTCATGCATGTTAGGCAAGCACTCTAACACTAAGCTACATTCCCAGCCTGTAATAAATATTCTTTACTCAAAGTTTAAAATTATTTAAATTTATCTATTTAAATTTACCCATGTTATTAAAATTGTAATCATAACCAAAAATATTTTCATAGCAACATTTACCCTGTTTGACTAAAGATGAGGCACCTCATGATAGCAGAACTAATGTGTTAAAATTCACCATCTCTAGCACGTGTTATTGGCTCATGACTATAATGCTAGCTATTTAGGAAGCTTAGAGCTGAGGATTCAAGCTTTATGAGACTCATCTCCAATTAACTACCTCAGAAAACTGACGAGGAATTATGGTACAAGTGGCAGAGTGCTAGCCTTAAGCAAAAAATCCCAGGAATAGTGCCCAGGACCTGAGTATAAGAAATAAGACTGGTATGTGCATGAGTATGAATACACACACATGAACATACACATACACACCATGACCATCAGTCACTAGAATATCATGACTTCACTCACAGGAGATCTGCAACAATCAAATTGTGAGACAGGAAGTAGAATGGTGGGTTTCCTGAGACTGGGGAAAGGGATGGATGAATGATGCTGTTTAATAAGTACTTAATTTCAGGTTGGATTCTGAGAAAGTTCTACAGGTTGGTATCAGTGAGGGTGCATGAAAATGTGAATATACTTAAAGCCACTGAAGTGTACAATTATAACTGGTTCATATGACACATTTTAGGCTATGGTTATTTTCCCAGCCAGAGAGGGCTTGGACAAGAAAATCTGGCAGGATGCAAGGCCCCTTATAAAGGTCACTGGTTCAGTTTCCCACCAACAAATATCTGCTGTTGGGCCATTTGTACTGGCCTTATGTCAGGTTGGAGCAAAGGCAGTGAGTGGTTACCTGTAACTGGCCCTCTATAATTTGAGCCACATCTGTACTTCTGGCTCTCTGTAGGTTAATTGGAGATAAAACTCTCAGATTTAGCTGACTGGGCTGGCTTTGAACCTCGATCCTTAGATTTCAGTCTTAATGTACTATCTTAAACAAATGATTGGAACTTGCTCTTTGTTGTTGTTGGTTTTGGTTCTCAGGCTTGAACTTGGGTCCCAGGCGCTGTACCTGAGTTCTGCTTAAGGCTAGCATTCTACCATTTTGAATTACTACACTACTTTTGGTTTTCTGGTGATTAATTGGAAATAAAAGTATCATAGACTTTACTGGTCAGACTGGCCTTGAACCTTGATCCTCTGATCTCAGCCTTTTTAGTAGCTAGGATTTCAGGTGTGAGCCAATTACACCTTGCTGGGAACCTGCTCCTTTATGAAGGAGGGGGTTCTGATTATCCCCATTTTCCTGATATAGAAACAGAGGCAAACAAATTGAAATGACTTGTATATGATGTAACATGCTAGTAAATTCTGGAGCTGGGTCTTTTATCTTGGTCTGTCCAATTGCAAAGCTCACCCTCAAATACTACTCCATTTGTGTGGGGCCTTGTTATCCCCTACACTCACATTCCTGTAGCAAGGAACCAAAAACGCCCACAAGTACAGGTGTGATTAAGTACATGGCTCTGTCTAGTTAGGAGTGTGCCTGGGTTTGAGTCTCATCTTCACTACTGAAGTTGGATTGAGATGATTGTTGGGCCAATATTTAAGTTTTGAGATCTTGGAACTGGCAAATCATTGGTTATATTACAGTGGCCTGGACTGTAAGACTAAGATAATGATTACCTATCTTAAAGGTTTATTACCAAATTCACAAAGAAAAAAGTTGGTTGGTGCCTAGCATATAGTCAGCAACACATTGACGTCAGCTGTTTATTTCATTGAGTAAAGATGGCAGCCTATAGCTGGGTGTGCAGTTCAGTGGTAAAGCCTCTACTTATTTAGCATGGTGTGGAGGAGGAAGGTTGTGAGGGGAGAGGAGGAAAAACCAAGAAGAAGGAAGAAGGGGTGGAATGTGGCAAGGCCCCAGCAGCTCAAGCCTGTAATACTAGCTACTTAGGAGGCTAAGATCTGTGGATGGTAGATCAACCCACCCTGGACATGGAAGTATATAAGACTCTTAAGTCTAATAAAGTACTCAGAAAAAGCTGGAAATGGCATTGTTGTTCAAGGGGTAGAGCACTACTCTTGATTGAGCACAATTAGTCTCAGGGATAGTGCTTAGCCAATGAGTTCCAGATCCAAGCATGGCTAAATCAATCAATTAATCAATACAACAAGAAGTTGAAGTGGAAGAATCAGTTGTATGTTAATCATGTATTTTTTTGTTGCTATGACAAAATACTTGACAGAAATAGATTAGGAATTTATTTTGCTCAGTGCCATAGATTTCAGGCAATCATGGCAGAGCAGAACATGGTGGACATGGAGCGGTGGAAGGGGTAAGAGAGGGAAAAGGAGTGCCTAAATGGGAGGATTCTCATTTCTCTTCTTTAATTCCATATGGAAAGACAGTCTATGGGATGGTGCCACTATTGTGCAGAAGGGATATCTGCTTCAGTTAGTCTGCTATGGAAATCCTCCAAACACACCCAGAATTGTGCTTTACTTATTAGCTGGGTGCATCCAAAACCAATCAAATCAATCCCAATTAAGTTTATCCTCAAGATTAACCATCAGAGTTGTTAACTTCATTTGTCTCCAAATTTAGCTAACTGTTCTTTCACAGCCCATCTATCATTTTCATTCTTGTTTTTCTTTCACTTTTAGACTATTGTGTGTGTGTGTGTGTGTGTGTGTGTGTGTGTGTGTGTGTACGCGAGCGCGCGCGCGCGCGTGGAGTGTAATTAGAAAAACACCTTGAGTATAAAACAGATTATTCCATTGGGACCTTAGAAAACCATTGTACCAGTTCTAGCTCCATTTTCAACAGACCCTCTAAGTTTCCACTTAAGTAATATCATTTCAAACATTTATTCATCCATTATAAAGAAGTCTTTCATTCAGTGTCATGTACTCTGTAGGACTAGAGGACAGAAAATCACATTTAAGAAATAGACCAGGGAGCTTATCTCAGAATAGCAAGAGTTAAAGGAACATTATAGGTTCTCAGGTATATGAAGTTCCAAAATCAGACATGTTCTCTTCAGACTTGTTGCTCCTGGAATGACTCAGACTTGCACTTCCAAGTTAAGGTAGGAGGAAAGAAAAAGTGCAGCAGTAGTTTAGTAGTGGTGGTTGTGGAGCTGATAAAATGCATGCAGCATACCCTAATGTTTAAAAAATATAACAACTACCAATTACAGTCTGAAAATAGCCTAAGGATAGACAGCAAATGGAGAAAACACTAAAGGTTAGTAAGATATCTGAGTATTTTTGAGAGCTTTTTTGTTTATGTTTAAAGAACATATTTTTTTAAGCACAGCATTTCTTCACATTACTAACCATTTATATCATCCTTCTTCAAAGGACAGAAATTTCAAAGACCAGTAGGAGAGAGGCACGGAGGCTTCTCCTCCCTATAGTTGTAATTGTACAGATTTTTGCCTTCCAAGGTTGGGAACAGGTATATCTCATCTTCTTAAGCTCCCATATTCCTCTCACAAACCAGACACGAATCAGCTAGTATTAGTGGAACTTCTCAGTGTGCTGAAGGCCAAAGAAGCAACACCTTGCTAGGCAAAGCCTGAAAAGCCAGTGTGCATACCCATGTTTGTCCATTAGAACAGCTGTATAGAAAAGCAGACTTTTCTATAAGAGTCTAAGTTTATGTAACCAGAGAAATAAACAAACCCTGTCCACAGTTGTTATTCTTTGACAGTTTAGGTGTACTATTTTATTAACAATGATCAGATATGCAAATAGACAGTAAGTGTGACCACAATGGAAAAAGATACCTATTGGGAGAGAAGCCCGATGTCAGATTTAATAGAGAGATTTCAGATTTAAAGGACTATAATAATAATAATAATGAAATAGAGCTGTTGGAAGATGACCCCAGAGGCATACCCATATGCTGGTGGCTCATGCCTGTAATACTAATTTGTCAGTAGGGTGGGATCTAAAGATCAGGGATTAAAACCAACCTGGATAGATAAATCCAAAATAATCTCTACTAGATTAATCAAAATAATGTTATTTAAGTGGTAGAGAAGAAGCCTAGAGGAGAAATACAAAAGGTAAAGGACAGTTCAAACAGGAACAAAAGAAAATGTTTACATTACTTATATATGTAGGATTTCAATATGATATTTTCATTTATGTTTATAATGTATTCTATTCAATACATCACCCTCCCTTCATCATGATGTAAAATAGTTTGGACATGTTTCATTATTTTATTCTAGTACAGATAAACAATATTAGCTATGTTTATTCTCTTTCTATAAAAATTCTATAGAAGCATTTACAAGAACAGTTGAATGAAATAGGTTAAAATTATTTTAGGAAAGAGAGTGGATGAGGAATTATGATTGAGTGAGGTCAATGAAGTAAATTATATTCTTGCATTAAAATGTCACCATGAGACTCCCCTGTATAATTTAAATATATTAAAAAAATTTGTGTTTTTCAAAAAGAAGAGTTGAAAGCCAATATCCTACTGAATGATGAAACCGCATGTAGTTATCTCCTAAAGTCAGCAACAACCATATCTACTCTCACCATTTGTAATTTGCAGGAACTGGAGTGCAAGGAAATCAATTTGACAATAGAAATGTCCATATCTGTGTTGATAGGAAGGAGTGTAATTACCTTTTGTGCAGATAACATTATCTTCTATTTGTGCCATTCTGGGCCTAGAACTCAGGGATTGTGTTCTGTCCCTGTGATTTTTACTCAAGGCTAGAATTCTCTCCCTTGAGCTGTAGCTCCACCTCTGGTTTTTTGATGGTTAATTGGAGGTAATAATTTCAAGAGTCTTACATACTTCTTTGTCCAGGCTGGCTTCCAACTTCAATCCTCAGAAATAAATCTCCTGAGAAGCGAGAATTAGAGGTAGCAGTCACTGGCTCCCAAATCTCACCTTATTTTTTATTTAGAAAATTACAAGAATTCACTAAAAATTATGTTCGATAACTAAGTTCAATGAATAGGTTATAATGTGTGTTTAAAAATAATTGGATTTACATTTGTGAGCAATGAACAATTAAGAATAATATAGGGAGTAAGTTCTCTTTACACTAGTAGAAAAATACTTAGAATTCAATGTACCAAAAATGTAACCTTGAACAATGGAAACTACATTATACAGCAAATCTTAAAAGCACTCCAGTTTTCACTTGATATCCTATTCTGCTTGCCTCTCATGAATTTGCTCTTACAGAAAGAAACTAGTATTTTTTACTTTACATTATTATCAGGACTCTCACGTGGAAATACATACATCCAAATATGCCCTGAGATCTCCATTTTTATGAGGAATGGCTCAAGTACACAAAAGAGGCAGGGAGAACTCATACACTTGAGGACTGAATATCAGCCATGAATGTTTCCTCTCCAATCCTCCCAATTCAGGTTGTGTGTAAAGTATCCTCCAAAATCACAATAAATCTTTAAGAGACAAGCATAGGATCTCACATATGATGGAGGGAGAAAAAAGATTTATTCCAGCCGGGTGCCAGTGGCTCATGCCTGTAATCCTAGCTACTCAGGAGGTTGAGATCTGACAATCCCGATTCAAAGCCAGCTTAGGCAGGAAAGTCCTTGAGTCTCTTATCTCCAATAAACCACTAGAAAACCAGAAGTGGCACTGTGGCTCAACTGGTAGAGCACTCGCCTTGAGCTGAAGAGGGCAGGGACAGCGTCCAAGCCCAGATTTCATGCCCCACCACCGAACACACACACACACAAAAAGATTTATTCCACATTCTAATGGATAAGGTATGGAAGACAAGTCTGAGGTCCCCTATTCATGTAGCATAGAGTTACTGAGAGGAACTTTCAGGATCAAGGAGGTAAGAATTCAAATACAGAGTAGTACATGCAAAACAGAAAGAAAAAAGCAGACTGATTTGGGGCAAAGAAGCAAGCTTCACATCAACATAAACCTAGAGTAAACTTCACTCTTCTACCCACATTCATTCTGATCACCACAACCCAACATCTCTTTGATGAGAAAAGGAGGCAATGTAACATGCTCTAAGAAATATTTAAGGAAACATTTCACTAGTAAGCTGAAGTAATACTTAAGGAAAGGCAAGTAGAGCCCAACAAATGTTCACAGACAGTGTCCTAGGTGTGAGTTAAAGCCACACGACCAAAAGGGGAAAAAAAGAAAACAAAACAAAAACCTTTAAAGAATAGGCAAAATTCAGAACCAAATAACCAAAAACTGCATAAGAGTTCAAACAAGGAATTTGGAACTTTCTAGGCAATTGTTACATTTTGAAAAATCTCAATTGATACAGGATTTTGGTGATTTATTCTGTGTATATATTAGAGCAGTGGAAATTGTTCAAGAATCAGTTTAGTGTCTGTGAATACCTTTTGAAGGCAAGATGGGAGATATTCTAAATTTTAAGGAGAAAGAGTAATTTCCAGTCAGCAAATCATATCTGTTAAGCAAAAATATAAGCAAAAACAATGTAATCTCCTAACCTCAATTACATTATCATAACTAAGAATTAAAATGTGAAAGTATGTAATCCTTCCCAATATATTTCTGTTATCTGATTGGTCTCACAATGTTTCAAGAGGCTAACAGTGATTTTAAAGTAGAAACTCATGTTAGCTGCCACAGTTGGGAGAGAAATTTCCCTATGCATCAAGGAACTGCTCAGACTTAGAGTCTGGCACTGGTCCAACCTATGTAAGACCCACTTCATCTAGAGAAGCCCACATTGTGGAAATTGTAATGTCCGTTTAAGCACAGATGCCTTGAAAGTTTTGGGATTATTTTTTTGGAAGTGTGGGGTGGAAGAACGTACTTAGTGTGGGCCTCCTTGCCCAGTATCGTTTTCACTTTGTGAATTCCAGTTTCTTTCCCTTGTTGCTGCTGGAAATGTCTGAACAGGGTTATACTCCACTTGGTTTATTTGTCATGGAAAAATGCCAATTTCTACAGTATAATATATATAATATAAATATATATTATATATAAATAATGAGCCTAGTTTACATCATTTAAATTGAGAATGCATGAATATGTATTCTAAAACAATTGATAAAATATAATTTAAGTACAATCGAATGCCATTTTCTTCTGTGCTAGTCCTCCTTTTTTTTTTTTAATTTAATTTTATTTTATTTGAGAACATACTGTACAGAGGGGTTACAATTACAAGGGCAGGATAATGCATACATTTCTTACCAAGCATCGCAGCCTCCTCGTTTGTTTACGCTTCACCTCCCTTCCCAGCCTCCCCCCTCTCCCCCACCCAGTCATACCCCCCCCACACACACCGACATTGTAAAGCTGGTTTTGACATGACAATTTGTACTTCTCATTGTTGCAACAGGTCCACCTGAATCCTTAAACGACTTGTTTGTCCCCGTCTCCTCCACATGTTATACTGACATCAAATATAGTGAAAGCAGGGGTTACACTGTGGGGGAGGGACATACAACCAACAAAGAAATAATCTTATAAATGCGTGAAAGAAACAAAAACATTACAATACATATTTGAGGGTTCGTTTTCCTAACATCACATTCTCTGACTTTTTCCGCTTGACTCATACCTATACTAGATATTGAAAATACGGGAAACCATGGGCCTGGCTTACTTCACTTAATATAATTTTTTCCAAGCCTTTCCATTTCCTAACAAATGGGGCAATGTCATTCTTTCTGATGGAGGCAGAGAATTCCATTGTGTATGTATACCACATTTTCTTGATCCATTCATCTACTGAGGGGCATCTGGGTTGGTTCCAGATCTTAACTATGGTAAATAATGCTGCAATAAACATAGTTGTGCTGGTAGCTTTAGTGTGGTCTTTTTTGTAAACATTAGGGTAAATGCCCAAAAGTGGGATTGCTGGGTCATAGGGGAGTTCTATGTGAAATCTTTTGAGGAACCTCCATACTGCTTTCCAAAGTGGTTGAACAAGTTTACATTCCCACCAACAATGAAGTAAGGTTCCTTTCTGTCCACATCCACTCCAGCATCTGTTGTTGTTAGAGTTCTTGATTTTTACTGTTCTAACTGGAGTGAGGTGATATCTCAATGTTGTTTTGAATTGCATTTCTTTTATGGCTAGGGATGTTGAACATTTCTTCATGTGTCTATTGGCCATCCTTCTTTCTTCTTCAGAGAAGCTTCTCTTTAAGTCTTTCGCCCACTTACTTATTGGCCAGTTGTTTCTTTGAGGATTTGTTGTTGGGTGGTTTAATTTTTTGAGTTCCAAGTATATTTTAGATATGAGACCCTTGTCCGTTGTGTGGCTAGTAAAGATCTTCTCCCAATCCGTGGGCTTTCTATTGATCTTGCTAGCTATGTCATTTGCCCTGCAGAAGCTCTGCAACCTTATGCAATCTCATTTGTCCAACCTTTCTTTGATTTGTTGTGTTTCCGGGTCTCTATTCAGAAAATTTCGGCCTGAGCCAAGGAGACCCTGGGTTTCTCCTATTCCATCCTGTAATGTTTTCAGAGTGTCTGCTTTGAGTTCAAGGTCTTTGATCCATTTGGAGTTGATTCTGGTGCAGAGTGATATATAAGGATCTAGGTTTAGTTTTCTACATGTAGTTAACCAGTTTTGCCAGCACCATTTACTGAAGAGGCTGTCTGTCTTCCATTCTATTGTTTTAGCTCCCTTATTGAAGATTAGATGGCTATAGGTCTATAGGTTCATTTCTGGGTTTTCAATTCTATTCCATTTGTCCTGAGGTCTGTTCTTATGCCAATACCAAGCTGTTCTGATTACTATGGCTTTATAGTAGAGTTTGAAATTTGGTATTGATATTCCTCCAGCAGTGTTCTTTCCGTTGAGGAGCGTTTTTGCTATTCGGGGTCTTTTATTGTTCTATATTAATTTTTGGATTGCCTCTTCTATTTCCTTGAAAAATGAGGGTGGATTTTTGATAGGTATTGCGTTGAATTTGTAGATAGCCTTGGGAAGTATTGCCATTTTCACGATGTTAATCTTTCCAATCCAGGAGCATGGGAGGTTTTGCCATTTTTTAAGTTCTGTGTTGATTTCCTTTTTCAAGATTTTAAAGTTTTCATCATAGAGGTCCTTCACTTTTTTAGTTAAGTTAATTCCTAGGTATTTTATTTTTTGTGGGGCTATTACAAATGGAGTTGCTTTCCTAATTTCAGCCCCACTTTTCTCATTGTTGGCATACAGAAAAGCCATTGATTTTGGGGAGTTAATTTTATAACCTGCTACTTTGCCAAAGCTTTGAATCAGCTTGAGTAATTTGGGAGTGGAGTGTATGGGATTCTTTAAATACAAGATCATGTCATCTGCAAAGAGGGAGAGTTTTATTTCTTCTTTCCCTATTTGGATCCCCTTTATGTCTGCATCTTGTCTTATTGCTGTAGCTAGGCATTCTAATACTAGATTGAAGGGAAGTGGAGAGAGTGGGCATCCTTGTCTTGTTCCTGAGTTAAGAGGAAATGGCTTTAATTTTTCACCATTGAGTATAACGCTGGCTGTAGGTTTGTCATATACAGCCTTAATTGTATTGAGGAATGTTCCATGGATTCCTAATTTTTCCAAAACCTTCATCATAAAGGGGTGTTGGATCGTGTCGAATGCTTTTTCTGCATCTATTGATATAACCATGTGGTTCTTATTCTTGCTCCTGTTGATGTGATGAATAATATTAATTGATTTGCGTATATTGAACCAGCTTTGCATCCCTGAAATGAATCCTGTTTGATCAAGGTGTATGATTTTTTGGATGAATTGTTGAAGTCGGTTGGCCAAAATTTTGTTGAGAAGTTCTGCATCAATGTTCATCAAAGAAATGGGTCTATAGTTCTCTTTCTTTGATGAATCCCTGCCTGGTTTGGGGATGAGGTTTATGATGGCTTCATAGAATGTGTTCGGTAGTGAGGTTTCTCTTTCAATTTCATTGAAGAGTTGGAGGAGAATTGGTGTGAGCTCTGCTTTGAAGGCCTTGTAAAATTCCGCTGTGAAACCATCTGGTCCTGGACTTTTCTTAGCTGGGAGGTCTCTTATTGCTGTTTCTATTTCAATGCTTGATATGGGCCTGTTAAGATAGTTTAATTCATCTTGGTTTAGTTTTGGCCTGTCAATATTTCCTAGGAAGAGGTCCATTTCTGTCAAGTTCTCAAACTTATTAGCATAAAGTTTTGAGAAGTATTCCCTTATAATGTTCTGAATCTTGGTTGTTTCCGTGGTGATGTTTCCATTCTCATCTCTGAGTTTATTAATTTGGGTGTGTTCTCTTCTTTTTCTGATAAGATTTGCTAAGGGTCTGTCAATTTTGTTAATTTTTTCGAAGAACCAACTCTTTGTTTTGTGGATTCTTTCTATAGTTTTTTTGGATTGTAATTCATTTAATTCTGATTTAATTTTGATTATTTCTTTCCGTCTACTGGATTGGGGTTATCTTGCTGCTGTTTTTCAAGGAGGTTTAGATGTGTCATTAAATTGTTAGTTTCAGATCTCTCCAATTTGTTGATGTAGGAGCTCAGAGCTATAAACTTGCCTCTGAGTACTGCCTTTGTTTTGTCCCAGAGCAGCTGGTATTTTGTGTGTTCATTTTTGTTGAATAGCATGAACATTTGAATTTCCTTTCTAATCTCTTCCATGACCCACTCATGATTCAGCAGTGTGTTGTTCAGCCTCCATGTGATACCGGATTTTCTTTGGTGGCTTTTGGTGTTGAGTTCTAATTTTATTCCCTTGTGGTCAGAGAGAATGCAAGGTATAACTTCAATGTTTCTGAATTTAGACAAGTTTGCTTTCTGGCCTAAAATGTGGTCTATTTTAGAAAACATTCCATGTGCTTCTGAGCAAAACGTGTATTCTGATGCTGCTGGGTGAAATGTTCGGTAGATGTCTGTTAAGTCTAGTTGATCTATGCAGCTGTTTAGATCTGCGGTTTCTCTGTTGAGTTTTTGCCGAGTTGATCTATCTAGTGAGGAGAGTGGTGTGTTAAAGTCCCCAACAATTAATGTCTTTGGATCTATATGGGATTTGAGGGAAAGTAGTATTTCTTTGATAAATTTGGGTGCTCCATTGTTTGGCGAATAGATATTTAGAATTGTAATATCCTCCTGAAGGAGAGATCCTTTAATTAGTATGTAGCGACCTTCTTTATCTCTTCTCAAGAATTTTCATTTGAAGTCTATTTTATCTGATATTAGGATTGCAACTCCCACCCGTTTATGGGGGCTGTTTGCTTGGTAGATTTTGTTCCAGCCATTAACATTGAAAATGTGTTTGTTTTTTACGGGCAAGATGTGACTCCTGCAGGCAGCAGATAGAAGGGTCTTGTTTTTTAATCCAACTAGACAGTCTATGTCGCTTAATTGGAGAGTTCAGTCCGTTAACATTAAGAGATAGGACTGAGAGGTATTTGGGAGTTCCTGCCATGTTATCTACCTTCTTGGGGGCTGCTAAAATTGGTTCTTCCTATGGTTCTTGGATTCTCAGTTTGGGTGCAGTTTCTTGGCCTTTATTGCGGTCTTGTTGGTTTTCTATGTGTAGGACATCTTTAAGAATCTTTTGTAGGGCTGGTATGGTGGAGATGTATTGTTTGAATTTTTCTTTGCTATGGAAGGTTTTTATTTGGCCTTCAGTTATGAAGGAGAGTTTAGCTGGGTACAGTATTCTTGGTTGATAGTTGTTTGTTTTTACGGCATGACATACATCATTCCAGGCTCTTCTTGCTTTGATTGTCTCTGCTGAGAAATCTGAGGTGATTCTAATTGGTTTCCCTTTATAGGTGATTACCCTTTTCTCCTTGACACCTTTAAGGATCTTTTCCTTGTTCTGAGTTGATCCTGTGTGGATTATAATGTGGCAGTGGGATGTCCTATTCTGGTCTGCTCTATTTGGGGTTCTAAAGGCTTCTTGTATCTGGACAGGCCTATCTTTTTGCATGTTTGGGAAGTTCTCTGCTAGGATCCTGTTAAACAAATTTCCTAGACCATTAACTTCTGTTTCTAGGTGCTCCTCTACACCCATTATCCTTAGATTAGGCCTTCTGGTGGTGTCTTCCAGGTGTTGGATAGATCTATCATATTTCTTGGACCTCTCTTGGATGGTTGTATGTTCTTTCTCTATAATATCTAGGCTGTCTTCAATCCCTGAGATTCGATCTTCTGCATGGTCTAACCTGCTGTCAAGACTCTCTACTTTGTTTTTTATCTCTTTTCCTTCTAGTTGGTCAGCTTTGATGGCTTCAAGTTCTTTGTTGAAGCTCTGTTTTAGTTCTTGTATGAATTTCTTTACTTCCTTAATTTGGTGCTCAGTGTTTGTCCTCCAATCACTTAGTTGATTGACTTTGGTTTCTTTGGGCTCCCATTCCTTCTGTTGGGTTCCATTCAGCATTCCCTTTCTGGTCTCCCTGACTTCCTTCAGCTCTTTGTTAATGGATTCCATGAATGCCTTTAGTGATCTTTGTATGTTCTATAACTGGTCTCTCAATTCCTGTATTACTCTTTGATTAGCTTCCTCCCGTTCGTGGGATTCCTGCAGATCTCTTTGAGTGTTCTCAGCCTGCTAACGCCATTCCTCCCTTTCTCTTTGAGTATTCTCAAGTTGTTCACGCAAATCCTGTATTAGTTTTTGAGTAGCTTCCTCATGCTTATGACATTCCTGTATAAACTTCTGGGATGCCTCCTCTCTCTCCCTATCACGCTCATACAGAGTCCTTTGTACGTTGTCAAACTTCTCATTTATCATGTTTGCCAGCAGTGTTTTTAGAGCTATTTGGGAACTCTCCTCTGGATTATTCATTATCTGTTCTAACCCCTGATTATCAAGATTGGGAATTGAGATACCCGAATTTGCCATTTTTCTTGCGTTTTTCCGGCTTACTCTGCCCATTTCAGATGAAGATAGCACCAGTTTTGTGCTAGAACACTATCTTAAGGCAACCATCAACCAAAGTTTGCATTTGTACAGTCAATAGTCTACAGATACAATCTAGTTCAACAGATTCATCTATTCGACATCAAACAACTATATGTTAAAGGGCTTCGAACCGCAGAGAAGAATTTGGAAAACCAGAAATTATTAGGGTTGGGGGGAGATGAGGGTAAAAAATAGGAATAGATTGGTGTGGGGTGGCACAGGGAGAGTTAACTATGTCCTAATCACAATGCAGGAAATAGGTTGGGTAGGATGCAAGCAGAGAGAGAGAGAAAAAGAAGAAAGGGAAAGGGGAATGAAAAGAGACCAGAAAAAAAATAGAAACGTAAAAATTAATGTTATTATAGAGATTAAAAGACCATCTATTTAGAGAGGAATGTGAATATGTTGAGAGAAAGGGAGGGACATAGAGGAGATGTGAAAAACTTTAAGAAATGCTTAAAATATTATATAGGTATAAAGAGGTAGTACTGCTATTAATGAATTTAAGTCTCAGAGGTTTTGAATTGAGTAATAAGTTTGTGGATTAAGTGTGTACACAATGGGGGATATTGTCTACTAGTTAACTACGGGTTTATCTGAGGATGTGCAGGACAAGAGTTAAGTCACATAAAGAAGAACAAAATAGGAAAAGGTGGAAAGGATAGGAAAGTGAGAAGAAAAGATCAGAAGTTCAGTAGAGCTAGACAAAAAACAAAAAGATAATTAAGAATGAAAGAAAAAGAGAAAGAAGTCAAGAAAAGAAAGGAAAACACACATTCACGTATTCCTAAAATAAAAATTGTAAGAGGAGAAAAAAAAATTACTGGAAAACAATTATTTTTTCAGAAGAGGCAAAAATTAAAGATTAATAAAAGTTTTAGAAAAGGAAAAAAATTTATATATATATAAGGTAACAAAAAACGAAAAAAAAAACAAAACAAAAAAAAAGAAAAAAGAAAAGAAGAAGAAGAAAAAAAAAGTTCTTTGATTTTTTTTTGGGGGGGAGGGGTGGGAAGAGTCCTGTATATCCCTTTTGTCTGTAACCAGAGTCTGGTTGGAGTCTCTGGTCAGCTTGAGGTCCTGTGGCTTGATTGGTTTCTTAAGTCACTTTGTTGGAACAGTCAGAAAAATGCTCTGCTTTACCCAAGATTTTGAGATTCCCCCTCCCAAGTTAGTTTACTGGGAGGGTGATCTGCTTTGAGAATCACAAAAGAGGGGGATGCAGTGATGAGGCTAGGTTCTGGGTAGAGTTGAGGCGTTTCAACAAACAGTAGCTTTTCCCTGGGGCTATTTTGTGAAAAAAAACTCACAGCACCCAGCCTGGAGCCATTCTCAGGGTTTCTGTTTTTCAATTGATTGTGTTGGCTGCTAGAGGGAGGGGCAGCCTCTGGCTCTGGTTACCCAGTGAGGAGAGCCACTCCAATGGCTGGCGCCTGAGCTGGGTGACTTTTCCCTGGATGGAACTGAGTCTGTGAGGTCACTTCGCCGTTAAGTTCTTGTGACCTGCTAAATGACTCGTTTTATTCCAAAGCCTGAGCTGGAGCTAGCCACTCCCCCAGGCTTTGTCGGTATCCAAGATGGAGATCACCGGTGCTGGGGGAGGAGGGGTGGCCTTCCCTCCTCTGCTCCCTGAGAAGGAGTGAGGAAGTTGGGCTTCTACTCACGCCGAGTCTTGGATCCTGGGTCGTCTCTGGTCTGCAAAGTGCAGGATGAAGTTGTCTGCTCCTTGTCGGTTCTTGCTGGTGTTGAGTAGAATCCGCTTGTCCGCTGCGTCTGGCTCCTTCATCCCGGACTGTGTCTCAGGTATGCCCCCGCGGCGGTGGTCACCGCCGCGACCCTGCAGCCGCAGCGGCAGCTGCTGGCAGGCGCTCAGATGTGTCTGCTTGGCTTCCCCTCTCTTGACTAACTCTCTGTCCTGTGATGGCACACTTGGTGTGATTCTCTGGCTTGGGACTGTTCACTGGAACTCTGAAACTGTTTTCTATGCAAGAGCTTGTTCAGATTCCAGCTTCTCCTGTGCCATCTTCCCGGAACTCTAGTCCTCCTTCTTAAACTTAAGGCCTGGGCATTAACCATGAGCTTCTTTTGCTAAGGGTTAATATTGTACCAGTTAAGCCACACCTCCACTACCAGCTATTTTTGATAGTTAATTGGAGAGCAGTCTCCCATAGTTTCGCTGGGAGAGTTTAGCTGGGTACAGTATTCTTGGTTGATAGTTGTTTTTCTTTAGGGCATGGCATACATCATTCCAGGCTCTTCTTGGTTTAATTGTCGCTGCTGAGAAATCTGAAGTTTTTCTAATTGTTTTCCCTTCATAGGTGATTGATCTATTCTCCTTGACAGCTTTAAGGATCTTTTCCTTGGTCTGAGTTGATCCCGTGTGGATTATAATGTGACGGTGGGATGTCCTATTCTGATCTGGTCTATTTGGAGTACTGAAAGCTTTTTGTATATGAATAGGCCTAACTTTTTCCATGTTTGTGAAGTTCTCTGCTAGGATCCTGTTAAACAAATTTCCTAGACCATTAACTTCTGTTTCTAGGTGCTCGTCTACACCCATAATTCTCAGATTAGGACTTCTGAAGGTGCCTTTCAAATATTTAATAGATCTATCATATTTCTTGGATTTTTCTTGTATAATTGTGTTCTTTCTCCATAATATCTAGGCTGTCTTCAACCCCCGAGATTTGATTTCCTGCATGATCTAACCTACTGCCAAGACTTTCTACTTTATTTTTTATTTCTTTTCCTCCTAATTGGTCAGCTTTGATGGCTTCAAATTCTTTTTGGAGCCTTGTTTTAGATCTTTTATGAACTTCTTTACTTCCTTAATTTGATGTTCAGTGTTTATTCTCAAATAACTCAGTTGATTGATTATGGTTTTTTGCACTCCCATTCCTTCTGTTGGGCTCCATTCAGCATTCGGTTGTGGTCTCCCTGAATTCTATCAGCTGTCTCCTTATGGTTTCTATAAATTTCTCTATTGATTTTTTTCTATTGTCATCCCTCTCTCGCAATTCATGTATTTCCCTTTGATTAGTTCCCTATCGTTCTCTCAATTCCTGTAATTCTCTTTGACTGTTCTCCCCCTGCTCATGCAATTCCTCTCTTTCTCTTTGTTAATTTTCAGACTGCTTAACAATTCCTGTATTTCTCTTTGACTCTTCTCAACTTGCTCACCCAATTCATGTATTAATCTTTGCGCAGCTTCCTCACAATCACCAGACTCCTGTATTAATCTTTGGTTTGCCTCCTCTCCTTCCATATCACATTCACACTGAGTCCTTTGCAGGTTTTCAATCTTTTCATTCACCATGTTTACCAAAAGTGTTTGTACAGCTTTCTGGGAACTCTCCTCTGGATTATTCATTAACTGATCTGTCACCTGATTATCAAGAGTGGGAGTTGAGATACACGAACTTGCCATTTGTCTTGTGTTTTTCCAGCTTGCTCTCCCAATTTGGTATGAAAGTAACACTAATTTTGTGCTAGAACACTATTTTAAGGCAAGCATTAACTGGAGTCCTGTAGTCGCACGGTCAAAATGGCTGCAGGTACAATCTTGTTGAACAGATACAATCTATTCAACATCAACAACTATGGATTAATGGGCTAAAAACAGCAAAGAAGGATTTGGCAAGCCAGAAATTATTATGTTTAGGGATAAATGTATGGAAAATAGGATTAGTGGGATCCAGAGAGTTTACAGGAGAGTGAATTTAACCAAGGATAATCTCAGAGAGGGAAATGGATTGGACAGATGATAGGAGAGAGATAAAAGAAAAAAAAATAAAAAATGTAAACACAATAATTTAAATTTAAAAAGTTAAACACTTAAAAATTATGTAAGTATAAAGAAATGATATTTAGAGAAGAAAAGGATAGAGTGGGAGAAGACGAGGGATAGAAAGGAAACATTATAAACCAAAAAATAAAAATCCTTAAAATTATTTGTTTTTCCCCTTCCCCTCCACAAATTATGCCTACATCAAATACAGTGAAAGCAGTGGTTATACTGTGTGGGAGGGATATACAAAGCAACCAAGAAATAATCTTATAAATGTATTAGAGACAATCGCATGAAAGAAAAAACAAACATTTGAATACATATCTTAGGGTTCATTTCCCTAACATCACCTTATCTGACATTTTTTGCTTGACTCAGACATATATTAGATATTTCAAATAAGGGAAACCATGGGACCTGTGTTTCTTTGGGCCTGGCTTACTTCACTTAATATAATTTTTTCAAAGCCTTTCCATTTCCTAACAAATGGATCAATGTCATTCTTTCTGATGGAGGCAAAGAATTCCATTGTGTATATATACCACATTTTCTTGAATCATTCATCTACTGAGGGGCATTTGGGTTGGTTCCATATCTTAGCTATAGTAAATAGTGCTGCAATAAACATATTCGTGTTGGGAGCTTTAGTGTGGTCTTGTTTGTAAACATTTGGGTAAATGGCCAAAAGTGGGACTGCTGGGTCATAGGGGAGCTCTATGTGGAGTCTTTTGAGGAACCCCCATACTATACAGGTAGAACCATTGCAACAATGAGATGTACAAGCCATTATGCCGAAAAATGAACTTTACATCTTTCGTTTGGAGAGGGAGTGGAGGGGTGGGGAGGGGGGGAGGATTGGATGGGGGGTCGAGGGGAGGATGGAAAAGGATGGGAAGGGGAAACAAAGGAGGAAGCTGCAATGTTTGATAAGAAATATACTCATTATCTTGCCTATGTAATTGTAACCCCTCTGTACAGTATTTTCACAATAAAAATAAAATAAAATAAAAAAGGAAAAAAAAGAAAAACAAACTTTACAATTTAGGCAAAGGGGAGTGGGGGGCATGTAGTTGTGGAGATGGGAGGGAAGGGATGGTAGGCGAAAACAAAGAAGGAGATAATAATGCTTGATAAGTAATGTACTCATTACCTTGCTCATATAACTTTAACCCCTCTATACAGTATTTTTACAATAAAACAAATAACAAAATTTAAAAAGTAATTAAAAATCCTTAAAAGTAGTTAATTGAGGGCTGAGAAGGTGGCTCAGTGGTAGAGTGCATGCTTTGCATGCATGAAGCCCTGGGTTCGATTCCTCAGCACCACATAAGCAAAGAGAAAAAAGCCGGAAGTGGTACTGTGTCTCAAATGGTAGAGCCCTAGCCTTGAGCTGAAGAGCTGAGGGACAGTGCCCAGGCCCAGAGTTCAGGCCCCATGACCAGACCAAAACAAAAACAAAAACAAAAGTAGTTAATTGAAAATTATATAGGTTATAAAGAAATAATACTATATTAAAGCAGTTAAGCCTAAGATGCAGTGAATTGAGTAATAAATTTCTGGATTAAGTAGGTACACAATGGAAGATAAGGTGTAATAATCGACAAGGCGTATACATCTGGGGATGAGCTGAACAGCAATTAAGCAACGCATAAATGAAAGAAAGAGATAAAAAATAAGGAAAAGAATAAAATTAAGGACGAAAAGGTTAAAAAAATTAAATAAAGAAGTACACACACTTACATATACACCTAAAATAAAAATTATGAGAAAAAAGAAAAGATTAATAGAAAAAAATTTAATTTTTTTTTAAAAGTTACAAGAAAGAGTTCTTTGTGTAAGTTATATTCAATAGGTAGGTCTCATTAGGTAGATGATGAATAGAACCCCACGTGCTATTCAGGCAAGAAAAAAAATTTATGAAACTGCTGCCCCCGTCATGCAACCTGGAAAAACAAGGCTGCAAAGGAAATGGTTTATGACCCACCCCTGGGCCAGAACTTATCTAGGTCAGGGACAGAAATAGGTATAGCCACACTCTATCTGAGTGTGACCTCCGGGACTGGGACCCACCTAAGGTCTGATAGGAGGCATGTGACCAGATGTGGCCTAGGATATAAGCTAGCAGGAGGGGAAGGTGACAGCTTCCAGGTCTGCCAGTTACATAGGTAACAGATACTGGGTGGAAACTTAGCCAAGAGGAAGGGAGGTGTCCCTGTTCAGACCTTACATGCCAGCATTTTGATAATTATGAAAATGGGTAAAAATTATCTCTGGCTATTTCCTGCTTGCAAGGGACGTTGACAGTAGGGGTAAAAGGCTGAAAGGTGTTCCTCTGAGAGAAGACAGCAGGTAACAGCTGTCACTTGGTGGGCATGAGTTCGTAGGTGAAGTCTGGAGATGTCTCATGCATTGATGGGCTAAAAAAATACTAAAGAGCAAATAAATGGCAAGTGGAAGGGCTTGGGGCTGAAAACGTTGGTAGAAATGTCCCTAGCTACTTCTGACATCTGGCGACTAGGTAGAGGAGAAGTCAGGTAACACAGGCAAGAATATAAATTTCTATCCAGTTGAAAGGTAGACAGGTACAGACATTAGACAGGCAGGCTTCTTACTTCTATTGACCTCCTGGCTCTGGTTAAAGTGCAGGTACAAAGTGGCTGATGTGACATCATTTCCTCTTACTCTTTTCTGTGGTCCCTTGTTCCCCAGACTGGCTGAGTCTTGGTGCTTGTTGCTATGATGGTTTGTCCCAGGTGGTATTCAAGGAGGTTTGAACTCAAGGCCTGGACACTGTCCCTGAGCACTTCTCCTCAAGGCTATTGCTTTACCACATTGAGTTACAGTACCACTTCCAGTGTTTGGTTTGTTAGAAATAAGCGTCTTGATCCTTGTTTCTAGACTGGCTCTATGCAAGTTACTTGGGAGATGGAGTGTTAGGGATTTTTCAGCCTGGGATGGCTTTGAACTGCAATCTTTGCCACTGAAGCCCTTTATAATTTTCAATTAAAGCAACAAGGAGATCAAGTAGAACAAGTAGAGTTTACCTGGTTCTTATCAAGAATTGACCAACAAATATTCTGAAAAGACAAAACTCATTAAATGTGATGAGAATTTTAGCACAGATATAGTACTGATTTCTTTATGGTACCCCTACCAGTGCTTAAGTTAACCAAAGTTACAGAAAAAGTCTTAGCTTTTACAAATCAAAAGCAAAATTTCACCAGCTAATCAGCTGCATGTGATGGAGCCAAGGAAGACTCCAGTCTACTTTTACCATGGTGGAGGTAGGATGGTATACACAGGAGTGAGGGCTGTCTTCCAGGTTGGAAGAGATGGACTGGATCTGGACTGCATATAGTCTGGCTAGCACTGAACTACGAAACCAAACTGGACAAACTTCAGGAATCTCAGAAGATTTAAGCCAAATAACTTGGTTGCAATGCCAGATAACAAGTTTACACAGACACAGACATAGACACATAGGAATATACACACAGAATCAAGTTGAGGTCAGGGCAAAATCGAGTTGGTGCAAAATAGCAGCTGAGCTCCCAAGATGCCAAGATGATGCATCTGCTACACGGTCAATACTAGAGAGAGCTAAAGGTATTTTTTGGGGTCAGGTCATGGGGCCTGAACTCTGGGTCTGGGTGCTGTCCCTCAGCGCTTCAGATCATGGCTATCGCTCTACAACTTGGGCGACAGCACCACTTCTGGCTTTTTTCTTTTTTCTATGTGGTGCTAAGGAATTGAACCCAGGGCCTCATGCATGCAAGGCAAGCACTCTACCAGTATGCCACCTTCCTAACCCGAGAGCTAAAGATTTTGAATGTGAGGGTGCATTGCTTCCAGAACACATGGATCTTCAGGTTCCACCCATAGTACAAAGGAAGAGGAGGGGTCCTGCAGGGGAGGAAGCCTTGCAGGAGAGGCCACAGGAATGGTCTCACACGGGAGGCCCCAAAGGAGGGATTACCTTGCAGGGGAGGTAGCAATAGAGGGGGTGCCTCATGGCGGAGGCTGCCAAACAGAGGGGTCTTGCTGGGGGGACCACAAATGGAGGGTGCACCTTGTTTGGGAGGCTGCAAAAGAGGGAATGGCCTCACAGGAGAGGCCACAAATCGGGGTATACCTAACTGGGGAGGACGCAAATACTGACTCATGGGGAAGGCTGCAAAAGTGGGTGTAGTAGTAAGCTTGGTGGAAAGTTAAGAGTCAGATGAGAATAAACCCTTAACCCGCCATGTGGCCAAGATGGCGAACTCAAGATTGTGAATTTCTGAAAAACCACAAAGACAACCTAAACAAATGGAAACTCTGACAATTTTCAAACGTAGAATGGCTAGCCATTGAGAGGGAACCTCGAGGGGGTGTCCTGGGACCCAGCCTATATTGCATTTTTCAGGGCACAAGCAAAAATGTTGTAGAAAAGAGAAAGGGAGAAATAAGGAAAGTTAGACATGATTGGCAGAGAGAGAGCAAAGAGAGGCTGAAAGTAAACAGACTTCTGACCATTTACTATTTCAGTGGCAAAAAAAAACTGTCTATATCTGAGAACGGCTATCTGGCTTTCCAGAGAGCACAGGAAGCATTTCAAAGGGGTTTCACAGCTCAGCTTGATTCGCAGCACCCCATTAAATGTATAGGAGAATCAGTCTGGTGATTGAAGGAGAGCTGACCAGGCAGAAGTGGCGTCCCAACTTCCCCCCCCGAACCCTGTAGAGATAAATGGCCAAGTCCCTGACCAAATGTCCTTGATTTCAGAGGTGACTGGCCTTTCAGGTAAAAGCCATAAGAGCTCTCTGGCAAGGTGCCACATCTGGACAGAGATTGACCAACAGAAAACTGTAGAGAGTACTTTCAGTCACGAGAGTAGAGAAGTGGTATGGGTGTGGATGTGAAGGCCAGCAAGGTATTGGTGAAAAGTCTCGCATGATATCTTTAGGAAGTTTGGTTCACAGAAAAGGGGTAGTTAGGAAATTCTAACATTCACAACTCAAAATCCCCATCCGAGTCACAGAACAATATGAAAGGCATATTAAATAGGTAGGTTTCCTTAGGCAGCCAATGAAGAGAACACCACGTGCTATTCAGGCAGGAAAAGAAATTTATTTACTGAACTTCTGCCCCTGCCATGTATAATTGAGAAGCATAGCTGAAACAGAAAGGGGGGATGGCCACCGCTGGGTGAGAATTTATCTAAGCCAGGATCTGGAACAGGTGTGGCAACACTGGATCCGGATGTGACCTCAGGGTCTGGGACCCTCCTAAGGTCAGATGGGAGGCATGTGACTAGACGTGGCCCAGGATGTGACCTAGCATGAGGGGAAGGTGACTGCTTCCAGGTCTACTAGTTACTTAGGTAACAGATGCTGGGCAGAAACTTAGCCAAGAGGGAGAGAGGTGTCCCTGTTCAGACCTTAAACATTCATTTTTTTTCTTGGGGGGTGGATGGGAAGATCCTGTTTCTCCCCTGTGTTCATAAGCAGTCACTGGGTGGAGTCTCTGGTCTGCTTTTGGTGTTTTTTTTTTTTAATTGTGAAAATATCGTACAGAGGAGTTACAATTACATGGGCAACGTAATGAGTACATTTCTTATCAAGCATTATTGCCTCCTCCTTTGTTTCCCCTTCCTATCCCTTCCCATCTCATTTCTCCCCCACACCCTCCCCCCAATCGGGCCAAAGTTGTAAAGTTTTTTTTCCACATAACGACTTGTACATCTCATTGTTGCAATGGGTCCAACTGTATCCCTATTTAAATGGTTTGTTTTTGCCCTTCCCCTCCACAAATTATACCAATATCAAACATAGTGAAAGCAGTGGTTATACCATGGGGGAGAGACCTACAAATCAACAAAGAAATCATTTTAAAAATGTGCTACAATCTCAAGAAAGAAAAAAAAAAACATTTAAATCCTTATCTTGGAGTCCATTTAGCCTAATATCAACTATTGTGACTGTTTATGCTTAGCTCAGACATATACTAGACTCTACATATATATTTGAAGGTATTTGATGTATGATAAACCATCAACATAAAATATACAGTGATTTTGATAAAAAATAAAAATGACTCAGAAAAAATTATAAATGCAAAAACATTCTTCACAGAATCAAACTCTCAGACATATTTCATAACTTTGAAAAAGATAAAGTGGCTGAAGTTAGTATAAATTCAGAAGTATGACAATTCTCAAAGACATAAAAAGATATTCATATATTTCATTATATAACCCAAAGCAGAAAGCAAATGTTGTTGTGATGATTTTTTATAACACAGTCTCGCAGGTGCTGGGAAGGTGGATTAGTAGTAGAGTGCTTGCCTTGCATGCTTGAGGCCGTAGGTTTCATTTCTCAGCACTACATAAGCAGAAAAAGATGGAAGTGGTGTTGTGGCTCAAGTGTTAGCACTAGACTTGACCTAAGGGACAGCACCTAGGACCCAGAGTTCAAGACCCATTACCACAATATCAAATACAAGAAACTAAACACTCTCTCACTTTTGTGGCCTCAACTCTGTAATACTGCTGAATCAGCATAGGGCTAAGATTTTAGCTGTGGACACATATCAACACTCTAGATTCAGAGTCTACTTGAGAAAATTTTTAATCAATATTTTGTTCTTAATTTTGCTCATTGTAAATTCATAAGCAACTATAAAAAATGGTTTGGCCTTCCCAGTAACATTCTCAAAGTACTTCCTAATGATGATTTACAAAATGTTGTATTATATTACAACAAGTAAAACAATGCTACAAATAAAGAATACCAATAATTAAACATTAATGATTAATAAAATTAAAACCAAAACAATTATCAGTGTTTTCAGAATTCAATGTGTACTGCATATTAAATTTTACATTTGTTTTTTGTCACTCATGGGGCTTGAACTATGGGCTTGGGCGCTGTCCTTCAATTCTTCAGCTCAAGGTGAGCGCTCTTCCGCTTGAGCCACAGTGCCACTTCTGGTTTTCGCTTTGAACCGTGATCCTCAGATCTCAGCCTCCTGAGTAGCTAGGATTATAAGCATGAGGCATCAGCACCTGGCTTTTTATTTTACTATTTTCTCATATCCCTGTACTTTTAAAACTGGCTAATATTATGATGTTCAACAGGACTTTTATTGGCTCTGAGTAGTCTTTAAAGATTCCAACTAAGATTACTATTTATGGCTCATCTCTTTATTTGTATATGGCTTATATCATTATTTGTTCGTTGCTAACATATAAAGTAATGAAGCTCTAAAGTTTTAACCGAAACTGTGTAGTTAACAAAGTCTTAACTCTTCATTCTGCTTCTTTACACAGACCTTGCAACTTCTCAGTAAAGTTTCTACAAACTCTGAAATGTACTTACTTATAGTATATTTCTGGTACCATATGTCTTAATAACTTTATAGAAAAGTTTTATGACCTTCCAAATAGTTACCGGTGTGACCAACCAGCACAAGGCTTTCAGAGTAATTTTAAAAGTAGAAGAAAATTTACTTCATGGGTGCCTGTTTTATCATCTCTTACTTATAAAGCATTTTGGAGTGATTATATGTAAATTTATTTTGTTTTTGGATTCTTAAAAGACAGTAAGTGATGATACTTAAAGTTTTAGTCCTTTTAAAAAGGAAACTGGAGCTGTGGGACAGAAGAAATTTGGCTCTCTTTGGACCTCACTTTATAAGCTCTGCTCTGTGCATGATAGCCCAATGTCACCAACACAGCCTGTGTTGAAGACAAAATGTGACAAAAAACAATTACCATGGGCAATAATTGCTATGCTATTATTTCTTGGACAATATGAATATTGAATTGAGAGTGCAAGAGAACGGAGAGATTTTACCTACCTTTTTGTATCGGTGAAAGAATTTTGGAAACTTTGACTCGTTTCCTTCCTCACTATGTCTTTGGGCCATGAACTTAGTGCCTTTAGTTACAATTTTTCCCAACAGTAAAATGATAATTACATTACCATTATAGCAAATTTTATCTTAAGAATTAAGATACATAATACTTGTGAAATACTTATCATAAACTTCTATGAATGAGCTTTGAGTTTAGACAGCAGTTTTTTAAAATACTAAATAGAATGCGATATGTATTACAGAAACCATTACATGTAGTGAGCAACCAGAAATAATGTTATCTATTGACTATGCTCTGCTTCCAAGGAAGCGAGCTGGGTAAGTTCTCATGCTGTAAAACAAACAGGTTATCTTATGTTTTGATAGTGTAAAAATATCAGGGGCAGAATAATGAATGAATGTTGTAGACTTAGGTGAAGTCCATATGAAAATGTGCAAAACTTGATAAAGTGAAAATGTATCCGAGCAATATGTTGTGTTTTACATCATTTAAGTTACATTGCAAAGATAGGAAATGCCTCGAAGCATGAATTCTCTTTTTGACACCCTATCATAGGTCCTTAGAAGGATGAACGAACTCTTCCCTTATTCTTGTAGAGGCATCATCAGATGAGAGGAAGTGTACTTTTTGTTTGCTTCCATTTATTCTTCATTTAGAAATTTGAAGTATATAAGACTGAAAGAAACCAAGGAAAATTAGACACCCAGGCTTTAGAAAGAGCAATCAACGTAAAATAAATAAAATACATTTAGTCTTGTAAAAGGTCTAACTAAATTGAGTTATATAGTCTCAAGCATAGACAGAAAATGATTTAAACAATACGTTATTGAAAATTGAAAAATGTTAGATTTGCTTAATTTTTTCCTTTCTACTACATTGAATTAATTATTGATTTTCTATAGAGATATTAAAGATGAGACTAACAAGAACCTTGATTAAAAATGGACAAAAGTTCTGAATAGACACGCTTTCCAAAAAGCCCTGAAAATCGCCAGTGGGTTTACAAAGTTGTGTTTAATACCACTTCTATGCTGGCTTAATGCTTTGTGAACAGAAGTCTTTAGAGAAATGCAATTCAAAGTTATTATGATACTACTTTACAACTATTATAACTCATCAAAAAATCAAAGGAAACAGATGTGGTGGTAAAGGCTTGTAATTCCAAGCATTTAAGAGGTTGGAGTAAGAGGATTTGAGACTAAGGCCAGTCTGGGGTACTGCACATAGTAAAAACCTGTCCTCTAAAAAAACTCAAGGTGATAATGTTGGTGAGAATATGGAGAAAAGGAAATTTTCTACACTCTTGGTCAAAATGCTGGTTAGTATTCTCATTGTAGAAAGTAGTACACAGTTTTCTAAAGAAATGCAAAGTTGAAATGTCATCTGACCCACCAATCATGTGATTATTTCTCTCTGGGTAACTCAGAAATATATCTGTAGTTCATTGTTATTCACATTATTCATAACAATGGCCAAGAAATAGCTTGAAGTTTAGTTTTCAACTACAGACTAACAAAGCAACTGTGGTACATGCACAAATGTATTTTTCTGTTTCATCCTTAAAATAGCAAGAAAGTTCTCCCATTAGCCACAACTTACTATGATCAGAAAGATGTATTCTAAATGAAGAAAAATGTTGTCTTCTGATCTTTGTAATACCACACACACACACACACACACACACACACACACACACACCAACCTCAAACTTTAAGAGAATTTTTTTTAAAAGTAAAGCAAACTGGAATTACTAGGCAATATATGCAGGATGACCAAGAATAGAGTTGTAATGTACAACATGATGTTAAAGGGGACAAGTCTGTCCTTACATAAGAGTGAAGTTAAATTAGTAGGAGATGTTCTTCCTAGTAGGAGTGGCTCTTTTAGTTGTTCTTCCTTCAGTAATGGATGAAATGAACGTAATTCTTTAAATATACCTGCCTGTGTACAGAAATAATAACAAACAATCAACAATAATAAATGCTCAACATAGAACAAAATGTCAAATTAAAATACATGAGATTTTCCTTGATATAACCTAATTATTACAAATAAGGGAAACCATGGGACCTATGTTTCTTTAAGTCTGGCTTGCTTCAATTGATATGATTTTTTCCAAGATCTTCCATTTCATTACAAATGAGATGGTGTCATTCTTTCTGGTATGTGTGTGTGTGACATTTTCTTGATCCATTCATCTACTACTAGGGGCAACTGGGTTGATTCCATATCTTAGCTATGGGAAATATACTGTGATAAACATAATTGTGCTGGTAGCTTTAGTGTGGCCTTGTTTGTGGTCACTAGGGCAAATGTCCAGAAGTGGGATTACTGGGTAATAGGAAAGCATTATTGTGTACATCAAGGATAATCTTGGTAGATGAGCAGAATAGCTCAATAGCTATGTACATATAACCGTGTAAGGTGATTCCAAGTGAAATGAACTCCAAGACATGTTTTTTGTTGTTGTTGTTTTTAATGTACTACGTGGTTTCTTTTTATCTTTTGTGTTTTCCCCACCTATGGTTTTCCCCCTGTAGTCACTGTACTTGATTTTTATACCTTGATTACTGTAAATATGTTGATCTGAACTATGGAAGGGAAAGGAAAAAGACAAAATGGTGAGACAAAGGACAAAGGGGGAACCTATGCAATAGTGACACTCACAACCAATATGTTGGAAATAATCTTGGGGTGCTGGGAGGGAAGAGGGAGAAAATAGGGGAAGGAGTAACAAGTTAGAAAAGAAATGAATTCACTACCTTACTTATGTAACTATAAGCCCTCTGTACGTTACCTTGACAATAATATTTAAATAAAAGATAAAATAAAATACATGAGATCAGCAATACAGGATATGGGAATATGGGAATGGGGAAAATAGTGCACTATACGAGAAAACTAGAACAGCTGTGGAAAGCAGTAATTTTACTTTAACATAGGTAGTAGTAAACTAGCGTACAGTTTTTCTGCCTCCTGTCAGTCACTAAAAAGGGAAAACAAATTGCACAATCAGTAAACCAATAGAGATAAAATAGAAAATTAAACAATTATGGTGAAGAAATGATTTGGACCAAAAATAACAAATCACACAATTTGGAAACAAATAACAAGCTCGTAAGTTTAAAAAATAATACCCATAATTCTATTAAATGATTTTTACATCACAATTAGTTAGAATTATAATTCAAATCACAGATTAATAGAATATCATTTAAATAATAGGTACTTATTACTGATTTCTTAATACTGAAAGTTTAATATAAAATTTTAATTTTAGTAGCAATTGAAAAGAGAAAGTGAAACTAATTTTAATAATGTATTTCATTAATTGTAAAATTAAGAATCATTAGAACTTAAACAAATACTATATCATTATTTCAATAATTAATCATCATTTCATTTCTGTGAATTAATGCAATAATTCAAAGTGTATTATACACTTAACACTAATCTTAACATCAAAGAATAAATTATTGCTCACGACTCTTGGTACTAGGTGGAAGGGTTCAGCACTGTGGTAAAATTCACACCACACATCCTCCTGGCAGTTTGTGAGGGTATAACTCCTCTCGTCTAGCTTAAATTGTGGAAATTTGATTACTACATGCATGTTAAATTCCTGTCTAGGTGACCTCCATATAATTATATACAATTATATATAGGAGGAGTATTTCAGATGATAATTAAAAGTCATATTCATTCATTAAAATTTTATAATTTTGTGCCAAATAAATATTTATGGAAAGGCTGAATTTTTTGAGTAGATGATGGTGCATGTGTGCCTGATTATACATATTGAGGTTTATTTTATCTTCTGACATTGTTTCTATGGTTTGATTAAATTTTCCATAAAAGGTTAAGTGTATTATATTGGATATATGAAAGTAAACTGAATGCTTATTTCATTAATCCTTTAGCACTTGTCTAATCCCAAATACATATTATCCATATGTTTGCAGTAATGAAAATAACAACAGATATAAGCAAAATAAATCTGTCTAACCCAAGTATAAATTATCCGTGGTTTTAAAGTAATGAAAGAAAGAAAAGATATAAGCAAGATAGATCAAGTCTGTAGACAGGTATTTCCCCCTTTATTTTGATAGTTGGTCCTCTGTTACACTACAGAATATTCGTGGGAAAATGTACTCCAGGCTGACCACAACTGAAGAATATTATAGTTTGATCTATCATAAGAGAAGGAAGGAAGGGGATCATTCCTTCTAAAAGTCAGTTCTCAGGAATGTGATCTGTTTTAGGGTGGTGACTTGGAAATGAACATTTTTCACAGTCGACCTTGAAAAGCCATCTTGATAGACCATTTTTGTAAGTGGTTACAGAGGATTATTCAAGGCTTGGCAAGGATGCCAGATTGCCTCATTTTGAAACAACTAAAGAAGGAATTTAGTCAGGTATTGTTTGTATCTTTAGGGGAAAATCCCATTGACGCTAGGCCAGGAGATCACTGGGGCCCAGAGAAACTACTACCTTGAATAGTAATGCTAGACCTCTAAAAAACAAAACAAAACAAACAAACAAAAAAACTCCAGAAAGCACAGCCAGTCAGGGCTGCTCTCACATCCTACATGAAGACAGGTAGAAAACAGAAGCTGAGAGTCATTTCGCTGATAACTATTATATTTTTTATGAGTCAGACTGAAATGAAACTCTAAAGAGAGGGTCAGAATGACTAATCAGACAGATTAAAATTGGTCAAAGTTTGGAAAGTAGAATTACATGTAGAACAAATAAATCATAGAAAGCCCGTGCATGTAAGAATAAGACAGCAGACCAAATTCCAGAAATTTTCCAGACATTTTCTTAGAGGACAGGTTAATGAATTATCATGGTAATCTTTGAATTCTTAAATATTTGGTCACATGTGGGAGAACACCAATTGCTGAAGACAAAGAAAATGTTATTACTCTGTTAGGAGGTCCAATATCACATTAGGAAAAAATGACTTGTAATAAAAAGAGACAAATAATTATTCCAGTTGAGGGTTTCATTTGTTTTGATGTAACAGCTGTTCATTTAGGTACTAGCAGTTACCATACAATTGGTCTAGACTCACAGCTGAGATGATATTGACTGCAGTATGCGCACATGAAAGAAAAGAGAAAATTTACAAATGTGTGATGAAATGAGCTGAGTGTGAAGTGTTCTAATAGTGGTATCTGAGCTTTAGACCCAGATGAGGAGGTGGATTTTCTACTTTTATAAAAAAAACAAAAACAATTTTTAGCCTGCTGCCAGTGGCTCACAGCTGTAATCCAAGCTACTCAGGAAGCTGAGATCTGAGGACTGCTGTTCAAATCCAGCCTGGGCAGGAAAGTCCCTGAGACTATTATCTCCATTTAACAACCAGAAAACCAGAAGTGCCACTATGGCTCAAGTGGTAGAACACTCACCATGAGTTGAAGAGCTCAGGGACAGAGCCTAATCCCAGACTTCAAGCACCTTGACCAACAACAACAAAAACAAAATCCCTCTTTTCGTGGACTGCCTACATTTTTTCCTAACATTCAGCAAAGAAGCCATTTTATCACCCATTCATTTAAGTCCTATCCTAGCTACTGCAAATAGAATGATTTGGTATCTTATGTCAAAAGATTCATATTTGTGGAAACAAATACCAGCAGTGGTGACCTTTTTTTCCAGTCTTTGAACTTGGGACCTGAGCCCTGAACATGCTTATGCTATAGCTTTAGTGTGAGCGTTTTTATTATTTATTGGATTACTGCCCATGCGGGGAATTACTGGGGCATAAGGGAGATCTATGCTTAGTCTTTTGACGAATCTCCATAATGCATTCCAGAGTGGTTGAACAAGTTTAATTTCCCACCAACAGCATAATAAAGATCCCTATTGGCTATATCTATGCCAGTAATTGCTATTGTTAGTTTTCTTGATAATGGCCATTCTATCTGGGGTGAGGTACAATCTGTCTTGTTTACTTGAAGATTTGTAGGCACCTTCTAGCTACCAGAAATGAATGAATCCATGAAACCTAAATTTCTATGAGTTTGCCTTCCTTTCTCTTAATATAATTTTCCCAAGCCTTTCATTTTCCTCAAGACTGGTGAAAAATAATCCTTTCTGATGGGTGAATTCCACTGAATTCCATTGTGTGTGTGTGTGTGTGTGTGTGTGTGTGTGTGTGTGTGTGTGTGTGTGTGTGTGTGTGAAAGATGACTATAGGCCCATGAGTTCATTTATGAGCCTTCTATTTCATCTGTAATTTTGCAATTCCATATTGAATTTGGATTGCTTTCTCTACTAAATTGAAGAATATTGTTGAGATTTTCATGGATATTGCTTTGTCAGTTGTTTGGGGGCAGTATTGCAGTTTTCACAATGTTAATTCTTTCATCTAGGAGCATTGAAAGACTTTCCATTTCCTTGAATCTCCTCCAATTTCCCTTCTTAGATTTTTAAAGTTTTAACAGCAGAGGTCATTCACATTTTTAGTTTAATTAATTCCTAGTATTGTTGATGTTATTTTGTTTTGTTTAATATGATATGATTTTGAGCTAATACATATGAGGTTGTTTCTTGGATTTCAGCATGGATCTTCCCATTGTTTGCAACACAGGAAACCTACTGATTCTTGTGGGTTTTATACCCTGCTATATTGCTGAAGATTGGTATCACCTTTACTAACTTGAGAGAGAAAGTTATACCCTCCTTTAAATACAGGATCATTTCATCTATAAAAAGGGATAGATTTACTTCTTCCCTATGTGGGTCCCCTTTATGTTTTTCTCTTGTCTATTGCTCTTGCTAGAAAGTCCACTACTATATTGAAGAGTAGTAGAGAGTATGACATCCTTGGCTCATTCCTAATTTTAATGATTTCATGCTTCCACCGTTAGGTACATGCTAAATATCTCTTTGTCATATACACACTCTTTATTATATTGAGGAAAGTTCCATGCATTCCTAGCTTCTCAGACCTTTTAATCATAAAGGGGTATTGGAATTTGCTAAAAGCTATTTCTTCATCTATATTGATGATCATGTGTTTCTTGTCCCTGCTTCTGCTGATGGTTTGTATTATTTTTATTGACAAGTATATTGAATCCAATTGTATACTAGGATCAATCCTGCTTCATCATAGCATATTTTTTGTTAGTTGTTAAAATTGGTTGGTAAGAATTTTATTTAGAAATTCTGCATCAATGCTTATCAAAGAGTTGGGGTTATAGTTCTCTTTCTTTGAGGAGTCACTATATGATTTGGGGAATAGATTTTTTTTGAATTTTTTAAATCATGCAAATATCATATAGAGCAGTTACAATTACATGGGCAAGATAATGAGTACATTTCTTATCAAGCATTGTTGCTTCCTCCTTTGTTTCCCCTTCCTACCCTTTGGGGAATAGTTTAATTCTAGCTTCAAAGAATGTGTTTGATAATTCCCTTTCCCTTTCTATTCCATTGAAGAGTTTGATCTGAGTATTGTAAGTTCTTTGCAGGCCTTAATTTCATGGTAAATCCATTGAGTCCCATATTTTTCTGGTATGGGAATTGTTTATTGACATTTCATTTTCATTACTCCTTATGCATTACTTCTTTGTTCACTTTGAGTATAGGAAATCATCAATTTCTCCAGGATACTCCAGGTGATTCGCATAAGGTTTTCAAAGTGCTTTCTTTGAAGATTCTAAGTTGTCCTTATTTCTGTTGTGATGTCTCATTTTTTGTCTCCAATTTTATCTATTTGGGTGAGTTCTTTTATTGTTTTTTGTTTTTTTTATTATGAAGTTGATTTACAGAGGTGGGTTACAGTTACATAAGTAATGACTACATTTTTTTTGAACTGTGTTACACCTTTCTCATTTTCTCCTGCTTTCTCCAATCTTGACATCCCACTCCCCCAATTTTGTAAAATTCATTTCTAACATAGTGTCTACTGTATATTACTGTTGCTTTGGTTAATCTTTGCCGCACCATTTCTGTGATTTCTCTTCCCTTCCCAAAATCAGATTAATTTATGTATAAGACAAAAGGTAGAGAAATCAAAAATGGTGACTGCAGGGAATAAACCAAAGGGGAGAAAGTAAATAAAAATAACTAATAACAGCTCACTATAAATCATCTTGTAATCATTTCTTGGAGCTCATTTCGATAAGCATCATTTTATATGGTGATATGCATATAGCTATTGAGCTATTGTGATCTTTTCTAAGAATATCCTAGACATATTCTAATTTTTCCAAATGAGTGAAAACATGTAGCCTATGATTCCTTTGGTCTGGCTTTTTTGACTTATTGTGTTTACTAAGTCTTTCCATTTCCTTACAAATGTGGCAATGTCATTCTTTGTGACAGAAGCATAGAATTTTGTTTAGAATATATATGACATTTTCTTGATCCATTCATCTACTGAGAAGCATTGGGGCTGGTTCCATATCTTACCTATTGTAAATAATGCTACAATGGACATAGTGGTGATGGTAGTTTTAGTTGGCTTCTTTGTGGTCATTTGGGTAAATGCCCAGAGTGGAATTTCCGGGTCATAGGGGAGCACTTTTGAGGAATGTCTGTACTTCTTTACAGAATATTTGAATAAGTTTACATTTCCCCCAATAGTGTAGTAATGTTCATTTTTGGCCACATCCCCACCAGCCCAACATCTGTTATAATTAATTTTCTTCATAATGGTCATTCTAACTGGGATGAGGTGGAATCTCAATGTTGCTTTGATTTGTCTATTGGCCATTCATTTTTCTTCTTCAGAGAGGTCTCTCTTCAAATCTTTAACAAACTTACTATTAGGGTTGTTTCTTTGAGGATATTTTTTTGTGGTGTTAACTTTTGGTCCTCTAAGTATATTTGAGATTAGATGCCATTGCCTGTTGCATAGCAAATAAAGATCTTCTCCCAATCTGTGAGCTTTCTAATTATCTTTCCATCTATATAATTTCTCTACTTAGTCTGATTTGGTAAGAGTTTGTCAAGCCTGTTTATTCAAGGAACCAACTCTTTTGTTGATTCTATGTTTTTTTAGTCTTTAGTTATTTTCAATTTATTATTTTTATTTCTTTCTGTCCACTGCTTTGAGCTTGTCCTCTTTTCAAGGAGCTTGAGGTACATAATTGAAATATTGGTTTGAGATTTCCCTAATTGCTTGATGTAGGCACTCAGAGCTATAAATTTTTCTCTAAATACTGCATTTACTGTGTCCCAGAGGTGCTGGTATTTTGTGTGTTCATTTTTGTTAAATTCCAGAAACTTTCAGATTTCCATTCTAATCTCTTCAGTGTCCCACTGGTCATTCATCAACGTGTTGTTCAGTCTTCAGGGGTTTGAGAATTATTTTTTGCTTTAGTTTTTTGATTCTAAATTTATTCTGTTGTGGTCAGACAGGATATGGGATGTCAATTTATTTTTCTTTCAATTTGGACAGAATTTCTGTGTGACATAGGATATATTCTATTTTGAAGAGTCTTCCATGAGTTGCTGTGAAGAATGTATATTCTGACACTGAATGTATATTCTTTAGTTGTCTGTTAGGAATAGGTGGTCAATGTAGTTATTTAGATCTACAGCTTCTTGGTTGAGTTTTTCCTGGTTGCCGTATGCATGAATCACAATGATGTGTTGAGATGTGATTTTATGTTAAGTAGTATTTGGTTGATGAAGTGGGGTGCTCCAGGAGTCGGGACATTGATATTTAGACTTGTTATATCCTCCTAGTGGAGAATTGCCTTTACTAATATGTAATATCTCTTCCTACTAATTTTAATTTCAATTTTATTTTATCTTATGGTAGTGATTCTACTGTGGCATGTTTATGATGTCCATCTGTTTGAAAATTTTCCTTCCGGCCCTTCAGTTGGGGTACGTGTTTGTTTTGGTCAATAAAATGTGTCTCTTGTAGATACCAGATAGATGCCTCTTGTTCTTTCATTCTATCTAATCTGTCTTCTAATTGGAAAGTTAGTCCATTGATATTGAGAGTTAAGATTATGAAATATCTGATGAGTTCTGCTATGTTATACATGGTTGGGAGCTGAAAGTACAGCTCAAATGTCATCTTGACCCCTGTGTTCAAATGAAGGCATGTACAAGGAACTGGCTTACTTGAAAAACACCAGATGCCTGGGATTGCTTTGCTATGTCTACAGAGTTTGTTTTACTTTCAACCAGTTGACATTGTCTTGTTTTTTACTGCACTCTGTTTTACAGAAATTTTCCTTGTTTCTCTGGACTATAGTAACCTTATGCTGCTTCTTGACTTCTAACAGTATATATTAGGGAAAGTTAAAAATAAACGGTGCTGCAGTCTTGAGCTGCAGACCACCCAACCCCATCCTTTGCCTTCTGTCTTTTTTTTCTCATCCTCACCCCCTAAATCAGGAATCCCTTTGATTGCCGGCAGGCTCCATCAATACACCTGCTTTTAGGATCTGTGCCTCATCTTCTTATAATATATTTACCTTGTTCTATGGTAGGGAGTATTTTATATAACCAGTTCCTGTTCTTCTTGATCTTCTCTATGTAGGATACATTTCATGAACTAGTATCCTGCTGATTTGGTCGAGATACATTTTTTCAAGTTTTCTTTGTCATGAAATATTTTTATATATCCTTTAAAGGTAAAGGAGAGTTTGGCTTGGGACCATATTCACGGTTGGCAGTTATTTGCCTTTAATATTTGTCATAAAATGCCAGCCTCTCCTTTTTACCATATCATCTAAGAAATCTGTATTTATTCTGATTGTATATCCTTTATAAATAATAATCTTTTTTCTATGACAGCTTTAAGAATACTTTCATTGATCTCTAATGATCCTCTAATAGATTTGAAGTGGTGGTGGGTTGTTCTGTTATGATATTCTCTGGTGTTCTAAAGGTTTCTCTTCTCTGAATGAGCCTATCTTTTTGGATGTTTGGAATGATCTTTCCTGGAATTCTGTCATATGTTTGCCATCCATTTGGTACCCTGCTCTTCCCCTTCTTGATAACTATGTTCTGCAAATTTGATCTTCTAACTGATGCTTGAAGTTCCCGCAAGATGGTTTCTTATTTCTTGGATTGGTTCTAATTGATTATCTCCTCATTCCCTTCATCCCTGAGATTTTCTTCTATATCATCTATTTGCTCTTCAGACTTTCTGCTTTGTTTTTGATTTCTCTGTCTTCAAATTGGTCATTTTTAGGGCCTTTTTCCTTTATTAAAGCTTTGTTTGAGGTTTTGTTTGGACTATCTTTAAATCTTATCTTTGGGTGGGAGGTTTATTTTATCTGTACCTTCAATCATATCTTTTAACTAGACATCTATTTTTTTCTTCGACGCCCTGGCCTTCTTAGAATTCATCTTTTTGTTTGTAGTCTCCCCATGAATTTTTTTGCTAATATTTGGCTGGACTCATTTTGTTCTCAAATTTCCTGGTAGAAGTTTTGTATTGCTTCATTAATCACATTTTTGATCAGAATTTGTAATGTATTTTGAAATGTATCTTCTAGGTCCTTGATTGTCTGCTCTAATGCCTGGTTATTTTTTGTATGAATTATACTACCTTGATATCACTTTTCTTGTATTTTTCTGATTTGTCTTGTTCTTTTGGAGTATTACTTGGCTTTCATTTGGAGGACCTATGATCTTAATAGGTAACTCTCTTTGTTGATTTGCCAGGTGTTGGTTTGATCTTCTCTTGCGATTTGTTTTTCTAGAATTAGGTTTCTTTTTTAAGTTTTTTTTATTGTAAAAATATCGTACAGAGTGGTTACAATTACATGGGCAGCATAATGAGTGCATTCTTATCAAGAATTTTTGCCTATTCCTCTGTTTACCCTTCCCATCTCTTCCCATCCCCCACCTGAACCAAAGTTATAAAATTCATTTTTGACATAACATCTTGTACATCTCATTGCTGCAATGGATCCACCTGTATCGCTATATAAAGAATCATTTCTTCCCTTTCCCTCCACAAATTATACCAATATCAAATACAATGAAAAAAGGGGTTATGCCGGGGGGCGGGGGGAACATACAAAGCAACAAAGAATTACCTTCTAAATGTGTTAGACACAATACTAAGAAAGAAAATAAATTGAGTCTTTAACATAGAGTTCATTTCCCCTAACATCAACTTATCTGACCTTTGCTGTTTGTCTCAGACATATACTAGTTATTGCAAATAAGGGAAACCATGGGACCTATGTTTCTTTGTGCCTGAATTACTTCACTTAATATAGTTTTTTCCAAGACTTTCCATTTCCTAAACAAATGGGGCAATTTCATTCTTTCTGATGGAGGCATAGAATTCCATTGTGTTTATATACCACATTTTCTTGATACATTCATCCACTGAGGGGTATCTGGGTAGGTTCCATATCTTAATTATCATAAATAATGCTGGGATTTGTTTTTGCCCTTCCCGTCCACAAATTATACCAATGTCAAATACAATGAAAGCAGGGGTTATACCATGGGGGAGGGATATACAAAGTAACAAAGAATTCAACTTATAAATATGTTAGAAACAATTGCATGAAAGAAAACACATTTGAATCTTTTACTTGGGGTTCATTTCACCTAACATCAACTTATCTGACCTTTTCTCCTTGTCTCAAACATATACTAGTTATTGAATATGCGGGAAACCATGGGACCTATGTTTCTTTGGGCCTGGCTTAATTCACTTAATAAAAACTTTCCCAAGTCTTTCCATTTCTGGGTTGGTTCCATATCATAGTTATGGTAAATAATGCTGCAATAAACACACTTGTGCTAATAGCTGGAGTATAGTCTTGTTTGTGACCATCGGATAAATGCCCCAAAGTGGGATTTCTGGGTCATAGGGGAGCTCTATGTGGAGTCATTAGAAGGACCCCCATATTACTTTCCAAAGTGTTTGAAAAAGTTTACACTCCCACCAACAATGCAGTAGGGTTCCCTTCTGTCCACATCCCCTCCAGCATCTATTATTATTAGAGTTCTTGATTATAGCCCTGCTAACTGGAGTGAGGTGGTACCTCAATGTCGTTTTGATTTGCATTTCTTTTATGGATAGGGAGGTTCAGCATTTCTTCAAGTGTCTATTGGCCATCCTTCTTTCCTCTTCAGAGAAGTTTCTCTTTAAGTTTAGCCCACTTATTTATTGCGCAGTTGTTTCTTTGAGACTTTGTTGTTTGGGGATTTAAGTTTTTGATATCCAGGTATATATTAGATATGAGACCCTTGTCCGTTATATGGCTAGGGAAGATGTTCTCCCAATCCATGGGCTTTCTATTGATCTTTCTAGCAATGTCCTTTGCCATGCCGAAACTCTGCCTTTTCATGCAATCCCATTTGCCCATCCTTTCTTTGCTTTTTGAGTTTCTGGGTCTCTTTTAAGAAAAGTTTGGCCTGTGCCAAGGAGAACAAGGATTTCTCCTATTCCATCCTGTAATGATTTCAGAGTGTCTGCTTTAACTCCAAGGTCTTTGATCCATTTGGAGTTGATTTTGGTGCAGGGTGAAATATAAGGATCTACCTTTAGTGTTATACAAGTGTTTAACCAATTTTGCCAGCACCATTTACTGAAGAAGCTGTCTTTCTTCCATTCTATTTTTTTAGCTCCATAATCGAAGATTAGATGGCTATAGGTCTGTGGGTTCATTTCTGGGTTTTCAGTTCAATTCTATTAGTCCTGAAGTTTGTTCTTGTGTCAGTACCAGGCTGTTTCGATTACTATGGCTTGGTAGTAGGGTTTCAAATTCAGTATTGATATTCTTCCAGCACTGTTCTTTCTGTTAAGGATCCTTTTTGCTATTTCGGTTTTTTTATTGTTCCATAAGAATTTTTGGATTTCCTCTTCTATTTCCTTGAAGAATGAGGTTGGAATATTGATAGATAACGTTTTGAATTTATAGATAGCCTTGGGATGTATTGCAATTTTCACGATGTGGATCCTTCCAATCCTGGATCATGGGAGATTTTTCAACTTTCTAAATACTATTTTGATTTCCTTTTTCAGGTTTTAAAAGTTTTCATCATAGAGGTCCTTCACTTCTTTGATTACATTAATTCCCATGTATTTCATTTTTGGGGGGATATTACAAATGGAGTTGCTTTCCTGATTTCAGCCTCGCTTTTCTCATTGTTGGCATCCAGAAAAGCCATTGATTTTTGAAGGTTAATTTTGTACCCTTCTATTTTGCTAAAGTTTTGAATCAACTTGAGTAATTTAGGAGTGGAGTCCATGGGATTCTTGAAATACATGATCATGTCATCAGCCTAGAGGGAGTGTTTTACTTCATCTTTGACTATTTGGATCCATTTTATATTCGCATCTTTTCTTGTTGCTGAAGCTAGGCATTCTAATACTCAACTGAAGAGAAGTGGAGAGAGTGGACATCCTTGTCTCGTTCCTGAGTATAATGCTGGATATAGGTTTGTCATATACAGCCATTATTGTATTGAGGAATGTTCCCAGGATTCCCAGTTTTTCCAGAACCTTCATCATAAAGGGGTGTTGGATCTTGTCAAATGCTTTTTCTGCATGTATTGAGATAACTATGTGGTTCTTATCCTTGCTCTTGTTAATGTGATAAATTATATTAATTTGTTTGCATATATTGAACCAGCTTTGCATCCCTGAAATAAATCTTCTTTGATTGTGGTGTATGAATTTTTGGATGAATTGTTGAAGTTGATTGGCCAAAATGTTGTTGAGAAGTTTTGCATCAATGCACATCAAAGAAATGGATCTATAGTTCTCTTTTTTGATGAGTTCCTGCCTGGTTTTGGAATGAGGGTTATGATGGCTTTATAGAATTAATTCAGTCGTGAACTTTCTCTTTCAATTTCATTGAGGAGTTGGAGGAATATTGGTGTCAGCTCTGCTTTGAAGACCTTGTAAAATTCTGCTGTAAATCCATCTGGTCCTGGGCCTTTTTAGATGGGAGGTCTTTTATTGCTGTTTCTATTTCATCCTTGATATGGGCCTGTTAATATGGTTTAACACATCTTGGTTTAGTTTCAACATGTCTATATTTGCTAGGAAAAGTTTCACTTCTGCCTAGTTCTCAAACTTATTAGCATAAAGGTTTGAGAAATATTCCTTTATAATGTTCTGAATATTGGTTGTTTCTATGGTGATGTTTCCATTCTCAACTATGAGTTTATTTATTTTGTTTTTTTTTTTCTTTTTCTAATAAGAATTCCTAGGCGAATATCAATTTTGTTAATTTTTTCGAAGAACCAACTATTTGTTTGTTGATTCTATGTTTCTTTTGGATTCTAATTCATGTAATTCTGATTTAGTGTTAATTATTTATTTCCATCTACTGGATTGGGGTTTAACTTGCTCCTTTTTTTCAAGGAGATTCAGATGTCTCATTAAATTGTTCTTTTCAGATCTCTCCAATTTGTTGTTGTAGGAACTCAGAGCTATAAACTGGCCTCTGAGTACTGCCATGCTCTATCCCTGAGGATCTGGCAATTTGTGTGTTCCAAATTTGTTGAATATCATGAACATTTGAATTTCCCTTCTAATCTTTTCCATGACCCACTGGTGATTCAAGAGTATGTTGTTTCGCCCCCATTTGTACAGGACTTTCTTTTATGGCTTTTGTTGTTGAATTATATTTTTTCCCTTGTGGTCTGAGAGAATGCAAGGTATAACTTCAATGATTCTGAATTTCGACAAGTGTGCTTTGTGACCTGAAATGTTTTCTATTTTGGAAGAAGTTCCGTGTTTTGCTGAAAAAAAAAAAACGTGTATTCTAATGCTGCTGGGTGTTAAATCTAGTTGATCTATGCATTTGTTTAGATCTGTGTATTATTTTTGAGTTTTTGCAGAGTTGATCTATCTAGTGGGTATAGTGCTCTATTAAAGTCCCCAGCAATTATTGTCTTGGGATCTATTTGAGATTTAATGCTAAGTAGTGTTTCTCAGATAAATTTGGGTGCTTTGTTGATAAGCTAATAGATATTGAGAATTGTAATGTACACCTGAAGGAGAGATCTCTTAATTAGTATGTAGGGGCCTTCTTTATTTCTTCTGACAAATTTTAATTTGGAGTCTATTTTCTCTGATATTAGGATTGCAACTCCGGCCTGTTTATGGGGGCCGTTTGGTTGGTAGATTTTGTTTCAGCCTTTCACTTTCAAAATGTGTTTGCTTTTATGGGCAAGGTGTGACTCCTGAAAGCAGCAGATAAAAGGATTCTGCTTTTTAATCCAAATAGAGAGTCTATGTCACTTAATTGGTGAGTTAAGTCTGTTATTGTTGATAGATAAGACGGAGAGGTGTTTGTTACTTCCTATCAGGTTATCCACCTTCTTGGGCCTGCGACAACTGGGTTCTTCCTATGCTTTTTGAATTCTCAGTTTGGGTGTAGTTTCTTGGCCTTTATTGTGGTCTTTTTGGTTTTCTATATATAGGACATCATTAAGTATCTTTTATAGGACTGGATTGGTGGAGATATATTGTTTCAGTTTTTCTTTGCTATGGAAATTTTTATTTGACCTTCGATCAAGAAAGAGTGTTTAGCTGGGTACAGTGTCCTTGGTTGATAGTTATTTGTCTTTAGGGCATGGCACATATCATTCCAGGCTCTTCTGAATTTAATTTGTCTATGCTTAGAAATCTGAGTTGATTCTAATTGGTTTCCCTTTATAATTGATTGATCTATTCTCCTTGACAGGTTTAAGGATCTTTTCCTAGGTCTACATTGATCCTGTGTGGATTATAATGTCAGGCTGGGATGTCTTATTCTGGTCTGGTCTATTTGGGTTCTAAAAGCTTCTTGTATCTGAATAGGACTATCTTTTTGCATGTTTGGGAAGCTCTCTGCTAACATACTGTTAAACAAATTTCCTAAACCGTTAACATCTGTCTCTAGGTGCTCCTCTACACCCATTATCATCAGATTAGGCCTTCTGATGGTGTCTTCCAAATATTGAATAGATCTATCATATGTCTTGGATTTGTCTTTGATAGTTGTATGTTCTTTCTCTATAATATCTAGGCTATCTTCAATCTACAAGATTCAATCTTCTGCATGGTCTAACTTACTGTCAAGATTTTCTAATTTGTTTTTTATTTCGTTCCTTCTAATCGGTCGACTTTGATGGCTTCAAATTCTTTGTTGGAACATAGTTTTAGATCTTGTATGAACTTCTTTACTTCCTTAATTTGGTGTTCAGTATTTATTCTCAAATCATTTAGTTGATTTTTTATTGTTTCCTTGGTAACTCATTCTTTCTGTCAGGATCCATTCAGCATTCCCTTTGTGTTCTCCCTGATTTCTTTCAGCTGTCTGTTTATGTATTCCATGAATGCCTCTATTGATCTTCGTCTATTCTCATCCTTCTCTCACAATTCTTGTATTACTCTTTGATTAGCTTCCTCACTTCATGCATTTCCTGTAGTTCTCTTTGACTGTTCTCAGCCTGCTCACACAATTGCTTTATTTCTCTTTTACTGTTCTCTGCCTGCTCATGCAATTCCTGTATTAATTTTGAGTACCTTCCTCATGCTCACGAGATTCCTATATTAATCTTTGGTTTGCCTCCTCTTTCTCCTTATCACCCTCACACCGCGTCTTTTGTAGGTTTTCAATCTTATCATTCACCATGTTTACCAGTAATGTTTGTAGAGCTTTTTGGTAACTCTCCTCTGGATTAATCATTAACTGTTCTGTCACCTGATTATAATGATAACTTTTCTGTCACCTGATTATAATGAGTGGATTTGAGATACACGGACTTCCCATTTTTCTGGTGTTTTTCCGGCTTGTTCTGCCCATTTGGTATGAAAGTAACACCAATTTTTTGTTAGAACAATATTTTAAGGCAAGCATCATCCAGACTCCTGTAGTAGCACAGTCAAAATGGCTGCAGATACAATCTATTTCAACAGATGCAATCTATTCAACATCAATGGATTAATGGGCTAAGAACAGGAAAGAAGGATTTGTCAAACCAGAAATTATTAGGTTTTAGGAGAAATGGGAAAAACATGATTTGAGGGATGTGGAGAGGTAAAAGGAGAGTGAATTTAAACAAGTCCTTATTTCAGGGACAGAAATGATTAGGACAGAATATTAGGAGAGACATCAAAAAAAAAAAAAAGAAAATGGAAAAAACCTAAATTTAAATTTTAAAAGTGACATCCTTAAAAATTTTGTAAATTCAAAGAATTGATATTGAGAGAAGAGAGGATTGGTTGAAAGGAAGGGAGGGTAGAAAAGAGACATGAAAAACTAAAAAATACTTCTTAAAATTAGTTACTTGAAAATTATATAATATAAAGTGATAATACTGCTCTTAAAGAAGTTAATCCTAAGAGGTTGTGAATAGAGTATTAAATATCTGGATTAAATATGTATATATTGGGGGATAAGGTCTAATAATTGAAGACGGGTATATATCTGGGGATGAGCGGAACTACAATCAGTAACACAAGGGAGAAAGAAAAAAAAATGAAAAGAATAAAAAAAGGACCAAAAAGTCTGAAGTTAACATTTTTTTTAAAAAGCACACACATACATATACACCTAAAATAACAATTATAAGGAAAAAAGGATTAAAAGAAAACAATTCTTTAAAAAAATAAAAAAAAATAATAAAGGTACAAAAAAGAGTTTTTTAATTTTTTTGGGGGGGAGGAATGGGTAGATCACGTATTTCCCTTGGGACCATAACCAGTCTCTTTGTGGAGACTTTGGTCTGCTTATGGTGTTTGGTTTTCTTGTGGCTTGATTGGATTCTTAATTCTGTTTGTTTGAACAGGCAGAAAAATGCTTTGCGTTATCCAGTATTTTGTGATCCTCTTCCCACGTAGTTCTGTGGGAGGGAGATCTGCTTTGAGTATCACAAAAGAGGGAGATGGCTCTTTCCTTTGTTTTGTCTGTGATGTGGCTAGGTTCTGGGGAGGGTTGAGGCTTTTCACTAAACAGTATCTTTTCCATGAGGGGCTAGCTTCGTAGACTGCTTTAGGGAGGGTCAGCCTTCTGGCTCTGTTTACCCTTGGTGCAGAGTTCCCCCTGCCTGCCCAGGGTGACTTTCTCCTGAGTGGGGTTGTGCCTGGCAGTTCAGGCCAGGTTCCTATGACCTGCTAAATGACTCTTTTGTTTTCTTCCAAGTCCTGAGTTGGAGCTAGCTGCTCAGCCAGGCCTTTGTCAGTATCAAAATGGAGATCTCTGGTGGTAGGGGAGGGGTAGCTTTCCCTCCTCTGCTCCCTGAGAAGGAGTGAGGATGTCAGGGTTCTACTCATGCTGGAGTGTTGGTTCATGGGTCGTCTCTGGTCTGCGATCTGCAGGATGAAGACATCTACTCCTTGTCAGTTCTTGCTGGTTTTGGTAGAGTCAGCTCGCCCACTGCATCTGGTTTCTTTGTCCTGGACTCTCACTGTAGGTATGGTGGCTATGCCCACCACCTTGCCGCCGCAACCACCGCTGTAGCGTCTACTGGCAAATGCTCAGATCTGTCATTCTACCTGGATTCTCTCTCTCTGGCCAAACTCTCTGTACTGGGATAGCACACTTGGTTTGCTTCTCTAGACTCAGACTGTACACTGGAATACTAATCTGCTTTCTATGTGAGGCCTTCTTTAGTCTCCAGCTTCTCCTCTTCCATCTTCCCCCCTGGAATTAGGTTTTTGTCAAGAGGATTAAGTGTAGGAGTAGAAACCAGTTGTGGGGAGATGTTGTGATGTTAATATTGTGGTTCCAGTGACAGTTCAGGCTGTCCAGTGGTATGTTGAATTGTCTATGTATTTGGATGTGACTGTCTCTGATATATAAATTATTCCTGCTATTTTCACATGTAGTCCTTTCATTTCCACACTGCAGCCATGATTTTGAATATGTTGGCCCACACATTCAGAGCAGTCACCTGCCTGGCTAAGCACCTTTTAATAGATTTCTGTTTTCTTGTGAAGACAGCATAAAATCTTTTGAATTGTGTATCTATATATAATTATACTTGACTTGGTGGGACCCTCTAGAAGAGGAGTATCTGCTAGGACTCTAAATCTCTGTTTCACTAGAATGAGTGATGGTAATTGTCAGTTGTTATTCTGTCATTGTTTTTCCTCTTCCTCAGGTTCATTTTTATATTGTGGACTTTTTCACATAATTTAGGATGTGTGATTATTGTATCAGATTATTTTTGTTTTTCTTTTTCTGTTACTTGGAAATACTGATTTCAGGCTTATATGAAGAGACAGAAACAACATGAAATGTATGTTACTACATTCAAAGAAAGAGAGCAGTCATTTTAACGTATTTGCTACAAGTAAATTAATATTAAGCAAAGCTAATTAAAATAATTACTTATTTACTCTTCAGAGGATGAGTATAGTACTCTTGGATATTTTGGAGGAAAAGACTAGTCTCATTACAACTGATGCCTTACATTGAAATTATTAGCTAAACATTCTTCTTCAGAAAGGCAAAAGCTCCATTTCTTTCATATTAGTATTATAAAATCATAATAGCTGCATATTGAGTTGTTTACCTCTACTATTTTGAATTACATTCTTCATCCATTAGATATCTAAGGCTTTGAATGACCAATTCTTTGAAATACCTATATTGCTTATATTGTGATATTAATCTCAGTAATATTAATAAGAATTTATTTCTGAGTCCTGTCTTGAACTACATTCATATGTAATTTATGTAGTACCAAGCAAGAAACCTGATAATTTAATCTTTTCTATGTTTTAATCAATAAATCCATTCAATATAGATCTTTTATGTTGCTCAAGTAAACATTAAGTATTTCTAGTACTTTTCCTGGAATAAATAAAAAGTTTGGAACAGGAAGACAAACCCTCCCATTATCACTTTGAAGTAAATCCTTGGGAACTATTTTTTATACAAAGAAAAGGAAAGCCGGGGGTAGGTGGCTCACGCCTGTGATCCTAGCTACTCAATAGGCTGAGATCAAAGCTAGCCTGTGCAGGAGAGTCTGTGAGTCTTATCTCCAATAGACCACTGGAAAACTGGAAGTGGCGCTGTGGCTAAATCAGTCGAGTGCTCAAGTTGTTCTGAAGAGCTGAGGCATAGCTACTAAGCCCATAGTTCAAGCCCCACACCTGACAAAAAATAATAAATAAAAACTGCAATGTACATGTTTATAAATGAATAATCTAACGGTTAAGTCAATTAAACACAAGAACTACCACATCAATCTCAATTTACTTAAAGCCACCAAAATATTAGTGTTCATGAATATCACTCATTTTTAGAAAATGACTAGTCAAAACAAAGTTTATATTTGAAATATAAAAAATGAAATTTAAACCCAGATTTGCTGTGAATATCCAATTCACAGGAATACATTTATTCAGCAAACAGAGAAACAAAAAATAAGGGTTTGTCATATAGAATGAAAGATGTAGAAGCAGACTCTTTCCTTAAGATGATAACTGCATGCAAAATGAGGGATTTATCCATTTATCTACTGAGGGGCATCTGGGTTGGTTACATTATCTTAGCTATGGTACATAATGTTGCAGTAAATATAGTTGTGCTGGTAGTTGTGATCATTTGGGTAAATGCCCCAAAGTGGGAATGCTAGGTCATAGGGGAACTCTATGTGGAGTCTTTTGAGGAAACTCCATACTGCTTTCCAAAGTGGTTGAACAAGTTTACACTTCTGTCCAAATCCCCTCCAGCATCTATTGTTATTAGAGTTCTTGATTATATCCATTCTAAAGAGGGTGAGGTGGATTGTCAATGTTGTTTTGATTTACATTTCATTTATGGTTAGGGAAGTTGAGCATTTCTTCATGTGTCTATTGGCCATCCTTCTTTCCTCTTCAGAGAAGTTTCTCTGAAAGTCTTTTTTATTTTACTTTATTTTTTATTGTGAAAATACTGTACAGAGGGGTTACAAGTACATAGGCAAGATAATGAGTACATTTCTTTTCAAACATTTTTACCTCCTTTTTGTTTCCCCTTACACAATGGAATTCTATGCCTCCATCATAAAGAATGACATTGCCCCATTTGTATGGTCAGGGAAAGACTTGGAAAAAATTATATTAAGTGAAGTAAGCCAGGCCCAAATAAACATAGGTCCCATGGATTCCCTTATTTGTAATACCTAGTATATGTCTGAGACAAGCCGAAACGGTCAGATAAGTTGATGTTAAGGGAAATGAACTCCAAGATAAAGACTCAAATCGTTTTTCTTTCTTGCTATTGTTTCTAACATTTTATAAGATGATTTATTTATTGCTTTGTATATCCCTCCCCACCCCACACATGTGTTCCCACGGGAGGGGCTGGACTAGGCAGTGAAGGGAAAGCATTGGAGCCAGAAGTTGTGGGGCTGGAAAGGGTGGGCCAGAAAAATGGGGATGGAGGTAACATTGTGGCTGTGAGAGTGGTTGTCAGGAGAATGTGTGCAGCCCAGAGTGAGTATCTGGCCTCAAGAAGCAGTACAGTCCAAAAAGTGAGAGTAGGACACATAGCATGGTGGCGGGAAGAGGAAACATGGGGTGACCATGGTCCAGCGGGTGGTAGCAGGAGGTGGGCTGATAGGGGGGAGGTATGGGTCAGGGAACCTAGAAGACTTAATAGGAGATTAAGAAGAAGGGTTGTGCACACTTAACTGGAAACAGGGCTGCCCAGTATGGCTCTCTCCATGTACTATGCTCGTCTGTGCTCTGTCGGGGTTAAGCCCAGCAGGTTAGAGTTCCCATGCCCCACAATCTAGAATACAGTAAAGGAACACCATCTAACTATTCACCTGGCAGGGGTATAATTCTCTGGCACCTGGGAAGAGGTTTATTGTGAAGACAGGATGGTAGAATGGGCTACCTCTGGGGTAATAGATTCATATCACCCTTACCCATGAGGCACACTTAATATATAAATGCACTTAAACAATAGTTCTTTTTTCTCCTTCCTTTGCTTTACCTCTTTCTTCTTCCAGTGCTGGGGCTTGAACACAGCTTCTAGGTGCTCCAAAAATTCCCTGCCCAAGTGCCTATTGTTTTTCACCTCCTAGACCTCTGTCTTCTGGGTCCCTGTCAGTCCAGGTGCAGGTACCATGGCCAGATGCCCTCTTTCAAGGCAAGTATGTCCCCAACAGCCTTCTCCATGGAGGAACCAAAAGGAGGATTAAGGGTTTTGTGCTTTTGTGTATACATTCACATGAATATTAACTTTCATCAGTGGGCAGTTCTAAGTACTCATCATCTTATTGAACTTCAGCTATAAATTCTTTGAAAATGTAGACACTGGAGCAAGAAAAGAAAAAAAACCCAAACAATTAAACAAAAAACATATCCCACAATCACTGGATGACTGAATGAAAGTAAAACGCAACCTAACAATATTTTACCAAATCTGTTATATTTGAATGGTGAGAGTTCCAGAGAGGAAGATGCCAAAACAGCCAGGGAGTGTCCATTTGCATATGTTTAAGGATGCTGTCATTAATATTTAATCATTAATATTTGCTCATTCATCCAGGAAGAGGAGATCAGTTACTATGGTACTTTGATTGTGTTCAATCCAATTACGTTATAAAAATTGCAAGCTGCCATGATAAAAAAAAATAAGGCTCCTCTTCCCAGCACCAGTTATCTTTAGTTCACTTCCAAACCATAAACATTATAACCATATCCAAAGAATGCAAGGAAGGGAGGGAAAGAATCAGCATTCTGGTCTATTATCTGGTACCAACACATTGCTCAGGTTGAACTGTTTATCCACTGTGGTATTACTTTCTTCCTACTTTTGGATCTGAGGTGTGTGCACTTAAGAACTATGTGCATATATCCGTACATACATTATGACTGAAGGTATATGTCCATCAATTGAGGTGTTAGCTTGTAAAGGTTCATTTTAACTGGTACAGCAGCTGTATGTCAACGTAATTGCTCCTGTGTCCCATGTGCATCTCTCCAAGTTCTACACAAGATAATGTCACTGACCATTTTACTTATGTTGCTGCTGGCATTCACAGTTTTCCTCTCCCAATTCTCCCTCCCACCTCCCTCTATACCCTGCAGCAAACCACAGCCTTTATGGTTTTGTTTCTTCAGTGTTGATTGCCTGAGGTTTGATTGGTCCAATTCTAACACACTAGGTAGCTATGGCAGGTGCAGCGGGTGGCCTTTCTTCTTCTAACTTTCCTGACACATACCAGGAGAGTCTCTCCGCATTTCAGCACTTTTACTTGAATTACTTTCCACTTTCTGGGATTTGCCACCTATCTGATTTTGTCTCTTCTTTGGAGTTAATGAGGATTGAACCCAGGATGTTTCATTAGCTAGGCAAATACTCTCAGTGAACTATAACCCAGCCACAGAACATCTTTTTAAATTCTCCATATATCTGAATGTACGATGGAAAGAAATGTTTATTCCAGTATATTGGAATGTTTCAGATTTTAGGTTTTGATTAATCTAGTTATATTTAGTCATAGTCTAGAAACAAATATATTGGTAGGATTTGATAAGACAGGCTTTTCCTCACTATACAGCTGTTGAGGGGAAGGGATTATCCTGTAGCATAACCCTGGATACTTAGTGGTGAGGCCTTCAACATCAATTCCTCAGGGACATGATTTCAACCCAAGTGAGTTGCTGTAGTCTGAAGCCTCCCCTCAGGTTCCTGGGATTCCATCTTGCATACTACATTCCATAATAGCAATATCCACGATGCACAGTCTGACTGTTTAGATTTGTTGAAAGGTTGTGAATGAATGTTTATGTCATCTTAGATGAGCACATCATTGAGTCATGTGAAGAACTTCATCAAAAAAGAGATTACTCTTCAGTTTCAGTGATGATTTACAACAAATTTTCGTAACTTGACCACAAAGCCTCTTTTTTTAGGCTAAACAGTTTCACTTGCACCAAAATGATGCTATGGCAAAAACGATCCTCTAATAGGGTTTCTAAATGCAAACACAAAATACTTTTGCTTAAGGAAGAATTAATTATGCCAGCTAATATATTCCCAGAATAGTTATTTGTGTTTAGGCCATGTTAAAAAATTTTGTTTTTGTTTTTGTTTTTTTATGGTCATGGGGCTTGAACTCGGCCTAGGCGCTGTCCCTCAACGATTCAGCTCCTCAGTGATTCACCTTAAGGCTGGTGCCCTACCATTTGAACCATAGTGCCACTTCTGGTTTTCAGGTGGTTAATTGCAGATAAGAGTTAATTGCAGATAAGAAACTTTCCTGCATGGGATGGTTTTGAACTGCAAACTTTTTATCTCAGCCTCATGAGTAGCTAGGATTATAGGCGTGACCCACTGGTGTTTGGCAAATATGTGCAATTTTTAACCATGATTGAAAATGTTGGGAAAAACTACAGAATACTTATAAGCAGCAGTAATTAGATGGGTATAAATATATGTAATATACCAAATATTTTTGCACAATTGAAGTCTTTGGTGATCAAATACATAACAAAACTCATTTGGATCTCTTATTGAACATAGATTATTAATTTTTCAATTCAGAAACATATATATGTATATGCATACGTAATTACAAAACTACATAAATAATGCTTTAGTATTTATGGGCAATTCTAAAGAGAGAGAGAGGCAGGGAGACAGGAGACAGAGAGACAGAGAGAGAAAAACACAAAATTCCAAACATTAAACTTACAGGTTGGATATCTGTAATTCCCAATTACATATTGTACTGAAAGGGAAATTACAATGAAATAAAAAATTAGACCATTCTGCAAGGATTCCAAAAAAAATAGTTCTTACACTTACTTGTTTGTTATCTTGATGTGTTTGTGACTAGTTGCGTCATCTGGTTTGCTTTAGGATGAAAACAACACTATCTTGTTCTTAAAATCCAAGGGAAAATTATAAGTGTGCAATTGAAAGAGGTATATATATATATTTGGATCAACCTTTATTTGCTTAGTTTTCAAACACTATGTAATGTTTCCAAGTAATAATGGATTTTGCAAATATAAAAAAGTGTTAATGTATTTCTTGTTTTAAATGTATTTCTTATGACCAGATAAGATGTGTTAAGTCAAATGAACCTCAAGATAGAGACACAGGTTGTTTGTTTTTTTTTGTTTGTTTGTTTGTTTTTTTTACCTTGTCATTGTTTTTAACGTATTTATAATGTACCATGTGATTTCTTTGTTTCTTTGTATGTTCCTCCCCCACGGCATAACCCCTATTTTCACTGTATTTGATGTCAGTTCCTTGCATCTTTATATACACTTCTCTAAATTGGGGAGGGGGAGGGCAAAAACAAAATGCTTAAATAGGGATTCTGGTTGACCCATTGTAACAATGAGATGTTCAAGACACTATGTTGAAAAACAAACTTTGCAATTTAGGTAGTGGAGGGAGGAGGAGTGTAGTTGTAGAGGTGGGAGGGAAGGGATGGTAGGCGAAAAACAAAGGAGGAGACAACAATGCTTGATATTAAATGTACTTATTACCTTGCTCATGTAACTGTAACACCTATATACAGTATTTTTTACAATAAAAACGTATTAAAATGTATTTCTTAAAAATAGAAATATTTTTAAATTCTTATGCATATTTCCAATTAGGCAGTTCAGATGATGTATATATGAATTGTTGTTAGCTAGATTTTATTGTGTATGTGTGGTGGTCATTACGTTTGAAGTTAGGCCCTGGGTGCTGTCCTCTGTCCCTACCCCCGTTTTTTGCTTGTTCAAGGTTAGCACTTTCCCACTTGAGTCACATCTTCGAGATTTTTGGTTTTCAGTTGGAGATTAGTCTCTCTATTTCCTGCCTGAGCTGGTTTTAAACCATGTTCTTCAGATCTCAGCCGCTTAAGTAAGTTACCACTTACATTTATTGTTTTCGTTTTATTACCATATACTTTTATTGTAAAGATATTGTACACAGGGATTACAGTTACATTAGTAAGGAAATGACTACATTTCCTATCGAGCATTGTTACCCCCTCCTTTGTTTTTCCCCTACCATCCCTTCCCTCTCCACCTACCTAACTCTTCCATCCCCTCTCCCACGCCCACAGTTGTAAAGTTTGTTTTCAACATAGTGTCTTGTACATCTCATTGTTATAATGGGTTCACCTGTATCCCTATTTAAGCATTTTGTTTTTTCCCTTTCCCTCCCCAAATTAGAAAAATGTATATATAAGATGCAGGGCACCAGAATCAATACAGTGAGAACAGGGGTTATACTATGGGGGAAGAACATGCCAAAGAAATAAAACCACAGACTACATTATAAATACGTTTAAACCCATACCAAGAAAAAAAAACACGTGTGTACCTATCTTGCTTAACATCATCTTACATGGTCATATGTGCATAGCTTTTGACTTCTTCTGCTTATCCTACATAAATATTAGCTATTGCAAATAAGGGAAAACATGAGACCTATGTTCCTTAGCACCTGACTTACATCACTTAATATAATTTTTCCAAGTCTTTCCATTTCCTAACAAATGGGGCAATATTATTATTTCTGATGGAGGCATAGAATTCCATTATATATAGATATATGCATATATATCTATATATATATACATATATATTACATTTTCTTGATCAGTTCATCTACTTAGGGGCAACTGGGTTGGTTCCATATCTTAGTTATGGTAAAAAAAAATGCTGCCATAAACATAGTTGTGCAGTAGCCTTAGCCACTTACCTTTAAATCAGGTGATCTACTGAGTGTTTCCCTGTCGTATTTTGTGAAAATACACCTTTCCAACCGCAAAGGTAAAAGAACAAGTTAAAAGTTGTTCTGATACTCCCAACTCAAAGAAGATACAGGATGTACTTATTTAGGTGCTATGATAAAAAAAATTTGGACTTGTTGAAAGATTGACTTTCTTATGTGTCATTTTGGGAAAAGTGAGTCAAATATTCATAGCATTCCTAAAGAGAATAAAGTAGACCTGTTTTTTAAATGAGGAGTATTAATGAGAAGAAAAGTAGTTTTTGTACCATTACTGTAGCCTACTTGAAAGAGTTTGAAGGTACAGATGATCAGGTATATTTCTTGTGTAGCAATCAATTCTAAAATTCTTTGTTTTTCTCTGCATTTTCAGTTTGTTCTCAACAGGTGTCTTATTTGAAACATACAGCTTGGTACCAGGGGTTTCTGTATTTTACATTTTATGAAAGTAATTTTAGGTTTTTTAAAGCAGAAAAGCTAATAATGATAATCATTCTCTGATATCCTTCACCAAGATTTCCACATTTCATTATATTGGTTTAATATGCTATCAGTATATTTAAATGGTATAAAGTTTGGTTTTACTTTTGTTTTTTGTGCTGGTATTGGGGCTTGAAATTAATACCTTAGTCTGTCACAAATGCCGGTCATTAATGATCATGCCTGTAATTCTGGCTACTCAGGAGGATCTAAGGATCAAGGTTCAAAGCCAGCCTGGGCAGGAAATATTATGATACTCTTGTCTGTAATTCATTACTATAAAGCTAATAGTGGAGTGTGTTTCAAGTGGTAGAGCACTGGCCGTGAACAAAGAAGCTAAAAGATAGTACCTACAGGATAGTTCCCAAGTTCTGGGTTTAAGTACCACTACCAACACACACACACAAACACACACACACACACACACACACACACACACACACACACACACACACACACACACGTTTTCTTTCTCCCCAAAGCATGTGGTTTCTGTGTGTGTGTGTTCTTTACCCTGAAATCCACTTTGTTTTCTTTTTCATTTAGTTGGTGATTTCTACACAGGAAGAGCAGAGTAATGGTGTTACTTGAGTCCTGGGTGCCAGTGGTTCTGCTGAGATGACTGAGGTCTGACTTAGTGAGCAATGGGACCCCAGGAAAGCTCCATGAAGTAAATGGATGGAAATATGTGAGAAGATATGCATTCAGGTAATTCTTCAGTCTATCTTCCTCCTGCCAAGGGTCATTCTCTCTCAGGGGGGTAAGTTCCTTTTCTTATCAGGTAAACCTGAACCATGTATGGCTTTGTGTTTGTACCCATATGTGAATAAGGACTTTGAAAAATGTCAGCCATCACAAACTTGCTCTATTTTCTTCTCTCACTATTAGTCATTATGTTGGAAGACTTCATTGTTCTGAGAAATATGGAATGTTTTAGAAATTTTCCTGGGATATTTATAGATGTAGGTCAGAATTTATGGTCCTTTTGCTCTAGTGAATTGAGAAACATTTATGTTAATTTATAGGTAGCCTATAGTGAACTTATTTCTACAGAACAGATGAAATTTTGGATACGATATATTTATGGAAAACCAAAGGATACGAAATATTTATGGAAAATGAAAGACAACTTTACGTACTTTGTCTAAATGAAGCAGAAATTGAAAGCACTTCAAATTTTTCAGTTTTAATAAGAATGTTGTACTAATTTGGCATAAAAGATTTTTAAGTGCTGCAATCAATCAATTTCATTTGTAGGAAAAATGACAGAAAGGAGTGTACCTAAAGATATAGTGTAAGTTTTGCCTTTTGATTAATAAAGAAGTTTATGTTTAATTTCAACTAAGGTATTGTGAGAAATACCAAGATATGAGATTCAGTTTCTGCCAATAATTAGATTAAATTAGTAGTAAAGGTCCTCTGTTAGCAGTAACAATTGCAACATGATATTTAAAAAGTTTGTAGTCAACACATTTGTGCAGCTAGGTCGTTTTGTAGTTATAGAATTTTAATGAATTTCTTCAAGCACAAGGAAAAGTTTATGACATGTTAGAGTTTTACACACAGCAAAGAAAATACCAGGTTGTTTTCAACAAATGTTTTCATTTTTCAATATGTGAGTGTGTGTATATGTGTGTGTGATGGTAGAAAGGCTTCAACTTAGGGTATTTTGCCATACCACAATTTCGTTTTTTTTTCTATTTATTGGCAATATGAGTATCACAGAGATTGCTGCTTGAGATCCCTTTGAATCTAGATCCTCACATCTCAGACTCCAATGTAGCTGGGATTACAGAGGTGAGCCACCAGCATTCTGAGAGAAATTTTGTCATGTTGTGTGGCAAATTATCGGAAATTTAATGTTTGCTCACTGAATGCCAACTGTTGTACGCTACAAGTTTGGGCTAATAGTTTGGGTGTGGCTTGTCTGTAGCAGTTGCTCAGTTTCTAGCAGGGGGCCACCAGGCTATAGTCTCTCAGGAAATATGTAGACCTCTTCCAAACTTAAAGGATGCCTGGTAGGATTTAGGTCCTCTAGCTGTAAGACTGTGGTTTCTGCTGTCTAGTCATCTATCATACATCCACTGTTGTCAGCTCCTAGATACCCCCATATTTCTGTGACAAACATAACTTCCTTACTGTTTCATTCACTCTGTTTGTGTTACTGACTTCTAGAAAGACCGTAATTTGCACTCACTCCTTAGAAGTATCTCATAACCAACTCTTGTGCGAAATAATTACATCTGTAGTCTTTAATTTTGTTATCTACCAGAGCATATTGTGGGGTTAGATGCTACTCATATTGGAAAATAAAAGACTTTCCAAGTGTCTGGGTTGTTATGCATTGACTTAGGTAGATTATTAGCTATTTATTATTAGCTATTTAATATTGTAAGTGGCCTCAATTTCAGAAACTTGTAGTATTGAATTGTTTGAGTTTAGCTGATCAAGTGTGCAGTTTAAGAAAATGAAAGATAATTCTTTGCATAGAGTAGAAAATAATTTGCCAGTTAGAGTGAATGAAAGGCAATTGGGAGTTAACAAATGGATTCAAGAGCACTGGCAGTGACTTCAGAGATGGGACAGAGGTAAATAGGTTACACATATTTTTAAAAGAGAACATGTGGCTGGGAATGTGGCTTAGTGGTAGAGTACTTGCCTAGCATGCATGAAGTCCAGGGTTCAATTACTCAGTACTAAATGAACAGAAAAGGCTGGAAGTGGTGTTGTGGCTCAAGTGGGAGGGTGATAGCCTTGAGAAAAAAGAAGCTCAGTAACAGTGCCCAGGCCCTTGGTTCATTCCTCAGGACTGCCAAAAAATATAAAAAGAGAACATGTCAATAATGAATGAGGGAGGGATCCAGAGGTCAAATTCATCACTCAATTTTTCCTCCTCTATTTCATAATCAAGACATCATTCTCAGAGAACCAAAGGGGGAAAAAGATGATCTAGAAAGAACATATCCTATGAAGTAATACCTAAACTTTTTAGTGCAACTGTCCTGTAGAGATAATTCATTAAGTATAATTGTGTCTTGCAATAGCACACGTGCTATCTGGAGATTTTGTGTGAGGGCTGGTCCTGAAACTTGATCAGAGCCCAGTTGTTATTCCTATTTGTTTTCCTCAAGGGTAGTACTCTATTACTTAAGCCACAGTTCCACTTCTAATTTTTTGGTGTTTAAAGGAAGATAAGAGTGTCATGGACTTTGCCTGGTTCACCTGGCTTCAAAATATGATCCTCAAATCTCAGCATTCTCAGGAGCTAGGATTACAGCTGTAACTCACTAGCTCCTAGAGAAGCAATTATTTTTGAGTGAAAGGGATTAAGAATACAGATTATCCAGGAAGATTCACCCTCAGTACTAAACAAACCACCATGACCAATTTCCGTGAATACACACACACACACATACACACACGTGCACGCACGTGCACGCCACACACACACACACACACACACACACACACACAAGGGATTGAAATTCTTATCTCCAACTACCCAACAAAAGCTGGAAATGAAGGTGTGATCGTAGTTGTAAAGTACTGAAATTTGGTGAAAAACCTGGGAAACAGTTCCCTGGTCCATAATTCAGCCCAAAGTCGACCATAAAGAAAACTGAAAGGAGAAAAGAAATGACCATTTGATATTCAAAAATAAGCTTGGGGCTGGCGGTTCATGCTTATAATTTTAGCTTTCAGGAGGCTGAAGTCTGAAGATACTATTTAAAGGCCAGACCGATCAGAAAAGTCCATGGGACTTGTTTTCTGTATGTGTGGAAACCTGGGACTTGAATTTGTTTAGAAGCTCTACCACTACCAGCTTCATATTAGTTGATGAAAGTCTCAAGGATTTTCTTGCCCATGGTGGCTTCACACTTGATACTCAGATTTCAGCCTCTTGAGTCTTGCTGGGCTTTACAATTAACCATCAAAAGGAAGAAGAATGAAACCTGGTGATTGAGCTATGGCTCCAGTGGCAGAAATGAGAAAATAATTTCTGGGACAGCACCCAGACTTTGATATTAACTTCAGGACTAACACACTTACAAAGAATAAAATAGAGAAGTGTGGGAGAATAAAGAGTCAATTTCAGAGTTTAAAATGAGCCAATGATAGGAGGCACACACCTGTGATGGTAGCTACTCATGAGGTTCAAATATGAGGATCACAGTTGAAAGCCAGCCCAGGTAGGAGAATTCATATACTCAACTCTAAATAGCTAGTTAAAACAAAACAACATCAAAAGAATAGCCACAAGTTTTGCTATAGCTCATGACTTAGTGTGCTAATCATGATTAAACAACAGTAGAACAGCACCTGGGCTAATTTGTAGACCCAGGATCACCATACACAAGGAAATAAAAATACAAATAAAAAAGTATAAGAATTGCTAGGAATATGGCTTAGTGATAGAGTGCTTGCCTAGCATGTTTGAATCCGTGGGTTTGTTTCCTCAGTAGCTCATAAGTAGAAAAAGCTGAAAGTGGCACTGTGGCTCAAGTAGTAGAGTTCTCTCATTGAGTAAAGTAAGTTCAGGACAGTACCCACGCCCTGAGGTCAAGCCCCAGGACTAGGAAAAAGAAGAAAAAATGTTGTGAGAAAATCCAATTAAAATTTCAAAATGAGCCCTGAATTTTTGGTGGGTGCTAGTGACTCAGAACGCTGAAATCTGAAGTTTGTTGTTCATAGCCAGCCTGGGCAGAGATGTACATAAGTCTCCAATTAACCAACAAAAAAAGCCAGATATAAAGGTGTGGTTGTAGTCGTAAAACACCACCCTTGAGCGAAAAAAAGTATGAAAGAGTGCCCTTGCTCAGAGATCCAGCCTTAAGATCACAATAAAAAAATTAAATGGTTAGAAGCAGAGAACCTGGAACTGTTGGCTCATGTCTGTAATTCTAGAAATACAGGAGGCTGAAATATAAGATCCAGTGTAAAGGCAAACCCAGTCAAGAAATTCCAGGAGACTGTTTTGCATGTGGTGGCCACACTGGGGATAGGTTTTGTTTATTGAATGAAGATAAGTGTTTCATGGACTTTCCTGCTCAGGCTGCTTTCAAACTATGATGGACAGATTTCACCTTCCTGAATCAGGCGAGGCCTTCCATGAGTTTAGGTTCCAGGACCAACACACACACAAAGAATGAAATAAATGAAAAGAAGGGTAGAAGAGAAGAAAGAGGCAATAACAGAGGTTTCAGTGAACCAAATATTGGTGGCTCATATCTGTAATTCTAGATACTCAGGCTGAAATTTGAGGATACTGTTTAACTCTCAGCTCAGGTATGTGAGTTTATAAAATCTTGCTGTCTCTGTCTCTGTCTCTGTCTGTCTCTGTCTCTGTCTCTCTGTGTAAATCCTGGAGCTTGACCTTGCACTATTTTGCTCAATGATATACTACTCTCAGATTTTTAGTGGTTAATTGGATAAGAGGTTGTTAAGAACTTTTCTCAATTTTCAGCCTCCTGAATCTAGCCTAGCTCTACATGATTCTCTTCTCTTCAATTAACCTCTCCCCAAAAGCCATATGTTATGGTTAGTTCCATGTGTGCCCTGAGATGAGCTTCAATTTCTACTCACAGGACAAGAAAAAATGAAAAAAAAAGAAAAGAATGTGGAAACAAGCACATATTAAATTTTTAAATGACCCAAATGTTGTTAGTCATGTGTGTAATCCTAATTATACAAGAGGCTGACATCTGATGATTGCAGTGTCAAGTCAGTCTGGGCAGGAACATGCTTGAGCCTCTTATCTCCAGCTACAAAGCACAAAACCTTGAGCTGTGGCTGAGGTGGTAATAGCGCCAGCCTTAAGTGTGAAAGCTAAGATATAGGCCCCAGAGTCAGAGGTCAAGCCACAGGACCAATAAAATTTTCAAAGGAGAGAGGATGAATAGAGGCTGAAATCTGAGGAACATGGTTCAAAGCTAGCCCATAGAAGAAAGTCCATGAGGCTTTCTCTTTGTGTGCATCTGTGTGGTGTTTTGTTCAGGATAGAGCTCCACCTCTCCCAGCTTTTCATTGATTAATTGGAGCTAAGAGTCTCATGGACTTTCCTGCCCTGGTTGGCTTTGAACCATGATCTTCAGATTTCAGCCAACTGTTTCATGCTCGGCTTGGCATAAGAGTCTTATCTCCTATTAACTACCAAGAATTAAAAAAAAAAAAAAACTGGAGTTCAGCTGTGACTCAAGTGGCAAACTGGGCAATCACTTTCTAGGAAATCACCCAGGGCCTTAGTTCAAGCACCAAGACAAAACAAGTATAGGGAAAAGCTACAATTTGGCTCATGTTGTAAGCCGCTAGTTTTGAAGAAAAAACTCTGGCATTGCATACAGGCCTTGATTTGTAGCCCCAGGACTACACATATACAGAAATATAAAACAAGGACATTTTTAAAAAGAAAAAGTGGAAAAAAGAAAATGTTAACATTTTAAATGAGCAATGGGTTTGTGGTTCATCTGTATAATTGGAGCACCTAAGGAAGCTGAAATCTGAGGATCATGGTTTGAAGCCAGACTAACCAGAAAAGTACATTAGAATCTTAGGTCCAATAAGCCAGAAAAAACTAGAAGTGGAGCTGTGGTTGAAGTTGTAAAACATCAACGTTGTGTCAAAAAGCTCAGAAATAGTTGGGCGCTGGTCGCTCTAGCCTGTAATCCTAGCTACTCAAGAGGCTGAGATATGAAGATCATGGTTTAAAGCCATCCTGGGAAGGAAAGTCCATGAGACTCTTATCTCCATTTAATCACCAGAGAACTAGAAGTGACACAGTGACTGAAATGGTACAGCATTGGCCTTAAGCTGAAGAATTCAAAGACAGTATTCAGGTCCGGAGTTCAACCCGTACCCTCCTTAAAAATAGGTAAGAAATAGCAATGAGGCTCAGAGATAGGGTCTGCTGACCACAATAAAAAAGCATTGCGGTTGAAGACAATACCTGATTAAATATATTAAAAAAAGTTAGAGGCTGGTTGCTCAGGCCTGTAAACCTAGTTACCCAAGAGGCAAATTCTAAGGGCGGCAGTCAAAGCCAGTCGTAGCTGTGTATAATAACCAGTAATTGTGTAATTACCAGCACTAGGGCTTGAACTTGCCCAGTTTTTCTCAAGGCTAGGGTTCTACCACCCCCAGCTTTTTGGTGATTAAATAGAGATAAGAATCCCAGACTCGGGCTCGGAAGTTGGCTTAGTGGTAGAGAGTTTGCCTTGATGCATGAGGCCCTGGGTTTGTTTCCTCAGAACCACATAAGCAGAAAAAGCCAGAAATGGTTTTGCAGCTCAAGCGATAGAGTGCTAACCTTAAGCTGGAATGCTGAGGGACAGTGCCAGAGTTCAGGTCCCACAACCAATAGAAAAAAAGTAAAGGAACCCCAGATTTTGCTGCTCAGACTGGCTTCAAATCAAGATCCTCAGATTTCAGCCTCCTTAGTTTGCTGGGATTTGCATGAGACTATACAAAAAAGAAAGAAGCTGCAAGTTGAGCTGTGGCTCAAAGGGCAGAACGGAGCAAAATCTCAGACAGTGGCCAGTCCCTAGTTGGAGAAAAAAGAAACACAAAAATTTTCAAAAATAAATAATAAATTGTAATACAGAAAAAAATGTTTAATATGATACAAAGGAAAATTATGTTTCTTTTACATGCAGCAAGCCAAAACAAACTACAAAGTTTCAAAATGACATAGTGAGAGTAAGGGGAAAAAGAAAATTTTATAAATTCATGTAAATATTAAATACAAACTGAAATGACCAAAATCTACTGTGATCTCTCACTCAGATCTCTCACTTGTAATTGTTAACACACAATTGCCCTCCATTTTCAGCATATAGTATGGGGATTTAGAAATGACCTCTCTATGCAGGGATATTCCTACTTTAGCGTCTTGAGTTATAACTGCATGCATTGCCCTCATTTTAATACACAAATTATCCTTTAAAACTCAACATCAATATTGAAATGATGGATGTGTAAAAGCATGAAGAAACATCAGAGATCCACCAGAGATCCTCTGAGGAATACAATCATAACAATAGAAGAGCACATAACACTCAAGGTAGGTAACAGAAGGAAGATTTAGGGTTTTTTTTTTTTTTTTCGTATGCAGGAGGTTGAAAGCAGGGCCTCATGCTTGCTCGGCAGGTATAAAATTCAGTTACATTAATTATATCCATACTACTTTGTAACCATTACCTCTGTTTGTGAACATTCTTTTCAATACTGATGGAATCCACACAATCATTGAGTAATAATCACCCCAAATGACCTGCCCCAGAAAATTTTAACCTTGCATTTTCTCTTATGAAATAGTTTAGTCAATATATTTCACATAAATAGATTATTTTTGTGTCCATCCATGACAGACATATATTAAATGCAGACTTTTTTGGATGAGTCATATTTTATGCATACATTATATTTTATAAACCTATTCATCTGATAGACACTCCAGGTGTTTCCAACTCCTATTGTGAACATTGCTGAAGTTATCATTAGCATATGAGCTATTAGTTTTTGTTTTCATTTCTTCTGGGTATGCAATGAGTAATGGAATTGCTGTGTCAAAAAGTGGCAATGCTATCCTATGTTAGAAGAATGTGTCAAATTCTACCATAATTGCTATATCACTTTTCATCAACACAAAAATGTACAAATGCTCAATAAAATGTACAAAAATATTTCAAATCTTCTACAGCTGTGCCCTAAAGGATCATTTTTTAACTTAAACTTGGTTTTATTTGGGCCATGCAGTCCTGGAAGTATGTAGCATTGTCTGGAGCTGAAGTTAGAACAATACCAAATGCCCCTGATCTAGCCTCCAAAAATATTTATTCTGGTAATAATTTTTTTCCTAGAGATAAATTTTAGTTATTATATGCATGGTAACTCTTTTAAAATAACACTTTGAATTTTAAAATGACATAAAACTGTAACCATTCTGTGTACCATCTTTATAATAAGAAAAATTATATTTACAAAAAATATAAAAAGACCAACGGGTTTGAACTATCTAAGGTAGATGTCAGCTTCCCAGCAGAAAAATACATTACAATCACAGTCTGATAATGACCGAAGCAAAATAATACAATAAGAGCTCATCTCAAGTAAAATGAAGAGTAAAGACTATGGGCAGGGTTCAAGGGGTAAAGCACTTGCTTGCCAAGTACCAGCTTCTGAATCAAAACCCCAGTACTGCCAAGGGATAAAATAAAGTATTAAAACATAAGGAAAGGTGCAGATAATAGTATGATGTATGACATGGTGGTACACACCAGTAATCCAAACACTTGGGAGACTAGGCAGTAGAATTTTGAAATTAAGATCAGTCTTGGTTACATAATGAGACTGCATGTTAAAGAATAACATAGAATAAAATAAATCAAACTACATTTTAAAGAAAAAGGTGTAGATCAATTGTAATTAAAGCAGTTTTGCATGTGCAAGGAACTGATACAATGCATAAAAATTACATGCTTTATTAACTACAATGTCAGTTTATCAATGCAGTACTAGGTGCCCCTTGGCTGGAATCCCTCTTGAGGCAACCTAAGGCAGTTGTTGCACCTGTCTTCTGGGCTGGACTGAGGGCATTCCTGGGCAAACAGTATTTTGATCTCCATTCCTGGATACCACTTACAACTCTTTTTTTTTTTTAGTAGACACCCTAGAAATCTCTCCCAATAACAGCCTTCTGGTATTCAAGTTAGGTTATCTTTTATATCTCTAGGGCTCTCCTCCCCTTTGTCTGGAACTGCTCTGTTCCTGGGCCCACAATCAGCAGCTTGTTCTGAGAAGAGTGGTAGCTATTTTGCTAGCCACCTTTATCCTCTTCTATCTCCTCCTCAAATTAGTCTTTGGTATCAGTATGAGTCTGTTCAGAGGGTAGAGCCAGCCTGGGCTGGCTTTGAACCGTGATCCTGATTCAGTCTCCTGAATAGCTAGGATTACAGGCCTGAGCCACCTGTAACCGGCCATCATTTCTTTCTTCCAGGAACATTTCAGGGGAATGGAATAGCACAGCTGCACATACATTCATTAACAACTGCCCAGGGGTGAACCAGATGCTTACAACAAATCCACTGACCTTGATATTGCCTTTGGAGTCCAAAAGGATGTTGTTAGTCTTAAGGTCTCGGTGTGTGATTCTATTTTGGTGTGAACAGCACTTAAATTTTGTGTTACGAGCCTCCTGGCTTCATCCTCATATAGGTGGCAGGATTTTAAGATCCACTCCAGGAGGTATCACCTAGTGGCCAGTTCCATGATGAAATACACATACCCTTCCTTCTCCATAACCTGGTACAACCTGATGATGTGTTTTTGCCATACCTTCTTAAAAATGTCCACCTCATTTTTTAGCAGATGATGAGGACTCTAACTTCCAGAGTATTTTGAATGCCACATCCTTGTCGGTGAGGTGGGGATGGGCCAGTTTCACTTGTCCATAGGGACCTTTGTCATGAGCTCTTTTATCTGGTATTGGTTGATGATCTCCTCCTTCAAGGAGCTTGAGGATGATACTTTGTGTTCTTTCATCATTCTGCTTTGTTGGCAGGTAGCAAATCTTCCTAAAATAAACTAAATAAAATAATGTAAAAGCCAGAAAATGTAAAAAGAAATACCAAAATCCAAACGACAACCAGACCCTGTAACCAAAAAGTTCATTTAGCTTTGATTCAGTCAAGCGTGTCAACAAGCAAGAACTCCCAACTCTATTAACTGGCATAGGTTGGAACACAGTGGCTTCCTATATATCCTGCATGACATCACCCAATGGAGAAATCAGAACCAGGCATAGTGATATCATGGAGGAAATAGACCAATCAGAGTCTGAGGTCAGAGGAAAAGTGGACCAATCATAGCCTGTCAGCCTTGACACTAACTCTTAAGCCTCAAAGGACTCCAGGTAGGCTTGAGGTTGCTCTGGTCATTAGCATGGCATTTCTGAAACCACTAGGACAGTGGTCAAAATCCTCTTATTTTCTAGAGAACTACTGCATCTTACTTCTTCTAAATTGCTTCTCTGGAGACACTAGCTAATTGCCTCCATTCTTGATGACCACCTTATCCTATATCTTTTTCCAGCAATGGCACTGCACAAAGGCCTCCCTCCTTGTCAATGTCAGCTGTGTCCTACAACTTCCTTTAAAGGGACAAGTTCCAGGCTGGCTTTGAGCCACCATCCTCACAATTCACCTTCCTGAGTAGTTAAGATTATAGGCCTGGGCCATTGGTAGGTACTTAGCTCATCTCTTACATTTGGAGGAAGTGTACTTGTTAGAAAGGTAGGTTTTAGATATGTCCTTTTAGCACTTTAAATTTGCTATCCTTGCTGTCTACTAGTTAATCTAGTTTCTGATGAGAAATTTGTCATAATATCATTGAAGATCACTTGTGTGTGATAAGTTGTGTCTCTGCTCTTTGGGAGGTTTTCTGTCTTTGTTTAATTAGAATGTGTCTTAGTGTGGAACTGTATAATTATGTTAATTGACTTTTTGAGCAGGTAGATTCCTGCATAGAAGGGTTCATGCTTTCAATGAATATTGGGAAGGTATTGGTTATTATTCCTTCAATTATTCTGTATTTCTTTTTTCCTCTGTTTATATTAAAGATATAAACATTATAAATATTAATATAAATGTTTATATTATACATATAAACATTATACATTATACATACATTACATATTCACATTGTATATGGAATATACATATATGCCTACATATTTATATCGTACATACATTTATAAATATATATTTATTTTCACATAGCTCCCAGTTTTGTGATTATTTATGGTAGGAAGTTTAGATTGATCGTAGCTACTCCATCTGAGTTAGAGTAAGCAGAGCTAACCACCCCCCCCCTCTCTGATTTCCTGACTCTCTCAGGTTTCTGAGCACAGGGCCATTGCTTATGTTCTAGTGTATGCTGTTATCTTTTGCAATGTCATGTTCTGCTTCAATGGCCACCAGGCCTGCACCTGGAAGAGGGGCTGCTCCAAAGTCAGCCTGCATGGGTGCACCTGCCTGCCTCTGTCTTGATGTCAGAGTCCCTGAACCTACTGGGGTGGCCTTAACAGATCCACTGTTCCAGGTCTGATGAAAGATGACTGTGGGCGGCACAAGCACAGCCTCTTTTTTTTACCCATTGGAGGTCTGCGCTGGAGCTTGGGGGGTGTTCCCCTGTTGGTGGCTATGCTTGGAGCAAAGCTTACGGCTGCAGAAGCCTCACTGTAGCCTGGCTTCTGGGGCACAACAGATGCCACAGTTTTCTCTGGGGACTTTTCAGAATAAATGGGCAGGTCCAGTAGGAGAAGCTGAGCTTAGGAGGACCCTAAACACAGGGTGGGCAATGGAGTTGGGAAGGGCAGAATTTTTCCAGGTTGGCAGGGGGGAGATGATGAGCCTATATTTGTAGTCTGCTGGCTTCCAAAAGAAAAGCTAGATTTACTTGCTACCCAGAAATATCCCTCTGAAACTGGTTGTACCAGAGAGTCCCATGCTGTTGGGAGGAAACTGCTAAAGACTACAGTAGATGGACCAGGATCATTTGGTGTTGTTTGTCAGCAATTAAATGCTTTCTCTGGCAGAGGGAATCTGAAGGTTCCCTAACACTGCAGATCCAGGGAAGCCAGAGCCCAAGCAGACACCAGGGTTGGTCAGCTGCACACTGGGCAGGCTGGTAGGTGAAACCTTGCTGGATGGCTTTGCAGAGTCCCCAACCTACTGGCACAAGAACCTGCCTAGCATCTCCTCAACCATAGAACTTGGAGACAGCAGCTGTTCCAACTTGGACATGAAATGTCCAGCTGGCAAGAGGCTGTTTTGGTTAGTGTGGGTCTGGGAAGAGTGGCAGGCCTGCTGCTGGAGAGAGCAGATGCACCTTTCAAGGCATCTGGGGGAAGGGGAGCCCCTGGAAATGGGCTCATGGAAAGGCTGGTCTGTCCTGCTCAAAGAGAACACCTCCAGATTGTTTGACTGTTTGGTTGGGTGGGGCAGTTCACCCCTTGGAAGCAGTGATATTAGGAGACAGTGTTGATGAAGTTATGACAAAATTAAACCAATCGCTGAGTAGCAAAAGAGTAAGTTTTGCTGAACTGCCCATGGCAGGTGGAGTTGAGGTCATGGCTGCTTCTGTCCTGAATGATCAAGAGGCATTGTCACCAGGAGACAAATGACTGGATGCTGGCATGGAGCCCAGTGGTTTTAGGAAATTTATCAGAGAGCCCTACTTGGCTTGTATGTCAATAAATAACGCTAATACTGTGTGTAGAGTTAGGGCTTTAGAGCTGGGCATCACAGCTTAATCATTTTGAAGGGCTGCAGACACCTCCTGGAAGCTTGTGGAGCTTTAGGAGGTCTGAGTACATTATGAGAATAAATGTGGTCCTCTGAGCTTCATCCTTGGTTTGCAACAGGGCTGAGCCCTCCCTCCCTGCTGTCCTGGTACCCTCAGGGTTTGGGCTGGTTTCTGGCAGGTAGAAAAGTTTAGTGTTTCTTTTATTCCATGAGCCTCACTCTGAAGGGCTGTGTAGGCAGGGAAGATTGATTCATTGGGAGGTCTTTCTTTGAGTATGGCAATCTACATAACTCAGAGCACATCTTGGCTTTCTCTCTGAATGTTTAGTTTCTGTGGAATACCGGTGCCTGAAAGGCCTAACAGTTCAAGGCTCCAGAGGTTTTCTCGGTTTCTAGACATATCCATGGATTGTTCTTTTTCATCATACAAAGACAGCTCTAACTTCCTCCTTTAGTCATGTTCTACTGAGCCCTTTGGCACTAGCATAAATTAGGAAAGACAGGCAGGGCTGTCATGTTCCTAAGGAAAGCAGACAGGGCTGCCTTGTTGCTGAAAGAAAGTATGCAGGCCTGTGTTGTTACATAGTTTCATTTTATTCCACAATGTTGGTAAATAAAGCCTCCAGATTGGAACTCAAGAGATGCCCATAATCATTGCTCCATTCCTCTTCCCTGCTCTTACCATACTGCCTTTCTATTTAAATTCATTTTTAATTTTTGTCAGAAACAAAGAGGCAATTTAAAATTCTAATGTAATTTTTATTCATGAATTACTAAAATACATGAAGAACATGTTAATTCAAGCAATATAAAATGGAAGATGGCATGAATTTGATCTCTTTCCCTCTACTATTTCACTTTTGCTCTACCCTGAGGTGATCACTGCTACTAGTTAGTTATGTATCCCTGTATCTAAAACAAATGTGCACGAAGGACAGGCTTGCCCATAGCTACCCATGGTCCCCAAAACTACTATCTTAGTAGGAGGTCAAATTTTCATTCACACTATGGAGATTCAAACTTCTATACTCAGGTTCACAGACCTGAGCCAATTCTGTGCTGGAACCACATGACTGAAGGTGGTAGCTCATTGTTCACTAAGGAAGAAGTCTGCAATAGCTGGAAATCTGCCCTCTGCCTTTCTGACTAAGTCACAGTATCAGGTATGAGGACTAAGGAATTACACAGGCCTTTTAGAGTTTAATTGACTTTGGGTTTTAACTATTGTATTTCCAAGTTTCGCTTCAGATCAAATATTGGGCCTGCACAGCAGGAGCCCAAGAGGAAGTGATGTCCAGAACTTGTGTAAGTATTACAGATTATTTGAATGTTTTGACTGAAATTTCTTTTTTCCTACAATACACACCTGTGGCCAAATGTGGGCTTTCTTACAGCTAGATGACCGATGGCACAACACTGGATCAAGCTTATACCTAGTTCTGCAGCATTGTTCTGGAATATGGGCTGTTTCAGTCTTAGATTTAGAACTTCAATTTTTCTCCTCTCCTCTTTCTCCTCCCTCTCTGTCCTTAAGCAAAGAATTCAAATAATCATTTGTTGAAAAAAATGCTTGGAAAACTGTCATACTATTAAACAGTAGTGTCCACCTTTCAAGCCTGACAATTGTGTTAAAACAGGTGGAGAACAAGCATAATAAAAAGTAAGTGCACATACAGATGTGCACACCCGAGCCCACAACTACCCCAGATAGACACTTACATACAAACACAGAAACACTCAAAAAAACCACAGGACATTTAAACCTTGTTTCTTAATAATTTAAAAACACCAAAACATTTGATGCAGTCAAAAAATCACTAGTGCACGCACGCACGCACATCACACACACACACACACACACACACACACAAACACACACACACACACACAGAGCTAATACTGGAGCTTCAACGCAGGATGTAGTTAATGTCCCTGAGATTTTGAAATGAAAGCTAACACTTTACTCATTTGCACCATAGCTCTACTTGTGTCTTTTTAGTGGCCAATTGGAGATGAAAAACACATGGACTTTTCTGCAAAAGTTGACTTCAAACCACAATACTCACATCTCAGTCTCCAGAATGATTGAACAATTTACATTCTCACCAGCAGTGATAGAGTTCCCTTTTGGCCACACCCATGACAGCATTATTTACTAATCACTTTTACATGTTTTTATTAGCCTACCTTACTGCAGTGAAGTGGAATTACAGTGTTGAATGGTTTACATTTCCTTTATGTTCAGAGATGTTGAACATTTCTTTATGTGTCGATTGGCCATTCGTACTTACTCTGAGAAGTCTGTCTTTAGGGCACTACCTCATTTATCAATTGGGATGTTACTTGAGGGTTTATTGGGGGTAATCTTTTGTGCTCTATTTATATTTTTCCTATTAGGTCCTTGTCTGATGAATAGCTCACAAAATTCTTTACCCATTCTGTGGGTTTTGTACTTAGCTTATGTTCTTTGCCAGACAGAACCTTGTAAGTTTCATGCAATCCCGTTTATCCAGTTTTTCTTTGATTTCTTGTGATTCTGTATCTTTAGTTAGAAACTTTGGAGCTGGGTTCTAGGAGCCATGGTGTTTCCTCTGCCACTTCTTGTAATATTTTCATGGTTTCTGGCCTTATATTGATGGCTTGGCATATGTGGAGACCATTTATTTGATCTGCCTACAATTCTTTGGTTCACAGAGACAGCAAAGTGGTACCCTTTCTAAGTAAGATGAGTTGGTTCATGGTTGTTTAGAAGGGGGATGGCTACTCAGAAGTGTGAATACGGAAATCATAGGTGGTAGGCTCAGGTATAATTATTTTAATTACATTTTTAATTGTAAGTACAATGAATACTAATCAGTGACATTTTTTCATCAACTCCCCCATCCCTGAAACTCAACTCCTTCCTCTCAATTTTTCTAGTTTCATTGAGTATGAGTTGAAAATTGTGATTTCATTCATCTCCTTCTGCTTTTCAAGTGTCAGTTTCCTCATATACATTTTATTGTACCGTTAGATTTTCTAAAGGATTACACCATTTAAATTCTTTCCAACATATACTGTACTTCATGAAATATATATATATATACGTATATATATATATACATATATATATACGTATATATATATATGTATATGTATATGTGCATACAACACTCTATATGTTTACATATTGACCGAGCTTCCACATATGAGAGAAAACATACACCCTGACTTCACAAAATTTTTTCCAGGTCCACCCATTTCTTTAAAAATGATGCAATATTCTAATGGATGAGAAAAAATTACTCTGTGTTCATTTCCCTAACATCACCTTATCTGACCTTTCCTGCTTGACTCAGACATATACTAGATATTGCAAATAAGGGAAACCATGGGACCTATGTTTCTTTGGGCCTGGCTACTTCACTTAATATAATTTTTTCCAAGCCTTTCTATTTCCTAACAAATGGGGCAATGTCATTCTTTCTGATGGAGGTATAGGATTCCATTGTGTATACATTCCACATTTTCTTGATCCATTCATCTATGGAGGGACATCTGGTTTGGTTCCATATCTTAGCTATAGTAAACAGTGCTGCAATAAACATAGTCGTGCTGTAGCTTTAGTGCGGCCTTGTTTGTAAACATTTGGGTAAATGCCCCAAAGTGTGATTGCTGGGTCATAGGGGAGCTCTATGTGGAGTATTTTGAGGAACCTCCATACTACTTTCCAAAGTGGTTGAACAAATTTACACTCCCACCAACATTAAGGTATGTGTTCAAATGTATTTTTCTTTCAATTGATTGTTTCTAACACATTTATAAGATTATTTATTTGTTGCTTTGTCTGTCCCTCCCCCACAGTATAACACCTGCTTTCATTTTATTTGATGTCGGTATAATTTGTGGAGGGGGAAGGGAAAAACAAATCGTTTAAATAGGGATACAGTTGGACCCATTGTAACAATGAGATGTACAAGTCATTATGTCAAAAAATGAACTTTACAACTTGTGGTGGGGGGGTGGCAGTAGCGGGGAGGATTGGGTGGGAGGGCGGGGGAGAGGATGGGAAGGGATGGGAAGGGGAAACAAAGGAGGAGGCTACAATGCTTGATAAGAAATGTACTCATTATTTGCCCATGGAATTGTAACCCCTCTGTACAGTATTTTCACAATAAAAAGATTAAAAATAAATTAAATTAAATTAAAAATAAATAAATAAATCCAAAAATACCATATTTTCTTGATCCATTCATCTATTGAAGGCATTTGTGCTATATCTATACCTTGACAATGAACATAGTTGTGTAGGTGGCCTTACTTTATCCTGATATTTAGTCTTTTGCATAAATGTTCAAGAAAGGTAGTACTGGACCACAAGGTAGATCTAGTTGTTTTGTGTTTTTTTTTTCAGTGTAGTTGAAAAAGTTTACATTCCCACCAACAATGCTTTTTGATCACCCTAAAGTGAGATGGAAAAAGAGCAGCAAGTCATGTGGCTGTGTATTGTTGTTGTTGTTGTTGTTTTTGTTTGGTCATGGGACCTGAACTCTAAGCCTAGGTACTGAAGTTCAACTCTTCAGCTCCAGGATAGAACACTACCACTTGAGCTACAGAACAACTTCCAGCTTTTTCTGTGTATGTGGTGCTGAGAATCAAACCCAGGGCCTCATGATTGCAAGGCCAGCACTCTACCAGAGAGTCACCTTCCCAGCTCATCTCAAGTGTTTTGGTTTGCATTTACTTTATAGCCAGAGATGTTGAACATTTTTATGTGACTACTGTCCAATTGTATTTCCTTCGAGTAGTCTCTACTTGGCTTGTTTGCCCATTTTTTAATTGGGTTTTCAATTCTTTGCTAGTATAATTCATTGAGCTCTTTGTATATTCTGAAGTAGACCTGGCAAAGATCTGTCCTTCCATAGGCTTTCTTTAGTTTGCTAATGATATCCTTTGACATGCAGAAACTTCTTAATTTGACACAATACCATTTGTGAATTCTCTCTTTGAGTCCAGGCATTATTGATTGTGAACTCTATATTCCTGTTCAGTGGGAGCCAAAGTTAGCAAGGCTTATACTTTCGGAACAATCCTTTCTATAATTCAATCCTAGTGATGGACAGGTATGGTTGCCCCAGTTTTACAGGTAGAAAGGTCAAAATCTAATATTTTTTTCAAATTCTTTAAGCCACACATCTAGTCAAAGCATAGTCTAGAACCTATATTATTCTTGTATAGTCTCAAGATAGGTTTTCCTAGTGATTTTCTTTATATTTCTTCCTTAACTCTGTAAATCTGTGTACAATATGGTAGCTAATGACCACATGAGAATGCTGAGCACTGTAAATTGTGGTGTTGTATTGGTTTTGCTGTAAGGATAATGTGCACCATGGACTTGGAACACTACATAGAAAACAATGGGGAAACTACATCTTTGTTTGTTTTGCAAGTCCTGGGGCTTCAGCTCAGAGCTTGGACACTGTCCCTGAGGGTCTTTTGCTCAAAGCTAGTGATCACTCTACCACTTAAGCCATACCGCTAATTCCAGCTTTTTCTGTTTAATTGGCACTGAGGAATCAAACTCAGGCCTTCATGCATTCTAGGCAAGCACATTACCAATAAGCCACATTCCAGCTCTTCGGTTTTTTTTTAACGAGTTTCCCACTTTCTTTACCAGGATGGCTTTGGACTGTGATCCTCAGATCTCAGCTTCCTGAATACCTTCGATTATAATCATGAGTTACTGGTGCCTGGTAAATGGTGATTTTTAACCTACTTTTAATTTTCCTCATTGATGGAACAGCTCAGTAGATAACATGAAAAAAGGAGAAAGGCAGAGGGAAAAGCAACAGTAGTAGATACTAGAAAAGGAAAGGAAAGTAGTACAAAAATTGGCAAAATAAAGTAAAGGGTTGCAATTAAATTAATAGCAATAGACCAATGTTGCTTTTTTTATTTTACAAACATACAGTACTTTTACATTCCATTAACAGGGAAATGAGGGGACATACAAACTGTTTACAACATTTAAACTTTTCTGTATACTATACGTATCTAACACAGTTTATTGTTAAAAAATGCCAACAAGTTCAGGTGTGAAAATATATGCTTGTAATCTCAACTCTTAGGAGCTAAACTGCGAGGATTGAAAGTTGTTATATAGATTATAGAAAAACTATGTCTCTGAAATAAAAGAAATAAAAAATAAAAGGGGAAAAAACAATTCTGACCAAATATTTCCTGGGAAATTTTGTCAAGGAAAATAATTTCTTTTTTTCCCTATTGTTAGGTGTCAAACCTGGAAAATTGCCCATTGTATACAAGTCCTTTACTACTTGAGTAATGCCCCAAGCCCTTTTACTTAAATGGTGTTTTTCAGTTCGTTTGGTTAGCAGTCTTTCTTTCTTTCTTTCTTTCTTTCTTTCTTTCTTTCTTTCTTTCTTTCTTTCTTTCTTTCTTTCTTTCTTTCTTCCTTTCTTTCTTTCTTGTTCTTTCTCTCCTTTCTCTCTTTCTTTTTTCTTTCTTTCTTTCTTTCTTCCTTTCTTTTTTTCCTTCCTTCCTTCCTTCCTTCCATCCTTCCTTTCTTTCTTTTGTGGGGATAGGCCATGCTTACTTGGAATAATTGGTATATGCCATCTCACACAATGTATCTATTTGACTGCTCCAGAAATTTTTAAAAAGGAAGAAACACTTCCTAATTAACTTCATAAGCTGCATGACAAAATTAGTATGTATTTATAGTAATTTTACTTATGAAGAGAAAGGCAAAAAATCCTAAACAAAAGAGAATATGTTTGAGAAGTAAAATGGAGTTTACATTTAATTTTTTTTCCATTTTTTCCTGTGTGTGTGTTTTCCTGAAGATTTAACACAGGCTTCACACATGGTAATCAAGTTATTCTACCACCAAGCTGCAACCCCACTTACATAGTTACAATTTAGAAAATCTAATGCAATTTATCACACTGAGTAAAGAAGAAATCTCATATAATCTCAATAGATGCTGACACAGAAGCATTTAATAATATTTTTAATATTACTGAAAACTCTGAAACAAGGAAAATAGCTTTAGCTTATGTAGAATATCTATCAAGCAACTACGATATTCTTTAAAAAATAGCTGAGGTATTTCTGATGCAATTAAGAGAGAAATTTGTTATCAATGATAGAATTTGACAACATATTTGATATTTCAACTGAAAAAGAGAAAGGAGAAGGAGAAGAAGAAGAAGGAGAAGGAGAGAAGGAGAAGGAGAAGAAGTAGAAGAAGAAGAAGAAGAAGAAGAAGAAGAAGAAGAAGAAGAAGAAGAAGAAGAAGAAGAAGAAGAGAAGAAGAAGAAGAAGAAGAAGAAGAAGAAGAGAAGAAGAAGAAGAAGAAGAAGAAGAAGAAGAAGAAGAAGAAGAAGAAGAAGAAGAAGAAGAAGAAGAAGAAGAAGAAGAAGAAGAAGAAGAAGAAGAAGAAGAAGAAGGAGAGAAGAGAGAAGAAGG